>NC_134357.1:59456665-60070051 GCF_048569485.1 Anomaloglossus baeobatrachus | reverse complement strand
AGTTTATAAGACGCACTCCACATTTAGAGGAAAAAAAAGGTAAAAAATAGGGGGTCTATCTTATAATCCGGTGGTGTCTTACCGGGGAGGGAAGGGGGGGACAGGGGTTGTGGAGCGGGTCACGGGAGGCAGGGGCGGTGGTGGAGTAAAGCGGTGTGGCAGGTGTCCCAGATGCTCGCGCTGTGAGGCAGGTAACATTCACAAACTGTCGGTGGTGTGGGCTTCAAAGAAATGGGGCTTACAGGCAGTGTGTGCGCAGATGAGATCTTGAGCCGAGAGCTCTGCCTGCGCACGCGTCGACACCAGGCACTATAATTTGAAGCATGCGCCGCTGACATTTTTAGGATGGCACCTGTCACTTCACAGGCACCCCCAGCCTCAGCAGAGCAGTGTCCACAGCCCCAGCAGAGCAGGGCCCGCAACCCCAGCAGAGCAGGGCCCGCAACCCCAGCAGAGCAGGGCCCGCAGCCCCAGCAGAGCATTGCCCTCAGCCCTCAGCAGAGCAGGGCCCGCAGCCCCAGCAGAGCATTGCCCTCAGCCCTCAGCAGAGCAGTGCCTGCAGCCCCAGCAGAGCAGCATCCACAGCCCCAGCACAGCAGCGCCCGCAGCCCCAGCACAGCAGCGCCCGCAGCATCGCCCCTGCCTCCTGCTAACCCTCTCCACTACCTCCTGGAAAGCTACATTTGGTTTCTAAGATGCACCCCTCATTTTCCTCCCAAATATTTTGGGGGGCCAGTTGGCCATTAAATGTGTGTAATGGCTTTCTGACTCTGTTTCTCCAGGAAATAAGTCAACAGTGGTGGATTTCTCCCCTCTCCCGAAGCGACGTGTGTATGTATATGAGGAGGTAGTCCTTTGGTGAACCACTATCTAAACTGTATATTACTAGTATTGATGAAGAAGCACTAAAATGCTTGAGTGCTCGGTATTCATACAGGTTGGATCCCTGGATGGGCTTGTCCTCAAGTAATGAGTATAATGAAAGTCAATAGGAAACTCAAGCATTTTTCCAGAAAACCCTAACAGGAGGGCTGGAAAATCACTGAAATGGATGGAAGCAACACTAAAATGGAATGGGATCAGCATTGGGAAGAGCCTGGATGTGTCTCTGATTCCCAGATCACTGCTGGGAACTAAATAAATAAATAATAATAATAAAAAGAAAAAATTACATGGGGTCATCCTATTTTTGATAACCAGCCAAGGTAAAGCAAACAGCTGGAGGCTGATATTATCAGGGTGGGAAGGTCCATGGTTATTTTGGCCATCCCAAGCTAAACATAGCAGCCCGCAGCCACCCAAGAGATGCAAAAGTGGTGCAGAAATTTCAGCAACCAAATACTTAGTGTATGCACATACCCTTAGTGTATAGGGATGGGAAGTATTGTCGTAGGGACAAAATTTGCCGTATTCTTTTCCCAGCATAACAGGATATGTAAATTTGATTTTAACTCTTTATGTACTATGGGAAAATAGATATCATTATTTCCATACTGTCATGATCTTTTGCCCGCTTTTAAAAGAACGCTCACGAGGCGCAACACAGAGGGCGACGTACTGTAACCAAACCAATTATTCTAATAGGCGTATAATTTTAGACTTTTTCCTTGACCCGCTCACTTGATCTGGCTTTCCATTAACATAGTATTTTTCCCACCACTCAGTAGAATTGCAGAAAACAGGTCATTATCTGATGCCAGAACCTCCCGTTATTTGCTTAGTCATGAGAATTTTTAGATAACTGAACTAAAAAACAGAAGAGCACAAGGGCAGGTCAGACCGGCGGCTTAATCTATGGATCCAATTATCGGCATTACAGAGAAAACAAGAGACACATGTAACAGTGACGGCCATTGTCATCTGATAGCCCCAAAAATCTGCTGATTTAACTGTTTAATGACCAATTCTCAAAACCTTTTATATTTCTCTATCATAGCCTTCATGAAAATGCATATCTTGCATGACTGAGCTCATGTGAAGATGGAGATCACTAGTCCCCAGATACAAACCAGAGCAACATTTATAACCGTGGAAGCACTGACAGCTATTTATTCTTTGTCTACGCAACAAGATTTTATCACTTAATTACAAAGCATTAGAGATATTTTATTTTTAAAGGGACATATGTTAATGATGTCTCCGTCAGCAGAAGCTGGATTGCTTTGCAGCTTTACTCCCATAAGCCAATGCATAATATACAGTAGCTTCATGCCCTTGGGCATAGCTATAAGCAAGCTCAGACTGGTCCACAGGAGAGCAGGAGAATCCTCCGGTGGGCCCCTCTGCAGACGTTCATCACTTACCCCCCAAACATGATGAGTAATTGACACAGTACACTTGTTTCACTAGGTAAAGGACACATCTCATCATTCATCCCAGTATATTATTATATAGGAGCAAAGGTAAATTTGTGAATGTCATATTTGCCTGTAATTGATCAATGGCCCCCAGACTCAAAATTACTGGTGGGCCCCTGACGCCCCAGTCTGACACTAGGCTGCAGAGCAATCACCCAGATGTCACGGGTGTGTCACATGTGACAGGCAGTCATGTGGTTTCTGGCTATAGAAGGTCACAGCGGCTGGCTGCGCAGAATGCTCCCTGACTTTCCATTGTTCCTGCTGTCAGTATTCATTGGTATAGGTTGCTCCTGCTGGGTTCATCTCTCTCCCTTTTGGACCTAGCATGAGCTCATCTTCCACCCAGCTGTTGATCGTCAGTATTTGCTTGATGTTTAAATACCCCTTCCGTCCTTTGGACTGATGCTGGTGATATTTTCAGTTCCTTCAAGCTGAGGTTGCAAGCAGTTGGTTTGTACTCCTCTGTGATATCATTGTTGAAAGCTCTACTGAACTTCTACCTGAGTCATCTAATGATACGTAGTTCATGCTTTTCCCCCTGTGTGTCCTCCTTGTGTCTTCTATAGATGTTTCGTGCAGTAGATGAAGAGCTCATCCCATCTGTTCCCTATTTAGGACCCAGCACCTAGGGTCGGGTATCCGACTTGGTGCATAGGTGCCGAACCTATGTAGGGTAGTGAGGGACCCCAGGGACCAGCAGTAGGTTTGGTCAGGGGTCACCATCTTCCCTCTCCCTAAACACAGGGTTTCCCTTCCCTTTCGCTGTGCACTTGATACTTGCCCATACCTAGTGTGACAGCAGACTGTAGAATTTTGGGCTTCTGAAACTTAAGGCAGCAATTATTTTGACCTCGTATAAAGTTTCCATTGGGATTCCAGAGCTTTAAAGGGTTATCTAGTTTTGACACAAAATTTACCATGTACTGCACTAAGGAATTAAAAGGAGTGCCTGCCTCATCTCCACCAGCTCCCCAAGACTTCATGCTTTCTTGAAAGTTTGGACCAGTGTCATTGTTGCACCACTGGCCTAATCTGTGCACTTTCCCATGTTGAGACCAGAGGCAGCTTTGACAGTGCATCCTACTGAATCTTGCCGGATCAGGAGCTAACAGTGCTCCAGTAATCACGCCAGTTCTAGAGTAATAATGCTTACAAGCTCTATAAGAAAGAGCTTGTAAGCACTGCACATACTAGACTGCAGCACTGCTGCTTCACAAGGCAAAGAGCAGTAAACAATAAAATTAAAAATCCCTCCATTCATAGACTGGATTCGCACTAAAGCATTTTCTCCATCCGAGAAAAACGGTCCAATTATGCTAATCTAAATTTGATCAGATTGGGCTCCAATTACCTCAGGGTTAAAAAGAAGAAAAAACTTTTCCACCTCCTCTATTTTGTCAGTCCATGAAAATCGGACCAAACTCGGATGTCATCGGATTTTTTCATGGACAGATAGTCTTGAATGGCCAAGTGCCATTTGATTTTCAGATGCATATTGTGCTTGCTGCGATTTTACCCTCGGACCACTTATCCCAAGGAAAAAATCAGACATCTCTGCACTGATCAGTGACGAACATTGGTCCAAGTTTGATCTGATTTTTTTGATGGATTGTACTTGGCCCAAAAATAAAGTCGTGTGCATGAGGCCTTAGCATATGTTTCCACAATACACACATTCTGCAGTGTGTCTTCTCCTGCGTAGACGAGTGTATTCTCTGCAGGAGAACACAGCGGTCTGTGCCCAGGACCAGGGTTCCGGGCGCTGCGGACTTTCACTATGTTCTCCCCGTTGAGAACTCTTGCTTCTCCGCAGCATAAATTGACATGAGCTGTTTCGGAAAGCCACACCGCATGTCAGTTGTCTGTTAGGCTGCAGAAAAAAGAAGCACAGTGGGCATGGGATTTCTATAAATCCTATCCACTATCCTTCTTCCGTACAGCATAGTGTTTTGGAAGGAGAAAAAAGTGGTCTAAAGGGGAATATATTTTCCTTGCAGAGACTAACACACCATTCCAGCATGCCAGTGGTGAGGAGACTTTAATATGCAATGTTCCTCTGGGAAATAAGCAAATTGTCTTTTCATAGAGGAAGTATATGAACTCTAATGCCATCTATTGGAGGTAGCAATCCTAAAATTCAAAATTGACCCTCCAACGAGTCTTGTCATATGACTTAGGATTTACGCCAGATCAGAACCTCAAGTCACAGACACGATGTTTCAGGATGGTTGTCCCTCATCAGTGCAAAGTATAAGATCTGATCTGGCTGTATGATAGGCTAAGATGGGATCTAAAGGGGACTGACACACCATTCCAGCATGCCAGTGGTGAGGAGACTTTAAGCAGCAATGCTCCTCTGGGAAATATGGAAATTGCCTCTCCAGTGAAGGAGAAGAAATACTCTGGATCCAAAACGCTGCTATTCCTGTTTGTGGGCACATACCCTAAGAAGTAGAGGATTTTTAATAAGCACATTTCAAAGTCGGTTTTTACAAGTACTTAATTTTAACCATTATTAGTTGGTCCATTAATATACAGTATGTGAGAATAACCCTTTAGTAGCTGGGGATTACTGTTTTGGATTTATTGTCCACACTAGAGAATAACTTTTTTTCTTTGTTCTGGAGGTTTTCTTCTATTCTGTAAAACAAAGTTATAAAATGGATCGTGTGTAATGATTAATGTGACGGGGTCCTTCTCCCATATCACACAATCAACAAAGAGATGATGAAACAATCGAAAGAACATTTATTCCAAACAAATCAAACGGTCCATAACATAATCCACCATACTGAGGGTAAAAAATAGTCCAGAAACACGAATATAGTCCAGTAAGTGATAAGTGTCCAGGTCTCTCTGGGGAGCCGCAGCTTTTCCCTCAGAGGTTCAATCTTCTTGCTTCACTCTTGACATTCTCAAACAAACTGGCTCATCCCTCCAGGTAAGTAAAGAGGTTAGGTGGATTCCAGGCCCCCTTCCCCCAGACCTAGGGACAAACACTACAGGGGGTGATTACTTACAGACAATACAATGTAAACTCAAGACAACACTCCCAGCATCTGGACATACACATCCCCCCATATTCCACCATCACAATTAACTTCCCCTGTGGTAGTGCTCCAGGTAAATTGGGCCCTTACTGCTGAACTGCTGATTGCTGGGGGTCTCTACAGCTGGACAATAAAGTCAGAGTCACACTTGTGAGTGATTTGCGCGTAACTTGCATGAGTCTCGCATTGTATCACCTGGCATAGCCGCACACTCTCTGGACAGGTGCGGGTTGGCTGCATGCATTTCTTTCCAACTTACCTGCTCTTGCCAGGCCGGGTGATGTGATGCGAGATTCACATAAGTTACAAGCAAGTCACTCGCAAGTGTGACTCTGGCCTTAATGTCGAGCTCAAGAGATCATTCTAATATGTAGGGATTGTGTAAAACAGCCATTTTAACTTTACGATCATATCCCATCTTGAAATGGCATGTACAGCTCATTCATGGTAGAATAATATGCAGCAACAATGTGTGAAGTTGAACAATCATCTAGTACAAAATATTTAATAAGCTAAAAGCAAATTAGACATGTGGACGTTTGCCTTTTAATATCATAGGGCCCACAAGAAAGGTCCAAACACTGGAACGCACTGATCCTGAGAGAATGCACTTAGTTATCTCCATCAGTCCTATAGGCAATAGGACAATAGTGCAGATGCATTTCCATAGCTCTATTCTAATGATTGTCCCCAAAAACCTGTTCTTAGGTTTGTTGGGAGTTCAATGGTTCATACTTCTTTGGTCGGCAACTAAAGAGCTATCTTGTAGATAGGTGATAACTAGAGAAAAGCAAAAAAATTGGGGTTGCCCTGGTCCAGCATCCAGTCCAGACCTCCGTGGTTCTGTATCTGGCATATTCGGGAACTGGGTGCCTCTTGCACTTACTTGGTCCTGTGACTAGACCTCATGCAATATCATGATCTCATGGAGACTATAAATTATACAAGGCCTCAAGATGCTAGTGTAATGCAAGCCACTATTTAACAGACGTAAGAGTAGTCAGGAAAGCCGGAGTCTGGTAGCAGGAGAACACATAAGGGAGAATTTATTTAGAGGCATAGTCAGGTCACAATTTAGGCTCAGTATTCCAGGAAGGCACATAATAACTTCAGGGAGAAAACTGAGACATAGTCAGGTAACGGTCTGGGGTCAAAAGCCAGTAAGCCACGACAGTAACAGGGAGCAGGCAAAGAGAAGTCAAACAACAATCCGGGGTCAAAAAATGGAGATAACAACAAAGTAGAGACACAGGCCAACAGCACAACTGCAAAACCGGAATGTACGACTGGCAAGGTTTTGGGAGAGCATGCTCAGTAAAGAAGTTACCAGGAAGATGAAACACCTGAGTAATCAGCACCTCCCAGAACCAGCATGAAAGCCAGCGCTGTCAATCAACCGGCCAGCTCAGTAGCTCAGGAAAATACAGCAGAGCATACCCTAATGGACAAGATGCTCTGCACAGAGGAATCGTGTCACTGCCAGCTCAGTAGTCCAGGAAAGCGCAGTAGAGCATCTTCTAGTGTGCAAGATGCTCTGCACAGAGGAATCGTGTCACTGCCAGCTCAGTAGTCCAGGAAAGCGCAGCAGAGCATCTTCTAGTGTGCAAGATGCTCTGCACAGAGGAATTGTGACAGCTAGTGGCTATAAAAGCGCTGACTGTACTTGTCTAATTGCAACATGGGACCGGAGTGGACACCGGACCAGGACAGCATGAGTCTTTTTACCAGACTCTAGTGGTAACTTGTTATCAGACCTTTTGAAGATTACGGCTAAATGTCAGTGATGCACAATATAACAATGTTTTAACACAGTTTGTTCACTACCCAACAGACGGAATTATTTTGCGTTTTTGTCTCAAATCTTGGAATTGCATATCTAAACCACTTGAAACCTCAACCTTTCCAAACAGGAATTAATTATTTTGATTTACACAACCTGCTCCACACCACTCCAAATGGAGAAAACAAGCAAATCATGTTACATAAATAATGAAACACATAATAGCTATTTTTCTGTAAACATCCAATTACTTGGCTGTAGCAAGCCTAAATTACTTTCCTGATTGAGAAGTGCAACTGTTAGGTAAATCCTGTCCAAATATGTGAGAATCATTTAGAATGTAGTTTCAGATTACAACCAAATGCCCCCCAAATAAAAAAAATACATAAGGGTATGTGCACACGGTGTCTTTTTTAGGTGGAGTCCACCAAATCTGCCGAAAAAAGGCTTGTAAAATGAACATAGTGTATAACAATGTACTTTCATGTTCAGTCTTCAGGCAGAAGGTGCCATAGTATAGAGTACAAGATGTTATTGGTGGAGCTTCCACAAAAGTGATGACAATACCGCCGGTGAAACCGCTTCACTGTTAAAGGGAACATGTCAGGTGCAATATGCACCCAGATCCCCGAGCAGTTCTGGGTGCATATTTCTAATCCTTGCCTAACTGTTCTGTATCTAGTAGCATAGATAAAGAGATCTTTAGATTAAGGGGTACTTTGCACACTATGACATCGCAAGCCGATGCTTGCGATGCCGAGCGCGATAGTCCCCGCCCCCGTCGCAGCAGCGATAGCTTGTGATTGGTGCCGTAGCGAACATTATCGCTATGGCAGCTTCACATGCACTCACCTGCCCTGCGACGTCGGTCTGGCCGGCGACCCGCCTCCTTCCTAAGGGGGCGGGTCGTGAGGCATCACAGCGACGTCACACGGCAGGCGGCCAATAGGAGCGGAGGGGCGGACATGAGCGGGACATAAACATCCCGCCCACCTCCGTCCTTCCACATTGCAGCTGGAACGCAGGTAAGGCGATGTTCCTCGCTCCAACGGCTTCATACACAGTGATGTGTGCTGCCGCAGGAATGAGGAACAACATCGTACCGTCGCTGCTGCGAAATTATGGAAATGTCAGACCCTACACCGATCATACGATAACGACGCTTTTACGCTCATTAATAGTGATGAGCGAGCATGCTTGTAACTACTCGGTACTCGCACGAGTATCGCTGTACTCGGGCTGCTCGGCGGGGACCGAGTAATCTCGCGATACTCGTGCTTTACTCGTGGTCTTCATTTCTGCATGTTGGCGCTCTTTTGAGAGCCAGCCCTCATGCAGGGATTGGCTGGCAGACCACTGCAATGCCACAGCCCTGTTAGTTGTGGAATTGCAGTGATTGGCCGGCCTGCACAGCGTGACCAAGCCTTTATATCGGCCGGCGCGCTGTGCTCTGCTCACAACTATCCAGACAGTCAGTGCAGGGAGAGTGTCGCTGATTCAGGGAAAGCTTTGCGGCCCTTTATAGTTAGTTCCGGAGCAGGGCTGCAAACAGTGTGACCAGAAGTCCTTCTCAGGACTATTCTAGTTGTATACAGGCAGGCAGGGTATAGCCAGGTCGGAGTACAGTAGCAGAGTCCTTCTCAGGACTATTGTTGCTATATACAGGCAGGGTATAGCCAGGTCTGAATACAGGCTAGTGACCAGAAGAGTCCTTGTCAGGACTATTGTAGCAGTATACAGGCAGGCAGGCAGGCAGGGTATATAGCCATTCCTAGTGGTGACCGTATACCAGCCTTCATCATATCTGGGGCTGGTGTACACAGTCTAAAACAGTCCAGATAGTGTCAGACTTCTCAGTAATTGTCGCTCCTAAAAACCTGTTAGGTTCTTATTGCGTCCGTGCTTGCATTTAAAAACAGCACGTGTGTGTCTGTCGGTGGCAGCGTACAGGTGCACGTTTTGCACAAACTATTATATAACGCACAAGTCTAGTGTATAATACACGTCAGTCAGCAGTGGCTGATAGTGTCAGACTTCTCAGTAATTGTCGCTCCTAAAAACCAGTTAGGTTCTTATTGCGTCCGTGCTTGCATTTAAAAACAGCACGTGTGTGTCTGTCGGTGGCAGCGTACAGGTGCACGTTTTGCACAAACTATTATATAACGCACAAGTCTAGTGAATAATACACGTCAGTCAGCAGTGGCTGATAGTGTCAGACTTCTCAGTATTTGTCGCTCCTAAAAAACAGTTGGGTTCTTATTGCGTCCGTGCTTGCATTTAAAAACAGCACGTGTGTGTCTGTCGGTGGCAGCGTACAGGTGCACGTTTTGCACAAACTATGATATAACACACAAGTCTAGTGTATAATACACGTCAGTCAGCAGTGGCTGATAGTGTCAGACTTCTCAGTATTTGTCGCTCCTAAAAACCAGTTAGGTTCTTATTGCGTCCGTGCTTGCATTTAAAAACCGCACGTGTGTGTTGCAGTCGGTGGCAGCGTCAGGCTCCACATTGTCCCTGGATAGAGATGTGCATAAGGGCCTCAAAACATTGTTCCCATTGCAAAGGAGCGGGTCGCCTGTCGTTGTAATGTCCATTCTGAAAGAATGGTCGAAAAAATTTACCACTGGGGGTATACCTGAAACAACGGCCTAACTATTGTAACGGTCATCATGATGGCGCATGAGGAGAAGGAGGAGCAGTCCAGCGATTAGCCAAAGTCCAGAAGTGTGTACCCATGGGTGAGTGTAGGTACATGGCAAACTTTAAATTCCGCTCTCATTTGCTGGTGGTGTGGTGAAGTCTGGCCCAATCCAACCCTTGTTCATCTTGATCAGAGTCAGCCTGTCAACATTTACAGTTGACAGGCAGGTGCGTTTATCTGTAATGATTCCACCTGCGGCACTAAAAACACGCTCTGACAAAACGCTAGCGGCAGGGCATGCCAGGACTTCGAAGGCGTAGAGAGCCAATTCATGCCACGTGTCCAGCTTGGATACCCATTAATTGTAAGGCACAGAGGAATGTCGGAGTACAGTTGTTTGATCTGCAAGGTACTCCTTGAGCATCTGGGCAAACTTAGGATTTTTTGTGGCACTACCCCGCACCTCAGGGGCTGTGGTATGTGAGGGCCTGAGAAAACTGTCCCACATCTTAAAGACTGTTCCCCTACCTCTGGCGTATTGGACTTCTGCCCCTCTCGGCTGTACGCCTTGGTTGTCCACTGATTCCTGACCTATGCCGCTAGCGTTTTGTGAGGGGAATGCTTTGCCTACTTCCGTGACTATGGCCTTCTGGAACTGCTGCATTTTGCCTGACCTCTTCGCCTCGGGAATAAGAGACATAAAGTTCTCCTTGTAGCGTGGGTGTAACAGTGTTACCAACCAGTAATGATTGTCGGCAAAGATGTTCTTAACGCGAGGGTCACGAGACAGGCAGCTTACCATAAAGTCAGCCATGTGTGCCAGACTCTTAACAGCCATCACTTCAGTATCCTGACCAACACGATGACTGAACATGCTGTCCTCCTCCTCCTCCTCCTCCTCATCTACCCTGTCCTCTGGCCAGTCACGCTGAACCGAGGATATGACTGCATGTCATATCCTCAATTTGGCCAGAGAGTTGCTCCATGTCTTCATCCTCCTCCTCGTCATAGTCCTCCACTGCACGTTGTGATGAGACGAGGCTGGGCTGTGTGTTATCACCCACACCCACTACTGTTTCTTGCTCAAACTCATCGCGCTCCGCCTGAAATGCATCATGGTTGTGTTTTGAGCAGAGACCATTTTAGAAGGCAGAGAAGCGGTATGGTGACGCTAATAATGTCGTCATCGCCGCTCACCATCTTGGTGGAGTCCTCAAAGTTTTGGCGGATGGTACATAGGTCGGACATCCATCTCCACTCCTCAGGTGTTATGTGTGGAGTTTGACCCATTTCCCTACGGCTTAGGTGATGCAGGTACTCAACAACTGCCCTCTTCTGCTCACATATCCTGACCAACATGTGCAGAGTTGAATTCCAACGCGTGGGGACATCACACACCAGTCTGTGAGCCGGAAGATGCAAAAGGCGCTGAAAGCCGGCAAGGCCGGCTGAAGCAGTAGGTTACTTTCGAAAATGTACAGACAGGTGGCGAACTTTTACCAGCAGATCAGACAGCTCTGGGTATGACTTTAGAAACCGCTGAACCACGAGGTTGAGCACATGGGCCACGCATGGAACATGTGTCAGCTGGCCTCGCCTCAAAGCCGCCACCAGGTTCCGGCCATTGTCACACACAACCTTTCCTGGCTTTAGGTTCAGAGGTGTGAGCCAGTGATCTGCCTGCTGTTTCAGAGCTGTACACACCTCTTCTGCATTGTGGGGTTTGTCACCTATGCAGATTTGCTTCAGCACAGCCTGTTGCCGCTTCGCCGAGGCAGTGCTGCAGTGCTTCTGTGTCGCCCTGGACAAGCCAGGGGCCACAGAGCACAACACTTACACACCCCACACTCCCTGCAGGCATATCATAGTCAAAACACAAAATCCTTGTTGCCTTCCCTAGGGGCTGTTGTCCACACCAGGGGGTGGAGCCAGGCGGTTGGTCTCCACTCACCAAGGAGGAGGGAAAACACAGGCAGTGAGAGTTAAGCTAAGGAAGTGGAAGGAGGAAAGTAGTAGAGAGGAGAAAAGTGACAGCAAAGAGCCTGAAGTTGGTCCGGGTGTGTGGCCCGGACAGGACAGCAAGGTTGGCAGGATGTGGTGACCGTCTGCAGTGGAGGCCGATTGGAGTCTGCCGTAAGGACCGTGGACGGGTGGTGACCCGGCCGTACCGGACCGGTATACAAAGAGAAGACAGCACCATTGGCAGGGGCCTTTCGGATCCCGGCAAGGCTTGGTGTCGCCGTGAATTTTCCAAATCCGTTAGTGAAGGGGACCTCAGGGTTTCCAAACAGCCAAGTCACGATAGAAGGCAACCGTCCAACCGTGAAGGGGAGACACCGCCACCGCCAAGGGCAACCGTCTCCCAGGGCCAGCGCCTGTGGGCAAAAGGGTCTCCTCCGGCCCATATCCAGGTCGGGGAGCGGGTTACCGGTGGGAAACCATCACTACCAACACTGAACTTAGGTGCAGGGAGAGACAGTCATCACTAACCTGCAGGGAGGAACAACCGCAGCCGTCCGAGGGACCCGTCCATCCAGCCACTTGTTTTACCGTGAACTGTGTCATCATCATTGGGCTGAGTGAGTACCTCCGTGCCGTGCGGCACAGCGCTGCCCCTGCGACCCTGCACCTCATCAGGCCCCGCTACCCGCCTGTCATCCATCTCTACCCCATCACCGGGCCCCGGGACAACCAACCCCCCTACCCACGGAGGGGAGAAATAACAACAAAGCTGCTCCCTGTCACAGGCTCCCGGGATACCCGTACAGAGCAGCGGTGGTGTCCACACAATCACCACAACCGTGGGTGGCGTCACGGACAATATCCCCAAAACCCAAACCACCCTTTTTCACTCACGGGCGAGGAGCGCCGCTCGAGCCTCCGGGATCCGGCCATCGCTCGAGCCACCGAGCAGCAGCAGCCGTAGAGCAGCGGCAGCCGGACCCGAGCAGTGGGAGAGCGCAGCGTCCCCTCCTCCGCCCGCGACAATTCCAGCTTGGGACTGGTGTGGAGGGTAAAGTGGATGAGGATGCGCAGGAGGAGGAGGAGGCTGAGGAGCATGACATTCCGGAGCTGTAGAGTGTGGGTGAAACACTGACTGAGGTAGGGCCTGCAAACCTTGGTGTGGGAAGGACGTGTTACGTCCCTCGCTCAGACTGGGTCCCAGCTTCCACAATATTAACCCAGTGTGACGTCAACGAGATGTAGCGGCCTTGCCCACATGCACTTGTCCACGTGCCTGTGGTTAGGTGGACTTTGGGTGAAACAGCGTTGTTCAGGGCACGTGTGAGGTTTTGTGACACGTGGTTATGCAATGCGGGGACGGCACACCGGGAGAAATAGTGGCGGCTGGGGACCGAGTAACGTGGGACAGCTGCCACCATCAGGTCGCGGAATGCTTCTGTCTCAACCAGCCTAAAAGGCAACATTTCCAGCGCAAGCAGTCGCGAAATGTTAGCATTTAGAAGTGTGGCATGTAGGGCGTTGTTAGTGTATTTGCGCCTGCGTTCAAAGGTTTGCTGAATGGATAACTGAACGCTGCGCTGGGACAAGGACGTGCTTGATGATGGTGTTATTTCTGCGTGGGCAACGCAAAGGTGCAGGGCCGGAGGAGGCTTGTTCGCGGGCAGCATGGACAGGGGATTGGCTCGCATGCAAAACAAGCGAAGATGTAGCAGTGACATCAGCAAGCACTGCTCCTCGACTCTGTTGTACATCCCACAAAGTCGGGTGCTTGGCTGACATGTGCCTGATCATTCTGGTGGTGGTCAGGCTGCTAGTTTTGGTACCCCTGCTGATGCTGGCACGGCAGGTGTTGCAAATGGCCTTTTTAGAATCATCTGGAGCCAACTTAAAAAACTGCCAGACTCGGGAAGACCTAACATTTGTACAGGCACCTTGTGTCGTGTTGTTCCGGGGAACAGTTGCCTGACGTCTGCCTGGGGCCACCACCCTGCTTCTTACTGCCTGTTGGGATGCTACGCCTCCCTCCCCCTGTGCACTGCTGTCCTCGCTCTGCATATCCTCCTGCCAGGTTGGGTCAGTTACTGGATCAGCCACCACGTCGTCTTCGTCTTCCGCACCCTGCTCCTCCTGACTTCCTGACAATTGTGTCTCATCATCGTCCACCCCTTGTTGAGACACGTTGCCAACTTCGTGAGAAAATGGCTGCTGAAATATTTGGGCATCTGTACATACGATCTCCTCATGACCCACTTCAACAGGAGCTGGCGAGAGGCCAGAATGTGTGAATGGAAACGTGAACGAACAGCTCTTCCGAGTGTCCAAGTGTGGGATCAGTAATGTCCGTGGACGTGTATTCGGCCTGGTGGTAGGAAGGAGGATCAGGTTCCAAAATGTGCGGTGCAGTATCACGGCTACTGACACTTGACCGTGTGGAAGACAGAGTGTTTGTGGTGGTGCCAATCTGACTGCAAGCATTATCCGCTATCCAACTAACAACCTGTTGACACTGGTCTTGGTTCAAGAGCGGTGTACTGCTGCGGTCCCTAAGAATTTGGGACAGGACGTGCGAGCGAGTAGATGTGGCCCTTTGTTGTGGCGAAATTAGAGCTTGCACACGACCTCGGTCTCTGCCTGCACCACCATCACGTCCACTTCCTTGTTCGTTGACAACGCCCTTGCGCATTTTGCAATGCTGTGCTGATGTGTATTCACTAGACTTGTGCGTTATATCCAAGTTTTTGCAAAATGCACACAAGTGCAGCGGAAAGCTGCCACCAACAGGCACACACGTGCGGTTTTTAAATGCAAGCACGGAGGCACTAAGAACCTAACAGGTCTCTATCCAGGGACAACGTGGAGCCTCCCAATTTTTGGCTGCCCTGCCTAAGGGCTATACTACAATAGACCCACTTCCTTCCAATGGGCACTTCAGGTTTACAGGCCCTCATGCACGTCTCTATCCAGGGACAACGTGGAGCCTCCCAATTTTTGGCTGCCCTGCCTAAGGGCTATACTACAATAGACCCACTTCCTTCCAATGGGCACTTCAGGTTTACAGGCCCTCATGCACGTCTCTATCCAGGGACAACGTGGAGCCTCCCAATTTTTGGCTGCCCTGCCAAAGGGCTATACTACAATAGACCCACTTCCTTCCAATGGGCACTTCAGGTTTACAGGCCCTCATGCACGTCTCTATCCAGGGACAACGTGGAGCCTCCCAATTTTTGGCTGCCCTGCCAAAGGGCTATACTACAATAGACCCACTTCCTTCCAATGGGCACTTCAGGTTTACAGGCCCTCATGCACGTCTCTATCCAGGGACAACGTGGAGCCTCCCAATTTTTGGCTGCCCTGCCTAAGGGCTATACTACAATAGACCCACTTCCTTCCAATGGGCACTTCAGGTTTACAGGCCCTCATGCACGTCTCTATCCAGGGACAACGTGGAGCCTCCCAATTTTTGGCTGCCCTGCCAAAGGGCTATACTACAATAGACCCACTTCCTTCCAATGGGCACTTCAGGTTTACAGGCCCTCATGCACGTCTCTATGCAGGGGCATTGGTGAACCTCACAATTTTGGACTGCCCTGCCAAAGGGCTATACTACAATAGACCCACTTCCTTACAATGGGCACTTCAAGTTTACAGGCCCTCATGCACGTCTCTATCCAGGGACAACGTGGAGCCTCCCAATTTTTGGCTGCCCTGCCAAAGGGCTATACTATAATACACCCACTTCCTTCCAATGGGCACTTCAGGTTTACAGGCCCTCATGCACGTCTCTATGCAGGGGCATTGGTGAACCTCACAATTTTGGACTGCCCTGGCAAAGGAAAATACTACAAAGACTCACTTCCTCAAAATGGGCACATTAGACTCAAGAGGCCTTCATGTACGTCTCTTCTCAAGGACATCGGAGTGCCACACAATGTTTTCACGTAAAATCTTTCATGTATTAATCTCAAAAAGTAACATACACCAGCTCTATCTCACTATTGGGTATGTGCCCTTAACATTTCTGCCATGAAAAATCATTTTGGGGTCATTTTGGAAGGTTTTCTGGTGAGTCCGTAAAAATGGCGTGAAACGCGGACAAAATTGTTCACAGCTGTGACTTTTGAGTGATAAATGCTTCAAGGGGTCTTCCCCATGCTGTTGCCATGTCATTTGAGCACTCTTCTGAGACTTTTGTGACATTTTTAGGGTTTCTCCATGCTGCCGGGGGGTCATTTCACAAAAATACTCGGGTCTCCCATAGGATAACATTGGGCTCGTTGCTCGGCCCGAGTACACGAGTATCTTGGGATGCTCGGCCCGAGCTTCGAGCACCCGAGCTTTTTAGTACTCGCTCATCACTACTCATTAATTGTATGTAAAAGGATTTACACACTACAACATCGATGCCGGATGTGCGTCACTTTCGTTTTGACCTCACCGACATCGCACCTGCGATGTCGTAGTGTGCAAAGTACCCCTTAGTATTTCTAAAGATTCTTTGCTATGCTAATGAGCACAGGAAGTAGTTACAAGGGTGTTCGTTCCTGCGCTCATTCCGCCCTTTTAGCATGTTAGCAGGCCTATAGGAGCCCACAGGGGCGTGATAACATGCTCTTCAATGTCCATTGCCCAGCGTCATCATCGGCAGTGACGCGCATACCTGTGTCCATTGTCACCGCTGAGGACTCCAGCTTTAGGCTCAGTGTGCATTGACAGAAGTCCCGGCATGGGGGCATTCTGATCATGCGCACTGCCTGGTGTCTGATGCGGTGACAACGGACACAGGTACACGCGTCATCACTGATGACGCTGGGCAATGGGTATTGAATAACATGTTAGCACACTCCTGTGGGCGTGCTGCAATGCTAAAAGGGCAGAATGAGCGCAGAAAGTAACACCCTTGTGACTAGTCCCTGTGCTCATTAGCATATCATAAAAGGACCTTTAGAAATACTTTTTCTAAAGATCTCTTTATCTATGCTACTAGGCATAGTCGGACTGGCTACCAGAGGAATCTCCAGTAATGCCAGGCCTGGATTCAGGTACCTGCATTGCACTCCGGAGCTCTCACCTGAGCACTGGAGTGCAGCAGAAACTGTACCGCGAGTACTGAGCGATTGATTCCCCGACGACTGTGGTTCAGTTCATGACAGCTGCAGACAGGCCGGGGTGATCTCCGGTGCTCTCACCTGAACTCTGGAGATCAGCCCGGCCTGTCTGCAGCTGTCATGAACTGAACCACAGTCGCCGGGGAATCAATCACTCGGTGTTTGCGGTACAGTCTCTGCTGCACTCTGGAGGTCATGTGAGAGCTCCGGAGTGCAATGCAGGTACCTGAATCCAGGCCTGGCATTACTGGAGATTCCTCCGGTAGCCAGTCCGATGCTGGATACAGGTACAGTTAGGCAGGGATTAGCAATATGCACCCAGGACAGCTCATAGTCCTTAGTGCATATTGCACTTGACAAGCTCCCTTTAATGTTTCCCTGCAGTGGCTTCACCTGGGAAATCTCGCTTGCTATGTCGGCTTCTAAAAGACGCCATTTGTTCATAACCCAAAGGGAGTTTGCTTTCTGAAAAGAAAATTCTGCAGTGACTTGATGAGACTGCTAGAGAAGGTGAGAATTGGTTTGTAGGACCTGATCCAGAGGCCACATCAGTAATTTGTGGCTGCCAGATGGGAAGCCCTGGAAGATGCCAAAAAGTAGGCCAGTATGCATAATGCGTGAGGAAGCTGAAAGTCTGCCATGGGAAATCAGGTGTGGATAAGGAGGTGGTCTTCTCACAGAGGTGGGATGTGGGAAAGGTTCTTTTCTATATAAATGTGAAATGAATTGAAGGCTAAATCCATCATTCAAAACTGCCAAAAAACACCAACAAAAAAAGTTAACTATACAAATAGTCTTGAATAAAGATCGTATTGTTTAGTGTCTACAGCTCCTTCGCTTGCATTTGTGTTTCAACTGAAAACAAACTCTCTGTATTCTGATTATATATTTATGCTTCATTGCATTCACTGTCTTTCTGATGTACATGTGATAGGCTATTAGAAACTAGGGGAATAACAGGAAGGAAAATCTCAAAACATGCAGTATGATTTGCTTTTAGTCTGTTAAAGAGAACCAACCACCACGATTTTCCTATATAAGGTAAACCCAGTGCTATACTGGTGCTATCATGCTGATTCTATACATACTTTTACTTGTGAGATAGGATGTATACTTTCTGAAATACAGGCAAGTAAAGTTTGTGAAATACACTGTTACTTGATTGACAGCAGCTACAGAATATCTAATAAATAGGTCTGATTTTGTTAGTTATTCCCGCCCCTGTCTACTGCCTGTCCTTCTTTCCTTCATCCCTTCCTCCTTCCCCCTATAATAACAGAGACAGGGGAGGAAACACAGTCAAGGGTGGGAATAACTAGTAAAACCCAACCACCATTAGCCACCATGACCCAAAAACTGTCCCTATTAAAAACCTAAGCTCCCAACAAGCGTACAAATATAAGAGGATAAGCAGATCTAACGCTGCTCCTGAGAGCGGAATATTGAAATTGCCCACCCCCAACTACCCTTGATAAACCCCCCTGCCCCTGGTTTACCCCACCCTCTAATAATGACCACACCTGCCGCCAACCCATCATCATGCCGACCTCCGCCCACAACCAGAGGTCTTTCCTTTTTCATTATCATTTTGGTGTATATACAATATTATGATCAACCATTGGGTCACATCTTCTTTCAGAGAACCAACCCTCTAGGAAACTATCTACAATTTTTCAATCTTCTCAATGGGTGGTCTTCTCAAAGAAGTGGTCCCATCTATACTTTACATATTGTATATAATATTGATTAAAATAGTGGAGTTTATTAATGAAAAAAGAATTAGGAAAAACTCAGTTCACATTTTCTGTGTCCAGAAAAGACAAAAACCACGCGATACGGTATAATTTCCTATCAACAAGCCACACTTGATGGTTTAATTAAGCATCCAACAAGAATTTAATTGGACCATTTAGTTATTAGCTGTTGACTCTTAGTCCCTTCGTGTCCGTAAGTACACTCTGCTCAGTGGGTCAGCGAGCAAATTGAACTACACCTACTGTAATTGTTTCATTTTTTTTCCATGAAAATACAGTAACTGGAATCATAGAAAGAGGAGAAAAATCTTTTATGGATAAATTACATAAGTGGGTTCGAGATGAAAGTCACACGGTAAGAAAGTCTCAGCCAGCGGTATGAGAAACACGCTTGGCTGGAGGTTGGTGGTGAGGATAACTGATGTTGCCTTTCTTGAAAAATATTTTTTATTAGCAAGTAACTAAGCTTTGATTTCAGCATGTGCAGACGCATAACGATTGCAGTCAGAAAGAGTACAACCATGAGAAGACCTGTGTAGGAAGGGCGCCCACTGACACCAGCGACTATTTCGACTGAACGTGCACCCTCAGCTGGAGAGAATTGCGGTGGAGACCCGGAGACCCAAGGTTTCTGCACTGCAAAACATGCTGCCATTCAATCAGAGGCTGGAAGGGGACGTCAATGTGCCAGTCCCGTAGCAGGACCAATGAAGCCAGCTGCCTGCCTTTAGGATGGCTTTAGAACAGGAAACCATGTGTTGTTGGAGGGGGAAAATAATCTTTTTTTTGAGAGAACAGCGGCAGAAAGGGGAACATTATTACAGTATGTTCCCAGGTTAGGGGACATTATTACTGGAAAGGGCCAGGTTGGGGACATTACATCAGGATGGAGGACATTAATACTTCAAGTGACCCAGAATGGTGACGTTATTACAGGATGGGACCAGGATAAGGGGCATTATTACTGGAAGGAACCAGAGTGAGGACATTACACCAGGATGGAGAACATGATTACTTGAAGTTCCCCAGGATGGGGGATATTATACCAGGGGCAGGATGGGGAACATCATATAAGGAAGCCTCCGTCCTTGTAGGATGTTCATGGCCCAGAGTGGGGAACATTCTTACTGGAAGCGGCCCGCCCATGATGTTGGACATTATTACTGCAAGGGGCCCAGGACATGGGACATTATTACTGGAAGGGATCAGAATAGGGACATTACACCAGAATGGATAACAGTATTACTTGAAGTGCCCCAAGATGGGGGATATTATACCAGGGTCCAGGATGGGGAACATCATCTAAGGGGTACTTTGCACACTACGACATCGCAAGCCGATGCTTGCGATGCCGAGCGCGATAGTCCCCGCTCCCGTCGCAGCAGCGATATCTTGTGATCGCTGCCGTAGTGAAGATTATCGCTACGGCAGCTTCACATGCACTAACCTGCTCTGCGACGTCATTCTGGCCGGTGACCCGCCTCCTTCCTAAGGGGGTGGGTCGTGCGGCGTCACAGCGACGTCACACGGCAGGCGGCCAATAGAAGCGGAGGGACGGAGATGAGTGGGACGTAAACATCCCGCCCACCTCCGTCCTTCCGCATAGCCGGCGTGAGCCGCGGTGACGTAAGTAAGCTGATGTTCCTCGCTCCTGCGGCTTCTCACACAGCGATGTGTGCTGCTGCAGGGGAACGAGGAACAACATCGTACCGTCGCTGCCGCGAAATTATGAAAATGTCGGACACTACACCGATGATACGATTACGACGCTTTTGCGCTTGTTAATCGTATCAAAAACACTTTACACACTACGATATCGACAGCGACGCCGGATGTGCGTCACTTTCAATTTTACCCCACCGACATCGCAGCTGCGATGTCGTAGTGTGCAAAGTACCCCTAAGGAAGGAACCCATGATGATACACATTATTACCACAAGGGGCTCAGGATGGATGGGCTCATCATTACTGGAAGGGGTACATGATGGGGAAAATTTATCAGAAGAGGTCCCTCATGTAGGACATTAATAAATTATAGGGGGCAACACTCATGTGTTTATAAGATTTAGAACACTACATGCGCCCATACTTTTAACCAATATAAAGGTGAGGGCCTAGGTAAAAATTTTGAACCTGAGCCCATCTGAGTATAGTTACGCCACTGACCATGTGTGAAGTAATGCTCAAGTAGTTAAAGGCATATACAAATATACGGTACAGTCACACATGGAGTCTCTATGGCTCCATACTATACATTTCTAGGCACCCCAGGCACCATCTTAAAAATGAATTATTTTTAGATTGAAATATATATATATATATAAAAAATATAACTTATGAAACCTAGTATGAAAAGTCTATTAACCTACGGATGTAATTGCAGGCACAAGGCGGTATATACACTACATACTTCAGAGCAATTCCTCTGTGCATGGGTGGGACATTAGATTGGCTTTAAAGTGAACCTGTCACCAGATTTGGCCCCTAAAAGCTGCGGCCACACCCAGTGGGCTCTTATATACAGCATTCTAGAATGCTGTATATAAGAGCCCAGGCCGCTGTGTAGAACGTAAAAAACACTATAGTAAAATACTCATCTAGGGGGCGGTCCAGTCCGATGGGTGTCACTGCTCTCCGGTCCGGCACCTCCTCTCTGAGGTGATAGCCATCTTTGTTCTTCTGAGGCCCTTGTGCATAACGTGTTCTACGTCAACCACACAGGCCAGAATTGTGATCCTGCGCAGGCGCACTTCTCTCTCCCCTACTCAGGGTAGATCCAAGTATTGTAATGCACTAGCGCAGGCAGTCTGTAACCTCTACTTGTGCCTGCGCATTGTAGTACTTTGACCTGTCCTCAGCAGGGCAAATCAAAGTGTGCCTGCGCAGGACTGCAATGCTAGCCAGTGTGGATGATGTAGGATGCGTCATGCAAACGGGCCTCAGAAGAAGGAGGAAGGCGATCGCCGCAGAGAAGACGCACCGGACCGGAGAGCAGCGACACCCATTGGACTAGACCACCCCTTGGGTGAGTATTATAAAATTGTTTTTTATGTTATGTAGAGTGGCCTGGGTTCTTATATACAGTATTCTGGAATGCTGTATATAAGTGCTCAGTGGTGGTGGCAGTGGCTTATAGTCGCCAAATCTGGTGACAGGTTTCCTTTAAATAGTAGTAGTACAAACATTTGTCAAGCAGCTGATAATACTGATAATATATACTAGTCATAAGGATAATATATACAGCAGAAAAAAATAGAGACATCACTTATTTCTCTATATGGGTTTAGAGCAGACATTGAGAAAATAGCGAAACATAAATATGTTTACTATTGATAAAAAAAAATAGAAAAAAAAAACAGATTTACGCCAATCATCTACCTGCCCTCTTCATACAACTTGACATTACTTATATAATTTCACACTTTCTCAGCTTTTCTACAGAAATAGGTCACTCTTCCTACAAATTCAGAATGCTCATCATCTTCTGCAGTAATCTAACAACCACATACACCATTATTCAACCTGCACCATTGTTACATCTTGATACAACTTACTGTGTGTATCCTCTAGCATTCGTTCATAAAACAAAAATGGACAAGTCACTCTTGCTACAAAATCAGAATAATAATCTTCTTCTGTTGTAAAGTATTAATCTCTTACTCCATTATTCCACCTGCTGCCTTTTCACATCATGACAACACTTAGGTAACCCCAATATCAAGGGGTATGTAAAGAAAGGACATGGGCCCCTAGGCTGGCCCTCAGACTCAAGACCTTGCTCTGTCCCTTATCTCGGAGGTAGGCTTGATGGTAGCCAGGTCCGAGCTCCCAGCATGTCCCTAACTCCTGTCCAAGCCCTGATCTTACTCCCCCTCACCCGCACATTTGGGGCAGACCACAAAACACAATAAGAAAACCCAACAAAATGACATGAACAAGGGAGAACGGAAACTCGTACACACTGCACTCAATACACACAGGAGAGACAATATGTGTACAAGGGGAAAAACAAAAAAAGGAATGAAGTAACACACAACAGGGGAACGTTCACACCTCTCAATATCACAACAAAAATCACCATAAACAGGATCACCACAAAGACCGCAAGCGCTGGAGCTTATGCCGAAGCTATAATCATCACTGAGTAGTAAGATCAAGGATCTTGTATAGGAAGTAGATGACTCTGATTGGCAATTGGCAACCTGAGCTCCTAGCAGAGTTCCCCAGGTCAGGAGGAATTAACTCCTGCAGGACTGAGGAACAGAGCGCATTAAACAGCCGATGCCCAGCTCAGGCTGAACAACTATGGTAGGAGACATCAGGTTGTCTGTCAGGCTCTGCAGTGTGAACATAGCCTGACACTGCCGAGACTCCTAATGAGTCTGGACCTGAACACCGCATCACACCCAAGCATTATTTTACGGATTACAGAACTAGACAGGTCACTCTTCCTACAAAATCAGAATACTCATATTCTTCTGCTGTGAACTAACAACTCCTTACATTATTATTCTTTCTGCCTTCTCCGCACATCATTCATAACACTAATACATAATAATTTTATTTGTATAGTGCCAACATATTCCATAGCAATTTACAATTAAGCGGGATATATAAAGACAATAAAGTCAATACAAAGTAACACATAGTATAACAGTTGCATGAGGAGTAAGTGCCCTTTTCACCAGATTACAATCTACAAAAGAGGGGGGCACAAAAGGTAAAAAGTGCTTGTTATTTCTGGTCCAGCCATTAAAATAGATAAGGGTTTTCATATAAAGCTGCATGACCCAGTCATCAGCCAGTATCTGTCTAAGTGCAGTTACCAAGTGCTACTGAGTGCATGGAGGATGTGGAGAAAGATGAATAGGAGCGCGCAGATTCTGATTAATATGTAGAAAGAGGGAACAGGGGAGAGTTAACTTAGTGAATTGAGGTGACAGGCCTGTCTAAAGCATGTTTTTAAAACACATCTCTTAAGAACGTGGGAGCAATGCATTAGTCCGTTTGTCTGGGGTGGTGTATTCCAGAAAACTGGTGCAGCACAAGAAAGGTTTTGCAGACAGAGGTGCAAGTTTGGATTATGGAGGAAATTAGTCTTAGATCAGTTACAGAATGGAGGACATGAGTAGGGTGATAGACAGAGATGAAGGAGAAGATGTAGGGTGGTGCAGAACTGTGGAGAGCTTTGTGGATGAAAGAGATAAGTTTGTATTGTATGAGTATTCTGTAGCGAATGGGTATCCAGTGCAATGACTGGCACAAGGTGGAGGCATCGGTGAAGTGGCTGGACAAAAATATGACCCTGGCTGCCACATTCAGGACAAATAGGAGAAGAGAAAGTTTGGATAGAGGGAAACTACTACATATGTAACCTCAAGTACTATTTTTGTTTTTATATATCAGCAGCTTATAAAATTTACAAGATCAAATTCATTTTCTAATATTAAGAATTGTAATATTTCTGTAATACTTAGATGCTTTATGGACGACCCAATTTTGTTGGGCACCCAAAATCTTGCTCGAAATCTGAAAAACAGAGCGTACTGTGTTATTTTTGTTACATGGACATTTTGGCCGTGAAAAAACAATTGGTCATCTGAACAGCCCTATTTAATAACAATGGTAGACTGCAGTATAGTATTTGGTGGTATTTATAGTTATAATAGACACATTATTAGGCCTCAGTTCCACTTGCATACAAATAATCACTCCTATACTGGTCCCAAAAAGTGGGGTGAGTGTCATGTGTATGGTCTTGCGTATCTCATGTGAGTGCGCTTTTTTTTCTCCCCTAGAATCCGTATGACATGCAAGTGCTATGCGAGTGTGTAGATTTTTCTCACCTAGCATCCGTATGACATGCGTATGTTATTCATATGCCATCTGTATATCATGCGTATGTAATGCCGAACAATATTTTTTTTGCACCCATAGACTTTCATTAGCAAGCACCCATAGACTTTCATTAGCAGGTCTGTTGCAATCTATGCAGCATGCTGTGATTTGATCCTCAGCACAATTAGAGCTGAGGAAAAAATAGCAGAAGAACACTGCCTGATTGATTAACACTGGTGCCAGTGGAATCCAATGTTTTATCAGATTGCACTCGTGTGTGAAAATCGCAAGTGGAACTGAGCCCTTAGGAAGAAAAAAAGGATTGCAGTAACAAAGGAAGTATGTGTTAAGAAAGTATGGTGGAAAAATGAAAGAACTCTAATTGGGAGAAGTGGTCATGATGATTTGGGCCATAAAGAGAACATGGGATAAGAAGATCAGAGAAGTAATTGAGAGAGGTTGTCATGATGGTTTAGGCCAGAAGGAGAACATGAGAAAAGACGATCAGGAAAGATGTCCCTTAGGGCTCAGTTCCATTTGCGAACAGCTTGCAATGCGAGAGCATCGGAAGTGATATCCTAATGACTCTGTGCTGCGAACATCAGCTGAGGGTCATGCGACTGTGATGTTGTGATGTGATCTTGCGATCGGATCACAGCTGCAGAGAAGAGGGAGGGAGCACTTTCTCCCCATCTCCTCTGCTGCCTGTCTCTGCGTTGGATGACATGTGAGTGCAGTGCGATGTTTCACACACTCTCATAGACTTATATCGGGATGGATGCGGAACCCAAAAATCATGCCAAACGCAGCGTGCTGTGATTCATTTCTCAGGTTGATAAATCAATCGCAGATAGCCATTGCCCCATAATTTTGCAATGATGTGAGTGAAGTCCGGTGTTTTATCAGTTTGCACTCATCTGTGCAAAATGCAAGTGGAACTAAACCCTTAGGGGTACTTTACACGCTGCGATATCGGGACAGATATCGCTAGCGAGCGTACCCACCCTGTCGGTTGTGCGTCACGGGCAAATCGCTGCCCGTGGCGCACAACTTCGCTAACACTCGTCACACGTACTTACCTGCCTAATGACGTCGTTGTTGCCTGTGAACCGCCTCTTTTCTAAGGGGGCGGTTCGTGCGGCGTCACAGCGACGTCACACAGCAGCCGTCCAATAGCAGAGGAGGGGCGGAGATGAGCGGCTGGAACATGCCGCCCACCTCCTTTCTTCCTTATTGCCGGTGGAGGCAGGTAAGGAGATGTTCATCGCTCCTGCGGTGTCACACATAGCGATGTGTGGTGCTGCAGGAACGACGAACAACATCGCTACTCACCAGACAACGATATTTGGTGTTTGGATGAGCTCTCCAACACCAACGATTTTTACCAATTTTGCGATCGTTGTAGGTCGCTCGTACGTGTCACACACTGTGATGTCGCTAACGACACCGGATGTGCGTCACAAACACCGTGACCCCGACGATAAATTGTTAGCGATATCGCAGCGTGTAAAGTACCCCTTAGTCTGAGCACCATTAATTTTGTATTATGAATTTTTATTGTGTGTGAATTATAGGAAATTATGTAGGTATTGTGATATCATTTGGGTTATGTGGTTTACTATCTAGTCTTGCATTTCGCAACTTACAGAAACCTTATACTGAGATAAGAGCATTACGGGGATTTCTACAGAAAAGGTAAAGCACAGACTCTTATCATTTGTGACTGCAACACTCTATATCTATTTCTTCCAAATCGTTAAGCACGTACTACAAGGATAAAGTTAATAAAATGAACAGTTGTATCACAATGTTACGTGCAGAGCCATCCTGGGAGAGCAAAGATAATGCAGCACATACTGCAAGTAAGCAGATAGGATTTTGCCACTGACTCCAGATAGAAAGCTGCCATTAGTCAAATGTCATCCTATACCCAAGGTCACTTCCCTGGGGAGAGCATCGTTGGAGAACTACATCACTTATTGGAAATGTCATAAATGAAGGATTAGGGGGCCGCTGCATTTTGTGATATTTTAACTCAATGTTACTATATTAAGAGTGCAAAAATGAAAACGTCCAAATACACTATATGACTATTTCCACTATGTGCCTTTGATGCCAAGCTTCCCATATAAAATGGCCCATACACAAGATCAATCAGTGTGCATAGACTGTGTGGTATCACACCAAGTCACTGCGGCTACGAGATTAAGGATTGCCATATGAAGATTCCTTATAGTGCCGTAGTATTGACATATTCTTCCCTAGAAGCAATGCTTATATATTGCCTCTTTAATACAGCATCAGATTTAACATGCCAAAATTTTATTCTTTCAGATTCATACAAAATACAGTTAGGTCCAGAAATATTTGGACAGTGACACAATTTTCGCGAGTTGGGCTCTGCATGCCACCACATTGGATTTGAAATGAAACCTCTACAACAGAATTCAAGTGCAGATTGTAACGTTTAATTTGAAGGTTTGAACAAAAATATCTGATAGAAATTGTAGGAATTGTCACATTTCTTTACAAACACTCCACATTTTAGGAGGTCAAAAGTAATTGGACAAATAAACCAAACCCAAAGAAAATATTTTTATTTTCAATATTTTGTTGCGAATCCTTTGGAGGCAATCACTGCCTTAAGTCTGGAACCCATGGACATCACCAAACGCTGGGTTTCCTCCTTCTTAATGCTTTGCCAGGCCTTTACAGCCGCAGCCTTCAGGTCTTGCTTGTTTGTGGGTCTTTCCGTCTTAAGTCTGGATTTGAGCAAGTGAAATGCATGCTCAATTGGGTTAAGATCTGGTGATTAACTTGGCCATTGCAGAATGTTCCACTTTTTTGCACTCATGAACTCCTGGGTAGCTTTGGCTGTATGCTTGGGGTCATTGTCCATCTGTACTATGAACGCCGTCCGATCAACTTTGCGGCATTTGGCTGAATCTGGGATGAAAGTATATCCCGGTACACTTCAGAATTCATCCGGCTACTCTTGTCTGCTGTTATGTCATCAATAAACACAAGTGACCCAGTGCCATTGAAAGCCATGCATGCCCATGCCATCACGTTGCCTCCACCATGTTTTACAGAGGATGTGGTGTGCCTTGGATCATGTGCCGTTCCCTTTCTTCTCCAAACTTTTTTCTTCCCATCATTCTGGTACAGGTTGATCTTGGTCTCATCTGTCCATAGAATACTTTTCCAGAACTGAGCTGGCTTCATGAGGTGTTTTTCAGCAAATTTAACTCTGGCCTGTCCATTTTTGGAATTGATGAATGGTTTGCATTCACCTCAATTGAGAGTTCCTTAGACCGCATGTTGTCTGGTCACAGCAACAGCTTCCAAATGCAAAACCACACACCTGTAATCAACCCCAGACCTTTTAACTACTTCATTGATTACAGGTTAACGAGGGAGACGCCTTCAGAGTTAATTGCAGCCCTTAGAGTCCCTTGTCCAATTACTTTTGGTCCCTTGAAAAAGAGGAGGCTATGCATTACAGAGCTATGATTCCTAAACCCTTTCTCCAATTTGGATGTGAAAACTCTCATATTGCAGCTGGGAGTGTGCACTTTCAGCCCATATTATATATATAATTGTATTTCTGAACATGTTTTTGTAAACAGCTAAAATAACAAAACTTGTGTCACTGTCCAAATATTTCTGGACCTAACTGTATATCAGAAATAAAATTTGGCTCCTTCATAGGAAACCGGAAGCATGTGGAGGTAAAGATTGGCACCACGTCTATGGGAGTTAGGGGTACTTTGCACACTATGACATCGCAAGCCGATGCTGCGATGCCGAGCGCGATAGTCCCCGCCCCCGTCGCACATGCGATATCATTGTGATAGCTGCCGTAGCGAATATTATCACTACGGCTGCTTCACATGCACTCACCTGCCGTGCGACGTCGCTCTGGCTAGCGAACCGCCTCCTTATTAAGGGGGCGGGTCGTGTGGCATCACTGCGACGTCACACGGCAGGCGGCCAATAGGAGCGGAGGGGCAGAAATGAGCGGAATGTAAACATCCTGCCCACCTTCTTCCTTCCGCATTGCAGCCGGGACGCTGGTAGGAGATTTTCCTCGCTCCTGCGACTTGACACACAGCGATGTGTGCTGCCGCTGGAGCGAGGAACAACATCGGACCGTCGCGTCAGCGCAATTATGGAATTCGCCGACCCTACACCGAGGATACGATTACGAAGCTTTTGCTCTTGTTAATCGTATCATCTAGGATGTACACACTACGATGTCGAGAGCGACGCAGGAAGTGCGTCACTTTCAACATGACCCCACCGACATCGCACCTGCGATGTCGTAGTGTGCAAAGTACCCCTTATATTACAGATCTGTACTACTTGGAGGATATAGTCAGCCTTAAAAAAGTCGTTGGGTTAAAGAGAACCTGTCACCAGATTTGGGGCCTATAAGCTGCGGCCACCACCACCGGGCTCTTATATAAAGCATTCAAATATGCTGTATATTAGAGCTCAGGCCGCTGTGTAGAACGTAAAAAACACTTTATAATACTCACCTAAGGGGCGGTGTGGTGCACACTGTTCGGATGGGTGTCTCCATTCTCTGGTACCGACGCCTCCTCTTTCGGCCATCTTTGTCCTTCTTCTTCTGAAGCCTTGGTGCATGACGCGTCCTACGTCGTCACACTAGCCAACATTGAGGTCCTGCGCAGGCGTACTACAATACTTTGATCTGCCCTGCTATGTTTTTATTGGGGTAGATACAATTTCTTGATCTCCTACTATTGCATTTTGCTTGTGTGGTTGTGATGGCAAAAGAACCGCAATTCTGGGATTTTGATTTCTTTTCTCGTTATACCGTTTATCGAATGTATTCATTTAGTTTTTATTTTTAGACACAGACTTCAAAATGGTTATAGAATGTCAGTATATCAATATTTGTGACGCCCCTGAACTTGTCAGGGTGTCACAGGGTACTGCACTCATTTATGTGTTGGTGCAGGACTCAACCCCCCATGGTTCTGGGATCCTAACTTTTGGTGTTGCTCCATCAGCATGCAAATCCTAGTCACCTTACAACACACACTGTCCGGCACACCAGTGGGTGGTCTAGCTGGAATAGGACCACCCGCCTAGGGGTCAGACAGACTGGTTGGAGGGATTAGAGTGAGTAGAGTGGTAGCCCTCAGAGAGTGTGGAGCTGGGAGTTGGAGCTCCCTGGGAGACATTGGCTAGGTCGCAGACAGTGGTCTGTGACCAGAGGAGTCAGAGAGTCGGTCGCAGGTACCGAACCGGTACCGAGCACGGCGGGGTACTGGAAACTAGATCAGGGAATACCTTCATGCAACCTGATAATTAACCTGAGGATAGTATCTCTATGAACTGTCCCCAAGAGCTCAGAGATCAGAAAGGTCACTGGAAAACATCTAAAATTAGTGCAAGGAGGCAGGTCAAGACCACCAGCAACATCAAAGGAAGCGGATTCCCGGACGAGCTCCCCCAGAGAGGCAGCGGCACCCAGAGACTTGGTTTACCTTTGTGTCAGAGTCTGCTTTGCAGTTGCATCACCACCAACACTGCCTGAGTGAGTACACTGTCCTCCCCTGCTTCCAACCTGCACTGCAATCCCCTACGCCTCCCTCATCCAGAGTCCCGGGGCCTAACCTACCCATGGAGGGAACGTCATCTGGCTGCCCCACTCCATCTTCCCCCGGGTACTCCCATAGGCAGCGGCAGTACTCCCCTTACCGCGAACCCCGGGTGGCGGCACGAACTCTTATCTCCTGTAAATAGTCCCCTTTACATTTGAGTGGCCGCGAGCCCCCGGGTCCAGAGACCTTCGAGCCACAGCAACTCCAGATCCGAGCGGTTCGACCGCTGCAGGGGCGGTACATTTACTCACAGAATTTACCTTAATTTAAATTTTTAAAACAATTCTTTATTCTATATACCTTAAAAACACCAAAAAACTATTCCACGCCGTGAGCAAATAAACACAAACAAAAAATAACAATGGACTCTACGAAGCCACAATTAATAAACTATTTTATCAAGAGTCATATGGGAAATTTTTGTAGAGACGGTCTATTATGGGGCAAAAAAAACATGTACCCTAAACGGCTATCCCTCGGAATCTGCCCCTAATCTCCCTCACTATTTTACCTCCAATCATCTGATCGCATGTGCTATATAGAACAATGCCACGATATTGCTGTATATAGCAAAAATCATGCTCCCCTATGAATACTAGACATGGTCTGGCTTCACGGGAGTACCGTGAAGAAAGGCACAGGGGGTCTTCAGCAGAACCTTGGCCATCATGGTGCACCAATGGGCAGTTAGAAAGGTGCACCCCACCCCCTGCCAGCGGGCTGTAAATGTTGCGGTCACAGACTGACAGCTCAGCTCCAACCGTGGCTTTTAGAGGCAGATGATGGCTGATTATCCCAGCCATCATCTGCCGGCAAAATTTGGGCTCAGCTTGTGAGTCTGTATCAAAGTCAGAGAACCAGCATGTGATGTACAGAGTATGTCACATATCGTTAAGGGGTTGGCTGGTTTCAAATGCCCAAATTGGGAAATTAGGCCTAAAACAGAGATGTTCACATTTCAAAATCATCATCTTTTGATCATGGGGCTAACAAGTGTACCTAGAAAAAGTGTCCCTCTCTGGAGGACTTGTATTTGTGTATTCCATAGAGAGATCACTGATGAACACAGTGTAATTCCTCATTTCTACTGCGGAGGTGCTAGAGGAGAAATAAGCACTTGCTTTGGAGTTTAACAACAAATGGAAGATGATCATTGTGAATCCCTGCAGAGATACCCTTCAATGAGCTTAGCAAAGGGGACAAAAAGGGAATGTCCAAAGCCATCATTATTGAATTTACTCATTTGCAATGACATTACAATCCCATATGGTATATTCTGTGTCTTTAAAACGCTGATGCAGATAAACTGTCTCTTCTTCCCAAAACTGCATTTCATCAAGTAGCCTCAATCAATTCAGCTCAGTGTGACGACATTTTATACCTACGAATGAGACGTGCCTGGAATTTAAGTCATTACTGAAAGATTTTCCAAGAACATGCAGAGAAGTTGAAAACATGCCGTCCGCTCTCTTAATGGATATTCTGCCAGAGCTGTTATTTTCTCTAGCATTACCTACAATTTGTGGACAAAATGAGAAATTGACGAACTCACAAGATCGACCATCTAGACTGGTTTTACAAGTAGGTCACTTAACACTGGAAGTCCCAGAGAGGGGTCATTTAACATTTCTACCTTTGGAACCCAGAGACGGGTCGAATGACCTGAAGGATTTTAGCTAACATCCTATAATGACCGTCTTTTGTTCTGTAATTAAGGCCATTACTGTCGCACCACAGGAGGTTGTTGTTTTCCATTGAGTTTAGCCATTTAGTTTCTAGTTAGTTCTATTCAGTTTGGACTAAGGGTCATTTGACCCTATTTCGGGACTTCAGGGGGGAGCTCGAAATTTCTGGGACTTCTAGTGTTAAGGGGGAATTCCAGATTCTTGGCCGACAATTTAGATTCTTAGTATTAAAAAACCTGTTTAAAAAAAAAATTCTATTATGAGCAAGAGTTTGAATTTTTTTTAACACCTCTAAATTTTAAAGAGATCTAGCTCTACTATGAAGATTGTTTTAGTAAATACTTGTGTTCCCAATAAAATTTTGGAACTTCTTTTCTTCATTTTGGAAACCCTTTGTTATTCCTTCTGGAACTTTAGAATGCTCACGACATGGAAAAGTGCAAAACAGGTAAAACGCCTCATTAATTTTTTTTCCATTAAAAATGTATTCTAAAGTTTGAAGTTAACTTATCACCTCTGTAAGTTATCACTGGAGTGCTGGAATGCTGTATCTGTTTATTTTCATTCATAGCGGCCCGGCCTTCCTTATAAGTATATTTGTATTTCTACTTGCAGGTAGCTTTACCCCTTATTTAGCCATATGTACCATGTGGCCACTATGTATTACAGGTTTATGTATGAACTGCAATTAATATACTGTATATATTCTGCAAAAATAAGATAAATCCAGTACTGTCCTCAAATCATTTTAAAAAAAAAAAAAAAAAAATTATATTTCAAAACTTGTTAAAAGTCCATCAGATAGGCAGCAGATAGTATCAAATAATATGATAGAACTACGCGTTTCGACGCTATGTCTTATTCATGCTCTAATGTACTGTATATATTCTGCCACTGGAATGTATAGCTGCTGTTAGGCCCTGTGCGCACACTGCGTTTTTTGCCGCGGTTTTTGATGCAGAAAAGGTGCGGGTTTTGTTCCTAACCTTCCCGCAGTCCTGCTCCATCAAAATTTATGGGAAATCCAAAATGCTGTGCGCACACTGCGTTTTTTTTTCCTACAGGTTTTGCTGCAAAATTTCTGCAGCTTTTCTGCAGCAAAAAGAAGTAGCATATCCCTTCTTTTCCACTTCTCCACTTCTTTTCCATAGATAATGATAAAAAAAAACGCAGGGACCAACCAGATCCGCGGCAAAAATGCAACGAACCGCGGCAAAAATTTGGGTGTGGTTTTGGTGCAGTTTTTTGCCAGTGGCAAATAGAAAAAAATTCCAGCGTCTTCCAGAAGATAAAATGACAATTCTTTATTCATATAAAAATCTACTTACCATCAAATAAATTAGTACATGGAGACATGAGGACAGAGGAGCTCTTTCCTACGCGTTTCACCCTGTAGAGGGCTTAATCATGGAAGTTTTTTGCCAGTGGGTGCGGATTTATCTTAAGAAAAAGCAATTTCCCAGTGCGCACAGTGCATTACATAATTTTTCTCTGGATCACTGTTCTCCTCTTGTCTCAGGTGTTGTAGAGGCTGCTCTTCCACCACCTTTTTATCAACTACTTCACATATTGATGCCCCAGATTCCCCCCCTTCAAATAAAGACAGATCCATCGTCTTTTGGATTTAATTGGCCAATTCGGCCTTTAATACAACAAACAACAATAAATAATAACTTTTGGTGGAAGTAGGTTCTGGGAGCTCCAAAGGCCTGTCGCTACCCAAAAATAGTAATTTTCCTGCACTAGCCACCAGCAAAGGAGCACCTCCATCACCAGAAAAACCTTCTCCATGCCACTGATTCCCCAAGGACCCCACCGTGAAGAGTCACAAAAACTAAGCGGGGCCATTACCAAATTCTAAACACAACTGGAGGGTGTAATCTTCTTGATATACCACCCCCACTGCAATTTTCCACCAACTCCAAGAACCCCTTCACACTGCCACAGTGAGCAGCACTTGACTCCTCAATGAAGCGAGTCTCTCCAACAAAAGAAGCACCCTCTCCACACCCCCCTGAATCATCAATGTCCACAACTCAATACCGACTGTGTTCAGATTTACACCATCGTTATGCCAAAAAGTGCTCTCCCTAGCCTCCAGATCTGTTGGACCACTATGCCCCCATTCCTTGTCAAAAAACTCCCCACTGCCCTATATACTTTAATTCTTGTGTTACTAATCTTTTTAATGGATCTGTCAGCAACCCAGATCTTTCTAGGAACAACATCCAACAAAACAATATTCAATTTTGGATAAGATGTCTAGAGGCGCAAAACATCATGGCACATATCTCTAATTAAATCCCGGCAGGGGCAAACACCCAGGGCATTGCCTCTGACTTGCAACACCAGAACCTCTGGATAATGCTCCAACCAAGCAAAACAATGGAAATCTGTGAATACTTGCTGCCAACACATGCCATGAACACCTAGAAACCTAACCATAACCTTGCTCCTGGAAACACGCATCTGATGCTCCTTGCTGCATATATCCGTCCTTACCGCTCCTAATATACAAATGAATGACCTAATATCTATCCTACACGTGGTCCATCTAACAATAAAAAGAATAGGGGGTTGAATGTCAGTACGCAAAAAAAATACCCTTCTAAATACTATTTTTTTATTTTACGTATACATATCATGCTGCTTCAGAATAAATACCTGTTGACCCTCTTCACTTCTGATGACAGTAAATTCTAGCTCATATAAGACTTATATGTTCTGCAGGGAGACGCCATGTCTCTGCCTCGATTGCAGCTCCAACTCAAAATTAATGGGGGGGGGGAATATATCTGCTTCCAATCCCAACCTTGTTAAACTATTTTTTTTAAACTCCTGCAAATTGGTACCGCGATAGTAAGGAGCCATCCCGTGTTGCAGTAATGGGCCAAAACTAATCCCCTTCAGACCTAAATATGACTTAATGCAACCAACAGGGCACATCGTAGAACTCTTCACTGAGCCTAACATCACGCTTTTTCTTTTTCCCGATTCGTCCATTTTTGAGTGATGCACCAAAAATTCAACTGAATCATGTAACACCCCTACAGCTTATATCAATAAACCCTCTTCCGTAATCGATGATAATGATAACAACTCCCCCTCCTCATAGCCTCAAAAAAGGCCTAAAAGATAGCCAACTGAAATAACATCACCTCAAAAGGCGCACTGCACACCTGTACCAATTTTTCACCTAATTCTTCCAGCAACTTAATCGAAACAGGTTTATGGTAATCTACTTTCCAGTGCCCTTTACGAAAACCTTTTAAAGCTTGGCTCATCAAAAGATTCTTAGTAAAATCCCTGACTCCACTAAAGTTACAGGCAAGACTCTATTAACTCTCTAAACTGACCATCCGTTCCTAGACACATGGCCTAACCAACAATGGTTAGGCCATGGTGAGCAAAAAATGGTGATTGTCTTTTTTTTGTTTTCTCTTTTATGATTTATATTTACTGTTTGAGTTAAACAATTTTATAGTTTGATCAGACTTTTACAAAAGTAACAATACCAAATATATTGGGCATTTTAATTTTTACATTTCATTTTTACTAACTAGGGAAAAAGTGGGGATCAAAATATTTAACTTTTTTTACATTTTTTTTATATCTTACAGCACTTTTTACCATTTTTTAGTTCCCATAGACTTGAACCTGTGGTTGCTGGATTGGTTGCGCTATTTACTGAAATTCTTCAGAACTGCAGTATATAAACCAAATCAAGGTCATATATGTAGCCCAGCTTCAGGCTGGGCTTCACAGGAGTACCAACATGGCAGTGACGAGGGCCTTCAAACGGTCTTCGGCTACTATAGCAATTCATTTGCACCGTGCAATCACACCATGAGGGAGCCAATGGGTGCTTGGAAATGTCACCAAGCAGGATGACACTGCTTAAAAACCTTTGTCAGTAATTGACAATGGCATTTAAATGATTAATAAATAATAGCTAAGTAATCTGAGCTAGTTCATATTGCTGCTGTTAGAGACTGATGTTGGCTGTGCAATGTAGCACTCCACAGAACAGGCGGTTAACCTACTTCTTGCCGGGCCTTTGAGGGTCGGGTGAGGCGATCTCACGGGTGGCCTTGTCCGGTTCCGTTGCCCCGAGGCGTACAGTAAACGGTGGGGAAAGTAAGGTGATGGGGAAAGTTTGTTGTGACGCCACCTGTGGTATACAGCCAGGGAGTAGCAGACGCTGCAGAATTCCTCGCCGGGGCAGGTGTTATGGCAGCTGGGATGGTGTCACTCCCCACAGGCGAAGTGGGCCCCAGGTGGATGATGGACGGAAAGGTTGTGGACATCGGCGCCAAAGCTCTGGGCGGTGATGCTGGGAAGGAAAAGCCAACACAGTCTCTGCAGGTTCAAGGTGTCATTTACTCACAACTTCAGTCACCAGCTCAGTAGTACCGGTCACCTCTGTGATGGGCTCTGGTCGATCCCGGATCCACGGAAGGTCAGAAGCGGTGCAATAGTCTGTGGGCCCTTCCTTGCTGTGCTTTGTAGTGCGGGTCCCTGTGGCTTGAAGCACTTAGAGTCCCTTCCGTGCTAGGTAGAGTACTGTTCCCTATACCAGTAGCGTGGATCCCCTTGAGTCTGATCATGATCTAGGCCCTGGAATCCTAGGTGCCACTTGGCTCTGGAAGCTAGTATGGTCAGAGGTGCATGGAACCCCTCCGTCCGACAGAATCTGATGATGCAACGTGGAATTGCACCCCTCTAGGGTGCTGCACCCTGAACTGTACTGGCCCCAGGAGAACTGACACAGTATCGCCACAGCGACTGTTAAACTCCTATGTCCCACAGGAGCTACCGGGAAAGATGTCTGCTCGCTGCTTCTCCTGCTGGAGAACTCTTTTATTGCTGTGTGTGGCTCCTACTCCCCCAGGTGGTTGCCCCTCCCTCTACCCAAGTCCTAAGCTAGTGGACTGGGGCCCCTGGTGTGATGGCATCCTGTAAACGCCACACCGTAGGTGTCCTCTTTGGTACCCGACCCTAGCCCAGTCCCCAGTGGGGAAGGGGTAACCCTTTGTGTGAATGTGGTTGTAGAAGGCGAAACCGGCACCGACCTTCCTTGAATCCATCATCAGTACTACACCCCACCTGGAGTGCAGAACTCTGTGGTGACCAGAGCCTCAGGGGCGCCACATGTAATACTGACATCATCTGCCCTGTGTGGCAAATAATTCCTGATTAATACAAGCCCCAACCCATGTGATGCCTGGGAAGGTAGGCACTGGACATCATATCCAGTTAGAATAATGAATGGAAAAATGTCCTCAAAGATACTTGTCTCCCTCCATTGCCTTTAAAGGGATTTACAGCAACAGCTAGGCAAGGTATGTTGATGATTACTTAAAGGCTTGAGAATGGGATGCCTTTGATTTTCCAATTTTTTTTATGTATGTTAGTTACAAATGCAAATAAATCAAGCCATAGATGTCCATAAATTTAGAGATGTGTAATAATGGGAAATGACACAGGTAAAAATTATTGAACACCTGACGAAAGAGGTGCAAAAAACATTGAAAGTCATGATACCACCTGAAATCTATCAGTAATTAAAAAGTAATCTTGCCACTTAAAAATATCAGCTGGTTTAACTGATGGCCTATTAAAAGGTTTCAAATTACCAAAGTGACACACAAGAAACATCTCATGATTGGTAAAATAAATGAGCTATCTCAAGACCTTTGCAACCTTATTGTTGTGAAATATTCAGATCGCATTGCTTACAGAAGAATCTCTAAACTACTAAAGGCTCCAGTGAGCACTGCTGGGGCCAAAATACAAAAGTGGAAGAACATAAATTCCCCATAAACCATCCACGACCAGGTGCTCCCCGCAAGATTTTAGACATAGGAGTAAAAAGAGTTTTCAGAAGAGTTGTCCAAGAACCACCTGTGGAGAGCCACAGAAAGACCTAAATTAGCAGGAACAATTGTTTCAAAGAAAACAATGAGTAATTCACTCAACCTCCATGGATAGTGTGCACTCTCACCATGCAATTCTACATTGTTGAACAAAAAGCATGTTTAAGCATGTTTAAGATATAGTCAAAAACATTCAGACAAGCCTGTGAAATACTGGGAAAATGAGTCAGATGAGTCCAAAATTGAACTATTTGGATGCCACAATACACACCATGTTATGAGGCAAAAAGCAGCACTGCATATCACCCCAAAAACACCATACCAACAGGGAAGTTTGGAGGTGGGAATATCATGGTGTGGGGCTGTTTTTCAGCATATGGCACTGGCAAACTTCATATAATTGGAGAAAGGATGAATGGACAGATGTAGGGAAACATTCTTGATAAAAAAAATGCTGCCATCTACTGGGATATGGAGATGAAACGAGAGTGGATATTTGAGCAAGACAATGATGCCAAACACACAGCCAAGGCAACTCTCAATTGGTTTCAGAGGAAGAAAAAAAAGTTGCTAGAATGGCCAAGCCAATCACTGGAGCTGAATCCAATAGAAAATTTATGGAAGGAAGTAAAGCTCAGAATTAATCAAAGGAGCCCAGAGAACTTTTAGGATTTGAAGAGTCTTTGCGTGGAATAATGGCCCAAAATCACACCTGAGCAATGCATGTGACTAATTTGTTCATACAGGAGGCACCTTGAAGCTGTCATCGCCAACAAAGGCTTTTTTTACGAAGTATTAAATACATTTCATTAAGCATGTTCAATACTTTTTCACTGTCATTTCTTATTACTTCACATAACTTAACTTATGGACATTTATGCACTGGTGGACACAGACAGAGGAGGACCTCTGTGCAAGAACAATATATGGGCACTTTGCAGCTCAAGAACTCATCAAAATGCATAATTGCACCTGCTTTGGAGTAGAAACGGGTCCCTCTCGCTCATGGGCGACTTGAGCTCCACAGGTTGCTCCTTTGATATGTCCTCCCCTGCCTATGGTTTTATTTTGTTGCCAGTGTGGATTAGATGGGTTGTTACTGACATCTGGTGAAAAATTCATGTCAATAACACCTTTAGAAATATATTTACTTAGAAAATTGGTGATGTGCTCAATACCTATTTCATCATCTCTATATAATCATTGCATGTCAGTACATTTTAGGGTTATCAACTGAAGGTACAGCCCAGGGCATCTTCCAAAATGTGGTCAATCTGGGATTTAAGGTGGCCTACTGTTTGTTTTTTTTTACAGTTATTGTCATAGGGGTTGAAAACCCAGCCAGTAGGTGCCGCCTATGATAGCAGACCATGCAACTGCTATGGGACCCAGCACTGGCAGCCAGGGTTGCCATCAGGACACTACTGCCATTGTGGCGCCCTGGACAAGCCAGGACGTCACAGGTACTGCAACAACACACCCCACACCCCGGTTAGGCACATCGTCACACACAAATCATTGTTGCCTCCCTCCAGGGGCTGATGTCCACACCGGGTGGGGAGGGGCCAGGCGGTTGGCCCCACCCTCTAAGGAGTTCACAGTCCTGGAGGCGGAAAAGGAAGCCAGAGTAGTTTTGGAGTTGAGGAGAGTGAAGGAGTGAAGTGGTAAAGTCGCAGTCTGACCGTGTCCGGGTACGTGGCCCGGGCACCCACAGCAAGGTTGGCAGATGGTGGTGACCGTCTGCAGGCGAGGCCGATTGACGCACAACCGTAAGGACCGGGGTCGGGCGGTGGCCCGCCGGTACCGGACCGGGGAGCGAAGAGAAGCTAGCACCATTCAGCAGGGCCTACGGACCCCGACCAGGCTTGGAGTCACCGTTAAACCGGTCAAATCCGTCAGCGACGGGAATCTCCGGGGTTGCTCAGCAGCAAAGACCCAACTGAAGGCAACCGCTCAACCGTGAAGGGAAATACAGCTACCGCCACAGCTAGAGTTCCCAGGGCCAGAGCCTGCGGGCAAAAAGGGGCTCCTCTGGCGAATACACCGCTGGGGAGCGGGTTACCGGTGGAAAGCCATCGGAGCCTACAACACAACACAGGTGCAGGGGGAGACAGTCACCGCCAACCTACCGGGAGTGACCATCACAGCCGGCTGCGGGACCCATCCATCCAGCCGTTTGTTTTATCAGAGACTCCGTCTGCATCATTGGCTGAGTGAGTACTATCGTGCCGGCTGGCACCGCGCTGCCCCCCCGCGACCCTGCACCTCGCCAAACCCCGCTATCCACCTTACGGTCCCCATCATCGGGCCCCGGGACCACCAAATCCCCCTACCCATGGAGGGGAGAGAAAACATCTCGGCTGCTCCCTGTCATCGCTCTCGGGATCCCCGTCCAGAGCAGCGGTGGTGCTCCAACCTCACCACAACCGTGGGTGGCGTCACGGACAACATCCCCAAACCCAAACCATCCCCTTTTCACTCACAGGCGAGGAGCGCCGCTCGAGTCCCCGGATCCGGCCCACCGCTCGAGCCACCGAGCAGCAGCAGCGCCAGACCCGAGCGTGGTGAGCGCAGCGTCCGCCCCGCCGCCCGCGACACCATTACTGATGTATGGAGCCTGGGGGTGCAGGGGGCTTGCCAACCCCAGACCCTACTTCAACTGGATGTGCATCTGAGGGTGCAAATCTAGCTGAAATGCAGTGCAGCACATATACCCACCTTGTTAGCAGGTTACTGCCTGTCCATAGGAGAGATGATAGTGTGCAGTGTTGGAAAAAACCCTGTAACTGCTCCTGCACCATGATGTGCTATTAAGGCTCATGCAGATGAGTACTTGGTCTAAGCACAGACGACAATAAGCGGACTGTCCGAACTAGACAGCCTCTATATATGTCTATGACACTGTCACACTCAAGTCATGAGACCACCAAGTAGTCTGTGTATTGCGGTCCATGTTCCCACTGGGTTTCACACATCTCTGCATAAGCCATTAACGGGGCTGTCCTGTACTTTTTTATATTGATGGCCTACCCTTAGGATAGTTCATCAGAATACAATCGATGGGGGAACAACACCTGCCTGGCACGTATCCAGCGTCCACCTATCCAGGAATCTCCAGTAATACCAGGCCTGGCCGCGGTTACCTGCACTGAACTCCGAAGCTCTCACCTGAGCTCCGGAGTGCAGCCTAGACTGAACTCGGGGTTTGCAGGACTGAACCGCGAGCGCCAAGTGATTGATTCCCCGGCGATTGCGGTTCAGTTCATGACAGCTGCAGACAGGCCGAGCTGCACTCTGGAGTTGTCACCTGAGCTCCGGAGTTCAGCCCGGCCTGTCTGCAGCTGTCATGAACTGAACCGCAATCGCCGGGGAATCAGTCGACGCTCACGGTTCAGTCCTGCAAACCCCGAGTACAGTCTAGGCTGCACTCCGGAGCTCAGGTGAGAGCTCCGGAGTTCAGTGAATGTAACCGTGGACAGGCCTGGTATTACTGGAGATTCATCCGATAGCCAGTCCGACGCTGCACCTATCGATCAGCTGTTCCTGGTGTTGGCGGTGGTCGGATGTGAACAGTTGTGGAGCTGCACAGCACAGCTTCGTCATCTGTACAGAGATCCCAGCAGGTCAATGTACATTGTGAATGGCTGTGGATCTGCAGTACCCCACTTTGGCCACTATATGGTTGATGGCGCTGTGGTGTGCTGCATCGCAACTGATTACGTCTGGCACTCGTCAACACCAGGAACAGCTGATCAGTAGGTGCCGGGTCTTGTACCTCAACTGATCTGATAGAGGTGACCAATCCGAAGGATAGGCCATCAATGTAAAAGTACTGGACAACCCTTTTAAGTTGAGGCAAATTACGTAACAGCATGTCTTAGTGCAGGGCACAGTAGCTGTACTTGTGTGATCTCTGCAAGAGCCTGACTCTTTAACCTCTTGGATGTAGCAGAGTTATATATGGGTACTAGCATAGCTGTATGAGTGAGTAATAGGTGTGCGGTGCCCCATGATGTAACTGTGCTATGTCTTATGTAGTTCCCATTTACTGTTAAATATTAGAAATGTACAGTATATGTTGATATTTAAGTGTTTTAGAAAAGAATTGGTTCCAGATGTAGCAGTTAACTGTTACCAAAGTTACCAAATGCTGCCATCTAGTGGTTGGGTTAGCTGGTGGTAGAGCAAGTTTTAGAAGAGATGTTATATAATACAGGGTTAAAGTAGTAGAAGGGAGAAGTGACAGATGGCAGGGTGTATGGATAAGGAGAGGGAGCTCCAGAGGAAGTCAGTTGAGAAGTGGGTTCAAAGTGAGAAGACGTGGCTTTGGTGCTAGGGCCAGTAATGGAACTCTGAGGTAACATCTGGAGGTCCGGAGCCTATAGCTCACCCCGGCAGGCTTAAAGAGTCATCTGGCTAGAGAAGCCATTGGGAAACAAAAGTGGAGGAAGGTGTGTGGTATTGGGGGGAAGGAAGCGCAGACCCTGGAGTAATGAAAACAAGGTCCAAGATATCGGGGACAGAATGAACATCAGTACCCCACAGAGAGAAAAAGGATGGCCATGTCTGTCATAATGGTGTAAAGAATAAAAGAAAACAAAAACTGGTTGGCCAAGTGAACTTTGGTGTTGTGTGTCTTACTAACTGACAGCATGGCCAACTGGCAACAGGGGTGATGAACATTGGCCCGAAGCAGTAGGCAAGTGTCGTGCACCCCGCCCAAAGCCATGTTAGCACACGGATTCTCTCCTTGGTGAAGGAGAGCTGGCACCCGTGCGACACGAAGTCGGCACATTCCTTCAAGAGTACTATAGATGTTGAAGTACTGTTTGCACTATGTCTGTAACAAGGCCGTATGGTTATCGTGTGTGTATACAGTATTATGGCTGTAACAAAAATGCGTGGGTGAAACATAGATGCATCATGTAAGAGTTTACTTATATTTTAGGCTCTCTTGGTATCTATTTCTGAATACATTGGAGCCCCTTTTATGTGTCCTTCCTTGGCCTTATATCAGCTCTGAATACTTTTACCTGTTACCATATTGACAGTGGTGTACCTCCAATGGAGATTGACCACACAGTTGCTAACCTGGCACCTGCCGAAATCTGGAAATCCAGTCCTGTGTACCAGATCCGGCCAATAAGCAGCTGAATCTACTGATATTTCTGGCCAACCTCTTCTACGTGCTATGACCCTGTTTTTCTTTTTTTGTGGGTGGCGGGACCCAATTTAATCTATTGCTTTGGGGCCCCATGTTTTTTGTGTACTCCCCTGCACTCAGCTATCATCCATCTATCTTGTAGCTTTGGGATATACCGTACTGTACATTTCTGGCCAACCTCTTCTACATGCTATTACCCTGTTTTGTTTTGTTTTTTTGTGGATGGGGGTCCCAATTTAAACTTTTGCCATGGGGCCCCATATTTCTTGTGTACTCCCCTGCACCCAGCTATCATCCATCTATCTTGTAGCTATGGGATATTCTGTAAATTTTTGGCCAACCTCTTCTACGTGCTATGACCCTGTTTTGTGTTGTGGGTGGTGGAGCCCAATTTGAACTTTTGCTATGGGGTCCCATGTTTTTTGTGTACTCCCCTGCACCCAGCTATCATCCATCTATCTTGTAGCTATGGGATATACTGTACATTTCTGACCAACCTCTTCTATGTGCTATGACCCTGTTTTGAATTGTGGGTGGTGGGGCCCAATTTGCACTTTTGGTATGGGGCTCCATGTTTTTTATGTACTCCCCTGCACCCAGCTATCATCCATCTATCTTGTAGCTATGGAATATACTGCACATTTTTGGCCAACCTCTACTACGTGCTATGACCCTGTTTTGTATTGTGGGTGGTGGGGTCCAATTTGAACTTTTGCCACCTATCATCCATCTATCTTGTAGCTATGGGAGATACCATATATTCGTTATGAGATGACCCCCTGTAAGGTTAATCAGGCTGCCATCATCCCTTCACCTTCTAAATAACTGAATATTGTGTTTCCGACATTACATCAGCGTTTGGTGTTCTATACCGGGGCGTATAATGCCCCTCAGTGACTGTAAATATCTTGCTTAAATATTTCAGACTCGTAATAGTATTTGTTGGGGGAAAAAAAAAATAAAAAGTAAATCTCTGGTTTTACCTGGGGCTAAAAATGAATTTGATGGCCTAAATTTTTGTTAGAAATGGTCTGCACAAATTTATACTGATGCAGTATGGGAGACAGCTGGTTGTCATGGAAACTAGTGCGGCTTTTAATTCCACTTGGTGAGTAATGTTAACACAACAATGACGCTGTATTCCGGCTAGTATCTCACATCCTACATGTCACATCGCTGAAAAATAACGTGCAACACAGATGTCCCGTCCTGTCACTTCAATTCACTATGCCGAGCGTCGCCCGGGCTGTCAGAGAAGGCAATATGTACAATATTTCCCGGTTTATCTCCCAGCTCTGTCTCGTTCTCACAGCTTGCTTAAGATTATATTGAGAATTACTAAGTTTGCTTATTGTTATCTATCATATTGAAGCCTTAATTACGGTTACTTGGCTTGGTCCTCCATTGACTTGCAATGAAGTCCCCCTAAGAACAATTCTGGGATACGCACGATATACAAGTCCCATTTTTGCTGGTTTATCCGGCATAACGGTGTGGCGCCCTGGACTAGCCAGGTCGTCACAAATAACACACAAACACCCCCACCCCCATTAGACAGGGACACCAGCCAAACACAAAACCCTTGTTGCCTCCCTCCAGTGCCTGATGTCCACACCAGGTGGGGCGGAGCCAAGCGGTTGGCCCCACACACCAAGGAGTTCACAGGCCTGGAGGCGGGAAAAGTGACAGATAGAGTTTGGAGTTTGAAGTGAGAGGAGTGAGCACTTGGGTGTCTGGGTTTGTGGCCCAGGCACTGACAGCAAGGTTGGCAGACGGTGGTGGCCGTCTGCAGGAGTGGTGAAGCAACGCGGAACCGTAGGACCGGGGTCGGGCGTTGGCCCGCCGGTACCGACCGGGGAGCGAAGTGAAGCCAGCACACACAGGCAGGGCCATCGGACCCCGACCAGGCTTGGAGCCGCCGACAATAATCAAATCCGAATGTGACCGGAACCCCAGGGGTTTCCTAACAGCTAAAGTCCCGATTGAAGGCAACCGCCCACACCGTGAGGGTATACAGCTACCGCCTAAGGCTAGAGACCCAAGGGCCAGCGCCTGCAGGCAAACGGGCTCCTCCGGTACCCATACACCGGGGAGCGGACTACCGTTGGGGATCCATAGTAGTCAACTGAGATCATCAAGGTGCAGGGAAAGACAGCCGCCATCACCTGTCCGGGGAGAGACAAAGCAGCTGGCCGCGGGACCCGTCCATCCAGCCGTTTGGTTTACCGAGGACTTTGTACGTTTTCTTACTGAGTGAGTACACCCGTGCCATCCGGCACCGCGCCGCACTGTCCCTGCAACCCTGCACCTCACCAACCCTGCCTCCTCGTCACATCACCGGGCCCCGGGACCACTGACCTCTACCCACGGAGGGGAAAAACAAAATCCCAGCTGCTCCCTACCATCGCTCCCGGGATCCCCGTCACCAGCAGCGGTGGTGCCCATCTTCACCACGACCCGTGGGTGGCGTCATAGACTAAATCCCCTAAACCAACCACCCCTTTCACTCACGGGCGAGGAGCGCCGCTCGAGTCCCCGGATCCGGCCCACCGCCCGAGCCACCGAGCAGCCGCAGCAGCGCCAGACCCGAGCGTTGGTGAGCGACCAGCCGCGGCGGCGTCCTCCCCGCCCACGACAACTTGGCGTCACGAACAGGATTGAACCCCTCTACTTACCAGTAGAAGTGCGCCTTGTGATCTCCGCCGGCGGCGTCCGGCTGAAAATTTTGAAGCGCCGCCATCTTGGCGCGAAAATCTCCCGCTCAAGCGTCTTCTCCGAGCAGGGAAGGCACGAAAGTGAGGCCCCGGCCCCAACAAACGGAAGTGCTGAAGAGAACCAAGGGGGGGCGGGTGTGTGTCTGCCTAATGTAGTCGACGCTATAAAAGCGGGGACGCCAGGACTCTGCAAACAATTGGTTCCAGGAACACGGCCACGCAAGATGTCCCGTCCGTACGGCACCGTGGAAATCCCCGAGCCCACGCCAGGAACAGCGGCGTGGGTGGAAGCCCGGACCGCACAGATGTGCTGCCGCCTTCAAGCCCAGGTCCGGTTCTTGATGGAGCGCTGGGTGGCTGAGATGGAGGAACTGGTGGCGGCCGTGCGGAGACGCGAGGTGGAGGCAGAGTTGGAGGACCGGGTAAGCGACCCACGCCCCTGTGTCCGAGAAGGACCGGCCGCTGCGGCTGAGGGGCCCGGCCTGCGCCCGCTCACCCTCCTGCCTCCCCCGCTATCCGTACCGGTTGCTGTCGCCCCCCCTCCGCTCGGTCCGCTACCCCCAACACCGGTAGCGGAAGCCAACCCATCCGCCCTAGAGGACCGGCCTGGGGGCGTTGTTTGGGAACGGCCTGTGTCCCTCCCGCTACCGTGGAAGGCCACGCGGGAAGTAGCCGTCCGCGATGAGAAGCCGTCGGCCCCGGAAGTGGCCGCACCTGAGATCGTCACGGCTTCGGCAGTCCGCCCAGCCGTGGAAGAACCGGCCGCTGCAGGCCCGAAGGCCCAACCGGTGAGGCTAACTGACCCTGAATTCCCCGCCTCGGCTGAGGCTGCGCAGGGCCGCCACTGCCAAGCAGCAGTACAGGCCACGACACCGCAGGACCCCACGAAAGAGAACCGGTAGTGGCCGGTGTAGGCGCGGTCCAGCGGGCCCCGACCTGGGCGCAGGGGTCTGCCAACGCCCCTTATTGGGACAGGGAACCAAACCCGTTGGGCTGGGAGATTGCCGCCAGGGAGCAGCAGAGGGCAGAAGTGATGGCGAGGGTGATCAGAGAGAAGGATGCACTCCGCCATGCCACCTTTCGGGTGCGGGGCCCGGTGTACGAGGGCCAAGTCCGTCAGTTTGACCAAAGGAGGAAGTTCGGCTTCATCTATGAGCCGGGCCTGGAGGCTGAAGTATTCATGGCCCGTCGCGATGTCAATTCGCACCTCCCCACGGGCCATCCAGGTCATGATCTGTTGCCGGGAGACCTGGTGACTTACACCCGCCACTGCGGGGAGAGGGGCTGGTTCGCCCTGGATGTCAAGCAGAGGAAGAGCCGCAGTGAGCAGATGCAGCCCCAGTTCCCTCCTCCTCCACCAAGCCGTCCGGACGTGGAGCTAGAAGAGGTCCTGGAAAAGTATGACCTCAAGTAGTGGCAGCGGTCCACCGTTGCAAGCAGTTGTCCACCGTTGGGACCCTCAGCAGTTTAAACGATTGACATTAATCAACCGTGACCTTCATCTGATTATCTGTGTGATTATCCCAGCCGTTGCCGACAAGTTCTCCCCGGAGGGACTTTATATGTTTACAACCTGCATGAGAGATTACTCATGGACATGGCCGAGGACTGGCAGGCCACCCACGAACTGGTGGGCATGTAAATAATTTTATGGGATGGAAACCGTTGCCGCCTCCGGAGAGGCAGATTGGAGGAAGGGCCCGCAGGAGAGCAGGTTGGGGCCCGGCCACCGCCAGGACCGGTGGCCATCCTCCGGGGGTCAGGGGTCCCGCAAGGACGTGGGGTCCCCTGAAATGACAGCCGGGTGCGAGTAACCGTACACGTTCGCACTCGGGCAGCTGGTACCTGGACTGGGGTCAAGGGGTGCTGCCCACTTCTTAGGGGCAGCATCAGGGCTAGGTTGCTTGGGTGGGAGAGTGGAAGACATCCGTCCGTCTGTCTGTTATTATTAAAAATGTTTTTGTTTTATATGTGCAACGTTTAAGTGTCCTCACAAAAATTTTTATTTGTTCAAAATGTTTTATATGTTAATTTATATTTTTACAGCTTTTGAAAAAAAAAATAAAACCAGTGATGGACGGGCAGCCTGCGGACGGTCTGCACCAAGTGGGAATGTGGCGCCCTGGACTAGCCAGGTCGTCACAAACAACACACAAACACCCCCACCCCCATTAGACAGAAACACCAGCCAAACACAAAACCCTTGTTGCCTCCCTCCAGTGCCTGATGTCCACACCAGGTGGGGCGGAGCCAAGCGGTTGGCCCCACACACCGAGGAGTTCACAGGACTGGAGGCAGGAAAAGTGACAGATAGAGTTTGGAGTTTGAAGTGAGAGGAGTGAGCACTTGGGTGTCTGGGTTTGTGGCCCAGGCACTGACAGCAAGGTTGGCAGACGGTGGTGGCCGTCTGCAGGAGTGGTGAATCAACGCGGAACCGTAGGACCGGGGTCAGGCGTTGGCCCGCCGGTACCGACCGGGGAGCGAAGTGAAGCCAGCACACACAGGCAGGGCCATCGGACCCCGACCAGGCTTGGAGCCGCAAACAATAGTCAAATCCGAATGTGACCAGAACCCCAGGGGTTTCCTAACAGCTAAAGTCCCGATTGAAGGCAACCGCCCACACCGTGAGGGTATACAGCTACCGCCTAAGGCTAGAGACCCAAGGGCCAGCGCCTGCGGGCAAACGGGCTCCTCCGGTACGCATACACCGGGGAGCGGACTACCGTTGGGGATCAATAGTAGTCAACTGAGAACATCAAGGCGCAGGGAAAGACAGCCGCCATCACCTGTCCGGGGAGAGACACAGCAGCCGACTACGGGACCCGTCCATCCAGCCGTTTGGTTTACCTTTGTGCGTTTTCTTACTGAGTGAGTACACCCGTGCAATCCGGCACCGCGCTGCGCTGTCCCTGCAACCCTGCACCTCATCAACCCTGCCTCCCCGTCACATCACCGGGCCCCGGGACCACCGACCCCTACCCACGGAGGGGGAAAACAACATCCCAGCTGCTCCCTACCATCGCTCCCGGTATCCCCGTCACCAGCAGCGGTGGTGCCCATCTTCACCACGACCCGTGGGTGGCGTCACGGACTAAATCCCCTAAACCAACCACCCCTTTTACTCACGGGCGAGGAGCGCCGCTCGAGTCCCCGGATCCGGCCCACCACTCGAGCCACCGAGCAGCCGCGCCGGACCCGAGCGTTAGCGAGCGACCAGCCGCGGCGGCGTCCTCCCCGCCCGCGACACGGACCACAATGCAAATTTGCTTGAAAGTTATCATTGCTGGAATGCTTTCTGGGAAGGAACTCGGGGTGAGGCTTAAAGGAAGCAAGGTTTAAAGGAAGCAGATCAGGGCGAAGCTTAAAGGGAACCTGTCACCAGATTTGGCGACTATAAACTGCGGCCACTGTTATGGACAAGATTATGAACTATTATGAGTATTAAGAGTTATATGAAGATATCCAAAAACCAGGATTTAAGATAGTACTTGAACTGTGTACCACACCTACAGTTAGGTCCAGAAATATTTGGACAGTGACACAATTTTTGCGAGTTGGGCTCTGCATGCCACCACATTGGATTTGAAATGAAACCTCTACAACAGAATTGAAGTGCAGATTGTAACGTTTAATTTGAAGGTTTGAACAAAAATATCTGATAGAAATTGTAGGAATTGTACACATTTCTTTACAAACACTCCACATTTTAGGAGGTCAAAAGTAATTGGACAAATAAACCAAACCCAAACAAAATATTTTTATTTTCAATATTTTGTTGCGAATCCTTTGGAGGCAATCACTGCCTTAAGTCTGGAACCCATGGACATCACCAAACGCTGGGTTTCCTCCTTCTTAATGCTTTGCCAGGCCTTTACAGCCGCAGCCTTCAGGTCTTGCTTGTTTGTGGGTCTTTCCGTCTTAAGTCTGGATTTGAGCAAGTGAAATGCATGCTCAATTGGGTTAAGACCTGGTGATTGACTTGGCCATTGCAGAATGTTCCACTTTTTTGCACTCTTGAACTCCTGGGTAGCTTTGGCTGTATGCTTGGGGTCATTGTCCATCTGTACTATGAAGCTTTTTTCTTCCCATCATTCTGGTACAGGTTGATCTTTGTCTCATCTGTCCATAGAATACTTTTCCAGAACTGAGCTGGCTTCATGAGGTGTTTTTCAGCAAATTTAACTCTGGCCTGTCTATTTTTGGAATTGATGAATGGTTTGCATCTAGATGTGAACCCTTTGTATTTACTTTCATGGAGTCTTCTCTTTACTGTTGACTTAGAGACAGATACACCTACTTCACTGAGAGTGTTCTGGACTTCAGTTGATGTTGTGAACGCTTTCTTCTTCACCAAAGGAAGTATGCGGCAATCATCCACCACTGTTGTCATCCGTGGACACCCAGGCCTTTTTGAGTTCCCAAGCTCACCAGTCAATTCCTTTTTTCTCAGAATGTACCCGACTGTTGATTTTGCTACTCCAAGCATGTCTGCTATCTCTCTGACGGATTTTTTCTTTTTTTTCAGCCTCAGGATGTTCTGCTTCACCTCAATTGAGAGTTCCTTAGACCGCATGTTGTCTGGTCACAGCAACAGCTTCCAAATGCAAAACCACACACCTGTAATCAACCCCAGACCTTTTAACTACTTCATTGATTACAGGTTAACGAGGGAGACGCCTTCAGAGTTAATTGCAGCCCTTAGAGTCCCTTGTCCAATTACTTTTGGTCCCTTGAAAAAGAGGAGGCTATGCATTACAGAGCTATGATTCCTAAACCCTTTCTCCGATTTGGATGTGAAAACTCTCATATTGCAGCTGGGAGTGTGCACTTTCAGCCCATATTATATATATAATTGTATTTCTGAACATGTTTTTGTAAACAGCTAAAATAACAAAACTTGTGTCACTGTCCAAATATTTCTGGACCTAACTGTATATCTGCATTCAGACATCATAAGACTCATCAGACAGTCTGGACTTTCATGTGACAAGTGAATCATGCTGATATAACTTAATATAAATGAGGAAATACATTATACATTACAGTTTACTGTATATCACAGAATAAGCTATTTTACGGTTTACCCAATAGGAGATGTGTTACGTATTCTTGGCTCCTAGTCAACTTATTCCTTTAAATGTGTCTTAATTTCCGCAATAAAGGTAGTCATATTTTCTATGCAGATCTGTGTACATTTCTCTGGTCTGTATGGAAGAATAGTATGCATGCTACTAACAAATGACTCATGATTTGGTGCAGACGGGGATAAGGTAGATGCATAATTAGATTGCATCACTGTAAATTTGTAAATTTATGGCCCCCTTAACACCACCACCACTGACCTCTTACATACAGCATTGTAGAATACTGTATATAAGAGCCCAGGCCGCTGTGTAGGAAAAAAAACGCATTTATAATACTCACTTAAGGGCTGGTCCTGTTCGATGGATGTTGCGACTCTTGGTCCGGCAAGTAAAAATAGTATTGTGTATCAGCTCACTACTCCAGAAATCCAGAAGGGCACAGCGGGTTCCAATGAGCAGGTGCACAGAAATCTGTGGCCGGTATCCACATGAGTTTGTGAGGACAAAAAAGGTGATGATCCAGCACTATCTAAAATTCAAATTTCTTCTTTATTTCATCATTTAAAACAAGGGAAAAAGAGGGGGATACACCATCTTTATAAAAGCGTAAATCACAAGACGCATGTGATCAAGAACACCAATGTGTTCGAAAGGTGATCATCAACTTTTTTTGTCCTCTCTGGTCCAGTGCCTCCTCTCTGCGGAGATCGCCGTCCTCCTTCTTCTGAAGCCCATGTGCATGACGTGTCCATCATCATGCACACCAGCCGGATTGAGGTTCTGCGCAGGCGCACTGTGATCTACCCTGCTGAGGGCAGATCAAAGTACTGTAGTGCGCAAGTGCAGACTTTCTTAACCCTTTCCTTGTGCCTGCCCATTACAGTATTTTGATCTGCCGTCAGCATGAAAGATTGAAAGATCAAAGTGCTCCTGTGCAGGACCACAGTGTTTGCCTGTTTGGATGACGTAGACTCGTCATCCACACAGAGCTAAGTAGAAGGAGGACGGAGATCGCAGCAGAGAGGAGGCGCCGGACCGGAGAGAGGAGGAGCAGTTTTGCTTGGGTTTGCTTTTTTTGTATTCTTGGTGGTTGTGTTAGGTGTTGAAGTGTTGTCCCATCCCAGTGAATTCGACAACTCTACAATACCCAGCTCAGCTGCTACTTAGTATACAGCATAAAGACAGAACGGACAATGTAAACATTGAAGACAGTGTGATATATAGCTAAGAGCCTCTTCAAACATTTTCAAACATCTGATCGGTGGGGATGCCAAGAGTCACACTCCCAGCAACGTGATATTAATGTCCGATACTAAAAATAAGCCAGCAATCTTGTGATCCTTGACAATTCTTTTAACAATGAAGCCATCATTATTGTACTGCAAATCTATCTCAACATAAAGCAATGTTTCCACAGGAGAATATTCTTTAATCCTGTTATACAGTTAGGTCCAGAAATATTTGGACAGTGACACAATTTTCGCGAGTTGGGCTCTGCATGCCACCACATTGGATTTGAAATGAAACCTCTACAACAGAATTCAAGTGCAGATTGTAACGTTTAATTTGAAGGTTTGAACAAAAATATCTGATAGAAATTGTAGGAATTGTACACATTTCTTTACAAACACTCCACATTTTAGGAGGTCAAAAGTAATTGGACAAATAAACCAAACCCAAAAATAATATTTTTATTTTCAATATTTTGTTGCGAATCCTTTGGAGGCAATCACTGCCTTAAGTCTGGAACCCATGGACATCACCAAACGCTGGGTTTCCTCCTTCTTAATGCTTTGCCAGGCCTTTACAGCCGCAGCCTTCAGGTCTTGCTTGTTTGTGGGTCTTTCCGTCTTAAGTCTGGATTTGAGCAAGTGAAATGCATGCTCAATTGGGTTAAGATCTGGTGATTGACTAGGCCATTGCAGAATGTTCCACTTTTTTGCACTCATGAACTCCTGGGTAGCTTTGGCTGTATGCTTGGGGTCATTGTCCATCTGTACTATGAAGCGCCGTCCGATCAACTTTGCGGCATTTGGCTGAATCTGGGCTGAAAGTATATCCCGGTACACTTCAGAATTCATCCGGCTACTCTTGTCTGCTGTTATGTCATCAATAAACACAAGTGAACCAGTGCTATTGAAAGCCATGCATGCCCATGCCATCACGTTGCCTCCACCATGTTTTACAGAGGATGTGGTGTGCCTTGGATCATGTGCCGTTCCCTTTCTTCTCCAAACTTTTTTCTTCCCATCATTCTGGTACAGGTTGATCTTGGTCTCATCTGTCCATAGAATACTTTTCCAGAACTGAGCTGGCTTCATGAGGTGTTTTTCAGCAAATTTAACTCTGGCCTGTCTATTTTTGGAATTGATGAATGGTTTGCATCTAGATGTGAACCCTTTGTATTTATTTTCATGGAGTCTTCTCTTTACTGTTGACTTAGAGACAGATACACCTACTTCACTGAGAGTGTTCTGGACTTCAGTTGATGTTGTGAACGGGTTCTTCTTCACCAAAGAAAGTATGCGGCGATCATCCACCACTGTTGTCATCCGTGGACGCCCAGGCCTTTTTGAGTTCCCAAGCTCACCAGTCAATTCCTTTTTTCTCAGAATGTACCCGACTGTTGATTTTGCTACTCCAAGCATGTCTGCTATCTCTCTGATGGATTTTTTCTTTTTTTTTCAGCCTCAGGATGTTCTGCTTCACCTCAATTGAGAGTTCCTTAGACCGCATGTTGTCTGGTCACAGCAACAGCTTCCAAATGCAAAACCACACACCTGTAATCAACCCCAGACCTTTTAACTACTTCATTGATTACAGGTTAACGAGGGAGACGCCTTCAGAGTTAATTGCAGCCCTTAGAGTCCCTTGTGCAATTACTTTTGGTACCTTGAAAAAGAGGAGGCTATGCATTACAGAGCTATGATTCCTAAACCCTTTCTCCGATTTGGATGTGAAAACTCTCATATTGCAGCTGGGAGTGTGCACTTTCAGCCCATATTATATATAATTGTATTTCTGAACATGTTTTTGTAAACAGCTAAAATAACAAAACTTGTGTCACTGTCCAAATATTTCTGGACCTAACTGTATATTGTCAAAAAGACTGCAATGAAAAGTCTTGGCACAAGATATTTCACATAGCAGCTTCCAAGGGCACCCTGGTGTTCATATTTTCATCCTTGTACTTCCATGGTGAGGCCCATGGGTTGTTTCCAAAGTGTACAGTCATGGCCAAAAGTGAGAATGACACCAAAATTATATTTTCACATGATCTGTTGCCCTCTGGTTTTTAATTGTGTTTGTCTGATGTTTACATCACATACAGAAATATAATTGCAATCTTATTATGAGAACCAAAAGGTTATATTGACAGTTAGAATGAGTTAATGCAGCAAGTGAATATTTGCAGTGTTGACCCTTCTTCTTCAGGACCTCTGCAATTCTCCCTGGCATGCTCTCAATCAACTTCTGGAGCAAATCCTGACTGATAGCTGTCCATTCTTGCATAAGCAATGCTTGCATTTTGCCAGAATTTGTTGGTTTTGTTTGTCCACCCGTCTCTTGATGATTGCCCACAAGTTCTCAATGGGATTAAGATCTGGGGAGTTTCCAGGCCATGGACCCAAAATCTCTATGTTTTGTTCCATGAGCCATTTAGTGATCACCTTTGCTTTATGGCAAGGTGCTCCATCATGCTGGAAAAGGCATTGTTGGGCGCCAAAGTGCTCTTGGACAGTTGGGAGAAGTTGCTCTTGGAGGACATTCTGGTACCATTCTTTATTCATGGCTGTGTTTTTAGGCATGACTGTGAGTGAGCCGATTCCCTTGGCTGAGAAGCAACCCCACACATGAATTGTTTCAGGATGCTTAACAGTTGGCATGAGACAAGACTGGTGGTAGCGCTCACCTCTTCTTCTCCTAATAAGCTGTTTTCCAGATGTCCCAAACAATCGAAAAGGGGATTCATCTGAGAAAATGACTTTACCCCAGTCATCAGCAGTCCACTACCTGTACCTTTTGCAGAATATCAGTCGGTCCCTGATGTTTTTTCTGAAGAGAAGTGGCTTCTTTGCTGCCCTCCTTGAAACCAGGCCTTGCTCAAGCAGTCTCCGCCTCACAGTGCGTGCAGAAGAACTCACACCAGTCTGCTGCCATTGTTGAGCTAGCTCAGCACTGCTGGTAGTCCGATCCCGCAGCTGAAACAGTTTTAAAATACGTTCCTGGCATTTGCTGGTCCTTCTTGGGCGCCCTAGAGCCTTTTTGGCAACAATGGAGGCTCTCTCCTTGAAGTTCTTGATGATGCGATAGATTGTTGACTGAGGTGCAATCTTTGTAGCTGCGATACTCTTCCCTGTTAGCCCGTTTTTGTGCAGTGCAATGATGGCTGCACGTGTTTCTTTAGAGATAACCATGGTTAACTGAAGAGAAACAATGATACCAAGCACCAGCCTCCTTTAAAGTGTCCAGTGGTGTCATTATTACTTAATCATGGCTGATTGATCGCCAGCCCTGTCCTCATCAACACCCACACCTGTGTTAATGGAACAATCACTAAAACAATGTTAGCTGCTCCTTTTAAGGCAGGAATGCAATGATGTTGAAATGTGTTTTAGGGGTTGAAGTTCATTTACTTAGCCAATATTGACTTTGCAAGTAATTGCTGTTAAGCTGATCACTCTTTATGACATTCTGGAGTATATGTAAATTGCCATTAGAAAAACTTAAGCAGTAGACTTTGTAAAAATTAATATTTGTAGCATTCTCAAAACTTTTGGCCATGACTGTAAGAGCTATTCAGTGGAGTGAGTCAAATAAAGAGGAGTCATCAAACCGGATCAGTACCAGAGAGGCAAGAAAATTACAATATTGGATTCCAAGAACAGTTGGGTTCAAGGCTATAGAATAGAGTTTGATGGGCCTGAAATTTTGATCTGTCCCCCCACCATGGCGCACAACATCGCTGACACCCATCACACGGACTTACCTGCCTAGCGACGTCGCTGTTGCCGGCAAACCACTTCCTTTCTAAGGGAGCGGTTCGTGCGGCGTCACAGCGGCATTACTAAGCGGCCGCCCAATAAAAGTGGAGGGGTGGAGATGAGCGTCCGTAACATCCCGCCCACCTCCTTACTTCCTCATTGCTGGTGGCCGCAGGTAAGCTGTAGTTCGTCGTTCCCGAGGTGTCACACGTAGCGATGTATTCTGCCTCAGGAACGACGAACAACCTCCGTTCTGCAACAATCAACGATTTTATGAAAATGAACGACGTGTCAATGATCAACGATAAGGTGAGTATTTTTGATCGTTAATGGCCGTTCGTTGGTGTCACACGCAACGATATCGCTAACGATGCCGGATGTGTGTCATGGAATCCGTGACCCCGGCGATATATCGTTAGATACGTGGCTGCGTGTGACGGGGCCTTTAGTCAGAAATACGAGCCCTTGTAGTATTCTATGTTCTATAAAAACATTTGTGTTCGCCCCATGTAAAGATGTGACTTATCCTTGGCCCCTTCCTGGAAAAATATCACCCACGCTGGGCCACTTTTTGTAACAATGTCCTCCATCCTCGGCCCCATCCTGTAATAATGTCCCCCATTTTAGACCCCTTACCGGCATAATGTCCCCATCCTGTATTAATGGACACCTTCCTGTAATAATGTCCACTATCCTGGCATCTTCCTGTAATAATATCCCCCATCCTGGCCCCTTCCTCTAATAATTTCCCCCATTTTGACCCCTTACTGTGATACTGTCATACATCCTGGCCCCTTCATGTAATGTCACCTATCCTAGTCCCTTCTTGTAATAATGTTCACCATCCTGGGTCCTTTTCTATAATAATATTCCCTATTTGTGGCCCCTTCCTATAATAATGTCCTCCATCCTGGTCCCCTTCCCAAAAAAAAGTCTTTCATCTTGGCCCCTTTATTTAATAATGTCCACCATCCTGGAACCCATCCATGCTATTCTCTTGTGCAGGAGACTTTTAAGATATACTGTATTTACCATTATCCTGTTTTAAGAACTTAAACTATACAGCATTTTCAGGAAACACGAATTGTACAGTAGTTTGCTCTCAGCACAAAATCCAATCAATACTAATAGTAGAACCTGACCATTTGTATTGTTACATTCAACCTTACTGTTCCAAAGTCTTTTTAATTATATGAAACACTAGCTAGAGGGTAAAGCATAAAAAACAAACAGAAATTATTGTGAAGTATTATGCTATCAAGAGAATCAAATAGAAGAGTGGGATAATCAAAAAGCCCCTGCGGAAACATTCATTATTGGTGACAGACAGGTAATGTGAGCTGAAGCATTCAGTGAAATCAAATTCATCTAGTAGTAGAAATCACCTAAAGTAAGAAAGCAGCATAAAGATCAGAAGCAAATTGTCCCTCTCAGCGCTTAACAATTAACAAAAATGATTGCATAATTAGGACGGCTTCCCAATGCCTCATAACTAGTGATGAGCAAGCACAAAAATACTCAGGTGCTTGGTACTCGTAATTAGTGATAAGCGGTCACTACCATGCTCGGGTGCTCAGACACTCATAACTAGTGATGAGTGAGTACTACCATGCTCTGGTGCTCGGTACTCATAACTACGGATGAACGGGCACTACCATGCTCGGGTGCTCTGTACTCATAACTAGTGATGAGCGAGCACTATCATGCTCAGGTGCTCCGTACTCATAACTAGTGATGAGTGGACACTGCCATGCTCGGGTGCTCAGACACTCATAACTAGTGATGAGTGAGTACTACCATGCTCTGGTGCTCGGTACTCATAACTACGGATGAACGGGCACTACCATGCTCGGGTGCTCTGTACTCATTAGTAGTGATGAGTGAGCACTATCATGCTCAGGTGCTCCGTACTCATAACTAGTGATGAGTGAATACTACCATGCTCAGGTGCTCCGTACTCAGGGCCGGCGTCAACACTCGGTATACCCGGGCAAATGCCGGGGACCTGGAGAGTCGGGGGGGCTCACTCGCCCTCGTCAGTTCTGCTGCCCCTGGGCCAGGCCCACTCGCTTTCAGTTCTTGAAACAATTTTCATGGGAAATGGGGATGCATAGATATAACCAACCATATTCATGTTAGTATTGAGCAGGTATTATCCCCAGAATATAGGATTCCTGATGACAGCACATACTCCTAAATATGCTCAAAAAATGTGGAAACCACACAATGGAGTGATATAGTCCAGAATATCTTTATTAGAAAAATTACAAACAATTAAAAAGGAAAATGCAAATGCACAGTTCCTCAAGGTAACATGATTAAGGAGGACAATAGGAAAAGCCTCACAACGTGAGAACCAGGGCCAAAAAGAATATGAATGACTGGCTGTTATAAACAATAGTACTCTAATGATATAACAAGATACCTAATACCAGTCATTTGTAAATGTGTAAGTCACCCCCTAGACAAAGTAAAACTGTGTCTGTGGGTGGAACATTCCTCTCATCTATTGGTACAAACATGTCCACGGTAAGCCCAAAAACATACCAGTGCTTTAGGTAGGGGGGAACAGGTCCTAGGTCCAAGCCCAACAGCCATTTCGGATCACCTTTCTCAAGGGACACCGCACGTTGTCGTGATCCCGTCTCACTCACCTTTAAGTAGTGTATGTGATGGGTCACAAGGCAGCTCTCACTTTTATTTTTTAGAGGGCTGTCAGGCGGCCCTCACTCAATTTTAAAGGGCCACCATGTGGCAATCATTCATAATATTTAGAGGGACAACAGATGGCCCTTACTCAGTTTTTAGAGAACCATCAGGCAGCACTTACTGAGTTTTGAGTGGGCCAACAGAGGTAGCGGGGTGATCTGAGGGATAAGGCAGCAACTGTTCCCCATAGCACCCACAAGCAACTTCTGAGGCCAAAGGTTAAGTGTTCCCCAGTCTGGTGCTTTTTTAAAGACAGTGGGGACTATAAAAAAAACAGTAATGTGCAACCTGTGCCATACAAAGATAAGTAGGGGCCTAACAACAATCAGCCTAACCACCACCAGCATGTTGAGGCACATGTCATCAAAGCACACAACTAGGTGGGCTAAACGGCTGGGTCCACAATCAGTGTCTTCAGGTAATATGCAATACCTATATATCTATAATACCATAGATAAAGATATGAACCACACATCCAAAAATCATACTTTGATCTAATGCCGCCAGGCAAAAATTATATACCTGTACATGAGTTTTTTGTTTAACATTCTGATCAGACTGTAGGAAACCCATTGCCATGTTATGCCGAACCTCAGAGTAGATCCCTAACTTATTTCAAGCTTTAAAGGTCCGGAACCGCCGCCGCAGCAGCAGCGACAGTACATCAGCAGGGCAGGTGACCTGGTGCCTTACAACACCATGCTGCAAGGTTGAACCCCCATGGCCTGAGGCCCCACCGCCCCACTGACACAAAACCACCACAGCAATGGCCGCCACACAGCACCAGCACTTCTGTGAAAGAAGCGGGCTGACTCACCTTCTCCTGCTAATTAAAAACGCCTGTGCCAAATGGGAGGAGTGCTGGTTTAATTCTTCAAATAAGTTGGGAACCCACTCAGTGGTTCGGAATAACATGGCAGTGGCCTTCATAAAGTCTGATCAGAATGTTAAACCAAGAACCTTGGGTAGTCTGACAAGGAGGGAAAAGGTTATGAAGATGGTGAAGGAGTACCTAGCCAACCGTACCAGCATCATCTGTGATTCCTCAGTGTAGTACAACTATTGGGTATCCAAGCTGGACACAAGGCATGAACTGTCCCTCTACGTCTTGGAGGTGCTGGCCTGCCCTGCCGCTAGTGTTTTTCAGAGCGTATTTTTAGTGCTGCTGGGGGCATAATATCTTATCAACTGAAAACACTGACAAGCTGACTGTTCTCAAAGTGAACAAGGCCTGGATTGGCCCCTACTTCTCAACCTCAGCAGATGACGGCAGTGGAATATATAGCCAAGCAAATGTTTTAATCTGGTGAATTCCCATGAACCCCTTTCCCACTCCAAAAAGGGTATACGGTTCATGGTTTAGTATTTTACTTGTCTTCCTCCTCCTACACCATATCAACTGGGTTATCATGAGGCCCTCGCTGTAAATATTTTGAGGGCCCTCAATCATAAATTTTGGAGGACCATCAGGCAGTCCTCACTCTTACAGTGTATAGCACTCGCATGACATATGGCATACCAATCGGATTTCATTCGCCCCACTTTTCTGGATGAAAATCGGTGCGATTTTTTTATACACAGATGTGAGCGAACCCTTAGGGGTACTTTACACGCTGCAACATCTCTAGCGATTGCTAGCGATGTCGAGCACGATAGCACCTGCCCCCGTCGTACATGTGATATCTGGTGCTTGCTGCCGTAGCGAACATTATCGCTACGGCAGCTTCACACGCACATACCTGGTCGGCGACGTCGCTGTGACCGCCGAACAATCCCTCCTTCAAGGGGGAGGTGCGTTCACCGCGACGTCACTAAGTGGCCGGCCAATAGAAACAGAGGGGCGGAGATAAGCGGGACATAACATCCTGCCCACCTCCTTCCTTCCGCATTGCCGCTGGACGCAGGTAAGGAGATGTTTGTCTTCCTGCGGCTTCACACACAGCGATGTGTGGTACTGCTGGAACGACAAACAACATCGTATCAGCAGCAGGAGCGACATTATGGAAATGAACGACTTGACACAGATCAGCGATTTTTGTCACTTTTGCGCTCGTTCATCGTCGCAGGTAGGATTTACACGTTGCAATGTCACTACCGGCGCCGGATGTGCGTCACTAACGACGTGACCCCGACGATATATCGGCCGCGATGTCGCAACGTGTAAAGCCCGCCTTAGACTATGAAGCCACGCTTTATAACACAGGTTCATAAAAAAAAATATGATTTTCTACATTCGCTTTGCCCCCGATTTTATACTCACCTGCTGGCAGCTTCATCCTTTTTTGGTGCCGCTCCGGTCACATGGAGCCATCTTGTGCTCTTAACTTCTGACTGTTCAGAAGTCAGAAGTTACGTCACAAGAGCTCAATGCGTCTCTCTGACAGCCAGAACGAGGCTCTCATAGAGTTACATTGATTTATGACCTCCAGCGAGCTCCATGAAACACTCCATGGAGCTGCCGGGAGATCACAAATCATCAGAGACCGACCAGAGCGATACTGGAAAAAGATTAAGATGGCGGCAGGTAAGTATAAGAAAGGGAGCAGAGCATTTATATTTACAGCATCACTGCAGCAGTGAAATAAAAGAAAGGTGGAGTGGTGCTTTACAGCTGGTTACCCCACGTGATAAAGGAAGGAAAACGGTAACCTTACATGAGCATATGACTCGGATGAGTGCAATGCGAGAAAATCTCGCATTACACTCGGACCAATGTTATGCAATGAGGGTGAGCAGATGGTCAGCATTTTTCTCATCTCATCTGGATCAGCGAAACATCGCAGCATGCTGCAATTGTCAGCAAGAGACGTGTCACTCGCACCCATACAAGTCTATGGGTGTGAGAGAAACTTCAGACTGCACTCGGATGACATCCTAGTGCAGTGTGATATACGCTCAGGCTGATAATGGAGGAGATGGGGAGATTAATAACTCTCTCTCCTCCGCAACTCACTCCCTCTTCTTTGCAGCTGTGATCTGATCGCAAGATCGGATCACAGTTGCATGACACTCAGCTTACGCTAGTAGCACAGTGGAAGCTGAAGATCATTAGAATATTGCATCTGATGCACTCGCATCGGATGCCATACGATGGTGTGAATCCAGCCTAAGGGGCACTTTGCACACTACGACATCGCAGCTGCGATGTCGGTGGGGTCAAATCGAAAGTGACGCACACCCGGCGTCGCAGTCGATATCGTGGTGTGTAAATCCTTTTTTATACGATTAACGAGCGCAAAAGCGTCGTTATTGTATCATCGGTGTAGGGTTCGGCATTTCCATGAATTGGGAAATACCGATGTTACGATGTTGTTCCTCGTTCCTGCGGCAGCACACATCGCTATGTGTGAAGCCGCAGGAGCGAGGAACATCGCCTTACCTGCATCCAGCGGCTCACGCCGGCTATGCGGAAGAAAGGAGGTGGGTGGGATGTTTACTTCCCGCTCATCTCCGCCCCTCCGCTTCTATTGGTCGCCTGCCGTGTGACGTCGCTATGACGCCGCACGACTCACCCCCTTAATAAGGAGGCGGTTTGCTGGCCAGAGCGACGTCGCACGGCAGGTGAGTGCATGTGAAGCTGCCGTAGCGATACTGTTCGCTACGGCAGCTATCACCATGATATCGCTGCTGCGACGGGGGCGGGGACTATCGCACTCGGCATCGCAGCATCGGCTTGCGATGTCGTAGTGTGCAAAGTACCCCTTAGGGTTATGATTGGACGGTCTGTCCATCAGATATTTTTTTTATTGAACGAAGCAAACGAACAGCAAACATTACAGTGTTTCAGTTCTATCCATCATAATTACAAATGATCTTGATGCTCACAATCGGACAGAGGGAACCACAGAAAATTATTTTTTTGCTAAGAGGAGTGCAAATGAAACATTTAGCCTAGAACATAGGAAAGGAAATTAACTTTTTGAGATTTTGGAAGCTTTTTTAGTTATTTTTTTGCTAAAAGGCATAATAATATTAACGAAGCACGGAGAGGACCTTTCTTCATGTTTGGTCACTAAGCTCTACCAATCTGCAGCAGAAAAGTTTCTAGTTGAGGTCTTGTGAGGACATTTGCGATGTCTTACAGCTCATTAAAGCTTCTGCTTTAATTTTTTCTGGCTATTTATGGCTTGTATTAACTGATAAGGACTCTTGTTTTATTTCATTGTTACTCTTGGACATTCTTAGAAAATCCTAATGAAAATAGCATGTGATACTAACCCCTCTCAAAGGCAATTATAAGCTCATTTTCTTAACAAATGGCTCAATCAATAAATTCCCCAGACGGCCATGATGTTAACATCTATGCAGCATGTATTAAAAATGTAATCTTTAATTATTTTTTTTTCTTAATGTACCTACTTAATAATGATCACAGCAGTCTCCTTTATTTGCCTTTTTTTTAGTTTCTCATCTTATATTGCGATTGTTTATCCAGCGAATGATAGTAGGAAAAGTTCTAAAAAACTTCAATGACATTATTCAATTACCATCAAGAATGGAAAAACTCTAAAAGTTGCATATTTCTTAAGAATTTCCTTGTACACACTATTTTTACTTCTGCAACTTCACTGACCTTCTGCTAAATGAGAGCAATCTGGACATTGCAAAGTTTTGAACTAACTCTTAAGCGGGCTTTACAAGCAACGACATCGCTAACGAGATGTCGTTGGGGGTCACGGAATTCGTGATGCACATCCGGCCTCGTTAGCGATGTTGTTGCGTGTGAAATGCACAAACGACCGCTAACGATCAAAATTACTCACCTAATCGTTGACCGTTGACATGTCGTTCTAATCTCAAATATCGTTGCTGCTGCAGGACGCAGGTTGTTTGTCGTTCCTGCGGCAGCACACATCGCTATGTGTGACATCGCAGGAACGAGGAACAACATCGTGCCTGCAGCCGCCGGCAATGAGGAAGGAAGGAGGTGGGCGGGATGTTCTGGCCGCTCATCTCCACCCCTCCACTTCTATTGGGCGGCCGCTTAGTCACGCTGCTGTGACACTGAACGAACCTCCCCCTTAGAAAGGAGGCGGTTCGCCGGCCACAGCGACGTCGCTAGGCAGGTAAGTATGTGTGGTGGGGACTAACGATGTTGTGCGCCAAGGGCAGCGATTTGCCCGTGACACACAAACTACGGGGGCGGGTGCTTTCACCAACGACTTCGCTAGCGATGTTGCTGTGTGCAAAGTGGCCTTTAGTAGTAACAATATAGTTTGTACATTGTAGCAGTTTTTGATTGCTATCCACTAGTGATTACCGAGCACCAGCTTGAGTGTTTGTTAGGCCCCTTTCACACATCAGTTTTTTGCTATCAGTCACAATCCGTCGTTTTGTTAATAAAACGGATCCAGCGCTGGATTTGTTTTTTTTCTCATTGACTTGTATTACTGACGGATTGCGACGGATGGCCTGACGTTTCATACCTCATGCGATGGATCCGTCGTACAATGTTTGTCCGGGAGACGGAGCCGACATCCACATGAATGTTTTTTGTCTACATCGAAAAAAAGAACAGCGACGGATACGTCAGCGTCCGCAGTTTGTTATAATGGAAGCCTATGAGTGCAGGATCTGTCGCAATCCGTCAAATGATGGATTCTGGTAATGGATCCGTTTTTTTCAACTGAGCGTGCTCAGATGAGGTGTAAAATCATTTCTGGTCACAAAAATCTCTCACTTGCTCTCTCGCATTCTTTCTCGTATAATGGAAGTCAATAGGGAACTCAAGCATTTTTTCAGAAGACCACCCATGAGGGCTGGACAATCTCTTAAAATGATGGAAACAGTGCTAAAATGGAATGGGAACTGGATCGGGAAGAGGCCTGGATGCATCACTGACTCCCAGGTTGCTGATCGGAAGTAATATATAATTTTTATTTTTGTTTAAAAATGGTGTGGGGTCCACCCATTTTTGAGAACCAGTCAAGGTAAAGCAGACAGCTGGGGGCTGATGTTATCAGGCTGGGAAGAGCCTTGTATATTGGCCTCTTCGCAGCCTAAATATACCAGCCCGCAGCCACCCCAGAATTGTTGCATCACATTAGATGTGCCAATTCTGGCACTTTGCCCGGCTTTGGTGTGTTGGAAATTGGAGTAATATTTTGGGGGTTGAAGTCATCGGTGAATTGTCAGCTGGAATGAAGCCCAAGGGTTAGTAACGGAGAGGTGTCTGTCTGACAGCCCATTACTAACCCAGTAAGTGAAAAGAAAAAAAGACACACACACAGAAAAAAATAGATTATATGAATAAAGACTGTCCCACACTTTCTCTTGTCCACCAATTTATCAAAAATGTTCCATGAAGCTCCGTCAGTCCACAAAACACGAATGCAGCTCCAGCAACTGTGAATAGCAGTAAAGTATAGGTATTCACAGGCATTGGGTAGTGACTACAAAGCTCAATAGCGTTGCCAGGTCACATTGAGCGCAGCGTTGAGCTGGCAAAATTGACAAGAGTTGTCTCACTACCCAGCGCCTGTGAATAACTGCACTTTACTGCTATTCACAGTCGCTGGAGCTGCAGGCAATCCCTGCATGTTTATTGGCTGTCTAGTAGCAGCAAAACATGCGGGGTGGGGACTTGAGCTCAAGCACCAGTGATTTTCGGGCAATTAACGAGCACACCCAGAACCCTGATGCTCGATCGAGTATTGAGCAGTGCTGAGTACACTCGCTCATCACTAATATCTTACACATATCAATTTATTTATTTATTTATTTTTTTAAGTTCTGCATCCCATTCTAATCATTTGGGTTAGTTGGCGTGTGCAGCCCGACATGTGACACTTACCCTTTTCCAAGTTTAGAGAGGTTTGATGTTTTACTGATATTATTGATGTATCAAAGTTTAAAAATAGCAGATAATATGGAATTCATAACTGGTATGAAACATGGAGGATCACCAAAATAGTTTTTCTTATATAAACAGAATTTAAAGGGAACCTGTCATCTAAGTCATGCTTCCTAAACTGCGGGCAGCATGAATTGGAGGCTGACTGGACAACAACAGCCAGGTATTTTTTTTTCTAAAATGCTGTGCGATTTTGAAGAAAATACAATTCTAAGAGATGGCTGGGGATCATTGCTGGAAACGAGATTACTTCCACTTCACCCCTGGGCGGCGTCTCCCAAGGGCCACTACAGGTTTTAAAAAGGAAAGGAGAGTTTCAGAAATAATATAACTGGCAACAATTGTGCAGCCAGGGTCTAATTCATGCTGCCTGTGGTTTGGGCAGCATGAATCAGATCACATGTTCCCCTTAAATCTTTCCTCTTATAGGGAACCTGTCAGCAGATTTGGTGCCTATAAGCTGCGGCCATTACCACTGGGCTCTTATATACAGCATTCTAAGATGTTGTATATAAGAGCTCATGCCGCTGTGTAGAATTTAAAAAATCACTTTATAATACTCACCTAAGGGGCGGTGCGGTACAGACTGGTTGAATGAGTGTCTCTGTTCTCCGGTACTGGCGCCTCCTCTTTTGGCCATCTTTGTCCTCCTTCTTCTAAAGCGTGGGTGCATGACAATTTACCCGAGGAAAACGGAGTCTTCATCAGCCGTTCCCACCCACTCCAAAATCGGGGCATTAGCGCAATGAGGGGGATAGGACGTTCCACTCAAAACGGTCCAAAAAATCCCAAGCGTGAACCCTGAGAGCAAGCTCCCACACTTAGCCATAGTGGGGAGCGGGACCCGTCAAGTTTCACACTACCGGGACCACCAAAGAAGTAAACTTAGTGCCAGGAGGCAGGTCACGGATCACCAGGCAGCACCATTGGGGACGGGACCCTAACTAAGCTCCCCTCAGCGGCAGCAGCATCCAGAGACTTGTTTGACCAATTGTCGGTGTCAGCTTAATGGACTGAGTGAGTACAACAGTGACCCCCTTTGCATCCAACGGCACTCCCCCTACCATCACCAAGTCCCTGGGCATTCCCCTCTACCCATGGAGGGTCACAACATCTGGCTGCCCCTTTCCATCATCCCCAGGTACCCCCAACTGCAGCAGTGGTACTCCTAATTACCACATACCACGGGTGGCGTCACAAACTCTGTAAAATCCCTTGTAAATAACCCCCTTCATTTGAGTGGCCTCACGACCCCCGGGTCCAGAGACCCTCGAGCCACTGAGAACCCGGATCTGAGCAGCTCAGCTGTTGGCACGGGGGCAGCACACAAGAACTTAATTTTACTTATGTCCAAGCATAAATTGTAAAAGCCATTATCATGCCTGACCTGAACTTAAAGCCCAAGAATATAGTATGAATAAGTACATAAGAGATAGATGTATATAATGGAAAATATAAGTCAAAAAGTAAGAAAGAGGTGAAGACAGAAAGTAATCTGTGTATAATCTATTAACAGCCTCTGCCCTATCTAATATATAAAGCTGAGTGTGTGTGTGTGTGTGTGTGTGTGTGTATGTCTGCAAAAGGAATCCGCACCGCTGCATTTACAATCGCATTTACAATCTCAAAATTTTGCACAGACGCCTCATGTGACTCAGGGAACGTCATAGACTATGTTTTGAGGGGAAAATGAAACCCTGCGCTTTAGGCCCGTTTCACACGTCAGTGAAAAACACTGACGTTCTTCACCGACGTGTAAAACACGCACATGTCCCTCCGTGTGCCGTGATTGTCCAAGTGCAATCCGGGCTCCGTTCTCTGTGGTCCGTGATTGCACATAGAGATTAACTCACCTGTGCGCGCTCCCGCTCTCCATGGTGCTGAACGCTCCCGCGGTGCAGCATCCGGCCGGCGCCGGCAGCAGCTGCTTCCGGGTCGGCTGTGTCGTGCATCATGAATATGCACGACAGTAATGCGACGGCTCAGAAGCAGCAGAGAGCACAGGCTGCACAGAGCGTCGCTGGAACCGGGTGAGTTAAAATGCTTTTTATTTTATATGCACATTTTTTTCTGGCACGTGTTTCATGGATCACACCACTGGGTGGTCCGTGGGACATCAGTGATGCCAGAAAAAAATGGACAATCACGGACACGCGGGTACGCCGCACGGAGACACGTGCAGTGAAAAATCACTGCTGTGTGAGCAGACCCATTCATTATAATGGGTCTGCGTATGTCAGTGATTCTGGTATGTTTAAAAAAAAGCACAAACGTACCAGAATCACTGACGTGTGAAACAGGCCTTACAGTTATTCGCCAAAAAACCTGCTTATATTAAAGTCAATGGAGCTGGGAGCTACAGGTCATTAATAGGAGCTGTGATTGGTTGCTATAGGCAACAAAGGACATTCTTAACATAACAAGCTTATGTGTGAGGTAATATGATATTAATGGAGAGACAGATAGAGAGAAAGAGACAGACAGAGATAGACAGACAGGGAAAGAGACAGACAGATAGGGAAAGAGACAGAGACAGACAGGGAAAGATACAGACAGGCAGACAGACAAGTTAAGAGATAGAGATAGACATGGAAAGAGACAGACAGGTAAAGAGACAGACACGGAAAGAGAGACAGGGAAAGATACAAACAGGCAGGGAAAGAGACAGACAAAGAGACAGATAGAGGCAGACAGGGAAAGAGGAAGACAAAAACAGAGACAGACAAAGTGGGAAAGATACAGACAGGGAAAGAGACAGACAAGGAAAGAGACATACAAGGAAAGAGACAGACAGGGAAAAATACAGCCAGACAGAGACAGACAAAGACAGACAGGGAAAGAGATAGAGAAACAGACAGACAGGGAGAGAGACAGACAGGGAAAGAGACAGACAGACATGGAAAGAGAGACAGGGGAAGATACAAACAGACAGAGAAAGAGACAGACAAAGAGATAGAGGCAGACAGGGAAAGAGACAGAGACAGACAAAGAGACAGAGGCAGACAGGGAAAAATACAGACAGACACAGACAGAGACAAACACAGAAACAAAGAGAGACAAACAGGGAAAGAGACAGACAGGGAAAGAAACAGACAAGGAAATATACAGAGACAGACAAACAGACAGAAACAGACAAACAGGGAAAAAGATACAAACAGGGAAAGAGACATACAAGGAAAGAAACAGACAGGGAAAAATACAGCCAGAGACAGACAAAGACAGACAGGAAAATAGATAGAGAAACAGACAGACAGGGAGAGAGACAGACATGAAAATAGACAGACAGGGAAAGAGACAGACAGAGAAAGAGACAGATAGGAACAGAGACAGACAGACAGAGACAGACAAAGAGACAGACAAACAAGGAAATAGACAGACAGAGAAAGAGACAGACAGGGAAAGAGACAGACAAGGAAAGATAAAGACAACGAAAGACACAGACAGACAGACAAACAAACACAGACAGACAGGGAAAGAGACAAACAAACACAGACAGACAGAGAAAGACAGACAGAGAAAGAGACAGACAGAAGGGAAAGAGACAGACAGGGAAAGAGACAGACACACAGAGAGACAGTCAGAGACAAACAGACAGAGAAAGAGACAGACAGGTAAAGATACAGACACAGACAGAGACAGACAGACAGGGAAAGAGACAGACATGTAAAGAGACAGACAACCAGGCAGACAAAGAGATAGACAGACACACAGAGATAGACAGGGAAAGACACAGATAGGGAAAGAGACAAACAAAGAGCTAGAGAGAGACTGATAGGGAGATAGAGAGACAAAGAGAGATAGAGACAGACAGAGAAAGAGAGATATAGAGGGAGAGAGAAAGAGAAACAGTTACTATCCCAGGCAATGCCGGGTACTACAGCTACTTTGATATAAAACAGGTATCATTTTCTGTGCCCCAGTTGTAAGAAAAATGACAGCTCTGGAGCACAAACTGCAGCTTTAAACAAGTGCAGGAAATTAATGCATACACATATTCTAGTAATAACAGTCAAATACACCATGCATATTATATTCTATTGACTTCATTATGAAAAATAATATTAATTATATTTACTTGTTTTATTGTGTGTGTGCATCCCGTGCTGACTGACAGGTTTTCCTTGGATTGTATGAGGCCGTTCCGTCCTTCTTCAGCCTGTGATGTGTAAGTGTCTCTACGTTCCAGTGATTTATGAGCCTCAGATCCATTTATGAAGAGAAAGTCTGAAGGTTCGCTGTACATTGTTTAATATGCTATAGTTGCAATCATATTAATTGCAGAGTCGTAAATCATTGCCTCGTCTCCAGGGATATTACAAGATCAATATGGCCAGATTGTCCCAGAACAAAATCTTACCACAAAATTGCTTTTTTTTTTATTTCTCAAGGAACACTCAACAAGTTCCGCATTGTCTTGTTGTAATTAAATCTCTGTCTCATTTCAACGTTTTTGAAAGTATAATCAGAGTTACGAATTCTGCTCGGAGCCTCATTACACAAAGTTTTGTAAATAGAATTTCATTTGTTTGCTAAAGAAATTGTGATACTAAAAAAAAAAAAAGAAAAACAAAATGAAATTGTATTTACAAAACCATCTTGTAGCATTAATGCTCCTGGTTTTCACAGAAGGTGGAAGACAACCAATACTGATAGAACCAAGGGGTTAAATAGTTAGGTTTTTTTTTCTATGGTCTTTTCCGTTTTGACAGAAGGTGGAAAAGTCATCATGATGAAAAAGAATGGAAACAATGTAACAGTTCAAAGTAGAAAAATTAAAGGGAACCTGTCAGGTCCAATATGCACCCAGAGAGAAGTTCTGGGTGCATATTGCTAATCCCTGCCTAACCGTCCCTCTATCTAGTAGTATAGATAAAGAGATCTTTAGAAAAAGTATTTCTAAAGATTGTTTATTATACACTAATAAGGCCAGCGCCTAGTCTCAAGGTCATTAGTTCCCTTGGCTAGTTGGCCCACATAGCTGGTTAGCACACCCCTATGGATGTATTAACTAGAGTTGAGCGCGGTTCGCGGTTCGAGGTTCTCCAGTTCGAGGCTCGAGTGATTTTTGGGGCTGTTCGAGATCGAACTAGAACTCGAGCTTTTTAAAGCTCGATAGTTCTAGAAACGTTCGAGAACGGTTCTAGCAGCAAAAAGCAGGGCTTTTTACAGCTACAGTGTGCAGGAGCCATCGCTGGCAGCCTGCCAGAAGCTGGTAACCAAGATAAACATCGGGTATCCAAGCAAAACGCTTTGGTTAGTAACCCGATGTTTATCCTAGTTACGTGCAGGAAGCCCACACTTCCCCGCTCAGCTCACTCCGCCCCCTCCTGCCCGCGGCATGTACACATACATACACACACACACACACACACACACACACACACACACACACACACACTGCACACATGGTCCCGCTCGGCTTACCTGCGGTGATGAAGTTCCGCCATCCCGACCTCAGCACTGTCACTGTCCTCCATGGCCGCCGCTTGTCACATCACCTCTCGCTTCCGACCCGAGACTGACTAGCGGTGACGTCACGGACCTCTCGCGATACTTGAGGGGAAGGCGCCGGTGATTGAACTCAGTGACAGGGGCTGTCAGTGTGCTGGAGATCAGCGCAGGTAATGTACCTCGCTCCTGACAGCAGCACTTGTCATCCCCCTGCAGTGACCTGGGCTGACCCATTGATGTTAGCTCAGGTCACTGCATTGCTCTCCCAGCCAATGGGGAACATCCTGCTCTTCATTGACTGGGACAGTGTGGATCGTCATGGCAACCCCTTGGATTACACCAGACCTGGATTTGTTTTTCATTCTAATAAATTGGTTAAAGAGGGAATGTTTTGGGGAGTGTTTTTTCAAATAAAAATGTGTTTGTCGTCTATTTTTTTTTTATTACTGACTGGGTTGGTGATGTCGGGTATCTGATAGACGCCTGACCTCACCAACCCCAGGGCTTGATGCCAGGTGACATTACACATCTGGTATTAACCCCATATATTACCCCGTTTGCCACCGCACCAGGGCGCGGGATGAGCTGGGGCGAAGCACCAGGATTGGCGCATCTAATGGATGCGCCACTTCTGGGGCGGCTGCGGCCTGCTATTTTTAGGCTGGGGAGATTCCAATAACCATGGACCTCCCTAGTCTGAGAATATCAGGCCCCAGCTGTCTGCTTTACCTTGGCTGGTGATCCAATTTTGGGGGACCCCTACGTGTTTTTTTTTTTAATTATTTATTTAATTTAAAATAACAGCGTGGGGTGCCCTCAGTTTTGGATTACCAGCCAAGGTGAGGTTGCCAGCTGTGGTCTGCAGGCTGCAGCCGTCTGCTTTACCCTAGCTGGCTACAAAACTAGGGGGAACCCTACGTCATTTTTTTTTTCATTTTTTTGGCTAAATACAAAGATAAGCACCCCTTAGTGCCACATGAAAGGTACCAAAGGGTGCTCCACTTTTTCTCCATTTTTTTCTCCACTTTTTCTCCACTTTTTCTCCATTTTTTTTCTCCACTTATTCTCCACTTTTTCTCCTCTTATTCTCCACTTTTTCTCCACTTTTTCTCCACTTTTTCTCCACTTTTTCTCCACTTTTTCTTCACTTTTTCTCCACTTTTTCTCCACTTTTTTCTCCACTTTTTCTCCTCTTATGCTCCACTTTTTCTCCACTTTTTCTCCTCTTAATCTCCACTTTTTCTCCACTTTTTCTCCACTTTTTCTCCTCTTATGCTCCACTTTTTCTCCACTTTTTCTCCACTTTTTCTCCTCTTATGCTCCACTTTTTCTCCACTTTTTCTCCTCTTAATCTCCACTTTTTCTCCACTTTTTCTCCACTTTTTCTCCACTTTTTTCTCCACTTTTTCTCCACTTTTTCTCCTCTTATGCTCCACTTTTTCTCCACTTTTTCTCCACTTTTTCTCCACTTTTTCTCCACTTTTTTCTCCACTTTTTCTCCTCTTATGCTCCACTTTTTCTCCACTTTTTCTCCTCTTAATCTCCACTTTTTCTCCACTTTTTCTCCACTTTTTCTCCACTTTTTCTCCACTTTTTCTCCACTTTTTCTCCTCTTATGCTCCACTTTTCCTCCACTTTTTCTCCTCTTAATCTCCACTTTTTCTCCTCTTAATCTCCACTTTTTTCTCCACTTTTTTCTCCACTTTTTCTCCACTTTTTCTCCTCTTATGCTCCACTTTTTCTCCACTTTTTTCTCCACTTTTTCTCCTCTTATGCTCCACTTTTTCTCCACTTTTTCTCCTCTTAATCTCCACTTTTTCTCCACTTTTTCTCCACTTTTTCTCCACTTTTTCTCCACTTTTTCTCCACTTTTTCTCCACTTTTTCTCCGTTCTTTTTCTATGGTCGGTCTACCCATTAGCTCTGCCATGCATACTGTAGCTCTACACCTACTGCACATGTTACTTTATGATTGACATCTCTTTCGTACCAGAGCTGTCTAAGTCTACTCTGACCCCATATTTGTCATTACTATATTGTCCTTGTACTGTATTATGACATTTGTATCATGTGTTTCATTTCTTGCTGTGTTGCAATTTTTTTGCTGCATCCCAATTGTACCTCTACATTGTTCGAGTTTATGTTATTGTTCTCTCACTCTTATGTGATACTGATTATTGTCATTTTTCATGATTACATGCAGATAAGTCCAATCTGACGAAGGCTCAGGCCGAAACGTCATTTGTAACTTGTTTTGGACAAAAACATATATGCTTATGAAAAATTTTTTTTTCTTAATACGGACCAATAAAGAGTGATTTTGCATTACTATCCGTTGTGACTTACTGACTTAGTCTGGGAGATTTAGAGTGCCGAGGTTACTCACTAATTTTATCTATTATTACCTCTGAGCACCTATATACGAGTGAGCAGAGCTTCCTCTACAGTAGTTCTCCTGATTAGGCATGCCCTTACCTCATGAGCAGGGCATTGCAGCTTTGGTAGCAACCATTACGACATGGACTCTGCTGCTGTGGACCCGGGGAGAGTGAGTGCAGATTCATTGCACCCACACTCCTCACATGAAGGGTCCGCACTCCTAGAAAATGGGGGATACGTTCCCTGAGTGTCTCCCCCCCCCATATTCTAGACGGTCCAGAGTCGTCGTGGGACCCCTTTATTTTTTTTCTTACAATAAATTGGTGAAAGAGGAAATGTTTTGGGGACTGTTTTTTCAAATAAATTTCTTTTGTCGATTTTTTTTTTTGTTAGTACTGACAGTTTATGATGTTGGGTATCTTATAGACGCCATGACATCACAAACTGCTGGGCTTGATCTCAGGTGACTTTACAGCTAGTATCAACCCGATTTATTACCCCGTTTGCCACTGCACCAGGGCACGGGATGAGCTGGGGTGAAGCGCCAGGATTGGCGCATCTAGTGGATGCGCCACGTCTGGGGTGCCTGCGGCCTGCTATTTTTAGGCTGTGAAGGCCCAATAACTATGGACCTTTCCACCCTGAGAATACCAGACCACAGCTGTCCGCTTTACCTTGGCTGGTGATCCAATTTGGGGGGGACCCTACTTTTATTGTGTAATTATTAATATTTATAAAATAATTATAAAAAAGAGCCTGAGGGGACCTCCACATTGGATCCCCAACCACGGTAAAGCTGCCAGCTGTGGTTTTCAGGCTACAGCCGTCTGCTTTACCCTAGCTGGCTATCAAAAATGGGGGGACCCAACGTCATTTTTTTTTTAACTATTTTTTAAATAGAGAAAATTAATGGGCTTCCCTGTATTTTGATTGCCAACCAAGGTAACGGCAGGCAGATGGGGGTGGCAACCCATAGCTGTCTGCTTTATCTGCGCTGAGAATCAAAAATACCGCGGAGCGCTACGTCATTTTTTTAAAGATTTATTTTTACAGCACTGTGATGTCCAGCAATCAAAATACAGGGAAGCCCATTTTATTTTTAGTTATTTAAATAAATAATTAAAAAAAATATATATGGGCTCCCGCTGCATTTTTTGTATTTCTAGCTAAGGGTAATCCAAGCAGCTACTGGCTGCTAACCCCCACTGCTTGGTGTTACCTTCACTGGCAATGGAAAATCCAGGGAAGCATTTTTATTTTTTTTGCCAAAAAACTACAAAAAAAGGACGTGAGCTTCGCCATATTTTTGTATGCTAGCCAGGTATAGCAGGCAGGTGCTGGAAGAGTTGGATACAGCGCTAGAATATGGCGCTTCTATGAAAATGCCATTTTCTGAGGCGGCTGCAGACTGCAATTCGCAGCAGTGGGGCCCAGAAAGCTCAGGCCAACCTGTGCTGCGGATTCCAATCCCCAGCTGCCCAGTTGTACCTGGCTGGACACAAAAATGGGGCGAAGCCTACGTCATTTGTTTTCTAATTATTTCATGAAATTCATGAAATAATAAAAAAAGGGCTTCCCTTTATTTTTGGTTCCCAGCCGGGTACAAATAGGCAACTGGGGGTTGGGGGCAGCCGTACCTGCCTGCTGTACCTGGCTAGCATACAAAAATATGGCGAAGCCCACATAATTTTTTCAGGGGGCAAAAAACTTCTGCATACAGTCCTGGATGGAGTATGCTGAGCCTTGTAGTTCTGCAGCTGCTGTCTATCTGTATGGAGAAGAGCAGACAGCAGCTGCAGAACTACAAGGCTCAGCATACTCCATCCAGGACTGTATGCAGAATTTTTTTGCCCGCCAAAAAAATGACGTGGGCTTCGCCATATTTTTGTATGCTAGCCAGGTACAGCAGGCAGCCACGGGCTGCCTCCAACCCCCAGTTGCCTATTTGTACCCGGCTGGGAACCAAAAATATAGGGAAGCCCGTTTTTTTTAATTATTTCACTTATTTCATGAAATAATTAAAAAACAAATGACGTGGGCTTCGCCCCATTTTTGTGTCCAGCCGGGTACAACTAGGCAGCTGGGGATTGGAATCCGCAGCACAGGTTAGCCCGAGGTTTCTGGGCGCCTCTACTGCGGATTTCAGTCCGCAGCCGTCCCAGAAAATGGCGCTCTCATAGAAGCGCCATCATCTGGCGCTGTATCCAACTCTTCCAACAGCCCTGGAGCCGGGTGGCTTGTTGGGTAATCATGAGTTAATACTGGCTTTGTTTTACTAGCCAGTATTAAGCCAGAGATTCTTAATGTCAGGCACGTTTGACCCGGCCATTAAGAATCTCCAATAAAGGGTTAAAAAAAACACCACACAGAGAAAAAATACTTTAATAGAAAAAAATACACAGACACATTAGAGACTCCATCTTTATTACCCCCTGTCAGCCCTCCACGATCCTGCTCTTCTGTCTTCTTTCTTTCTAGTGTAGTAGTAGTGACGATTGTAGTGAGGATGAGGTTCACCAGCTCATCACTTGGGGCTGGGGAACCTCCATCCTCACTACAATCCTCACTAGTGTAGTAGTAGTGACGATTGTAGTGAGGATAAGGTTCACCAGCTCATCACTTGGGGCTGGGGAACCTCCATCCTCACTACAATCCTCACTACAATCGTGAACCAGCGTGCAGCCTTCACTCCGTGAGTGATCAGTGCTGGCTGTCAGCGGTAACAGCGGTAACGCTGACAGACGCATTACCATAGCAACGGTGCTCTCGGAGCCGCGGTTAGCTCCGTTGCTATGGCAACGGTGATCTCCGTTAATGACCGGCTGTGTCAGCCGGTCCCTAACGGAACGGGGAGTCGACGGTGTGCTAGAGCATGTCGCCGGTACACGGCGATACACATATGTGCACCGTGTACCGGAGAGATGCACTCGCAGGTCCTACATGACGTGTCATAGTCATGTGACCAGTCTGTAGCCAATGAGATAATAGCCACGTGACTGGTCACATGGCTATTTTGACGTCACGATAGGTCCTGCATCTCTGCTGGCAGTGCAGGTCACCGGGAGGATTAAGCGATCATCGGATGGAATAGCGGCAGGAGACAGAGTGCAGAAGGGATCGCGGGGACCGGTAAGTGTTACGGCAATGTTTATTAACTGTTTGTGTACATTTATAATGCATTTTTATGTGTTTGTGATTGCCTCCCATTCTAGCCTATACGTTCGAGTTCGGTTCGTCGAACGTTCGACGAGCCGAACTCGAACGGGACCCCCGTTCGGCGAACCGGCCTCGAGCCGAACCGGGACCGGTTCGCTCATCTCTAGTATTAACATGGTGATGAATGCGCAGCGATGTCGCACATACCTCACTCTTGATGGCGGCCGGCAGAGGGAAAATCAGGGATGATGTAAAGGAATGGCCTGGCAATAGGGAGTGGGGAGAGGGGTCACCACCCTACACTCACTTGTGGCTGATCCCTGCCCTCCCTAACATCCCTAAACAGGTCCTTCCCCCCATACGCCGTCACATGCCTAGACCCACCTTGACCCTGAACTTACCCTGACTAGGGTATTGTCTATCACTAGTCTCAGTACTACAATAAAACAACACAAGGCAGGTCACATAAATGGGTGGGGAAAGTCACAACAAAAGCACTCCTTGGTTTCTTTAACAAGAAACTTTGCAGCTGCCAATGACACAACACCACAGCTATGCAGATATGAGCTCCTTCAATATGATCAGTACAGAGAATATCTATCACCAGCATGGAGTAAAGCCAAGAGTGTATATATATAACGGAAGGGCAGGATGACAAAAAGCTGCAGCTGTGATTAACGCTAAAAGTAGTCTCCGCCAGCATGTAAAACGTTCTTTAACCCCTTCAGCATCAAAATAAAGTAAATCCACTCCAATACAAGATGGAACAAAAATAAAGGGACTAGAGATGAGCGGTGTTCGAATCTAACTGTTTGCCAATCTCAAATTCGAGCTGTTTTAGGCGATGTTCGAGTCGTTCGACGAATGCAAACAATTAGCTTCAAGTTCGACAGTTCGAGGTTATGTTCGATAACGGTTCGATCACCAAAAGCGTAACTGGCTTTTCACAGTAAGACTGTCACTCAATGTTAATACAATGGAACCTTGGTTAACGAGAACAATCCGTTCTGGGACTGTGCTTGTTAACCAAGTTATTCGTTTAGCAAAGCAAGATTTCCCATAGGAAATTATTGCAATGTAGAAAATTCCTTCCGCAACTTGTTAAATGCCCCATCCTGGTCCCCTATTGTGCCATTCCACACATGCACAAACACACACGCACATACACATATTATGCTCACCTTACCTTCTGTTCCATCGCCAGCCTCCTGGGATTTGCAGTTCACCGGTACAAGATGTGTATCGGGTAACCATCGCGACCGATGGCGGAACTTCCGCTGCCAGAGCGCTGACATCAAAGGCAGGAGCCGCTTGCCTCTGATTGGCCAGCGCGCTGCCTCTGAGTAGCGTCTGACAGAGGAAGTTCCTCCCTCCTCGCATTGGTTACCCAATACATGTAGTTCGCCGCTACAGGATGTGTATCGGGTAACCATCGCAATGAGGGAGGAACTTCCTCTGTCAGACGCTACTCAAAGGCAGCGTGCTGGCCAATCAGAGGCAAGCGGCTCCTGCCTTTGACGCTCTATCAGCAGAAGTTCTGGCATCGGTCGCGATGGTTACCCGATACACATCTTGTACCGGAGAACTGCAAGTCCCAGGAGGCCGGCGATGGATTGGAAGGTAAGGTGAGCATAATATATGTGTGTGTGTTCGTGTTTGTGCATGTTTCTAAGTGTTTGTGTTTGCCTGCCATTGCTTGCAATGGTGTTCGAAGGTGTTCGAAAGTGTTCGACGATTGTTCAACGAACACACCCGCCATTCGACGAACCGAACTGAACTCGAACACTAGCTTGGTGGCTCATCTCTAAAAGGGACCAAGATCCTTTTGGCTTTTTGTCTGTGCAATGGAGGCTTTACAATGCTCAGACAAAGTAGAGGTCAAACCTGGCTTGGTAAGTAACCACCTATTGTCATGAGTGTGTGACACCCTGCTGAGACCTCTGGGTGGGCGGGGCGGATTTGGGATCAGAAGGTCACAGATCCTCTTTAAAGCCCGATTGTCAGTTACACTGCGTAGGAGGTTCTTTAATTCCACTCAGAGGTGAAGGAGTTAGGGGTTCTTTTCCATCCTGCTGGGATTAACAAGCAATTGTTATTCTCAGCTGCAGCCACTCTCTTCTGCTATATAAGCTCACTCTTTACTCTCTCCTATGCCAGCTATAGTTCAGTCTATGCTAACCTGTGAAGGAGTTATCTATCGAGAAAGCTGGGGTTATCTTTTTAGTGGATGCAGTGGAGCTTCACTCTGGAAAAGAATTGTAGTTCTTTTGTTGAATCTGTCTCCCTTGCTTGACTCCCGTTCCTCGTGTTGTCTTTTTATTAGTAGTAAGATTTGTGTCTTGCTGGCCTACTCACTAGTCAGGGCTATCCCAGGGTTAGCCAGGGCACTTGATTGCTTATAGGGGGAAGGACACGTCTAGGGACATTAAGGAGCTCAGAGATCATCCATGGGTTAGTTAGGTGACCTCTCACTAGTGTGACGACCCTAGACTATCAGGTCGTCACAGGGTACTGCACACTCTTTTCCCTTAGTGCAGTATTCAAACCAAGGTTCTGGGTCCACATCTTACAGTGCTGCCTCCAACAGCAGAGTAAATCCTAGGAACACCCTGCACCACACCCACCAGACACACCAGTGGGCGGCTTAAGCGGAATAAGGTCGCCCACCTAGGGGTCAGGAAGGGATGGTCAGGAGAGTGTCAGTGAAGTGAAGGGAAATGGAGAGGAGTGAAGTGGAGGAAGCAGGGAGCAATGGCTCCCCTGAGTAGCTGTCTAGGTTGCAGGCGGTGGTCTGGACCTAGAGGAGTTGGACCCCTCGTCGTAGGGGATTGAGGCAAGGTACCTGGACCTGTTAAGTGAACGGTCGGCAGCCTGGTCCTATCACCGGTCCGGGACCGAAGGCACGGCAGGGTACACGGACCCTAGGTCAGGGAGAAGCTTCAGGCAACCCGGCAATTAACCGGCGGAGAGCAGAGCCTTTGTGGACTGTTCCCACCAGCTCCAGATTCGGGGCACTAGCGCAACGAGGGGGATAGGGCTTTCCACATATGCAGCCCACTGAAATCCCAAGCGTGAGCCCTGAGAGCAGGCTTCCACACTTAGCCACAGTGGGAAGCGGGGCCCAGCAAGTTCCAGACAACCGGGCCACTACAGTGAATCTAACTTTGTGCCAGGAGGCAGGTCACAGATCACCAGGCAGCACTGCAGGGCACGGGACCCGGATGAGCACCCCCTGAGAGGCAGTGGCACCTAGAGACTTGGTTTACCTGCTCGTCAGTGTCTGCTTATTGGCTGAGTGAGTACATGAGTGATTCCTCTGTCACGGCACTCAGTATCATCTTCCAGGGTCCCGGGGCATACCCCTACCCGTGGAGAGTAACGACACCTGGCTGCCCCACTCCATCACCCTGGGTACTCCCAACAACGGCAGCGGCGGTACTCCCAATTACCGCACACCACAGGTGGCGTCACGAACTATCATCCCCCTGTAAATATCCCCTTTTACTTTAGAGTGTGGCCCTAAGCCCCCGGGTTCGGAGACCCTCGAGCCACAAACTGAGATTGCTCACGGATCCGAGGAGTTTGATCCGCTGCTGGGGTGGCACACTAGCACCAGGGTCTGCCTTTACATCTTCCCTGCTGTTCTCCTCCTCTCGTGATGCACACAAGCCATTCCTTCGCTCCAGTGTGACACCTATTGCTAGATGTATACTAAAATTATGCCACTACTGTACTTACAGTACAGACCAAACGTTTGGACACACCTTCTCATCTCTAGAACAACTATTAAGAGGAGACTTTGTGCAGCAGGCCTTCATGGTAAAATAGCTGCTAGGAAACCACTGCTAAGGACAGGCAGCAAGCAGAAGAAACTTGTTTGGGCTAAAGAACACAAAGACTGGACATTAGACCAGTGGAAATCTGTGCTTTGGTCTGATGAGTCCAAATTTGAGATCTTTGGATCCAACCACCGTGTCTTTGTAGAAAAGGTGAACGGATGGACTCTACATGGCTGGTTCCCACCGTGAAGCATGGAGGAGGAGGTGTGATGGTGTGGGGGTGCTTTGCTGCTGACACTGTTGGGGATTTATTCAAAATTGAAGGCATACTAAACCAGCATGGCTACCACAGCATCTTGCAGCGGTGTGCTATTCCATCCGGTTTGCGTTTAGTTGGACCATCATTTATTTTTCAACAGGACAATGACCCCAAACACACCTCCAGGTTGTGTAAGGGCTATTTGACTAAGAAGGAGAGTGATGGGGTGCTACGCCAGATGACGTGGTCTCCACAGTCACCAGACCTGAACCCAATTGAGATGGTTTGGGGTGAGCTGGACCGCAGAGTGAAGGCAAAAGGGCGAAAAAGTGGTAAGCATCTCTGGGATCTCCTTCAAGACTGTTGGAAGACCATTACCGGTGACTACCTCTTGAAGCTCATCAAGAGAATGCCAAGAGTGTGCAAAGTAGTAATCAAAGCAAAAGGTGGCTACTTTGAAGAACCTAGAATAGAAGACATATTTTCAGTTGTTTCACACTTTTTTTTTTAAGTATTTCACTCCAAATGTTTTAATTCATACTTTTGATGTCTTCAATGTGAATCTACGGTTTTTAGAGTCATAAAAATAAAGAAAACTCTTTGAATGAGAAGGTGTGTCCAAACTTTTGGTCTGTACTGTACTTAAGTGGGAAAATCTTAAAAATCTGAAGATCTGACATTAAATGAATATATCGAGGAACTCACAGATAAACGTCAACTCGTAGTCATCAAAGTCATGAACCTATGAGTTCTGAGATTCCCTGGCAAAAACCTTATCTGCTTCTGACCAGTGCCAACCTGACTTCAGAAATTCAAGCTGGTTCCAGTGCAGTCTGAATCACTTGAGCCCATTTTTCATGGGGTCACATATTTCTCCACCTTAGAATACAGTGCCTTTATAAAAAAAAAAAAATTGAACATTGAATAAGATTATTCACCCAATCAGGATTCAGTCTTTACTCAGTCTCCATCTTGGATTGTCTGATTTGGAAAAACATCCCCAGCGCCAAAGAAATCCGAGAACTGAAATTAATTTATATGTGTTTCAAAATAATCTCGCCCATCATCGTTAATTAGCAGAATTTTTTTATCACCTTCCTAAAGCTGAATGTGCCCTTCCTCTATAATTCTAGCACTTTTTAATTGAAGCAAGATTTTTACTGTTTTTTTTTCTTAATAAATGCAATCATGTTTCGGCAAGTCAGGATTTGAAAAATAGAAAAAAATTATAATGTGAGGGAAAAAAACATGAATGTTTTGGCAGACAATGGTACATTTCAATGTCAATCTCATTAGAATACAGCAAGATCAAACACGTCTAGAACGCCACCAGCAATGATGAATTTCTTCACAGCAAGTGGCAGAAAGTTAGTGAGTGCATATGATACATGCAAAAAAATTGGGGGAAAAGTATGCAAATTAGCTCAACTCACAGGAAAAATCCGATGACCATGTTTTTTAATATGTTATCCCCTCCTGGTGCAGGCTTTGATTAATTTTTGTAAATGCAAACTTTAGTGTTGAAACACTATGCAATTATGTATCACTACCATGTTTCCCTGAAAATAAGACAGGGTCTTATATTATTTTTTGCTCTGAAAGATGCGCTAGGGCTTATTTTCAGGGAATGTCTATTTTCCCATGAAAAACAATCCACATTTATCCTTGAACAAAAAAAAAAACCAAAAAACATTTATTCAACTATAATGATGTCATCATCACAATCTGGAACATCAACATTTTGTGTTAATCTTGGTTCAGATGCACATTTTCTTATCTGATCTGCTCTTCTCATGGTACAGAACCATTCCTATAGTGGTGGGTACATATCATATTTACAATGGTTTAAATTAGCTGCTTACATGTATTATTCTTTATGTACTGCTACGTTTACACCCAAAAGAAAGCAGATAACCCCTAAAAGAATTGCACTTACCAGACATGAAGCAATTAGAGCTGGCAAGTGAATGGGCTCTCACGTGGAGATCTGTGCCACTGTTTGGTCCCCCTGCGTTCTACAGTGGTTGGCTCCCCCTGGTGACTGGCCACAGTATCACTTGAGAAAGCCATGGAACCCATAGGGTGGAGGGGCGACATGACTAGAGGGAAGGGAAGGAGTGATGGGGTTAATGGAAACAGGAATGGTTTGTTTATAAGGCAGAATAGAGGGATTGGTGGGTAGGAGGAGTTCCCTGGAGGAAGAGGTGGGACAGTTGAGGGGTGTAAGTAAAGGACTTTGACTTACCCCCTCTCTCTTGACTTCCGGATATGGAACGATCTGACTGGAGAGGTTCCTATAAGGTGTCAGGACGTCACCTTCTATTTCTCCATGGAGGAGTGGGAGTATTTAGAAGGACACAAAGATCTGTACAAGGACGTCATAATGGAGGTTCCCCAGCCCCTCACATCACCAGACTTCCGGATATGGAACGATCCGGACGTGCGACAGGATGGCTGCTACCCGGGACCAGCGAATTCATCATGGCAGTGCACGGGCCCCTGGCAGCGCGGTCCCACGCCTTGGCTGCTGGGGGTTAACCTGTTGGCACTTTCCCCTCGCTCCCCTGTCAGCTGCGGGCGGCGTCCCCCCTCCCTCATATCTCAGGTACTTGCCGTGTGCGGGGGGAGCGAGGAGGAGATGTGAGAGCCCCTTCGGGGACCCTCCGCGGTAGGACGTGGGCAGGGCAGTACTCAGCTGCTGCTCCGGCCGCGGGAGGAATCTCCGTCCGGGCCGCGGCAGCCGGGAGGGGGGCGTGGCTTGTCTGCGGCCTATTTCCGGTCCGAGCCGCGGCCTGGATTGCTGGATGCGGCGGCTCCCGGACGGGGAGAGTGCCCGGCGGTGACAGAGGCCAGCTTTACCCCTCGCGGACGGTGGGGGGGGGCCGCGGAGCTGCAGCCAGTGGTGGGTCCGGCACCAGGGCAGGCGGGCCTGGGGCGACGGGTGCCCAGGAGGCGTCGGTGAGTGGGGGTGACGGCAGGGGCCCTGCGGTTTCTGCTTGGTCACCCAGATCAGGTTGCAGCTCCCGGCCGCGGCGGTCTCCCCCAGGAGGGGGAGGGCCCAGCGGACAGAGGCTTTCATGGGGCCCAGGAGGGCTGGATGCGGCGGCTCCTGGCCAGGAGAGCGCCCGGCGAGGACGGAGGCCAGCGTTACCCCCCCTTCCCCCGTGGGTGGAGGGGGGGTGGCCGGGGGGCTGCAGCCAGCAAGGGGTCCGGCACCAGGGCAGGCGAGCCTGGTGCGACGGATGCCCGGGAGGCGTCGGTACGTGGGGGTGACGGCGGGGACCCTGCGGTCCCCGCCTGGTCACCCAGAGCAGGCGTGCAGCTCCCGGCAGCGGCGGTCTCCCCCAGGGGGGCGAGGACCCGGCGGACGGATGCCTTCTGGGCCCAGGTGGGCAGGAGGCTGGCGGCTCTGGATGGGAGTCTGCTGGCAGCAGGTCGGGCCACAGGTACCCCCTGTCCTTGCAGGCAGCAGGGGGGGTCGGGCCAGAAGATGAGGCCCGCGGTGGCAGCCCGTGGGTCAGGATGGTTTCCGGGGTTGTCGCCGCGGGACAGAAGATGGAGCTTGGAGGATGGTGCCCACGCGGCGTACCAGGAGGACGGCCGTGGTGGTGGCAGCGCTTCGGCGGCGTCTGCATTACATGAGCCAGAGGCGGTCGGCTCCAGCGAGGAGGAGGAGGAAGCAGCGACGGAAGAATCAGACGTCTGGATGGCGTGACTTTTATTCCGGGATACGCCGGGTCGCGGTCGGGTGAGACGGCCGTGGATTCGGCAGGGTTGGGGCGCAGTTGGTGGGGGGGGCGGCTGCGGACACGGCAGCGCCAAGTGGGTTTGTGTTTTGACAAGGTATGGGGTTTACTGCAGTGGTGTATACGGTTGTGGAGAGTGCGCATGCACCGCCGGCGGCATGGACGGGAACGGTGGGTAATAGGCGCAGGTGCGGCAGGCAGAGTGAGGGCGCATGAGGCGGCAGGGGAGCATTTTCGGGCAGAGGCGGCAAGGGCTGTGACAGAGTGAGTGGTGAGGAGCGAAGAGGGGGATGAGGTGGTGCATTGGGCTGACAGTGGTCAAGTGTGAGAGTTATGGGTGCTTCAAAGGCCCGCTGGGGGGGGGCTCACTTGCTGGAGGATGTGAGGGATAAGATTTGAATGGGGGAACGTGTAGCAATAGTTTCGCTGCTCCCCCTGGAACAGTTTCACCTGGATTAGGTTAAGCCAAGTGATTCCAGGAAGGATAAGTAGAGGGAGGGGAGCGCCGGTGGAGGCTCACCCCTCGTACATTTGCAACGTGGCTGCGGGCATTTGCGTTTTTGGCAAGGGTATCGGGGGAAGGAATTGGGTAATTGGTTCGGCATGGTTCGGTTATATGGATCCATTTGGGGTGGCTTGTTTAGGTCATATGGCGGTTTAGTCTGGCTTCAGTACGCCGTGTAATTTCAGCAAGGGAAGGTGTTGCGTGCCAGTATGCGGTAGGAGCATACGGGCACATCCTTATGGCTGCAGTGGATGGCGGCTCCTAGTCAGCCCCCCCCCTTTTGGGGGGTAGTTGGCTGTTCGGGGCGTGGAACCCCGGCGACACGGTCGATGAGGGTTTTTTGGGGGGAATAGAATGATGGGTGGTGCAGATTTGGCGCGGACGGTTGTCTTAAGCATACGTGTTGGGTTGTGGTAAGGAACATAGTAATTCTGCGTCTTTCTATTTATATTGGTGGATCTTTGCCTCCTTATTGGAAGTTTGTGCTGGGCGAGGGGACACCTGGTGGTTGTCAGTGGAAAGAGGGGTCAGGACGTGGCTTTGGGCAGGATGGGTGGGCCATTCGGGGCCCTCCTTGTCATGATTGGGTTTCTCTGTTGGTGGGTAGTGCCGGAAATGAGCTGTATATAGATGTATATATTTCGGCTTGTTCAAAACGTATCTTATCTGGAGGAGTCATCGGTGTATGCCTGCTTGGCTCCAGAATTGTCGGCGGTTTATTATGTGTCGTTGGACAGAGGGTGGGATTTGGTAAAGGCGGTGAGCCGTGGAGCATTGATGGCAAAGGTGGATTTGGAGGCGGCATTTAGGTTGTTACTGGTCCACCCTGCTAGCTAGCAGTTCTGGTGCTGCGGTGGGGAGGGGAGTTATTATTATGCTGATCGGTGGGGGCTAATGGGTTTTGTCCCATTTTATGTTCCGTTGGGGGCGGTTATTTCTTTGTGGAGTGGTTTGTGCGTGGTGTGTCCCAGCTTACACCTCTTATTCATTATAGGTTCATTCTCTTTACATCGGGTTGGCGGGTTGATGATTCGTTGAGGTTGTTTGTTTCATTGCAGATGGTGGTGGATACTCTTTTGGGCCTGTTGGCGCAGGCGAAGACTGAGGGTCCAACGCCAGTGATACAGTTTGTGGGGGATAAAGTTTGATGTTATGGTCAGAGAGGTAGGATTCGTGGGTAATGGTGTGGTCCTATGGGCTGCGATAGAGGCAGTTAGGTCAGCTAAGACGGTGCGGTTTCAGGCGGTGCAGTCTTTGCAGGGGCGGTCGAACCACGGGTGCAGAGTTACGCCGCTGGGGGGCGTGTCTGCTGGACGGCTGGCGATGGCTGCGCCAAGGGTGCAGCCATCGGATCATTTGTGTGTGGTCACGAAGGAGATCAATGACGATCTGATGGTGTAGGAGGTTTTTTCTTACGGCGATTTAGTGGCCGCGGATTGTGGCTGGGTAAGGTAGTGCCTGATGGAACGTAGCTGCGGTACTCGGATGCAGCGGGTCCAGTTGGTTTTCTGGTTGGGCATTGTGGGGTAGCGCTTCCAATCGGTGGTAGTAGTCGGGTTGGGGAGGTTGGCAGTTTTTCCAAGAGGAAGGTGTGCTGTCATTCTGACTATCAGTTGGTGGAGAATTCGATTAATAGTTGGTTTGCTAATCCTGGGGCCAAGGGTGGCGTACTTGCGACAGTTGGTTTCGCAATTGTATGCGTTTAAAAAAGAAAAAAAAAAAAAAAATAAATGGTATGCGTGGCGCAACCAGTACTGGGGTTCGCCAAGGGAATAGCAGCTGCTTTGTTTCCTTCCAGTTCTGCAGGTCTCGGGAGTTGAGGCCGCGTAACAGACGAGGTGGGCACGGTGTGTCCTGAGGGCTTGTGGAGTCTGGTGTGGCTGTGTTGGGGAGCGGCTCGGTGCCCAGTGACTGAGGTTATTTGGGGCTGATATCCAGAAGTGTGGGTGGCGCGGATAACGTTGTTTGGGACAATGTGTGAGGAAGGCCCGGTGGAGTATTTGGTGGGGGTGTTGGCAGTGGTGATTAACGGTTTTCAGGCTGCTAGGCCGGCGTCAGCAGTGGAGCAGAGGGTGGCGGCTGTGGCTGTCTTGTTGAGGATTAGATGTGGAGAGATGTTTTCGCAGGATCTTAGGGCGCGGCAGGCCTTGAAGGGTTTGGTCGTAAGGGTGTGAGGGAGCGGGATACAAGGGTCCGTCTCCGTTGTTTTGTGGCAGGGTTTGGTGAGTGGTTTGTGGCGGCTATGTTCATCTGAGCACGAGCGGGTTTTTGTTTCCCTTGTCCAAAACGGTTTGTGTTAGCCTTTTGGGGGGCTTTGAGATTGTGGGGTTGGTCAGCCCATCTACGGTCAAGAGCGGAGGTTGGATGTTGGAGGATGTGTCCGAGGTGGTGCAGTGGGTTGAGCGCCGGCTTTGTCGCTCACCGAATCAGATTAGGCGGGTGGTGAAGGTTGGTGTTGTTATACGCGGTCCCGGGTGCGGAATTTATGTTGTGAGGACGCCCAGGATCATTATTGTGTCGCGTTTGTTAAGGTACCATTTTGTGGCAGCGCTGCAGACTGGATTGCAGGTGGCGGGGGTGGGCGCCCGGAATACTACGGGTCGTCTTCCTTCTGGATTGGGCTTCCACGGAGGCCCCTCGGTGGGCTCAGAAAAGGGGTGGTGAGAAGTATTGGGAGGTGGGAGTCCTCTTGTTTCGGTGTTACGTTGGCCTCAGTTGTTATCGGGTTAAGGCCAATGGGGGCGTTTGAGTCTTTTGGGAGTGGAATGGGTTGGCGTAACAGGTTGGGGTTATCTGTGGGTTTATAACCTCTGGGTTTTGTGGTGAGGGTGTGCCTCATTTGGATATTTGGGCATTCGTTGGTTCTCGGGGCCTCGACGGTCTGAGGCTCGCCCAAATTTTGCCAGTGGGGTCTGGACGGGTCGATGGTACTGGTCCAGTGAGTGGGAGGCAGCGATTAGGTATCTCGAGAAGTTATTTATGAATGTTTTAAAAAAAAAAAAAAAAAAAAATTTGTTGGTTTGTTGCATTGTGGAAGACATACCCGGGCTTAATCGTGGGGTAGTTTTTGATAGTGTGACCGGTTTGGAATGGCGTGTGGCTTGTGCGGTAGGCAGTATCAATCGAGCCTTTATTGGGGGGCGGCGCCTAAAGTTGGTGGCGCTGAACTGGTGGTTTTGGTGATGCGATGGGGGTGCATCTTAACGTTCTTGGTGCTGTTTGTGGACGCTGGGATTGCGTGGAGGTGTGGTACAAGCTTTTGGTGTGTGGCGGGTCCAGGCCACGTAAGGAGTCACGTGCCCTGTCCTGTGGCGGGGGGTAGGTCTGGTCCAGAGGCGGTTGAAGGCAATGGTAACTGGACAGAGAGACACCATCTTGGTATGGTGGCTCCAGGTTCCGGGATGTTGCAGGCACGGGGTTCTGCAAAGTTGGAGGGTTAATCCGTAGGTGATTAATACCTCATCTCTGGGTCGGTGTGTTGCGGCCAGGGATACTGGGGTGAGAAGTGGTTCCTGGACTGGGCCTACTCAGGGTTGTATATTTACTGTATTGGTTACTGTGTTACCTATTGTTATTTGTTGGGGTCGCCCGTTGGACGGCGCCCCCTTGTGTTAGTATGTAAATAATAGGTAATAAAGGCTGCTGTGGCCAATTTTAAACCAAGTCACATGCAGTTCGTGTATTATTTACAGATGGTATTGGTGGGTAACACACATACAGCACGACTGGAGAATCCTTCCTCAATGGTCAAGAAAGCCATGGAACCCATAGGGTGGAGGGGCGACATGACTAGAGGGAAGGGAAGGAGTGATGGGGTTAATGGAAACAGGAATGGTTTGTTTATAAGGCAGAATAGAGGGATTGGTGGGTAGGAGGAGTTCCCTGGAGGAAGAGGTGGGACAGTTGAGGGGTGTAAGTAAAGGACTTTGACTTACCCCCTCTCTCTTGACTTCCGGATATGGAACGATCCCCGCCCACCCTCCCTTGTGTTTAATACCGAGGGGAATTTTGTCTGGGTTGTTTCTTTGTCACAGCAGCGGGGGGTAGGTCTGGTCCAGAGGCGGTTGAAGGCAATGGTAACTGGACAGAGAGACACCATCTTGGTATGGTGGCTCCAGGTTCCGGGATGTTGCAGGCACGGGGTTCTGCAAAGTTGGAGGGTTAATCCGTAGGTGATTAATACCTCATCTCTGGGTCGGTGTGTTGCGGCCAGGGATACTGGGGTGAGAAGTGGTTCCTGGACTGGGCCTACTCAGGGTTGTATATTTACTGTATTGGTTACTGTGTTACCTATTGTTATTTGTTGGGGTCGCCCGTTGGACGGCGCCCCCTTGTGTTAGTATGTAAATAATAGGTAATAAAGGCTGCTGTGGCCAATTTTAAACCAAGTCACATGCAGTTCGTGTATTATTTACAGATGGTATTGGTGGGTAACACACATACAGCACGACTGGAGAATCCTTCCTCAATGGTCATGTGGTGTGATACTGGTACCTGATCTGTTTGTAAGAGCTATAGTGCAATGCAGCTGGAACGGCAAAACGGCAAGGGACCTGACAGAGTTGCCCATCTCTGTGTGAGAGCCCATCCACTATCGCCACTTGCCAACTGCAATCATTTGGAGTTTTGTAAGTGTGATTTTTATCTTTTTTAGGGGAGTGAGGGGCAGGGGGTGTCTGTTTTATTTTGGGATGTCTGCTTTCTTTTGGAGGTGTCTGCTTTCTTTTAGGGGTGTCTTTCTTTGATGAATAGTCCTGCTGTATTCTTTAGGTTATTTTAGCTGTTTGGACACTTCCTTATGGAACTGCAACTAGGGCTTAATTTAGGAGTAGGGCTTATAGTTAAGCATACTCGAAAAAGCCCCCCAAATCCTACTAGGGCTTGTTTTTGGGGTAGGTCTTATTTTCAGGAAAATAGAGTAGTAAGGCGTAAAAAAAAAAGAGATGTTGCAACATCAATAACAGGGTATTACAATTGTTTTGGTGTTTTATTTGTCCAGTTGCAATTTTTCCCCTTGTTTTGCAATATAATTAATAAAATATAAATATTTGTACGTGATTCCTTGTTTGGCATGTTTGTTTTCTCTACTATATATCTATGTGGTTCTGGTATGTCTTGGGTGGATCCATATTAATCTGGTGGTGCCCTCTATTTATTGTTTTTAGGTGTTGTGAAAAGATCTACAAATAGTCTAAGTGATAAAGATCTCAGCTTTGAAACAGATATTTTTGAACATATCTGGAGGAATGCTTTGGAAATAAACTGTATAATGCTTACTGTAGTGTCTAAGCCTGAGTTCCCCAAGTCCAGTCCTCAAGAGCCAGGTTTTCAGGATTTCCTTAGTATTGCACAGGGAATAATTTAATCACCTGCACAGGTTATGGTTCTAACACATGTGCAATACTAAAGAAATCCTAAAAACATGGCTCTTGTGGAGTGGAGTTGAGGAACACAGCTCTAAGGGGCTGAGATACAAAATAGGGATTCTGTTATAGATCATCTTTGACATGTATATGTCGCGGGCGGAGAGGGGTTTCTGGGAACGCTGCTCGCCTGGGGGAATCTCTGGCGCTCGGGTCCGGTGCTTCTGCTCCTCGGTGGCTCGAGCATGTGGCTGGACCCGGGGCTCGAGCAGCGCCTCCTCGCCCACGAGTAAAAGGGGAAGGTTTGGTGGTGGGATGTCGGTTGTAATGCCACCCACGGGTTGTGGTGATGATGGTGAGCACCACCGCTGTTGATGACGGGGGTTCCCGGGAGCGATGGCGGGGAGCAGCTGAGGTGTTGGCCCCTCCGTGGGTAGGGGCGGTTGGTCCCTGGGTCCCGGTTGGGGGAGAGGTTTGGCTGGATGGATGTTGGTGGGTAGGGGCTAGGTGCAGGTGCCGATGCAGGGAGGCAGCGCGGCAGCGGGGCAGCGATACAGTGCAGCGCTGTGCCGGATGGCACTGGTGTACTCACTCAGGTAGTCCTTAACAGAGTCTCTGGTAAACCAAACGGCTGGATGGACGGGGCCCGCAGTCAGCTGCGGCATCTTCATTCTCTCTGGACGGGTTGATGGCGGCTGTCTTTCCCTGCACCTGTGTGTAAGTGTTTGACCCCTATGGATTCCCATGGGTGGTCCGCTCCCCGGGTTGTACGTGTCGGGAGAGCCCGTTTTTCCCGCAGGCTTGGGCCTTGGATCTCTGGCCGTTGGCGGTGGCTCTTATCCAGACGGGTTGGGCTGTTGCCTTCTGACGGGACTTGGGTGGGAATGAACCCCTGAGGTCCAGACTGCAATCAGAGAATTTGACAGTTACGGTGGCTTCCGAGCCTAGTCGGGGTCTGAGTACCCTGCCTTGGTGCTTAACTTCACTCCGCTCCATGGTTCGGTACCGGTGGGCCACTGCCCGACCCCCGATTTTACGGTTCTGCAGACGTCCACTAACTCCTGCAGATGGCCACCACCGTCTGCCGACCTTGCTGATGGTGCCTGGGCTCCGACCCAGACAGACACAGTCTCCACTTCACTCCTCAACTCCTCCACTCCTCAACTCAACTCTCTCAGACTCCTGAGCTCAACTGACTACTTTTCCCGCCTCCAGGCCTGTGAACTCCTCGGTGGGTGGGGCCAACCACCTGGCTCCGCCCCACCTGGTGTGGACATCAGACCCTGGAGGAGGCAACAAGGGTTTTGTTGACGGGTGTTCCCTACCAGGGAAGGGGGGTGTGTATGTGTGTGATGTTATACTGTGACCCCTGGGGTCCAGGGCGTCACATATACTGCGTGGACAAAGTTTATGGACGTGCATCTTAATAATTGAATCAAGGTTTTTCATTTAATCCCAATGTCCCCGGTATATAGCTTCCAGCCACTCGCTATGTCATCTGCCTTTACTAATGTGTGACAGAACGGCTGGTGGTATAGAGCTCACTGATTCCAGAGTGTCACGGAGGTGTCACAGGTGACAGAGAGTCATGTAGTGTCCGGCAATAGAAAGTCACAACATTTGGCTGCGCAAACTGCTCCCTGACCTTCTATCATTCCTGCTTGATGTATTTGGTATCTTATGTATATCCTTTGCTTTGTTTTCATCCCTTTCCCTTTAGGACAGTGTGAAGTTCCTCACCCTTTCAAATGCTTTTCATCAGCAATTCCTTGGTGTCTATATATACCCTCTTTTCTCCATACTCAGTGCTGGTGATAAGTTCTCTAACCTTAAACAAGTCTTGAGTGAAAGCAGTCAGCGCTCACATTCTTCTGGTATAACCTGGTTGTTGTTTGCAGTTCCTTTTCCTGAAGCATCTGGAGATAAGTTGTTGTTTCCTTCCCTTGTTTGTGATTCCTGTATCTTCTTTAGAGCTTAGTGGGGTTGACTAAGCGCTCATCCCAGCCGCTCCCTACCAAGGGCAAAGATCAGGGTCAGCCTAGGCTCAGGTATCCAGCTCTGCACAGAGGTGCGGAACCTATCTAGGGTGGTGAGGAAACCCAGGGCCCAGTAGTAGGCTTGGTCAGGGGTCACCAGCTCCCCCTTCCCTAGATACAGTGTCTCCCTTCCCTTTCGCTGTATGCTGGTACTTCACTGTACCTAGCATGACAAGGAGGCAACAGTGTAATAAGACAGTTTGTGAAATTTCTTCCCTCTTATTTATTCCTCCATCACCTGTGAGTGATATTATTGAGAAGTGGAAGGAACCACAGTAACTCAGCCATGAAGTGTAGACCAACGTTACAGAGCAGTGTCACCGAGTACTTTGTAGCAGAGGACAGGAAAGTCACCAGTGCTCTGCCGACTCCATAATTGCAGAGTCAAGACTTTCTTTGGCATTAACGTCAGCACAAAAATTGTGCAAAGGGGGCTCCATGCCATTAGTTTCTAAGACTGAGCAGCTGCATGCTAACATCACATCACCAAGCATAATGGCAAGTGTCGGATTTAGTGGTGAAGCTAGCCACCTCTAGATAGTAAAGCAGCAGAAACTTATTCTGTGGACTGAAATATCACACCTCTCTATCTGACTTCTGATGAACAAGACTGAATTTGGTAAATGCCAGGAGACCATTATGTACATGAGTGCATTGTGACAGCTGGAATGTTTGGTGGAAGAAGATAATGCTATGGGGTTGTTTTTTAGGAGTTGGCCACGGACACTTAGGGGTACTTTGCACACTACGACATCGCAGGTGTGATATCGGTGGGGTCAAATTGAAAGTGACGCACATCCGGCGTCGTTGTCGCCATCGGAGTATGTGAATCCTTTTCACTACGATTAACAAGCGCAAAATCGTCGAAATCGTATGATCGGTGTAGCGTCGGTCATTTCCATAATTTCGGAAGGACCGATGCTATGATGTTGTTCCTTGTTCCTGCGGCAGCACACATCGCTGTGTGTGAAGCCGCAGGAGCAAGGAACATCTCCTACCTGCGTCCCGCCGCCAATGCGGAAGGAAGGAGGTGGGTGAGATGTTTATGTCCCGCTCATCTCTGCCCATCCGCTTCTATTTGTGATGCCACACGACCCGCCCCCTTAGGAAGGAGGCGGTTTGCCGGCCAGAGCGACGTCGCAGGGCAGGTAAGTGCATGTGAAGCTGCCGTAGCGATAATGTTCTCTACGGCAGCTATAACACAATATCGCATGTGCGACGGGGACGGGGACTATCGCACTCGGCATCGCTACCATCGGCTTGCGATGTCGTAGTGTGCAAAGTACCCCTTAGTTCCAGAGAAAATAAATCTTAATGTTTAAGCACGCAATGGACAATGGTAGCTGCCACATTTGTGGGAACAGTTTGGGGAAGGCCATTTTCTGTTCCCCATGATTGTGCCCAGTGCACAAAACAAGGTCCATAAAAACATGGTTGGATAAGTTTGATGTGGAAGAACGTGATCGACTGCACAGATACCAGACCGAAACCCTATCATACAACTTTAGAATTAGCTAGAATGGATCCAACATCAATATCTCACCTCACAAACACTCTTCTGGATGAATGAGCAAACTCTTGTAGAAAACCTTCCGAGAAGAGTCCAAGGTGTTATAGGTTTAAAATGGTGAGCAACTCCATAATAATAATAAAGGAACATGTGCTGAGTGTACACTCCAACCAATGGATATCATGGTGCTAAACTGTGATGGCTGCCTGGGACCTCAGACTATCACGGACAGATCAGGCAGAAACCACCCACAAAGAAGAATGCCGAGGTACCCTAAAACCTTTTAACCCCTATACAGGGATCTGAATTTACCACAAGGTCCAGGAGATTGCTGCCTGTGGAAAGGTTGCAGTCCAAGGATGGGGATAGTCGCCAGGCAGGCAGATGACCGCAAAGTACCAAATCAGCAGGCAGAAGAAACGTCAGGAAAACAGTCTGAGTTCAAAACCAAGATGACAAGCGGGGTACCAAATCATCAGGCAGGTGAAATGTCAGTAATCACGCAGAGGTCAAAAACACAGAGAACTTTAGCACAGAACTAGCAGGGGGAAAATAAGAGATGCAGCAGTACAAGTACAATAGGCTATATCTGGCAGGGAGCAGCAGGCAACTGAAGGGTGTGGTGCTTCCCCTAAGGCTGGAGTTGGAAGCTGATAACTTTAGCTGGAAGGCACACAAACACCACCACAGTCAGCCAGTGGTAGTGCAAGGCCAAGGCCTACCAAGCTTGGGGGATGGGAAGAGACTGCGCTCACCAGAGCTACGGGTACTGACTCCCTCTCTATCACCACCACCGCCTACAGAGGGAATGCGGCAGCACCTTGTGGCCAGAGCAGAATTTGCAGAAGCATATTTGGGAGGAGTATTCACTCCTCTCCGACCACCAGCACCACCCACCATGGGAACAAGGCGGTGCCTGGTGACCGGAGCAGAAATCACAGACACAGACTCTGGTGGAGATGTTACATAAACTTGAAAACTCATTGAAAATGCAATGAAGCAGAAAAAAAAAATCAAGTTGCACTCACCAAGTATAACGTTCAAGACAATGTTCGGGTCCCAATACATGTTGAAGCATCAGCAAATGCAAAACAGCCGTCGTCCTGAACGCATCTCGCTTTCTCCCATGATGTTTTAAGGATTAAGGATTGATCAGTAAAAAGAATTTTATGTACGGGGAGTGCAACTTGATTTTTTCTGCTTCACTTGATACTCAACTCCATAATAATGCTTTTGGATTTGGAATCGAATGTTATCAAATCGCCTGTAGGTGTAATGTGGAGGGGGCACAATAGCCTCTATTCAAAGGCTAAAGTTATCTGAAATTGCTATCCTTTTAGCTCTCAGAATTCCTCAGGCCAGTGATACGCCTTCAGTACTTCTTGGATGAATTCTTTTTTATCTGACAGGTACTTCTCTCAGTTTGTGCAAGTGACTCTTAACAGGGAAAAAAGAGATTTACAGCTGTCAGAACCTGCAACTGCGCTTACCTCCTGGGAAATCTGATATTTTTGTATGCTACCACCAAAATCACTTTTGGCCTTGTCCATCTTCTGAAAGTGTCCACTTCCAATTTGATTATTTGGGAATGTACCGTAAATTAGTATAAATCAATAAATATACCATCCAGTTCAGATGTTTAAAAAAAATTGTATTCAGGAGAAAATCTTCCTAGATTTGTTTTTTGTGTAATATCCTATAAACCATAGTAAAGAGGGAAGAAAAATACTGCCAAATGGTCCACCAAAATTGGGAAACCTTGTCCTGACTCTTTACAACAAGGGCTAAAAGGGCAAAAAGTCGATTAAAAAAAGAAATAAGGCTGCAGTGAAATATGCCAAGTAACCTATCTAGTTGTGAGTTGGTGGTGAATCTTATGGTTTTTTTGGGGTCAAGATTAAAATATTTGGAGGACATTTTGCAGGGCTATAGCTACTGAAAGTTATTGCTGCTTGTGGCTGTCACGGGGTATGTAATGACGGGGCAGGTGCCCCTAGACTGGCCCTGAACTAGAGTCCCTGTGCTGTCCCTTATCTTGGAGGTAGGTTTGATGGTAACCAGGTCTGAGCCCTCAGCCTGACCCTAACTCCTGTGTCAGCCCTGATCTTACTCCCCCTCTCGCACATCCTCGGGCAGGCCGGAAAACAGAATGACAAAACCCCAAAAAATGACACGGACAAAGGAGAACGGAAACTAGTACACTCATCACTCAAAACACACAGGAGAGATAATATGTGTACTGGGAAACAACGGAAAAAAGGGGAAAAGTAACGCACAATAGGGGAATGCTCACACTCAGAAGCACAACACGAATCACCATAGACAGGATAACCACCAAGACCAGGATCACTGGAGCTAAAACTGAAGCTATTGTGCCACCCCCGTGTCAGCAGCCAGGCTGCTCAGATCCGGATCCGTGGTGGCTCGAGGGGCGTCCGGACCCGGGGGTTGTGCGGCCACTCAAATAAAGGGGGTATTTACAGGGGATTGTGTATTTACATTTTGTGACGCCACCCATGGTGCATGGTAAGATGGAGTACCACCGCTGCAGCTGGGAGTACCCGGGAGCGATGGAGTGGCAGCTAGGTGTTTAACCCCTCCACGAGTAGGGGGGATGCCCCGGGACTCGGTGTTGTTGTTGGGAAGTGCCGTTGGGGGTGAAAGGGCCAATTGCGTACTCATTCAGTCCATAAAGCTGACACCGACAACTTGGTAAACCAAAGTTCTGGACACCGCTGCCCCTGAGGGGAGCTAGTTTGGGTCCTGTCCCCGTTGGTGTTGCCTGATGATCTGTGACCTATTCCCTGGCACTTAGTTCTCTTGCTAGTTGGCCCCTGTGGTATAAAACTAGTCGGGTCTCGCTCTCCAGTGTGGCTAACTGAGGGAGCTTGCTCTCAGGGTTCACGCTTGGGATTTCCTCGACTGGTTTAGTGTAAAGTTCTATCCCCCTCATTGCGCCAGTACCCCAATTTTGGAGCGGGTGGAGAGCGGATCTTGAAGGCTCCGTTGTCATCTTGTAAATTGTCAGGTTGCCCGAAGCCACTCCCCGACCTAGGGTCCACGTACCCCGTCGTGCCCTGGTCCCAGCCCGGTGATGGTACAAGGTCGCCAGCTGTCCTCCTCGACAGTGCCGTGCCCCTTGTCACGATCCCCTGCAACTGGGGATCCAGCTCCTACTAGGCCCAGACCACCGTCTGTCACCAAGTTACTTCCAAGGAGCTCGGCTCCTGACCTCCTCTCTCCTTCCCTCTCCCTTTCTAGCTCAACTACTCCTTACACTCCTGACCTCCCCTTAACCAACCCCACCATATGTGTGACCCTATTCCACTCAGGCCATCCACTGGTGTGTCTGGTGGGTGTGGTGCAGAGTGTTCCTAGGATTTTGATTGACTGCTGTTGGCAACACCATAAGTTGGGGACCTGTAACAAAGGAGGAGGTGGATATTGCACAGAAGGGCAGATTGCACAATACCCTGTGACGACCTGATAGGCCAGGGCGTCACACTATCATCAGCACAAACAGGAAGGAAATAGTGCTTTAATAGAGAGGAGACAGCTGCACGAAGCAATTAGCAACCTGAGCTCTTATGGCCTGCTCACCAGTCTACAGGAATTAAGTCCTGCAGAGCTGAAGACCAGTGAACCTGAACCAACAGACGCCCAGCTCTGGCTGACCAATACAAAAGCCTCAGGTTGCTTGTCAGACTGTGTGGTGTGAACAGAGTCCGACAATGTTGTGCCAGCAGGTGTGTGCAGATCTGAACATCGCATGACAGTAGCCATGAATATACTGATATATATTTGTTTTTTGCTTCTGATATTTGACTTTTTTCTAACAGAATAGATACAGCCTTGGTCTCTGTTCACGTGAGGGATTTATAAAGGGTGTATTTATGAGAGTATAAATCTTTGATGGAAGGCTCTGACGTGTGCCACTCTATAGGCATACAGCATTAAAGCATGTATGGTTCATAGGGTTCCCTCGTAGGAAATGTAAACCGTGCAACATACAATATCGTATGCTTGGAATAGCATAGCCTACTATTCTATTTATTACAGTTAAAAAAGATGTTCTGATATATACGAGCACATGGTAAACCAAAATAACCTTCTTTTAAAATAGATAAAGACAGTAAAGCTCTATGGATATTGTAGCACATACTTTGTGAAGTTTCCAGTGTGTCCGGTGTTGTTCCCAAAGGTCTTGATGAATGGACGTGCTGGAGTCAAAGGCAACTGATTCATTAAGAGGCACAAGTGACATGGGCCTCTGTCAGGAAATGGAGTAAAGGCCGCTTTACACGCTGCGATATCGTTACCGATATCGATAGTGTGCGTACCCGCCCCCATCGGTTGTGCGACACGGGCAAATCGCTACCCGTGGCCTACAACAGCGCTCAGACCTGTCACACTACTTACCTGCCTAGCGATGTCACTGTGACCGGCGAACCGCCTCCTTTCTAAGGGGGCGGTTCGTTCGGCGTCACAGCGACGTCACTAAGCGGGCGCCCAATAGAAGCGGAGGGGTGGAGATGAGCGGGACGTAACATCCCGCCCACCTCCTTCCTTCCGCACTGCCGGCGGCCGCAGGTAAGGTGAGGTTCCTCATTCCTGCGATGTGTGCTGCCGCAAGAACCACGAACTACATCGTACACGCAGCAGCAACGATAATTGGGAATAGGGGAGCATGTCACTGATTAGCAATTTTGCACGTTTTTGCGACGATGAAAAATTGCTCATAGGTGTCACATGCAATGACATCGCTAAAGTGGCCGGATGTGCGTCACAAATTCCGTGACCCCAACAAGATCGCTGGAGCGATGTCGTAGCGTGTAAAGCGGCCTTAAGATTTGTGGCATAAGGCACACCCTAGCTCATTATGAATTAAACACCACTTTGCACCCCCATCCCACCCCTGTTCCACCCATTTCAACAGAGCTGGCCTAAATTGGCATGAAAGCATCAAAAATAGCAGTTTTTATTTGCAACTCCGATTGCTCCAAATTAATTTTGCCTTATCAAAGTGTTTTACAGGCACCTTCCACCCCAGCTCCACCCATTTCTACAGAGCTGGCTTAAACTGGCATGAAAATATCAGTAGTAGCACCATTTCTTCGCAACTCCGAGTTGCTCAAAATGTTATTGCCTTATCAAAGCACAAAGCGTTTTCCAGGCACTACACCACGTTGTGCCTCCATTCCACTCCAGCTCCACCCATTTCCACAGAGCTGGCTGAAACTGGCATGAAAACACCAGTAGTAGCAACATGTTTTTGCTTTATCAAAGCTTTTTACAGATGCCACACCACATTGTGCCATTTCCATGGTGCTGGCTGACTGGCATGAAAACACCAAAATTCGCAACATTTTTTGGAAACTCCACATTGCACAAAAACGTTGTAATTTTTCAAAGTATTTTAAGGGCGCTATCGCTTTGATTAATTGGGGTCATAGCATGCCAAGTAATGTGTGCACATGCATATTCTACTGAAGTATATAGAAAGACTAAAGGCTGCTTTGCACACAACGATATCACTACCGATGTGACACGCCCAGATCGTTGTTATGATTTGCCGAGATCGCTCATAGGTCGTTTTGTAGCGGTCACACGTAACGATCTCACAAACAATGCTACATCGTTCAGCGATATATTGTTTGACCAAGGCGGTCGTGTGGCTGTTGTTTTTCGTTGGCAGGGTGTCAAACGTAGCAATATGTCTGCTGCGTTCCAAACGACGAACAATATTTTCATACTGAACGACGTGTCAGCAATCAATGATTTTCACCCTATTTGCGATCGTTCGGAGTCGCACGTAGGTGTCAAACGCAACAACGTCGCTAACGATGACGGAAGTGCGTCACGAGAACCATGACGCCATATAGTCAGATAAATCGTAGCGTGTAAAGCGGCCTTTAGAGTGCTTGCCCAGAATCAGGCTTCACAGAATTTTGGACGCAGTTGATTTTCGCTGCGTCCAAAACACTGCATTGTACAGTACAAGAACACTGGATGGGATTTCTAGAACTTGCACTCCCACTGTGCTTGTTTTTTCTGCAGCAAAAATTGACCTGCGGTGGTGCTTCCTGAGCAACAAGATGTCAATTCTTTGCTGTGGAGACGTAAATGTTCTCCGCAGGGAGAACACAGAGAGAGACCACAACTGCCCGAGCCCGGATTGTGAGCACAAGCAGCTACGGTCTCCTGTGGAGGAGACTCACAACCCCGCAGATCAGCACCCGCCACGTCCTGATCGTGTTCACATACCTTAACAGATTTGCAACATTGATTCAGCCACCTATGGACTCTATTTTGCATTGACTTGATAGAAATCAGTATGTCAAGGTACATTTTGAAGTGGTTGAGTTGGTGAAAATGAAGTTCTGCCGGCTGTGATAATTAGATAGCATAATTTCAGCAGAAATAATGGTGTGCGGAAGGAACGATGCCGAACAGAAGCCCGCGATCGCGGAACAATTCGTGTCAGCACTCAGTTGAAAAATTGAGTTATCAAATCATCGTCTACAAAACCTACTTAATGACAGGTTTGCTTGGCTGAGCATTGTGATCTTTACCAATTCAAATGATTTAACTAAAGTTCATTTGTAAAGATTTTCCTTCCCTGTGATCGAGGAGACAAAGGTGCGTTTTACCCGACGTATAAATAAGCCCCCGTGCGCAGACGTTCAACATTTATCAGCGCTTGCTTTAAATTCCTTTTAAATGTTTCCGCAATGTAAGGTATTTCATTATCTCACAATTACAAATGATTCTTTGAAATTCTGTGTTTGAAATTATTTCTTTTGAAAGAGACTAATTGGATTGCAGCTAAAGCGTTTTACCGTTCGTTGCCAATCTCCCCCGACCAAGAAGAACATTATGGTATAAGGAACGTATGGAAAAAAAATAATAATAAAGAAATAGTCATTGTGAGCACGGAGGTACACTATGTAAATGTTACTTTCCTGCACTTGCCTTCCAATATAGAATGAAAAGCTTGCAGACAAGAAAAGAAGCTTTTCCCTACATCTGTAGACTATTCTGATGACACGGCTCACTTCTTTCTTATCTGTGTAGCTTTTCCACATCAAAGAACATACAAGAAATGCAGAATATATTGCATATCGCAGCAATATATCTTTACTAGAGCATTTTTGTTCTGTGCTTCGTTCCAGCTTATACATAATCTCAGTTTCTGGTGAAGAAGTAGACACATCGGAAGGGGGGTATATAAGAGCCTTGGTAGTAAGGGGACGGCATGCATCTTCAGACATGGTTGACTGCAGGGGGTAGAAATTTTGGGAAGTGCCCCTGTTCTTCTTGTGAGGAGGCATCAATGAAGGGAACTGCAGGAGCAAGCTACAAGTGCATCTTAATAAATTAGAATATCATCAAAAAGTTAATTTATTTCAATAATTCAATACAAAAAGGGGAACACATATATTATATAGAGTCATTACACACAGAGGGATCTATTCCTATATATTTTATAGAGTCATTACACACAGAGGAATATATTCCTATATATTATATAAAGTCATTACACACAGAGGCAGAGGGATCTATTCCTATATATTATACTAGCTGTACTACCCGGCTTCGCCCGGGTTAATAACTGTTGTTTCCTTGTCTGTCTATCTATCTCTTTACCTGTCTGTCTATCTATCTCTGTCACTTTCCCTGTCTGTCTCTTTCCCTGTCTGTCTCTTTCCCTCTCTTTCCCTGTCTGTTTCTTTCCCTCTGTCTCTTTCCCTGTGTCTGTCTCTTTACCTGTCTTTGTCTGTCTCTTACCCTGTCTGTCTCTTTCCCTCTCTTTCCCTGCCTGTTTGTTTCCCTGTGTCTGTCTCTTTACCTGTCTGTCTCTTAACCTATCTCTCTCTTTCCCTCTCTTTCCCTGTCTCTTTCCCTGTCAGTCTGTCTCTTTGTCTGTGTCTGTCTCTTTGTGTCTGTCTCTTACCCTGTCTATGTCTGCTTCTTACCCTGTCTGTCTCTTTCCCTGGCTGCATTGTGACACGCCAACATTCCATTTAAGGGCGTGGCTGCGCATTCTTCTGAAGTACTGGCTGCACTGTTACTCCCAGCTCCATTCGCTTTAATGGAGGCAGTTTTTTTGGTGAATAACTGTAAAGTGCGGGGTTAAAATTTCCCTATATTATATAGAGTCATTATACACAGAGGGATCTATTCCTATATATTATATAGAGTCATTACACACAGAGGGATCTATTCCTATATATTATATAGAGTCATTACACACAGAGGGATCTATTCCTATAAATTATATAGAGTCATTACACACAGAGGGATCTATATCAAGTGTTTATTTCTGTTAATGTTGATGATTATGGAAGGCAGAAAATAGCAAACGGTCCGACGGAGCGCCAAAAAGGAGATTTTCTTCTGTCTTTTAAAAGCCTTTATTGAGCATAAACCACTATGTTGATGATTATGGCTTACAGCCAAAGAAAACCCAAGTCATTATCTCAGAAAATTAGAATAATTACCACAAACACGTGCAAAGCCTTCCTAAGCATTTAAAATGGTCCCTTAGGCGGGCTTTGCACACTACGACATCGCAGGTGCGATGTCGGTGGGGTCAAATTGAAAATGACGTACTTCCGGCATCGCATGCAACATCGTAGTGTGTAAAGGCTCGATGATACAATTAACGAGCGCAAAAGCGTCTTAATCGTATCATCGGTGCAGCGTCCATGATTACGCTGACGCGACGGTCTGATGTTGTTCCTCGCTCCTGCAGCAGCACACATCGCTGTGTGTGAAGCCGCAGGAGCGAGGAACATCTCCTACCAGCGTCACTGCGGCTTCCGTAGGATATGCGGAAGGAAGGAGGTGGCCGTGATGTTTACATCCTGCTCATCTCCGCCCCTCCTCTCCTATTGGCCGCCTGCTGTGTGACGTCGCAGTGACGCTGCACGACCCGCCCCCTTAATAAGGAAGCGAGTCGCCGGCCAGAGCGACAGTCGCAGGACAGGTGAGTCCATGTGAAGCTGCTGTAGCGATAATGTTCGCTACGGCAGCTATCACAAGGATATTGCAGTTGCGACGGGGGCGGGCACTATCGCGCTCGGCATCGCAGCATCGGCCTGCGATGTCGCAGCGTGCAAAGTGCCCCTTAGTCTGGTTCAGTAGGCTACAGAATCATGGGGAAGACTGCTTAGTTGGCAAATGTCCAGAAGGCAGTCATTGACACACACAATAAGAAGGGTAAGCCAGAAAAGGTCATTGCTAAAGAAGCTAGCTGCTCACAGAGTGCTGTATCCAAGCAAAATAATGGAAAGTTGAGGGGGAAGGAAAAAGTGTGGTAGAAAAAGGTGCACAAGCAACCGGGATAACCACAGCCTTGATAGGATTGTTAAGGAAAGGCCATTCAAAAATTTGGGGGAGATTCACAAGGAGTGGACTGCAGCTGGAGTCAGTGCTTCAAGAGAAACCACACACAGACGTATCCAGGACATGGGCTACAACTGTTGTATTCCTTGTGTCAAGCCACTCATGACCAATAGACAATGCCAGAAGCAGCTTACCTGGACGAAGGAGAACTGGACAGTGGTCCAAGGTGTTGTAATCATCAACATTAAGAGAAATAATAAACTTTTGAAATAGATCCCTCTGTGTGTAATGACTCTATATAATATATAGTAATAGATCCCTCTGTGTGTAATGACTATATAATATATAGGAATAGATCACTGTATGTGTAATGACTCTATAATATATAGGAACAGATCCCTCTGTGTGTAATGACTATATAATATATAGGAGTAGATCCCTCTTTGTGTAATGACTCTATATAATATATAGAAATAGATCCCTCTGTGTGTAATGACTCTATATAATATATGCATTCCCCTTTTTGTACTGAATTACTGTAATAAATTAACTTTTTGATGATATTCTAATTTATTGAGATGCACCTGTAGAGTCACCCAATATTATTTTGCAGAGTATTGTTGGATTAGATTAATTAAAGTCTATTATGGGGTCATTTTCTATACATAGAGCATAGCTTGCTGATTGTCGGGGACCTGACCAGTGGATCTCGCAGCGATTCCAAGAAAGAGGCTCCCTACCCCTTCTTTATTTGATTGGGACTGCTGGACAAACCAAGCAATGTACTTGGTTATTTTCATCAGTCCCATTGACAATGAAAGGAGAAGATGTCGAGTATGCACACCTCCATTCCAATCAAAAAGGGGCTGCATTCTGGAGATCACCGAGGGGTCCCAGAGGATAGATCCCGAGAAATCAGAAAATTAGCCCATATCCTATGGATAGAGGATAACTTGGTTCTTTCAGAATAACTATTTAAAGTAGTATTATTTGGACACTACATGGTTGGGAACAATATTGGGAACTATTTGATGGTATTTTGGGAGTTGTATACAGCAGAATAATTATGGCACAATATAGCAATTTTGTAGTATTGTGTTGGCTGGAATTTAGAGAAAAATTGTCTTACCTGGTCGTTGTATTTTTGTAACGCTGGCATTCCTCTACTGTCCTGACACTTCCTCTCAACAGGGACACCGACGTGCTCACTGCCGCAGTCGGCAATTGAGCTGTCTTGCCTGGCTTGTTTAAGGAGCTTTCCCCGTCTCAGGTCCTGCGCATGTCGCACAGGTTTCCTGGTAGTATCCTAAGGACACACGAGTGCACGTTCCTGGCCTCTTAAAGGGACAACACTTGCACTCTAAAATGTCCCCGACTTATGGGTGGAAGTCTCTGTTTATTTAAGGCACCTTCCCCAGTAGGGAGGTGCCTGAGCAATTAGATTCCTACTGTGCTCTGTCCCAGTAGCTTATACAGTCATCCTGTCAGTTGTTAGTACTAATTCCTGCTGATTACGTAACGTACGCTTCGTTGATGAAGCCACCGCGAAACGAGCGTCAGGCATAGGGGGTCACAGCACCTAGGGGCTCCGGCAATTCAGCTCAACCATTATTCAAGTAGTTGATTTCATACCAATATTATTTTTTTCCCTGTTATATATATTCGGATATGCATTAATATAGATTTATCTACATTTATTGATATTACTTACAGCATCCCCCTAGCATATTACTATTACACCATGATCTTTTTAACTAGACTATCCTTTTGCATGCAGCCATAGTGCTAGTTTCATAGAGTTTCATTGAACACATTTATGAACCATTGTGAATCAATTTTGGTTATTAATATTTAACATCTATTGTTTACATATATTTGAGGCTTTATGATGCATTTTACTATATAATTTATACACATTGCACCAGAAATGTATGGGCATAATAGTTTGTATTCATTTTTTCTGTTAATCAGTGTAATTTTCTGCATTTTTTATAACCTGAAGGTATCTATACATGAATTATATTTATTGTTAGGTATTTCAAATCCCCATTTTTTCGTCTACTTGAGAAGTACATTCCCTGTATCATCACATTTTTGGGGGGTTTTTAACAAAAAAAAAAGTTTAATTACCAATAAAATTTATATTTTTTAACTTTGGTGTTGGCCTCATATCTGCAGTCTTTTCTTAGACCTCAGCAGTTGGTTTTGTATTAAAAGGAGGTATTAGACGTCTACTGTTTTTCTGGGACATTTGTGTTACATACAGATTTACTGTAAGGCTATGTGCGCACGTTGCGTACTAGCCCTGCAGAAATTTCTGCAGCGATCTGAAGAGCACACGTGCGCTTCAAATCGCTGCAGAAAATGTCCGTAGAGAAAAAAAAAAAAAAAGCCGATTCCATGCGCTCTGCCTGCAGCTCCTGCCATTGAAAGAGCAGGGGCTGCCGGCAAAGCGCATGGAAGAAGTGACATGTCACTTCTTAGAACGCGCGCTTCGGGCAGCAGCCGAAGCGCTGCGCTCTAATACGCCACGTGCGCACGGCTCCTGTATAATCTCCATAGATTATGCAGGGGACGCAGGACGCATGCAGTTACGCTGCGCTACAAAGCGCCGCGTAACTGCATGTAATTACACTACGTGCGCACATAGCCTGAGTAGTGAAACTATGGATTCTTTACTGTAAGAGTAGTGAAACTATGGATTCTTTATTGTAAAAGTAGTGAGACTATGGATTCTATACTGTCAGAGCAGTTAGGGGCACTTTGCACACTACGACATCGCAGGTGCGATGTCAGTGGGGTCAAATTGAAAGTGACGCACATCCGGTGTTGCAGGCGATATCGTAGTGTGTAAAGCCTTTTTGATACGATTAACGAGTGCAAAATCGTCGTAATCGTATCATCGGTGCAGCGTCGGCGTAATCCATGATTACGCTGACGCGACGGTCCGATGTTGTTCCTCGTTCCTGCGGTAGCACCCATCGCTGTGTGTGAAGCCGCAGGAGCGAGGAACATCTCTACCTGCGTCCTGCGGCTCACGCCGGCTATGCAGAAGGAAGGAGGTGGGCGGGATGTTTACGTCCCGCTCATCTCCGTCCCTCCGCTTCTATTGGCCGCCTGCCGTGTGACGTCGCTATGACGCCACACGACCTGCCCCCTTAATAAGGAGGCAGGTTGCCGGCCAGAGCGACGTCGCAGGGCAGGTGAGTGCATGTGAAGCTTGTAGCGATAATGTTTGCTACGCCAGCTATCACCATGATATCGCAGCTGCGACGGGGGCAGGGAATATAGCGCTCGGCATCGCAAGCATCAGCTTGCGATGTCGTAGTGTGCAAAGTGCCCCTAAAGCCTGCTTTACACGTTGCAATTTCGCGTACGATATCGTATGCGATTTCCAACGCCCCCATCGTATGTGCAGCATGTTCAATTTGTTGAACGTGCCGCACAAATGATTAACCCCCGTCACACGTACTTACCTTCCATACGACCTCGATGTGGGCGGCGAACGTCCACTTCCTGGAGTGGGAGGGACGTTCGGCGTCACATCAACGTCATGCGGCAGACGGCCAATATATGCGGAGGGGCGGAGCTGAGCGGTACGTAAACATCCCGCCCACCTCCTTCCTTCCGCATTGTGGGCCGGGAGCCGCAGGACGCAGGTAAGATCTGTTCATCGTTCCCGGAGTGTCACACACTGCGATGTGCGCTACCCCGGGAACGTTGAACAATCTGACGTTCAATTCTAGAGAAATGAACGACGTGTATGCGATGAACGTTTTAACGTTCAATGGCAATCGCACGTAACTGTCACACACTGCAATGTACCTTACGATGCCGGATGTGCGTCACTTACGACGTGACCCCGCCGACACATTGTAAGATATGTTGCAGCGTGTAAAGCGGGCTTTAGATTATGGTCGTAATGGTTGATTCAATACTAAATTTCAAGGAGGCTCTGGATGCCTTTTTTGAAATATACAATATTACAGATTATGGGTACGCTTTCTTGGCTAATAAGACTAAATTTATATAGATGGCATAAATGGCATCTCAGGAACTGAAAGGAGTAAAAGGAAAAAATAAAGAATACCAATATATATTAATGTCAAGTTATAGGTCCTTTTTAAAAAGGACCAACCCCCAGGATTGTCATATATAAACTAAAGCCAGTGCTATACTGGTGCTATCATGCTGATTCTATACATACATTTAGTTGTGAGATCGGATGTATAGTTTCTGAAATACAGGCAAGTAAAGTTTGTGAAATACACTGTTACTTGATTGATAGCAGCTACAGAATATCTAATAAGGGGGTTCAGTTTTACTAGTTATTCCCGCCCCTGTCTGTCTTCCTGGCCTTCCTCCCTCCTTCCTCCCCCTGTAATAGCAGAGACATATGGAGGAAGGACAGACAGGCACATGGGCAGGAATCACTATCAAAACCCGACCCACCTATTAGATATTCTGCAGCTGCTATCAATCAAATAACAGTGCATTTTACAAACTTTACTTGCCTGTATTTCAGAAATTATACATCCGATCTCACAACTAAATGTATGTATAGAATCCGCATGATAGCACCAGTATAGCACTGGCTTTAGTTTATATAGGAAAATCATGGTGGTTGGTCCTCTTTAAGAGAATGGGGCGGAACTGAAATATAGTTGTGGTGCTGTTTTTATAAGAAATAAGCCATGATTTTCTAATTATATACAACCCCTTTAAATGTAAGCTTTGATACATAATTATTATTAATTATTATTATTATTATTATTATAGTACCATTTATTCTATGGTGCTTTACAAGTGAAAAGATTATACATAAAAACGTCCAATAATCATAAATAATACACGGCACATACAGGTACAGGAGGAGAGAGGACCCTGCCCGCGAGGTCTCACAGTCTACAAGGGATGGGTGACGATACAGTAGGAGAGGACAGAGCTGGTTGTGCAGTGGTGTACTGGTCTGAAGGGTTATTGTAGGTTATAGGCTTGTCGGAAGAGTTGTGTCTTCAGGTTCTCTTTGAAGCCTTCCACAGTGTCTGAAAGCCTGATATGCTGGGGTAGAGCTTTTCAGAGTATGGTGGGGTGCAGGCGAAATCTTGTATGCGGTGGTGGGAAAAGGAGATGAGAGAGGAGTGGAGAAGGAGTTCTTCTGAGTATTGGAGGTTGCATGCGAGTAGGTACCGGGAGACTAGGTCACACATGTATGGAAGAGACAGGTTGTGGATGGCTTTTTATGTCATGGTTAGTGCTTTGAACTGGAGTCTTTGGGCAATGGGAAGCCAGTGAAGATATTGGCAGAGAGGATGGGCGGGGTAATAGCGAGGCGAGAGATGGATTAATCGGGCCGCAGAGTTTAAGATAGATTGGAGGGGTGCAAGTGTGCCGCCCCTGTGCCAGCAGTCGAGGTGCTTGGATCCGAATCTGCGGTATGGCTCGAGGGACTCTGCCAGACCTGGGGGTCGCGCGGACACTTCGAATAAAAAAGGGACGTATTTGTACGGGATTTGCTGTAATTAGTCTGTGACGCCACCCATGGTGTGTGGTGAGGTGTGGCACCACCGCTGCTGTTATGGGGTACCTGGGGGCGATGGGATGGCAGCTGGATATTAACCCCTCCATGAGTAGGGATGGATGCCCTGGGGCCCAGGGTTGTGCAGGGTTGCAGGGACCAGTAAACTTACAGTTCGGTTGTCCTGGTGCTGGATGAGGTTGCACTGATGTGTGGAGTCAATAAACACAAAGTCCTTTTGGTAAACCAAGTTGCTGGTGGCCGGCCACAGACGGGTGTATCTAATCCCACACCCGAGCTAGTAGTCAATGTCTCTCTCCTCTGCACTCTTTGTGTTGTGTGTTGGACCTCCCGGTGTGAAACACGGAGGTCCGCTCCCGGTTCTTTGGTTGGGAGCCTTGCCCGCTGACGCTGACCCTTGAGATCTACTGGGCCCTGGGGGATGCCCTATCCCTCTCGGTGGGTGGTTGTCTCTTTTTGGGACTTAGGTTGGGACAGGACCTATAATCCTGCCCTCAATTGATTAATTAGTTAGGCCATTGGTTTTGGTCCTGGCTTCAGGGTCCAAGTACCCCCTTGTGGACATGGTTTCCAGGTCGGTTCTCCGGTGTCGGTACCGGCAGGCTACAACCCTGCCCCGGTCCACCTCAGATCTCCGGCAGCCATCTTCTCGTCTCCTGCCGACAGTGGCCACTGTCTGCCACCTAGCCAGTACGCCAGGGTTCCAACCCTAACACCTGTCAACTAGCACCTCCAAACTCCTCCACACACTGACTCAACTCTCACGCCAACTGCAAACTCCAAACTCCAAACTACTAACTGACTGCTTTCCCGCCCCTGGGTTCTCCAGACCCCTAAGTGGGCGTTTCTCATCTGCCTGGTCCGGCCCACTGGTGTGTCTGTGCTGTCCAAAGGGGGGTGGCTAGGATTTCAGGTCGGCTGAATGTAACCCTGTGTGGGAAGGTGTTATGCGGGGGGCTTATCGTTGTGACTACCTGGTTTTGTCAGGGCGTCACACAAGAGTGTTGGAAGGGAGGCCACAAAGCAGGAGGTTGCAGTAGTCGAGATGAGAGATAATGAGGGCATATACTAGTGTTTTTGCTGATTCTTGATTAAGGAATGCATGAATCCGGGAGTTGGCATGAGGTGAAGAGGGCTTGGATGTGTGGCTTGAAGGAGAGAGCAGAGTTGAGGATTACTCAAAGGCAACGAGCTTGCAAGCCTGGAGAGAGTAAGCAGCCATCAACTTTGATGGATAGGCTTGCTGGGGGGGGTTGAGATAGGAGGAAGGAAGATAATGAATTCGGTTTTGTCCATGTTAAGCTTTAGAAATCGCGCAGAGAAGAAGGATGAAATAGCAGAGAGACATTGTGGGATTCTGGTTAGTATGGAGAGGAGATGTCAGGTCCAGAGAGGTAGATCTGCATAGAGGTGATGCTAAAAGCCGTGGGACTCTATGAGCTGTCCTAGGCTGAAGGTGTAGATGGAGGACAATAGTGGTCAAAGAACTGAACCTTAGGGAACACCAACAGATAGGGCCGAGATGAGGAAGTGGTGTGAGAGTGGGAGACTCTGAAAGTTCGGACTTTTAGGTATGAAGAGATTCAAAATAGGGCCATGTCTGTGATGTCCAGAGATGAGAGAATCTGTAACAGGAGGGAATGGTCTACTGTGTCAAAAGCAGAGGACAGATTCAGGAGGAGGAGGACATTGTAGTGTTGCTTGCCTTTGGCGGTTAGTGGGTCATTGGTGACTTTAGTCAAGCAACCTAACAATTTAGACAGTTATCATATGAAACTTTCTGAATTGGCCTCATAGACATAACTGGCAACAGCTGGAATACCCGTAGCTTATTCTGGAGCTGTAATAACCATTTTGTGTAAATTAAATATTAACATTGTATAGAAAGGAAATTCATAATTCAGAGCTGATATCACACATCGTACTTATAAGTTAAGAGAACATTTTTTTTAATCTGTTGATGGAACCTTTATATCCTCCATAATGTTCTGAAGTTGATTGAAATCAATTAAAGTAATTGGATGTATAAAATAGCTTTGACATACCCCATAAACCACCATAAATATCTATAAAATTCCCCCTCACAGTCCAGCTGATGTACATAAATAACACAAATTATCAGCGTATACACCGAACCGCTAGGATGGGAATATTTCATCTATAGCGCTGTGCAATAACTGATGATGAAACATTCATAACACAATAAAATGGAAGCCCAAGAGTGAACTTAATGTATTATTAATCTACTAAAACAATATCCAAATGGTAAAAGGGCAGTTTCTCCAGTAATACTAATATAGGCTGCTTAGTATTCTTTATAATGTAGGCTGTCTAACGGGAGGCACTTTACATTTCCGAAGCCCACGGGAAGATGATGGATAATAAAATACGGCGTATAATAAAGCTGCTGTACGCTGACATTTTCATTTCTGAAACACATTTATACCATGGGATGCAACAAAAGACAGTTGTGAGTGGTTCTTTCACTTTTACACACAGCGATGAGCAAAAGGGTAACAATGTTTGAACTTTTGACTTTCAGGCTCCATATCTCACCATCCACTATAGCAATGTTTCTCAACTCCAGTCCTCAAGACCCACCAAAAGATCATGTTTTTAGGTTTTCTTCAATATTAGACAGGGAATAATTCCATCACCTGTGCAACATTAAGGAAATCCTAGAAACCTGATTGAGGAAAACCTGAAAACATGATCTGTTGGTGGGTCTTGAGGACTGGAGTTGAGAAACACTGCACTATAGCTTTGAGTGTGAGACTACATTCATATTATAGACAATCATCCTGGCTATCTCATACATAAATTTGACTTGCAGCTATTTAGCATATGATTAGTTATGCAGATTCTTGTGACTGTTACTGTTTTACTCCTGGTGTTTGACATTTTTTTTCTTCCTGTATACTACAAATTACAACCTGTTCTCACATCCCCTAATAGCTCAGATTGTTATTAGGTTGAATCCCAAGGGAAATGTCACTGGTTTGAATCCAGGACCAGCCTTGAGGAAGATATCCCAAGAAAAGAAAAACAGCATCATCCAGCTCATCGATAGCGGTCTCTCTGCCAAGAAAATTTCCAAACTGCATCATGTCACTCCCATGACTGTTGAAAGAATATAAAATTAACTCCAGACAGTACATCCATTCAAAAGCCAAGAGGTGGACGTCCAGGCAAAATATGAGAGTCAACAAGTCGGTTCATCACAAGGTCTATCAGTTTTGGCGATGCAAACCCAACAGTGGAGGCGACTCGTATGCTTCATAATAGTAAGATCACAGATGTTCATACAAGCACCATGCGATGCACATTTAAAGTCTGGAATGGTGGCCTGAAAAAAGGTGAAGAAGCCTCAACTTCAATATCCTCATAAGAAGTTTCAACTTGAGTTTTCGAAAAAGTATGAAAAGGGGGCACTAGAAGATTAGAAACGGGTGATTTAGAGCGATGAGATGAAATAGGATCTGATGGGTGCAAATGGGTCTGGAAGAAACAAGGGAAAAAGGGGCTAATGGATCGAGAAATTGAAGAAACTGTCAAGTCCAGTGGAGGAAGCCTGATGATATGGTGGGGGTGTTTCACACAAAGAAGTTGGATACTTGACCAGGATTGATGGTGGACTCAATGCTGAGCTATATGTATCCTACAAGATGAGTTACTTCATACACTTGAGTACTATAGGTATAAAAAGGACGACATAGTGTTCCAGCAGGACAATGACCCAAAGCATACATCGAGATTGGAGAAGAAATGGTTCAATGACAATGAAGTAGAGGTGCTGGAATGGCCCCCACAGTCCCCAGACCTCAACCCAATCGAAGACTTGTGGGTAGAGTTGAAGAAAAAGCTGTACACATACCCAAGTGAGCCAACCAGTATGCACCAACGCTGGGTACGTGTAGAAGAGACCTGGGATCAGAATTTAGTTGAAACATGCTTCCATCTGATTGAGAGCATGCCCAGAAGGATTCAGGCAGTGTTAAAAGCCAAAGGTGGATTTATAAAATACTAACAAAATAATACAAATTAAAATTTCAATGTTTAGGAGCAAAACAGTAACAATGCAGTGACATGACAAGAATCGCACAACTAACCATATGGTAAATAGCTGCAAGTCAATTTTACGTATGAGACAGCCAAGATGATTGTCTAGAAAATGAAGGTAATCTCATGTTCAAACATGTAGTGGATGGTGAGATATGGAGCCTGAAAGTCAAAAGTTCAAAACATTGTTACGCTTCTGCTTGTCAGTGTTCTTTTTTTACTTTTTTTTTTGGCGGGTCCAAGATGACCTCAATGCTGGTCTACATCAGTCATTCTCTGTGGGTCATGTCAAATTTGGCTTCATTATTGACATCAGTTTTTAAGGGAGTCTATCAGCACAAAATGACTGTTCAAACCAAGCACAGGAGAAGCCAAACAGTTTAGGGTACTTTTCCTCAATTTTGTTTTTCATCTAACTTTGTCCTCTTTTTCTTAAGTGACAGCTGTGGGTTTACAGGGGCTAGATGAGGGCCAACATTGCTATAAAATGAGTGTTTGCCGGGACCCAGGATGATTCAATAATTCAACCTCGCAATCATCATGTCATGAATTCTTCAATTACTTCCAAAAGGCTTTATTGCAAATGTGACTCGTGCTTGACTACAGGATCCATCTGTGGACTTGCAGTGTACAGTGCCACAGATACACGTGAAACTAGCCACATTATCTTGTTATCATGCTGGCCGAGTAAGACAAGCATAGCGGGAGCGTTCAGACCTAGGTGCATCTAATGCACAACAGAGCACAACTAACAAAAGGGACACTGGGGGACACAATAACAGAGGGGAGCCCTGGAACTAGTGAGAGGGGATGGCGGAACACCTCCTATCCTCACCTGCAGCTGACCCTAAACTCCTAGCCAGTCGCTATACAGTCTCCGCAACTGTCGCCAAACAGGAACCGGAGATCCTGAGAAAACCCTATAGCTGCCGTGACTAGTGGAGGGCAGGTGAGGTTCACTAGATCCCACTGCTGCACTAACCAGACACAAGGTAAGGTAAGACAAACAGGGGGGGGAAGCAACAAAAAGGATAAAGCCTAAAGGGCACATTACACGCTACGATATATCTAACGATATGTCGTCGGGGTCATGTCGTTAGTGACGCACATCCGGCATCGTTTCATATATTGTAGCATGTGACAGCTACGAGCGACTGTGAACGAGCAAAAATACTCACCTTATTGTTGCTCGTTGACACGTTGCTCATTTTCAAAAAAATCGAACATCCTTCCGTGCTCCGGTTGTTCATTGTTCCCGAGGCAGCACACATCGCTCCGTGTGACACCACGGGAACGATGAACTGCAGCTTACCTGCGGCCGCCGGCAATGCGGAAGGAAGGAGGTGGGCGGGATGTTTACGTCCCGCTCATCTCCGCCCCTCCGCTTCTATTGGCCGGCCGCTGTGTGACGTCGCTGTGATGCCGAACGTTCCTCCCCCTTCAGGAAGTGGATGTTCGCCGCCCACAGCGAGGTCGTTTGGAAGGTAAGACGTGTGACGGGGGTTACCGACTTTGTGCGACACGGGCAACAAATTGCCCGTAACGCACAAACGATGGGGGCGGGTGCGATCGCTCATGCGAACGCACGATAAATCATCCCGTGTACAGCAGCCTTAACTTCCACAACAGAACCTTCCTCCAAGGCGGCCAGAGAACAAATGACTGTCTTCAGCAGGGATTGCTGGGTAACACCACTAATTAAACCTGAAGGGCGTGACTACAAAGTGAGTGCAGCTGTGCACTCAGCTAGGAACTGCATGGAAAAGCTGCAATAGAAAAACTGACATTTAACCATTTCAATACTAAGAGAAACAAAACCCATTTAAATATAGAGAGCCAAAAGACTGTCACTGGTCTCTAAAAACAGGGCGATGAATGTGACAGTTGTGTCCTTGTCAAAATTTTTATATTCATGGGAATTCACATACATGAAGTCAAATTCTCATGGATTTCTGCAAAGAGGCAATTCCTGTAGAGTATTTTCTGGAGCGTTGCCAGCCTTGTCATTGGCAAAGTTGGTTGACTTTGGATGGCCTGTGAGTTAAAAAAGTTAATTGGATGTGACTGGCACTAAACAATAATTGTTGAATACCTCTCAGACATGCTGCGCCATTCATTACGGCTTTTGTTTGGGTATAAAGAGACAAGCTCCCTATTATGTAATATTCTCCTCTGAGGGACATATTTAGCTTTAATAAGAGCCGCTCTTGTACGATTCATTTCATAGACACAATGCATTTTTATTTTTTTTCGTTATCCCCTAGCAAATTAAAAAAAAAAAACACACGGATGAGTAGTAATAAAATATTGAGGACAGAATAATAACTTGTTTGGCTCTCGCAGATAATGTCACAAAACCGCATTGTCCTCAGGTACTGACGATCTGCTACGGCGGCTGAACAGAAATGTCAGTGCAGATTGTACCTATCATTTCGAGCAATGAGAAAGCGCATTATCAGGGAATTTTGTAAAATAAATATTAGCGCAGAATGAGGACGGGGCTCCCAGCTGCTTCCATAGATCTTGCATCGCCTGTCATGGTACAGCGATGCTCTTCCTCAGCCCTGCAGGCAGCTCGGTGGTGATGGAAAGCACGCTGCTCATAGGAAGGAAAGTAAATCCTAGCGGGAGGTGAAGTGGCTGACGTCTGGCCATGCTACTCAGTTCTCTAATAGGAGAGGCAAAACATTGTCATCGACAATAAAAGTGTTGTCACCAGAACTACAGAAAAAGTTTGCAATTTTTTTTATAAACAGCGCCACCATTATACATAGGCTATGTTGGGTATTACAGTTCACTGTCATTGACTTTAATGGGAAGGAGCTGCAATACCATAATAGCTGTAAGCGACCATCAGGAGTAATGCTGGACGGAGTATAAATCCCACCTGGAAAGTCAACCTGATGAGATACTGGTGCAGCTGCTAAGGCGGCTTTCACACTATTTTTTTTAACATGCGTCCTGAACGTTTTTTTAACGCAAAAACGGATCCAATGCAAATGCGTTTTCATTTCAATGCATTTGCAATTGACTCGCGTCAACATGCGTTCACCTGCGTTTGCGTGCGTTATAGTGAGGATCCAGCGACTTGCAGTTTTTTAACATCTTTCAAAAACGCTACTTGTAGAGTTAATGAACTGCGTCCAAATAGTGCAAATTGCTGGATCCTGACTAAACAGCACGCAAACGCAGGTGAACGCTGGCATGCTGATAGACAGGATCCTGTTTGGCCAGAAACCAGCCTGGCGTGATCACAGTCTCTCTTCTCTCTCTCTCTCTCTCTCTCTCCTTTCTCTCTCTTTCTCCCCCCCCTCTCTTCTCTCTCTTCTCTCTCTCCTCTCTTCTCTCCTCTCTTCTCTCTCTCCTTTTTCTCTCTCGCTCCCCCCTCTCTTCTCTCTCTCCTCTCCTCTCTCTCTATCTCTCTCCTCTCTCTTCTCCTCTCTGCGCTCTCTCCTCTCTTCTCCTCTCTCCTCTCATCTCTCTGCTCTCCTCTCTCTTATTCTCCCTCCTCTCTTCTCCTCTCCTCTCTTCTCTCTCCTCTCTCTTCTCCTCTCTCTTCTCTTCTCCTCTCTTCTCCTCTCTCTTCTCTTCTCTCTCCTCTCTTCTCCTCTCTTTTCTCCTCTCTCTTCTCCTCTCTCTTCTCTCTCCTCTCTGCTCTCACCTCTCTCTCTCCTCTCTCTCTTACCCCCAGCTGTGTCTGAATTTCCAGTCTATCACGTTCAGTTCCCCTCACTCCCGATCACATGACCGCAATACCCGCCCATAAACTTCAAGTGACAGGATCCTGTAAAATAACACATGCGTTTCTGTTTGCAAACACAGGATCCGCTTTTGCAGAAAAAAAGTGTTCACGAGGCATGTTAAAAAAACGTCGTGTGAAAGGCTGCTTTCACACATCATTTTTTCGCCATCAGGCACAATCCAGCAAAAGCATGAAAAAACGGATCTGGCGTCTGTTGCCGCCGGATCCGTTTGTCCCCGATAGACTTTCATTTGCGCCGGATTGTGCCGGATGACCTTGCGTTTCATCCGTTTTTTGCTAGATCCAGCAAAATTTACTTGTCCGGCAACCGGATGAAACGTTAAAGTGAACGTTTTTGTGTCCGGCAAAAAAAAACAACAGATCACGCCAGATACAGCACCGTATGGCACGTTTTATAATGGAAGCCTATGGACGCTGGATCCGGGGTAATGCGGCAAAAAACGGATCCGGCCGCCGGATCCGTTTTTTTTAACTAAGCATGTTCAGTATCACACCGGATCTGTCAAAAAACTGAAGGAACTGATGGAAAAAACTGATGCAACTGATCAGTTTTTTCGCCGGATCCGTCCCATCAGTTTTTTCGCCGGATTGTGCCTGATGTAAAAAAAACTGATGTGTGAAAGCAGCCTAAGCAAGTTTATATAATCACAGCCATACTAAATGCTGAAGTAAGTGTACTTACACACATCCGGTTTTTGCAGTGTGGCTCAATCCGGCTGTGAAACCTATGCATTGGATGCGGCGAAAACACCGCATCCTTTGCATACGTTTTTACATGCGGCCCGTCCGTTTTTTTCCGGTTGCGGCATGCTACTGAGCATGCGCAGTGGAAGAAACCGCATGCGGCGGCCGGATGCATTTTTTCCGCATCGCGTTGCATCCGGCGTCCATAAGCATGCATTGAAAAATGCGCCGCAGCGGCCGAATGCGGCGCGATGCGGTTTTTTTGCCGGAGCAAAAAAACGTTCCAGGCAACGTTCCCTCTGGCTGCGGCATCGGCTAAATCTGCCGCATGCGGCAAAAACCGGACCAAACGCAAGCCCATGCGGCACAATACGGCACTAATGTAAGTCTATGCAACAAAAACCGCAACCGGCGGCAAAAAAAACGGTTGCGGTTTTTCTGCAGAGCGCCGGATTGTGCCGCAGAGCAAAAACCGGATGTGTGAAAGTAGCCTAATCCTTCAGTGAGGGGGGGGGACAGCCTGAGGAGTAATATGCTGTGTTGTGAGGTGGGCAGGGATGATGGTGCAAACTAAAGACCAGTGACTGGAAATTCAAGCCCCCTGGTAGGGTGAGTCAGGGATATTGTATGTCAGTTAGCGCCCGGATGGGCAAGTGTTTATTGTTTTCTGTTGCATGTTTGTTTGCAAGTCTCTGGCCACCCTATAAAGGCCTTAACACGTCACACAGCCCATGAGCGGACAAAACCAGAAGAGCCTTTTCTAGCCTTGTCCAACCCCTTCATACACATAGATGGACGAGCACTAAAATGCGCGAATGCTCGTTCCTCAATTGTGTCCCACTTGTTGATTCGTCGCCATAACATTAAAAATTTTTATCTTTATGTTTGAAGCCTGAAATGTGGGAAAAGGTTAAAAAATTCAAGGAGGCCGAATACTTTCGCAAGGCACTGTACTTATTGAAATATTGAGTTAATACAAGGGGTTGATTGGGACCCTCAATAAGATAGAGCAGAGTTCCACAGAAAAAGGGAAACATTTGTTCAGAGGTGTACAGTATATCACAAAAGTGAGTACACCCCTCACAATTTTGTAAATATTTTATTATATCTTTTAATGAGACAACACAGAAGATCTGACACTGTGATACAATTTAAAGTAGTCAGCGTACAACTTGTATAACAGGGGAAATTTAGTGTGTCCTCTAAATAACGCAACACAGCCATTAATGTCTAAACCACTGGCAAAAAAAGTAATTACATCCCTAAGTGAAAATGACCAAATTGTGCCCAATTAGCCATTTTCCATCCCTGGTGTCATGTGACTCATTAATTTTACAAGATCTCAGGTGTGAATGGGGAGCAGGTGTGTTACATTTGGTATTATCCCTCACACACTCTCTCATACTGGTCACTGGAAACTCAACATGGCTCCTCATGACAAACAATTCTCTGAGGAGCTGAAAAAAAGGATTGTTACTCTACATAAAGATGTCCTAGGCTATAAGAACACCCTGAATCTGAGCTGCAGCACGGTGGCCAAGACCATACAGCAGTTTAACAAGACAGGTTTCACTAAGAACAGGCCTCGCCAAAGAAGTTGAGTACACGTGCTCAGTGTCATATGCAGAGGTTGTCTTTTCAAAATAGATATGTGAGTGCCGCCAGCATTGCTGCAGAGGTTACAGGGGTGGGGATCCGCCTGTAAGTGCTCAAACCATACGCTGCACACTGCATCAAATTGGTCTGCATGGCTGTCATCTCATAAGGAAGCCTTTTCTAAAGATGATGCACAAGAAGCCGTAAACAGTTTGCTGAAGCCAAGCAGACTAAGGACATGGATTACTAGCACCAGGTCCTGTGGTCTAATGAGACCAAGATAAACTTGTTTGGATCAGATGGTGTCAAGCATGTGTGGCAGCAACCAGGTGAGGAGGCCAAAGACAAGTGTGTCCTGCCTACAGTCAGGCATGGTGATGGAAGTGTCATGGTTTGGGGCTGCATGAGTGCTACTGGCTGTGGGTACAGTTTATTGAGGGAACTATGAATGACAACATGTACTTTGACATACTGAAGCAGAGTATGATCCCGTCCCTTCGTATTCCGACATGATAATGACCCCCAAACATACCTGTAAGACGACCATAGCCTTTTCTAAAGAAACTGAGGATAAAGGTGCAGGACTGGCCAAGCGTCTCCAGACCTAAACCCTATTAAGCACCTGTGGAGCCTCCTCAAATGGAAGGTGGAGGAATGCAAGGTCTCCAACATCCACCAGCTCCGTGATGTTGTCATGGAGGATGGAAGAGGATCCAGCAGCTCCTGTGAAGCTCTAATGAACTCCATGCCGAAAAGAGTTAAAGCAGTGCTGGAAAATAATGGTAGCCACACAGAATATTGACACTTTGGGCACAATTTGGCCATTCTCACTTAGGGGAGTACTCACTTTTGTTGCCAGCAGTTTAGACATCAATGGCTGTGTGTTGAGTTATTTAGAGGTCACAGCAAATTTACACTGTTGTACAAGCTGCGCACTGACACTGTACATTGTATCAAAGTGTCAGATCTTCAGTGTTGTTGCATGAAAAGATATAATAAAATATTTACAAAAATGTGAGGGGTGTACTCACTTTTGTGATATAACTTCAAGCTATTGGGTCCTAATGCAAAATCTTTAACAGATCCCCCCACCTAGTGTGGGCCATTTCAATCAGTGGTGTTTTTTTTATGTTATAGAGGGACTTTTATACCAGTTCCGAAAACAGGTTCCAGGTATGACTGTTACCCCTCATCCCTATATAACTCATAATGGAAAAAGAGGAGACGTTCCACACTCCTAGAAAAAGTAGAAAATCTTCCATGCATTGTGTAAACCTGCCAGAAACCTCTGAAAAACAACTCTTACAAAAGATGGGGCCTCGTCAGGGGTGTAAAGCCAGCGATCAGGCCCAGGGGTATGGGGGTCGTTGGCCACAGTTCAGTTTCAGCTGGGTGTTCTTCCGAGGGTGCACATCCAGCTGATATACAGTGCTGGCCAAAAGTATTGGCACCCCTGCAATTCTGTCAGATAATACTCAGTTTCTTATTGAAAATGATTGCAATCACAAATTCTTTGGTATTATTATCTTCATTTATTTTGCTTGCAATGAAAAAACACAAAAGAGAATGAAACAAAAATAAAATCATTGATCATTTCACACAAAACTCCAAAAATGGGCCAGACAAAAGTATTGGCACCCTTAGCCTAATACTTGGTTGCACAACCTTTAGCCAAAATAACTGCGAACAACCGCTTCCGGTAACCATCAATGAGTTTCTTACAATGCTCTGCTGGAATTTTAGACCATTCTTTTTTGGCAAACTGCTCCAGGTCCCTGAGATGTGAAGGGTGCCTTCTCCAAACTGCCATTGTGAGATCTCTCCACAGGTGCTCTATGGGATTCAGGTCTGGACTCATTGCTGGCCACTTTAGTAGTCTCCAGTGCTTTCTCTCAAACCATTTTCTAGTCCTTTTTGAAGTGTGTTTTGGGTCATTGTCCTGCCGGAAGACCCATGACCTCTGAAGGAGACCCAGCTTTCTCACACTGGACCCTACATTATGCTGCAAAATTTGTTGGTAGTCTTCAGACTTCATAATGCCATGCACACGGTCAAGCAGTCCAGTGCCAGAGGCAGCAAAGCAACCCCGAAACATCAGGGAACCTCCGCCATGTTTGACTGTAGGGACCGTGTCCTTTTCTTTGAATGCCTCTTTTTTTTTCTGTAAACTCTATGTTGATGGCTTTTCCCAAAAAGCTTTACTTTTGTCTCATCTGACCAGAGAACATTCTTCCAAAACGTTTTAGGCTTTCTCAGGTAAGTTTTGGCAAACTCCAGCCTGGCTTTTTTATGTTTCGGGGTAAGACGTGGGGTCTTCCTGGGTATCCTACCATACAGTCCCTTTTCATTCAGACGCCGACGGATAGTACGGGTTGAAACTGTTGTATCCTCGGACTGCAGGGCAGCTTGAACTTGTTTGGATGTTAGTCGAGGTTCTTTATCCACCATCCGCACAATCTTGCATTGAAATCTCTTTTTCTTTTCCTTCCACATCTAGGGAGGTTAGCCACAGTGCCATGTGCTTTAAACGTCTTGATGACACTGCGCACCGTAGACACAGGAACTTTCAGGTCTTTGGAGTTGGACTTGTAGCATTGAGATTGCTCGTGCTTCCTCACAATTTGGATTCTCAAGTCCTCAGACAGTTCTTTGGTCTTCTTTCTTTTCTCCATGCTCAATGTGGTACACACAAGGACACAGGACAGAGGTTGAGTCAACTTTAATCCATGTCAACTGGCTGCAAGTGTGATTTAGTTATTGCCAACACCTGTTAGGTGCCACAGGTAAGTTACAGGCGCTGTTAATTACACAAATTAGAGAAGCATCACATGATTTTTCAAACAGTGCCAATACTTTTGTCCACCCCCTTTTTATGTTTGCTGTGGAATTATATCCAATTTGGCTTTATGACAAATTTTTTTTCATTGAAGACAAATTAAATGAAGATAATAATACCAAAGAATTTGTGATTGCAATTATTTTCAAGAAGAAACTGAGTATTATCTGACAGAATTGCAGGGGTGCCAATACTTTTGGCCAGCACTGTACATTGCAGCACAGAGACCTGTCGGGTCCCTGCACTGCGATGTGCCAGCTGCCAATTAAGACTATGAATATTCACTGCTTCCCACGCCCATAATCTAGGGCATGGGGACCAGAGAATATGCTGGCACCTGGCAGCCAATTGCGCTGTAAGTGGGCGCTGCTCATGACAGTATCATGCAATGCGCCGCTTACATGCTGGTCAGATGCGGCATGCCATATTATTGAAGGACGACACGGCGGGGGGAGGTGAGTATAATTGTTTACCTTTATTACTGTGTGTGACACCTAGGGCTATTATATGTACCAGGATGGAGACATAAACTACACTGGGGCCATTATGGGAACATGTACACCAGGATGGGGCCATCATTATGGGGACATATATACCAGGATGAGGTCATTATTGGGAGATCTATACCAGGATGTGGACATCTATACCAGGATGGGTCCATGATGGGGATATATATACCAGGATGGGGCCATATGTTCCAGGTTATGGAGATGAGATAATAAGGTTATACACCAAGACAGGGGACACATTTACCAGGAAGTGACCCAGGATGGGGGTCATTAGTACACTATGGGGGTAAGTACTATGAAACTAAGGGGGATGGGGGGCAATTTATAGGTCTTTATAGGATGTAGAAAGCTACAACGGCCCATACATCTGGCCAACATGTGGGGGGGGGGCAGGCTCAAACTTTGCACTAGGGCCCATCGGACTCTATTTGCGCCACTGGTACTCGGTGTCCAATCTTGTGGGGAATGGGATGTGCAGGGGTAGAAATAGCCATGGAGAGATGTGGAATTTCAAAAGAGAGTTTGTGTTATTTCTGCTGTTTGACATAAACCTTTAACTGTCCCAGAAGCCGCACTATGAAAGGTGACAAGGACGCTATAGCAGTATACAGACAATGTATGCTTAGCAAGTTACCGCCATGACTTAGAAACCACGAGAGGCATTCAATGGGCAATCTAAGGTCAGTATTAGCAATGCAGAGTTTAGTTGGCATTGTCTTCTAATCTAATCCATAATTTTAAACAAAAACGTAATGGAATAGATGTGTCCTAGTTCTGCCACATAGGAAAACATTTCTTGTGCTCCAGAGGTTAACATTTGAACCAGGAGGCCCGAAAAGTGTATTATTAGTGTTTGTGACAACATTGAGACCCAACAGATACACCGCGGGGAAGGATGTCTTCTCAGTGCGCGCCGGAGGGAGTCTGTTGTCACAACGATTCTGGGAGTTTACAAATTAAAGGTTACGCCTCGAGTCAGTCTCCGATAACGGAGGTTATCAAAGTCTACTTAGTACAGACGACTCCAGGCTTTGGCATTAGAGAAGCTGATAGTTCATGGAAATAAAAGGCTTTATCAAAATAGACTGAGATAGAAACAAGTCAAGAAATTTATAGATAGACAGATAAATATGAAAGGTAAAGATGAAAGAGAAATACAAGAGATATGATAGATCAATAGGTTAGATAGATAGATGGGTGGATAGATAGGATGGATAAGATAGATGGATGGATAGAGGGATAGATAGATAATGTGGATAAGATGGATGGATGGATGGATAAAATAGATGGATGCATGGATGGATGGATAGGATGGATAAGAAATATGGATGGATGGATAGGATGGATAAGAAATATGGATGGATGGATAGGATGGATAAGAAATATGGATGGATGGATAGGATGGATAAGATAGATGGATGGATGGATAGGATGGATAAGATAGATGGATGGATGGATGGATGGATGGATGGATGGATAAGATAGATGGATGGATGGATGGATAGGATGGATAAGATAGATGGATGGATGGATAGGATGGATAAGATAGATGGATGGATGGATAGGATGGATAAGATAGATGGATGGATGGATGGATGGATGGATGGATAGGATGGATAACATAGATGGAGGGATGGATAGATAGGATGGATAAGATAGATGGATGGATGGATAAGATAGATGGATGGATAGGATGGATAAGATAGATGGATGGATGGATGGATGGATAGGATGGATAAGATAGATGGATGGATGGATGGATGGATGGATGGATGGATGGATAGGATGGATAAGATGGATGGATGGATGGATGGCTGGATAGGATGGATAAGATAGATGGAGGGATGGATAGATAGGATGGATAAGATGGATGGATGGATAGGATGGATAAGATGGATGGATGGATGGATAGGATGGATAAGATAGATGGAGGGATGGATGGATAGGATGGATAAGATAGATGGATGGATGGATAGGATGGATAAGATGGATAAGATGGATAAGATGGATAGGATGGATAAGATGGATGGATGGATGGATGGATGGATAGGATGGATAAGATAGATGGAGGGATGGATAGATAGGAAGGATAAGATAGATGGATGGATGGATAGGATGGATAAGATGGATGGATGGATGGATAGGATGGATAAGATAGATGGAGGGATGGATAGATAGGATGGATAAGATAGATGGATGGATGGATAAGATGGATAAGATAGATGGATGGATGGATAGGATGGATAAGATGGATGGATGGATGGATGGCTGGATAGGATGGATAAGATAGATGGAGGGATGGATAGATAGGATGGATAAGATGGATGGATGGATGGATAGGATGGATAGGATGGATAAGATGGATGGATGGATGGATAGGATGGATAAGATAGATGGAGGTATGGATGGATAGGATGGATAAGATAGATGGATGGATGGATAGGATGGATAAGATGGATAAGATGGATAAGATGGATAGGATGGATAAGATGGATGGATGGATGGATGGATAAGATGGATAAGATAGATGGAGGGATGGATAGATAGGAAGGATAAGATAGATGGATGGATGGATAGGATGGATAAGATGGATGGATGGATGGATGGATGGATAGGATGGATAAGATAGATGGAGGGATGGATAGATAGGATGGATAAGATAGATGGATGGATGGATAAGATGGATAAGATAGATGGATGGATGGATAGGATGAATAAGATGGATAAGATGGATGGATGGATAGGATGGATAAGATAGATGGATGGATAGATAGGATGGATAAGATAGATGGATGGATAGATAGGATGGATAAGATAGATGGATGGATGGATGGATAGACAATACTGATGGATCACTGGCAAACACAGACAAAAAAAGAGCCCCTCTGCAAGAACAGTATATGGGCCCTGCGAAGTACCATGGCTCATAATGCACTATTTCACCTATTTTGGAGGTGAAAAAGGATCCCCTTAGCCATTGGGCGGCTGCACAGGTTGCACCAATGATATGTCCAACCCTGAGATGGATGATGGATAGATAGATAGCTAGATAGATAGATAGATAGATAGATAGATAGATGGATAGATAGAAGTAACACTCTGATCAGGAGAAGCGATCGGACACTGCAGGCATAAAGTACACTAAATAGTAAAATCAATAAAAAAATGTTTAAAAAAAAGAGTTAAAAAATATTAAGAAATAAGAAAGCCTAAAAGTTCAAATCCCTCCCCTTTTACCCCATTGAAAATAAAACAATAAAATAAAATAAAAGACATGTATATTGGTATCGCTGCACTTCAGCTCAAGACGCAAAAATTAAGCCCTCACACAGCCTCAAATCCCGAAAAATGAGAACACTACGAGGTCTCGGAAAATGGTGACAAAAGCACAATTCCTCTTTTTTTTTTACAAATTTCTGAATTTTTTTTCCCCACTTAGATAAAAGGAAAATTATACGTTTGGTGTCTACGATCTCATACTGACCTGGGGAATCATCATCCCAGGTCAATTTTACCATATAGTGAACATGGTAAATAACCCCCCAAAACATTGTGCAATTGTAATTGTTTTGCAATTTCACCGCTCATTAATTTTTTTTCCATTTCTCAGTACAATATAGGGCAGAGAGAATAGTGTCATTCAAAACTACAACTCATCCCGCAAAAAAAAGTCCTCATATGACAATATTGACGGAAAAATAAAAAAGTTATGGGTCTTGGAAGAAGAGGAGGAAAACAGGAAAAACGAAAAATCGCCGGGCAGTGAAGGGGTTAAAGAGAAGCTATCAAGTGGGAAAATGCTATGAACCTGAAGCTATGAGGTTAATCTGCAGGTTAATAGCATTCTAAACCTGCCTGGTGCCTGCACATTAAGCCCCACTGCCAAGACCAAATGAACTTTAATCCTCCCAGCATCACGGGGATGGCGCCAGTGTGGCACCCCTGAGGCTCCAGTCACCACAGAAGTACTGCCCCTCAGTCAGAGGTGTGGGACCCCATTTCCTGGTAAGGAGGAGGCTGCAGACTGCAACACACACTTACACCTGATTTAGCTACACCCCATTAGGCTTTGGGGAGGGCAAGATTCTCCTTAGGCCTCCTTCACACGTCCGTGTCTCCGGTACGTGTTTGGTCCGTTTCCTCACGTGCCGGAGACACGGGCACACGTAGACCCATTAAAATCAATGGGTCTGTGCTCACGTCCGTGTTTTGCCATGGACCGTGTGTCCGTGTGCTCCACACTTAGACATGTTCGTTTTTCTCTGGCATCACGGGTGTCACATAGACCGCACACGGACCGCACAGATGTGATCCGTGTGACACGCACCGGAGAAAACACATGTGTCTGTGAATTACAAGGAATTTCTATACCCAACTTCTCCAGCACTGCTGTCTCTGCTGTTGCTGGCACTTGCTTTTGACCCCCGCTCAATATGCTCATTGCATATTTACTGCACTGCGGGCCGGAAGCAGCAGCAGCGGGGAGTTGGCAGGACCAGAGACCGAAGATCAGCACCACAGACAGCAATGCCAGGGACAGGTAGGCAGAAAGTTCCTGTTCTTCGTGTGTTATCACGGATAGCACACGGAGAACACACGTGTGCCATAAACACGGCACATGGAGGGCAATACGCACCTTTGACACATCCGTTGAAAACGTGCGTGATTTTCACGGATGTGTGAAAGAGGCCTTAGGGAGAACACAGTCCCGAGCCAGTCTGGAGGTGGGGTTAGTTAGTGGGTGGACACTTAGAACTGTGTGGAGAAAGTGAAACTAGTCAGAATAAGACAGGAGGAGAATGGAGTAGGACATGCAGGAGACAGGTTCTAGGGGACTTGAGCTGAAGAAGCTCACCCTAGGACCAAAAGGCAAGAAGGGGTCCTAGAGCCACAGGAAGTGCGCCGTGGTCTTGATCCACAACCGGAATACTGGTGTGGAGGGACTTCGCTGCAAAGGGGACCGGCCCCTCAACTAGTGGAGAACTACAAGGCTCAGCTAGCAAACCGGAGGCTAAGGTTACAGCACGTACCAAAGCCACATCCACACACATCCAGTAAAAAGGTGACCACATAGGAACAAGGGACAAGGCAGGAAAGCCACCCTTACAAAGGATCTGCAGACACTGGCTCGGGGCTCTGTATGTGAGGGCGCAGGGCAAGAGGGCAAAGCCAGCGCAGGAAGTCAACCAGGGAAGGTTTTTACAGAAGGGAACACCGGTCATGGCCTCCGAACTACCCGGGATCGGCTGGAGCCCCATCACAGCAGGACTCCGTGCTCAAAGGGCAGCATCTCAAACTGTGAGTAAAGACCTTGTGACTGCATTCCTGTGTTTCCCAGTTAGTGTCTGCGCCTTCGGCCCTGCACCCCGCCGTTGCATCTCAACACCAAAGACTACTACTCCCAACAGTCCTGGGGCCCAGCACTACCTGTGGAGAGTTATACCAACTCAGCTGTGTTACCATATGCCCCAGTGGTCCCATCCCGCAGCGTGGGCTACAAGTGCCGAGTACCACATGTGGCGTCACGAACTATCATCCCCTGTAAATAATCTCCACCACCATTTAATAACGACACCTCCGGGGTCACGGAGCCGGGCCCTGTCGCCGTGACATCCTCCAAGAAGAACAGAGCCGACCCGGGAACGAGTGCCCCCAGGCAAAGGTGGGGTGTGTCACCAGCGCGGTTTCAGTCACCGCTCTGTGCATGGGGAGGGGTGGCTCTAATCGCCCCCTACACTAATTGACAGTTGGTTCCAATGCAAAGCAGCTGTCACGCAGTGCGGGGGACACACAGAGCGGTGACTGAACCCGCGCTGGTGCCGCCCCCGTGACTGAACCCGGACGCTGCTAGGAGGATTAAAGTTAATTTCCTCCCAGCAGGCACTGGGCAGGTTCAGAATGCTATTAACCTGCAGATTAATAGCGTCAAGAGTAAAGGCGCCGTCACAAGGTACGATATATGGGGCGATATATCGTCGGGGTCACGGATTCCGTGACGCACATCCGGCATTGTTAGCGATATCGTACCGTGTGACACGTCCGAACAACTGTGAACGAGCAAAAATACTCATCTTATCGTTGCTCGTTGACACGTCGTTCATTTTCATAAAGTTGTTCCTCCTTCTGCGCGCCGGTTGTTCATCGTTCCCGTGGCAGCACACATCGCTATGTGTGACACCCCGGGAACGACGAACACCGCTTACCTGCTGCCGCCGGCAATGAGGAAGGAAGGAGGTGGGTGGGATGTTACGTCCCGCTCATCTCCACCCCTCCGCTTCTATTGGGCAGCCGGTTGTGTGACGTCATTGTGACGCCGAACGTCCCTCCCACTTCAGGAAGAGGATGTTCGCCGCCCACAGCGAGGTCGGTCGGGAGGTAAGTACGTGTGACGGGGTTAAAGGACTTTGTGCGCCATGGGCAACAAATTGCCCGTGACGCACAAACGACGGGGGCGGGTGCGATCGCTCATGTGTTCGCACGATAAATCGGTGCGTGTGACGCCGGCCTAAGGATCAGGACAGAACGACTTGATTACATACAACCCCTTTAAAAACACTCTGCCCCCTGCTGGTTAAATAGAATGCTACGTTTCGACCATTCATATAGATAGTTTTTGGTGTAATACATCTCGTTCTGGACTCAATAGTTCACCTTCTTAGCTTTTCCATCCATATGCCCTAGTAGGGGATATGGTCAGGGGTTAATATTATGCAAGTAGCTAAAAAGTAAGGAAGAAGTAAAATATTGTCAGATTCCTGACCTTGGAGGAAAAAAAATCTTGAGGATTAATATTTGCATTCGTCTGAAGCATTTGTCTTTGCCACTGTTGGTTTAACCATATTTATTTCATAAAGAGATTACTGTGTAGAGAGAATGGTAAGGACTAATGTCAGGCAAAGGACATGGAAATAAATGAATTAATGAATATATCTATTTATATCAGCATGATGTGGTGCCGTGTACCCTCTCCTGCCTTATCTTACATAAGAAGCATTTATGCTTTTGTAACCTCACTAGCAATTTACTGAAATATCCATTATGCTTGAGCGGAGGCAGCGCTGTGGACAGTGAACCAGTACAAAGTCATTTTACTGTATGGAAATGGTGGAAGTGAATGCTACAGCCCGGAATGTATCCGCTCCTGGTAATCACAATGTATGAGGATGTATCTACGTATATCATTGTGTATCTGCTATTTACAAGGCTCATGTTTCAATATACGATATTTGTTAACACCTTTATAACATTGAAGTTATGATAATAAGTCAAAGTCATAAGTTGCAGGTTGTACCCCTTCACTTTTTAGGTATTACTCTATTTTTAATAGTTCCTTGTACTACATAAAATCCAAAATCAACAACTAAATCTACCTTCCTCTTGGCTCAAAAGACTGGCATCCCAATGAATGTGTAACAGTCCTGACTTACGGTGCGGCTTCCGCGTTGCGACTTTCTGTTGCGCCCCGCTGTGGAGCCGGTGTCTGCCTGTGCGCCGCACAGAACAGTCTGCCAATGTTTCAGGTACCTCTCTGTGACGGGCTGTTTCTCTACACCGGGTCACTCGCTGGTTAGGGGAGAGGCTTGCTCACTTACTCGATTTTCCGGGTGATTGCCATGCTTTATTATGGAGCGGTCTTGGCTAGAGCGACGTTAGTTGTATTTCCTGGTTAGTTGCAGTAAGTGCCTGGCTCCTGGTTTGTTTGGTGTATTGATCTTGGTACTCGACCCTGGACTGTCCCCTGATTTCCCTCTGCCTGCTCCCCTGACCCTGCATGACCGTCTGACTTCTGACCTCTTATTCCCTCCTGACTATGACTATGCCTGCACCTTGTGTCTTTTACGTGTTCTTCTGGTTACCTGACCAAACGGCCTGTATCCTGACCTCGTTCTTGTCTGCTACCTGTATTTTGTTACATCCTCCCAGTACCGACCTCGACTTGTCTGACTTCCCTGCTGCTCTTGCAGCACACACGTGCTCACAGCGCCACCTAGTTGCTACTCCATACTACTCACTTAGTGACTACCATCTCACTCCTCTCTGTTAGCGATGTTACAGAATGCATTAGGCTGCTTTCACACCTCCGGTTTTAGCAGAGCCGGCCAATCCGGCTCTAAAATCTATGCAACGAATGCGGCGACAAAACCGCATCCTTTGCATAATTTCTTTACTTGCGGCCCGTCCGGTTTTTGCCACTTGCGGCAGGCTACTGAGCATGCGCAGTGGAAAAAAACCGCATGCGGCGTCCATAGGCATGCATTGCAAATCGTGCCGCATCGGACGGCTGCGGCTCGATGCGGTTTTTTTTGCCGGACAAAAAAACGTGCCAGGCAACGTTCCATCCGGCTGCCGCATCGGCTAAATCTGCCGCATGCGGCAAAAAATGGACGGAACGCAAGCCCATGCGGCACAATACGGCACTAATGTAAGTCTATGCAAAAAAATCGCAACCGGCGGCAAAAAAAACGGTTGCGTTTTTTCTGCAAAGCGCCGGATTGTGCTGCACAGGAAAAACCGAATGTGTGAAAGCAGCCTTACAGATCTGTCCACCCTTATCTTCCTGCATTTCAGCAAAGAATACAAATTCAATGCATTCTGATAAGGCTGCAATTCATATAACAGCCACTGGGCGGCCTTATAGACACTTTTAGCATAAATATCTCCCAACATGTAAAATCATTGACTTTAAAGCTGCTGATTTTGCATTACCCATCTGTCGAACCAAGAGTAAAGGTAAAGAAGGACATATTTGTAACTCATTATTACAGCAAGAGCTTCTGTGATGGTACCATGGGTAGAATATCTTGAGCCCAATAAATGCATTTATTCTGGGGTCATCAATTTACAGTATACACGACATATTCATGTCCACTTTTAACCTTTAATTAGTCGTGTTGAGTCCACTGCACTCTAAGTGAGCTTGATTTCGTCATATTTCTGCAAGTATGTGTGACGCCCCTGAACTAGTCAGGGTGTCACAGGGGTCTGCACTCCTTTTTTTTATGGGGCAGAACCCACCCTCCATGGTTCTGGGATCCTAACTACCGGTATTGCTTCCATCAGCATTCAAATCCTAGTCACACCTCACACCATACCCTGTCAGGCACACCAGTGGGTGGTCTAGCTGGAATAGGGCCACCCGCCTAGGGGTCAGGCAGGCTGGTAGGAAGGATTATAGCCAGATCAGTGGGAGCCCTCAGAGAGGGAGGAGCTGGGAGTTGGAGCTCCCTGGGAAACTTTGGCTAAGTCGCCGATGGTGGTCTGGGACAGGAGGAGTCGGAGACCCGGTCACAGGGTATTGGAAAGAGGAGCCAGACTTAGTTTTGGAGAATGGTCGGCACCGGAATATCTAGTAACCGGACCGGTACCGAGCACGGCGGGGTACTGGACCCTAGATCAGGGAGTATCACGCAACCTGATAATTAACCTGTGGAGGATAGTCTCTTTATGAACTTTCCCCAAGAGCTCAGAAATCGAAGGCACCAACACAATGAGGGGGATAGGGCTTTCCAACCCATGTGGCCCACTGAAATCCCAAGTGTCAGCCATCGAGAGCACAGCTCCTCTATCAAAATCTAGGAAGCGAGACCCCGACTGCTTCAGGCCGAGGGCTCACTCAGAAATGTCTAAATGCCTCCTGCATGGAGGCAGGTCAGGACCATCAGAACTACTAACGGGAATGGATTCCCAGACGAGCTCCCCAGAGTGGCAGCGGCACGCAGAGACTTGGTTTACTCATGTGTCAGAGTCTACTTAATGATCGCACCAACATCCACACGGCCTGAGTGAGTACGCTGCTCCCCCTCTGCCTCCTGCTGGATGCATGATCTGCACCCCGCTTCCCTTGCCATCACCATCCAGAGTCCCAGGGCCTACCCTACCTATGGAGGGAATGAATGTCATCTGGCTGCCCCACTCGATCTCCCCTGGGTACTTCCATCGGCAGCGGCGGTACTCCCCTTACCGTGAACCACGGGTGGCGTCACGAACACTAACCCCTCTGTAAATATTCCCCCTTCTCATTTTCGGGTGTCCGCGAGCCCCCGGGTCCGGAGACCCTCGAGCCATGGCAACCCCGGATCCAAGCAATCCGACTGCTGCAGGGGCGGTACATATGCAAGGTAGGGGACACAGGGAACTTTGGAGATAGCGGGAAACTGGGGCCCCTGAGCTGACCCTCAGACTATGGAGCTCTATGCTATCCCTATTCTCAGAAATATCCCTAATGGTGGGGATGTCTGAGTCTCCTTCCTGGCCCTGCTCCTGATCAGGCCTGATCTTATACCCCCTCCCCCAGGGGGGCCAGGACAAAAGTGTGATTTAACACACAGAAACAGACAAACAGGGAAAACCAAACTCTGTCACACAGCATGCACACACAAAGGAGAGGTATAAGACAACAAGAGATCAGGAGGAAAACAAGAGCAGGATGGTAACAACAAGACGATTGGTAACTCCACAACAACACCAAGCACAAAGCAACTCTTCCTCCAGCAAATCTGGGACACCACAGCACACTGACCAACTGAGCAGAAACTATAGTCTGTGTGGGTGGATGATCTCCTCCAACCTAAGTATGAGAGGAACAGATGTGATTGGCTTCCTTACAACATGTCATCCCAGAAGCCTAACAAGCAGAGCAGTAGAGGTTAACTCTTGCTAGCCTGTCCATGGCTGAGCATACTGCTGGTCGACGCCCGAGTCTGTCTGTGTAGATCAGAAATACCAGACAAACCATCAGGTGGAGTATCTGAATCTGCAATGTGAACAGCGTCTGATGGCAGTTCTCGAGTTTTGTGTAAAACTCCGTGTGACAGTAGGTAACCATGCGTTTCGGTAACTTCCTAGCTCAGGTGCCTGTCTCTCCTCAGTGCATCGCGAAACATGGCATTGACTACACGTGCCACAGCGAGGTGCTTGGGGTCCCATGAACTGGTATTTTGGTGCAACTAATTGAAGGTTAAGTGCATTTTAAAGTATAAAAAACAGAGAATCCAGCGTCCAAGGAATTCTTCATAAAATATTCAGCTTTATTCATACTGTATGAAAATCCACATAAAAAGTTGGTTGTATAGTTTTGTAAAGCAGCATCAGTCCTTACTCATGGGTTAATGCAAATATAAAATACCCCATGCTCAGCCATATGCGATCAGTGACAGCTTGTATGTGGTGTATACAGGTTTATATAAAGGAATAGAGCTTTGCATTTCGACCGGATTGCCAGATTCGGCACACTCCAGTACAGTGTTAATACTGTACAATGGCATCGCGGCAAGCTCCAGTCACATGCTCCGGTCACATGACAGCATTACAGGTTGCCGCGATGCCATTGTACTGTATCACACTGTACTGGAGTGTGCCAGATCCGGCAAACCGGCGAAATGCCGGATGTGTGAAACGGCCCTAAGTCGGGAGTAAGGACTCATGCTCAGCCTGAAACATGCCGGCTCCACATGTGAATTTTAATATGGTTTGTAGTGATGAGCGAGCACTTTAGTGATTGAGTGCACGTTACCCGAATCAAGCAGGTCGGACACTATGATGGGTTTGAGTAACAAGTATAATGGAAGTTGTGGAGACACGGGGCTCAGTGGGTGCTCTCGTCCACTAAAACCCGCCGCCTTTAGAAAGACAGCGTGGCTCAGGGCTCATCCCAACTGAACGCCGGCCTCCTTAACCGTGGGCGTAACACTACTCAGACAACACAGGGTGAGGGAACCACAATAATTAGACTTTATTGGATCCCCAAACAATTAACGGCACATAACACATAACCAGCAAAACACACAAATGTAACAGGCAACAGAGTCTCACCCTTCCGCTGGCTCACCAGGGATTTAGAATGTCCATGCCTCAGAGGTTCCAGGGCTATTTACTCAAATCCAGCAGCACCCCGCTTTTGGCGGGCACCCACCGAGAAAAGAATAATGCCAGATTTAGGAAGCTGGCTGAGGTCTGCAAAGTCTGTAACAGGTGACTGAACTGTCCCAACCTGAGTGTCCTCCTTAGGTAGTCCTGGTATGATGATACAATCCTGGCAGCCGGAGTCGAAATCCCTAGGCTGTGGATATGGTCTCCAACCGGAACCGGAGCCCCTAGATTGAAGCCATAAGATATCCTGATCCTCTAGTCAGCTCCTGAGAGCTTAGACTGGATCCATCAGCATCCATCAACAACCTTCAACAACCCTGGTGGCTTAAAGAAGTCCCTTTTATAGCCATAACCTTCCCTTAGGATACACTGCGTCCTCATCGATTGGTTGGACAAGATTGCTTCTCCCATTGGATGAATTTCAAGCTGCATGGATAATGTTCATTTAAATGATGTGCATAGAAAGTCTCAGTATATCTACATGGAGTCGGCAAGTCACCGACTAGACAATGGCTACTAAGGTAATTACATTATCAATACACAACTACAATACAATGATTACTGAAAAAGTCTGGAGAACAATACGTCTGGCTTTCAGTGGCCAACACAATTACATTGAGTCAACAAGAGTCTTGTAAAAACAATGAGGGACTTCTCCCCCGTCTATAAACAATTTATCAAGCTGTCTGGCTGAATTTTAAGAAACTTTAACCCATGAGAGTCCATGTCGTCACATTCCTCCCCCTTCTTAATATTAGCCAGACATGATAGGCTTCCGATCATCCTTCTCCTCTTGACGGCATTGTCCTTTTTAATGGTGAGGTCAGCAACAGAGGCTCGCATCTATACACCTCCCCCTGATTACCTCCCCCAAGTTGAGCAGCCATATTGCGGACAAGCACTAAGGTGGGGTCCATGAGTTGGGCCTGCACAAATCTCCCACTATCAATCCTCCCCCAGTCAACAGCCACAGTGTGGTTAGACTTACTCACGGTTCTTGGCTCAGAAGTGGATGATGGAGACCTGGAATGCAAACCATCTCTGGAAAAGATGTTAGAAAGATCCACATCAGGGTCCTGCTTGGCTTGGAGGTGAGTGATGGCTGCTTCAAACTGACTGGATAGTCCTTGTCCTAGGTCATTCTCCAAAATGACTGGTGTGAGCAGGTAATTCACAAGCCCCACTTTCCCTTTCCTTTGAGTGGTATCTAAAACAACAGGCTTGGTGGGGCCATCTATGAACCCCACTTCAACTTCCTCCTGGCTAGTCCCCGAAACAACAGGTGTGGGGAGGCTGTCCATAAACTCCATATGGACCTCTTCCTGGTCAGACCCCAAAGTAACTGGTGTGGGGACGGTGTCCATAAGCTCCACATCAGCCTTGCTCTGATTAGTCTCCACAATGACAGGTGTGCGGAGGCTGTTCACAAGTCTCACATCAACCTCTCCCTGGTCCTTTCCCGAAATAACTGGTGTGGGGACGGTGTCCACAAGCTCCACCTCGACCTCTCCCTGGTCGGTCCTTAGGTCCATCTGCACACATGCCAGAGGAATGTCTGAGCGCTGGCCCTCAGCCAGGGAGATGGATAATTGGGAATCCGGTACAGGGTCTTCCGGGGAAACAATAACTGGGCTTACCAGAGTGATGGAAGATCCAATGTCTCGAAGTCCCTGAGCCTGTATATCACCGACCTTGACCGTCTGGATGTGGGGATGGAGGTTGGCTGGTGTACGTTGTCCGACCTGCCGTAGGGTTTGGACTGGATAAACCACTTCCTCAGCTATTGGTGTTTCTTGGGACTAGCATTCCTCAGGTCTTGTTGGTTCATCTCGGCATATGTTGACTGGTTGGACTGGCAGATGGGCTCCAAGCATGCGGCCTCTTTGTTTTGGTGCAGCTTCTGCTGGGTAGCGGGACCATCCTTCTCGACCGGCTGGTGCTATCAGTACGGCAGCTGGAATCCCATAAACATATTCCATAACCCAAGCCCTCTCTTCTCTTGAGGATCTAGGCCCCAATGCATCCAACAATGCTGTGGCTTGGGCCATTTTGGACAAAGTTGATTTCCGATTGTCACTAGATCCATGATGTGGCACATAGTTTAAATCCTCTGGGTCAATATCGACGGGATCCTCATCGTCCTCTGCATCATTCTGGGCATCCCAACGGACTAATTTCTAGATCAAGACTGACCGAGTCTCAGCATTCCAGTAGATAATCTTTCGCCTCTGGCACAGATCCTGTAGCATCCATTTACTGCAGCGGTCGTAACTCCTCTCTTGTCCTTGTCCCATGGCTGAGCTGGTGGGGTTGGACATGGCAGCGTCCGAAACCTGAATGCCTCCCTTATGGCCTGCTGGGTATGCTTATGTGCCTCCCTGGTTGTTGAGCCATGGACGGTGTCCACGAACACCAGTCCGCTGCAGCTCCCCTGGGTAAACCAGGCTGAGTAGTATCCCACCGCTGCCACCAATTGTGGAGACACGGGGCTCAGTGGGTGCTCTCGTCCACTAAAACCCGCCGCCTTTAGAAAGACAGCGTGGCTCAGGGCTCATCCCAACTGAACGCCGGCCTCCTTAACCGTGGGCGTAACACTACTCAGACAACACAGGGTGAGGGAACCACAATAATTAGACTTTATTGGATCCCCAAACAATTAACGGCACATAACACATAACCAGCAAAACACACAAATGTAACAGGCAACAGAGTCTCACCCTTCCGCTGGCTCACCAGGGATTTAGAATGTCCATGCCTCAGAGGTTCCAGGGCTATTTACTCAAATCCAGCAGCACCCCGCTTTTGGCGGGCACCCACCGAGAAAAGAATAATGCCAGATTTAGGAAGCTGGCTGAGGTCTGCAAAGTCTGTAACAGGTGACTGAACTGTCCCAACCTGAGTGTCCTCCTTAGGTAGTCCTGATATGATGATACAATCCTGGCAGCCGGAGTCGAAATCCCTAGGCTGTGGATATGGTCTCCAACCGGAACCGGAGCCCCTAGATTGAAGCCATAAGATATCCTGATCCTCTAGTCAGCTCCTGAGAGCTTAGACTGGATCCATCAGCATCCATCAACAACCTTCAACAACCCTGGTGGCTTAAAGAAGTCCCTTTTATAGCCATAACCTTCCCTTAGGATACACTGCGTCCTCATCGATTGGTTGGACAAGATTGCTTCTCCCATTGGATGAATTTCAAGCTGCATGGATAATGTTCATTTAAATGATGTGCATAGAAGGACTCAGTATATCTACATGGAGTCGGCAAGTCGCCGACTAGACAATGGCTACAAAGGTAATTACATTATCAATACACAACTACAATACAATGATTACTGAAAAAGTCTGGAGAACAATACGTCTGGCTTTCAGTGGCCAACACAATTACATTGAGTCAACAAGAGTCTTGTAAAAACAATGAGGGACTTCTCCCCCGTCTATAAACAATTTATCAAGCTGTCTGGCTGAATTTTAAGAAACTTTAACCCTTGAGAGTCCATGTCGTCACAGAAGTCAATGGGGAACTTGAGCCTTTTTCCGGCAGAGCCCCTAGGAGGTCTGGGGGAGGGCAGTAAAATCATTGAAATCGATGGAAACAGTGCTCAAATGGAATTCAAATAGCATGGGTAAGACATCTGGACGCATCTCTGACACCCAGATCGCTTTTAGGAAATAAATAAATAATAATTACAAAAAAAAAAATTGTGGTGTCCCCCATTTTTGATAACCAGCCAAGGTAAAGCAGACAGCTGGGGGCTGCAACTTCTGTGCACAGGAAGAATTCTGTTGTCATGCTCCATTCCATTGTTTTTCTTATGTATTGTATTATTTATTGATATTAAATTATTACATTTTTTTTATTTATTATGATTATATAGATCTTCCTTTAATACCTTTGTCTTCTACTGGATGTTTGGGATGCCTTTTCTATAAGAACTTTAGTGCCTCAAGGATAAACATGGGCCAAAAAATTCCTCAACTTCCCTATAATCTTGTTTATTGTATAGCAGGAGAGTGGTCTGATTGAGAATATCACTTCTATCTCTAAGAATAAAAATGACTTACTTGTTAGAATCTGTATTTTCTGAATGTAAAGATTTTCAGGAATACAAAGACCTGCTGTTTTCTGATAACTAGAAACGTCTTTCAGGCTTTACCAGCCGCTCCTTCATTGTTCTATAACAACACCACAGCAAACCCCTGTGCAAGGATAGAGTAGCACAGCACATACATTTTTTTTATACTGGTCTATACTGTGTGCCAGTCTATGTTGATCATGACGCACTGTCAGGGTTGGATCATTAGTGTATCAATAAATCCTGAAAAAGTCAGCTCCAACTCCGCATCCTAGCGAGTGCAATGGTCTCATCTGAATAGATGCTGGACTGCTCTTTCTTCTCAATGCACCATTTTTAGCCATGGCTTTCCTGGATTTAGTTATGACTCTCCTCACTTCGACCACCAACGTTGCGCTGCCAGGCAAACCATTCCTGCCAACAACATAAGACCTGGTCTATTTTACTGTAATCAGTCTCTAATGTCTTTCCTGTTATTTTAGATTCTTAGGGTACCGTCTCACTAAACGACATACCAGCGATTCCGACCACGATATGACCTGGTCAGGATCGCTGGTGCGTCGCTACATGGTCGCTGGTGAGCTGTCAATCAGATAGATCTCACCAGCGACCAGTGACCAGCCACCAGCCAGCAGCGACTCGTGGAAACGATGCTGCACTTGGTAACCAGGGTAAATATCGGGTAACCAAGCAAAATGCTTTGCTTGGTTACCCGATATTTACCCTGGTTACCAGCGCACACCGCTTAGCGCTGGCTCCCTGCACTCGTAGCCAGGGTACACATCGGGTTACTAAGCAGAGCGCTTCGCTTAGTTACCCGATGTGTACTCTGGCTACGTGTGCAGGGAGCCAGCACTGGCAGCCTGAGAGCGGCGTACTCTAGTAACTAAGGTAAATATCGGGTAACCAAGCAATGCACTTCACTTGGTTACCCGATGTGTACCTTGGTTACCAGCGTCCGCAGCTCCCTGCTCCCTGCACATTCAGATCGTTGCTCTTTCGCTGTCAAACACAGCGATGTGTGCTTCACAGCGGGGGAGCAACGAGCAAAAATTGAACCAGCACTGTGTGTAACGATCAGCGATTTCACTGCAGGGGCCAGGTTGCTGCTTAGTGTCACACACAGCGAGATCGCTGATGAGGTCACTGGTGTGTCAGAAAAACCGTGACTCAGCAGCGATCTCGCTATGTGACAAGTACCCCTTACTCTTACCTAGATTTTGTTTCAATAACTGTTGATTCTGTTTGACCCCCGATCTTGACCAGGAACTTGTTCCAGGATTTTGCTTCTGCCTCACCATTTGGATTGTTTGGTTGCTGTTCTTCTACTCCATTACACCATTCCTGACTATAAACCCATCTTTATTTGATGGGAATAACCTTTGGCTCCATTTCTGTCAATGCTCTTCTGTAGAGTTGATGCGAATCAATTTGCAGGACACGGTCCAGTGATTAAGTTAGCAATCTGTGGCTAATGGACATGGGCCCTGAGAAACCTCTATGACTTCATGGCATTCATGGCTCCTCTTTTGACTAGCTGGATGTCATGGGATATGTACCAATGGAAAAGGGGCTCCTATGCTAACCCTAAGACTGGGGCCCCTGCACTGTCCCTATCTTGAAGGTAAGCTTGAATGTAGCCAGGTTCGAGCCCCCAGCATTACCTTGTAATCTTTACGGGCCCTAATACTATTCCTCCCGTGAAGGGAGCGGACTGGAAGCCCAGTAACAAAAACCCCACAAATAGGCACAGACAAGGGTAAACGAAAACTCGTGCACACTGCACACTGCACACAAACACAAAGGAGGGACTGTATGTGAACTGGGGAGTAACACAAAAAGGATAGGAAATAAATGCACAACTGGAGAACTCACACACCATGCAGAACCACAACTTGTAGATCATCATAGAACTGGATAACCACAGGAACCAAGGTAGCAGAAGCTATATCTGGCACTCAGCTGCAGAAACCAGAACCTTATAAAGGGTGAAGGCAGCTGAGGAGGGTAATCAGAAGATGATCACAAGGCAGCAAAAATTAACTCCTGCTGTACTGGAGAGCAGAGAAGCCAGAGCCAGCCGACGTCCATAACAGGCTGTGCAACTCAGGGAACCGAGGCTGTTTGTTGGACTCTGCAGTGTGATCAGAGTCCGACGCTGCCATGACACCCAGCGAGTGCATCGATGAACACTGCACGACACTGGCTTGGTACAACCTTATCTTTCTGGCATGATGCACATATGACGTTTTCCCAGGCCAGCTACTAAAAAAGAGCTGTGGATGCAATCAAGTAAAAGGTGATTATCAGGGTTCCCATCCATCGGCCAGACATTACTGATGTGGCTATTGCAAATTGATTTGCACCAACTCTGATCCTGAGTGCTCTTTGAGTGTTGATGACCTGAGGCTCCATTCCTGTGTTTACTTTTCTGCCACCAGTACTTTCATTGACATTCACTGACAATTCTGAGTACCACAGGATGGAAATCTTTTTTCAGTAATGTACATTTATCTTTGCAGGGATTAATGGTGAATATCAAAGGATTGCTTAGACTAAAGGCCGCTTTACACGCTGCGACATTGCTAGCGATCACACCCGCCCCCGTTGTTTGTGCGTCACGGGCAAATTGCTGCCTGTGGCAAACAATATCGCAGGTACGCATCACACGAACTTACCTTCCTAACAACGTCACTGTGGCCGGCGAACGGCCTCTTTTTTAAGGGGGGCGGTTTGTGCGGCGTCACAGTGACGTCACACGGCAGCCGTCCAATAGAAGCGGAGGGGCGGAGAGCAGCCGCATTAACGTCACACCCACCTCGTTGCCGGAGGACGCAGGAACGCTGTTGTTCGTCGTTCCCTGGGTGTCACACGTAGCAATGTGTGCTGCCTCAGGAACGACGAACAACCTGCGTCCAAAACGAGCAACGATATTTTGAAAATGAACGTGTCAACAATCAACAATGTGCCTCTTTTTGGATCGTTAGCGGTCGCTCGTAGATGTCACACGCAACAACATCGCTAACGAGGCCGGATGTGAGTCACGAATTCCGTGACCCCAGCGACATATCGACAGATAAATCGTAGCATGTAAAGTGGCCTTAAGACTTTGATGACTCTTCAGGACCAAGGTGCCTGTAATGTTTTCCTATTTTTAGCAATGAAGGAAACATCCATTTATTACGTTAGCTGCTGTATACTAATGCTTCTGTTTTGTCTAATTGTTTTTGGTAAAATGCAGAGCTTCTCGGTGAGGCATGTGTGCTCGTATGCAGTCTACCTCACCGTAATTGAATCAGACAGATGAACTCTGCAACACTAACATTTAAAGCCTCTGAGATCTGGAGATCTGTCATCTGCTGCACAAACCTGAGGATATATGAAAGTTTGAAGGCTTACAACTGAGAAAGGAAGAGGCGGATAAATATTTTTATTTGTAAATTAAATATACTGCATAATATAACCGGAAAGCAATTAGATAACAGTAAATGTTTTCTTAGGTACATTGTGCAGAAGCTGAGGATCATAAACCTCACAATAAACAGAATATTTCTCATTTGTTTATAATTACTGCTAAATGCAAATTACCCATTGAGTGTAGGACTATGGATTTACATGTATGACAAGTCATTAGGGATGAGTGACCACTTGCTCGAGCACTCGATTCAAGTAACGAATATAATGAAAGTCAATGGGGAGGTCTGGGGGGCATTAAAATCATAGAAATAAATGGAAACAGCACTCAAATGGAATGGGAACAGCACGAGGAACATGCTTGTATGAATCGTTGACTTGCAGGTTACTATTAGGAACTAAATAATTGATCGATTTTAAAAAATTACATGGGATCCCCCAATTTTGATAACCTGCCAAGGTAAAGCAGACAGCTGGGGGCTGATAGTATCAGGCTGGGAAGATCCATGGATATTGGCCCTTCCCAGCCTAAAAACACCAGCTTGCATCTTTGAATCCTGGGTTACTACTGAGAATTAAATAAATAATTTTAAAAAATGACATGGGAAAATAAATAATTTTAAAAAATGACATGGGATCTCCCCCCCCCATTTTTGATAACCAGCCAAGCTAAAGAAGACGGTTGGGGGCTGATATTATTAGGCTGGAAAGGTATATGGATATTGGGCCCTTCACAGCTTAAAAATACCAGCCCACAGCCGCCACAGAATTGTGACACCCATTAGATGCACCAATTCTGGTGCTTTGCTCGGCTTTTTTCTGGTGCAATGGTAAGCTGGGTAATATTGTGGGGGGTTGATGTCAGCTGTGTAGTATCAGCTGGCATCAACCCCAGGGGTTTTTAATGGGAGGTGTCTGTCAGATACCCCCATTACTAACCTAATAAGTAGAAAATTAATAAAACACAGACAAAAATATCTTATTTTAAAAAACACTCCTTGACTCTTGCCCTGGTTCACCAAGTTATTATTTTTTTTTTTTTAAAAAGCCATGTCTTTGTCCTGCTGGAAGGTGGTCCTGTGCTCCAGTCTCAAGTGTTTTGAAACGTTATTAGGTTTTCCTCCAGGATTGTCCTGTTTTTAGCTCCATCTATCTTCCCATCAACTCTGACCTGCGTCCCTGCCCCTGCTGAAGAAAAGCCTCTCCACAGCATGATGCTGCCACCACCATATTTGAATGTGGTGATGGTGATTTCAGGGTGATGTGCAGTGTTAGTTTTCCACCATACATAGCTTTTTGTATTTAGCCCAAACAGTTCTACTTTGGTCTCATCTTCTTCCACATGATAACTGTGTCCTCTACATAGCTTTTTGCAAAATTAACTTTTTTTATGACTTGCTTTAAAAAAAAAGCTTTTTTCTTGCCTCTCTTCTATAAAGTCCAGATTTGGAGAGTACATGACTAATTTTTGTCCTGTGGACAGATTCTCCCACCTGAACTGTAGATCTCTGCATCTCTTTCAGAGTGACCATGGACCACTTGGCTGCTTCTCTAATTAGTGCTCTCTTTGCTTGGGATATCAGTCTAGGTGAACGGCGATGTTCTGCAATACTCCTTCCGTTTTTGAAGGATAGTTTGAAATGTGCTCCATGAGATGTCCAGAAATGGGCTATTTTTTTTTAAACCTAACCCTACATTATTTTTCTTCACAACTTTATCCCTGACCTGTCTGGTGTGTTCCTTGGTTCTCATGATGCTGTTTGATCCTTTATGTCCTAACACAGACGTCTGAGGCCTTCCCAGAACAGCTATAGCTATATTGGAAATAATTTATACACAGGAGGACTCAATTTACTAATTAGATGACTTCTGGAGGCAATTAGTGACTCAGAATATTATTTAGGGGTATCAGACTACAGGGGCTGAATATAAAATGCACATCACAATTTTCAGATTTCTATTTTTAAATATAAAGTTTAATTTCTAAATATAAATAAATTTTATATTTAGAAACCCATGCATCATTTCCTTTACACTTTACAAATACTTGCTATTATGTGTTGCTATAGCATATAAACTACAGTCATGGCCAAACGTTTTGAGAATGCTACAAATATTAATTATTACAAAGTCTACTGCTTAAGGTTTTCTAATGGCAATTTGCATATACTCCAGAATGTCATAAAGAGTGATCAGCTTAACATCAATTACTTGCAAAGTCAATATTGGCTAAGAAAATTAACTTTAACCCCCAAAACACATTTCAACATCATTGCATTCCTGCCTTAAAAGGAGCAGCTAACATTGTTTTAGTGATTGTTCCATTAACACAGGTGTGGATGTTGATGACGACAGGGCTGGCGATCAATCAGTCATGATTAAGTAAGAATGACACCACTGGACACTTTAAAAGGAGGCTGGTGCTTGGTATCATTGTTTCTCTTCAGTTAACCATGGTTATCTCTAAAGAAACACGTGCAGCCATCATTGCTCTGCACAAAAATGGCCTAACAGGGAAGAGTATTGCAGCTACAAAGATTGCACCTCAGTCAACAATCTATCGCATCATCAAGAACTTCAAGGAGAGAGCTTCCATTATTGCCAAAAAGGCTCCAGGGCGCTCAAGAAGGACCAGCAAACGCCAGGACCGTATCTTAAAACTGTTTCAGCTGTGGGATCGGACTACCAGCAATGCCGAGCTAGCTCAGCAATGGCAGCAGGCTGGTGTGAGTGCTTCTGCACGCACTGTGAGGCGGAGACTGCTTGAGCAAGGCCTGGTTTCAAGGAGGGCAGCAAAGAAGCCACTTCTCTCCAGAAAAAACATCAGGGACCGACTGATATTCTGCACAAGGTACAGGGAGTGGACTGCTGAGGACTGGGGTAAAGTCATTTTCTCAGATGAATCCCCTTTTCGATTGTTTGGGACATCTGGAAAACAGCTTATTAGGAGAAGAAGAGGTGAGCACTACCACCAGTCTTGTCTCATGCCAACTGTTGAGCATCCTGAAACGATTCATGTGTGGGGTTGCTTCTCAGCCAAGGGAATCGCACCACTCACAGTCTTGCCTAAAAACACAGCCATGAATAAAGAATGGTACCAGAATGTCCTCCAAGAGCAACTTCTCCCAACTGTCCAAGAGCAGTTTGGCGCCCAACAATGCCTTTTCCAGCATGATGGAGCACCTTGCCATAAAGCAAAGGTGATCACTAAATGGCTCATAGAACAAAACATAGAGATTTTGGGTCCTTGGCCTGGAAACTCCCCAGATCTTCATCCCATTGAGAACTTGTGGGCAATCATCAAGAGACGGGTGGACAAACAAAAACCAATAAATTCTGGCAAAATGCAAGCATTGCTTATGCAAGAATGGACAGCTATCAGTCAGGATTTGATACAGAAGGTGATTGAGAGCATGCCAGGGAGAATTGCAGAGGTCCTGAAGAAGAAGGGTCAACACTGCAAATATTGACTTGCTGCATTAACTCATTCTAACTGTCAATATAACCTTTTGGTCTCATAATATGATTGCAATTATATTTCTGTATGTGATGTAAACATCAGACAAACACAATTAAAAACCAGAGGGAACAGATCATGTGAAAATATAATTTTGGTGTCATTCTCAAAACTTTTGTCCATGACTGTACACTTACGTTTCTAGGTGTACCGTGAAAAACTGTAGAAAAGTTCCCAGGGTATGAATACTTTTCAAAGGCATTATATAAGCACATAAGTATGACATGACCCCTTAGGCTAAGGACACCTTTGGGATATTTGTTTTTGAAATTTAAGTGCATATGCTGTATTTTGGGGTAAATATTAATTTTGTTTATGGGTTCCATTAAAATAGTTGAGTCATTTATCTTTTACATCTTCTATTTGCCTCAGTATAAAGTAGACTGGAGAAGGAGTTACCAGTGAATCCATCAGTGAACTTTTTATTATGGTGGGGTTTATAACCCATGCAAACTAATTTATGAATACATTAGTCAGCTCATCTTTGATGTGGTCATAAATCAGCTGTGAGGACATCAGAAAAAGAAAGTTGAAAGAATTGGCTCACTCATGGATCCACAGTTAGCTCATTCTGCAATCTACCATGTGTGATAGATAGAACTGAAATTTTCCAACATCTAATATATAAAGCTGAGTGTATGTATGTGTGTGTGTGTATGTGTATGTGTGTGCATGTGTGTGTGTGTGTGCGTGCGTGTGCATGTGTGTGTGTGCGTGCGTGCGTGTGTGTGAGTGTGTGTGTGTTTCCCTGCTAAAGGAATCCGCACCATCGCATTTACAATCACAAAATTTTTCACAGACACCCCATGTGACTCAGGGAACAACATAGACTATGTTTTGACAGGAAAATTTAACCCCATTCTTTACAGTTACACTCCAAAAATCCTGTCTCCATTAAAGTCAATGGAGATAGGAGCTACAGTTTATTCATAGCAGCTGTGATTGGTTGCTATAGGAACAAAATAAATTGTTAGTATAAGAAGCTTATGTGTGAGGTAATATGATGTCGGTGGAAAGACGGATGGAGAGAGACAGAAAGAGACAGAGAGACAGAGAGACAGACAGAGACTGACAGGGAAAGAGATAGGCAGAGGGGGAAAGAGACAGAAGGGGAAAGAGACAGACAGGGGACAAGAGACAGAGGGGGAAAGAGAAAGAGGGGGAAAGAGACAGAGGAGGAAAGAGACAGAGGGGGAAAGAGACAGAGGGGGAAGAGACAGATGGGGAAAAGAGACAGATGGGGAAAAGAGACAGAGGGGAAAAGAGACAGACTGGGAAACAGACAGAGACAGAGGGGGAAAGAGACAGAGGGGCAAAAGAGACAGAGGGGAAAAGAGACAGACTGGTAAACAGACAGAGACAGAAGGGGAAAGAGACAGAGGGGAAAAGAGACAGAGGGGAAAAGAGACAGAGGGGAAAAGAGACAGAGGGGAAAAGAGACAGAGGGGAGAAAGAGACAGAAGGGGAAAGAGATAGAGGGGGAAAGAGACAGAGGGGGAAAGAGACAGAGGGGGAAAGAGACAGAAGGGGAAAGAGACAGAAGGGGAAAGAGACAGAGGGGGAAAGAGACAGAGGGGGAAAGAGACAGACCTGGAACGAGACAGACAGACACAGAAATAGAGAGACAGACAGAGAGATATACACAGACAGACAGATATGGATAGAGACTGAAACACAGACAGACAGGGAAAGATACAGACACACAGACAGAGTCACACAGACAGAAAGAGATAGACAGACAGTCAGACTGGGAGAGAGACAAAGAGACAGTTACTATCCCGGGCAACGCCGGGTACTACAGCTAGTTTTAAATAAATTGCAAAAATGAATTTTAGTAAAAAAAAAAAAAAAAGAATTTAGGTAAAGAACTAATACCCCAAAAGTGTCCTTATCCTTTAAGAAAAAAAATATATTCATTTTTTTCAAACAATATATTGTGATTGATTCAGTGTGATTATTCAACCTATTTTAACTACCTCTTTAGATTTCAAACTTTTGGGTTTTAGTTTGCACACATACCGGCCCGAGCTAAGTGCGTAATGTCTGACGCCTGATAGATATTATTCCTGTTGTAACAAACAATCCATAAAGCGAGTATTAAATAACTAATCTGAGTTTTTTTCTTCTAGGCTGAACTCCATGACAACCTTCAAAGCTACAGAATTCAGAAAAAGCCATTAGAGACTAAGAAAAATCCCACTAAATATAACATCACAGCTTGTATCCTCTTTTGTACTTTGAGTATTTTCAGACTTTTGAAAGAAATTTATCAAAAAATGTGTTTATTGGAAATACATTGGCGTTTTCTTTCAAAAACCGCACCAAACCTGTCCATGGGTTGTGTCCAGTATTACAGCTCAGCTATGTTTAGGTCAAGTAAATCTGTAGAAAAAAAAAAAAAGGTGGGGAAGATCTCATGCTGCCCTTACATTAAAGTCAATGGAGCTGGGAGCTACAGGTTATTAATAAGAGTGCTGATTGGTTGCCATAGGCAACGAAGGACATTCTTAGTATAAAAAGCTTATGTGTGAGGTAATATGATTTTGGTGGAGAGACGGATAGAGAGACAGAAAGAGACAGACAGAGAGACAGACAGTCAGACAAATAGGGCTGAAACACACTTCCGTTAAAAACACGCACGTGCCACGAGACACGTATTTACCCTGCGTGTTGCGTGTGGTAAGTACGTGTCTCGGGTACGTGCGGTCCACGTGTGTTCTACGTGTGCTATCCGCGATAGCACACACAGAACCGGTGTCACGCTTCCCGGTCCCCTGGTCCCGTCCTCCGGTCCCCGTGGTCTGCTCCCCGCTCCCCGGCGGCGTCCCCTGCTTACCACTCCGGTCCCGGCCTCCTCTTCCCTGCCTGAGGCCTCCATGCGTCCAGCTCCCCGCTCCCGGCGCTCCTCTGCGACGTGGGACTCCCAGCCGGGCGCTCCTGCTTCCTCCTCACCGCTTCCTGGACTGGCTTCTGGCACACGGGCCTCGCGCATGCGCATTAGGGCGCGCGCGCGGTCATTGACCCTTTCTTAAAGGGCCAGCACCCAGAAACAGGATATTGCATAGACAGGTACAGGGTATATAAGGTTTCTCTTTCCTGGTGGGCGGGGCCTGTTCTACGTGTTTAGCAAGCTAGTGTTCAGGTCCCCGTATTGCTTTGCCTTGTGCTTTGCCTTGCATTAACCCTGTCCTGTCTCGTAGAGCCTATCCTGCCACGCCAGTCGCTCCGAACCAAGTCCATCCCTGGACCCTGACGGTGACTTCGGCGGATGTCCCACCACCTCTGCAGCTCCGCCAGTCTCCAGTCTCTGGCTCCATTCGGTGACCCGTTCCATCGCTCAGCAGGTTCCGGTTCCCGCCTGACCCTATATCTCGGCCTTGGACCCTAAGCCTCGTCACCCGGACTACCGTCCAGAACTCCGTGGGTTCAGCATCATCCACCTTTCCTGCTTCTCTACGGACTGTCCAGCTACCTATAGTGCTCCGGCTGCCGTGCATCAGGACCCTCTGGCGGGGTGACCAGCTTGGCTGCCTTCTCAGGGGAAACCGGTGTACGGTCCAGTGCTTCCACCACCCGGACGTAACAACCGGTAATTTGCATACTCGCGTGGTCCGCGCTGCTGTCCATGGTGCTGATCTTACGTCTCCAGCCCTGCCGTCTCCCCGCTGCTGCTGCTGGCCGCAGTGAAGTGAATATTTAATGAGCATAATGAGCGGCGGTCGGAAGCAAGTGGCAGCAGCGGCAGAGACAGGAGGGCTGGAGAAGGTAAGTAAATGTTTGGGGTTTTTTTCACTGACACGGTTCATATATTCAACTAAAGCTCCTATTAAGGAGCTTTAGGTTCAAATGTGTCGTCAGTTTTTTTTATATTTACCTTAATTGGTTCTCCAACAATCAGATAAAATGGTATTATTCAAACCACCCAGCCCTTGTCACGTCACAGGACTGCAGATGGAAGACTTACAGCTCCTATGACCTGTGTTTCAACAAAGAGCTGTTTCACACATACCTTAATAGGCGGCTGGGTGTAGGGATCTGATGTGTGAAGAAGTATATCTGAGGCCTCCGACACACATCCGTGAAAAAACACGCACGTGTGTTACGTTCGTTTTTCGGGTCCGTTTTCTGTTTTTGTGTCCTTTTTTTTGGTCCGTGTGGCATCTGTGTGAACTGCGCATGCTAGCCGTGTGTGCGTGTGTAATGCCCGTGGGTGCATGTGAAACTTAACTGACGTGTGTGTGTTGTCCGTGTGAAATGTCCGTGTGTGTGATGCTAAATGTCATTGATACATAACCGCAGACAGCAGACAGAGTCACGTGCTGAGAATGAACTCGGGTGAACTTCACCCGACTTCATCCTCATACCTGGGCTCTGTCTGTGTCGCGTCCTGATTAGCGGTCACCCATAAAGGACTCACCGGTGACCGCTAATCCCCTGAGTGACTGAAGCGAGCAGCGCCATTAGCGCTGCCGTCACTCAGGTTACCCGCGACTAGCTAGATCCTGCCCCGTGACCGCAACTCACCTGTGACTTCATCGCTGTCACTCGTGCGACTTGCTGTCACAGGTGGAGTATCCAGGGGTGGCCGCGAGTTACCTGAGTGACGTCATCGGTGATCGCGATACTAACCTCAGTTGCTGCATGGAGCTGTCAGGAGCAGCGGTGTTCTTCTGCAGCTCCTGTCACTTTCATGTAGCAGAGCTGGAAGCGACACTGGACCTCCGTGGATTACGCCGGACATGGATGGGTATTTGGGGCATAATAAATTGGTGAACGAGGGTTTTTTTTATGTTTATTATTTCAAATTAAGGATTTTTCTTTGTGTGTGTTTATTTACTTAGATTTTCAGATTAATCATGGAAGGTATCTCGGGGAGACGCCTGCAATGATTAATCTTGGATTTAGTGGCAGCTATGGGCTGCCATTAACTCCTTATTACCCCGATTTCCAACGCACCAGGGTAATTTGGGAAGAGCCGGGTCGAGTCCCAGAACTATCGAAATCTAATGGATGCGGCAATTCTGGGCGGCTGCTGGCTGATATTGTTAGGCTGGGGGCCTCCCCATAACGTGGAGCTCCCCATCCTGAGAATACCAGCCTTCAGCCGTGTGACTTTACCCTGGCTGGTATCAAAATAAGGGGGGGACCGCATGTCGTTTTTTTAAATTATTTATTTATTTATTTTTACTGCACAGTATAGTCCCGCCCACCGGCAGCTGTGATTGGCTGCAGTGAGGCAGCTGTCACTCAGCGTGGGGGCGTGTCTCACTGCAACCAATCATAGGTGCCGGTGGGCGGGGAAAGCAGGGGATACGAGATTGTTTAATGAGGGGCCGGCTTTTTCAAAAGACGAAAAGCTGCCGGAGATTAGTGAACAGCTGTGCAGCGCTGCGGCAGTGATCGGGGAACGGTAAGTATGAGAGAGGGGGGAGACTGACCGACAGACTGTGAGAGAGGGACAGACAAGACAGAGGGAGACTGACAAACAGACAGAGAGACCGACCGACGGACTGAGGGAGATAGACTGAAAAAGAAAGAATGACCGACATTGCTAGAAAAAAGCACAAAACGTACACGGAGCATACAGAGATGCATCCGTGTCACGTACTTGTGCGCACCAAACCATTGACTTTCATGGTGTCCGTGTGTGCGTGCTCCGTGCAGAAAATGGACATGCTTCCGTGCAAAACGAAAACACATACGAATCACGGACAAGGACACACGGACATGATGAAAAACGCAAGTTTGACCACAAACATAGATTAACATTGGTGCACGTTTGTCCGTGTCTCCGGTATATACGGAAACGGACAAAACACGCACGTTTTTAACGGATGTGTGTCGGAGGCCTTAACCTAAGTTGTGCTTGATAAGGAGAGCTCCAGCTTTATTGTCCTCCCTCAATCTGACAGCTTTATAAACAGTGTACAGAGACTGACTCTGCCTCCCTAGAAAACAATTAAACATTGAGGACAATGAAGCTATTGTCCTCAGTGAGGAAGAGATATATTTCTAAATATATAACAGTCTTGCTCAGGCCAACTGATGTATGTGTGATACAGCTCTTTTGAGTTGAAGCATAGGTCTGAGGAGCAGTATATCTTCAGTCTGTAGCCCATACAGTCAGTGAGATCATTTTGACGGTCTGATAGGAGAGTTGTAACTCATCTGTGTTTTGCTGACCTGCTCTCAGCTGATTTATGGCAACTGATCATATGAAAATTAAATGTACAGAAAAACAAAGAGCCTGTAAAGTCAAAGAGTGCAAAATTTGCTAAAAAAAAGTGCAACATTTTTTTTTTACCCCCAATTACACACATTTAAGTTAAATAAAAATGGTCCCAAAAGGTGGATAATCCCTAACTAAAAGAGTTGTATAAGATTTAGAAAAAAAAATGACTGGAACAGTGCATCATTGGATGTGTATCCAATCACAGGACTCAGGTGACCGAAGAATCTAATAACATCGCATACTTGTCTGTGCTGTATCCTTGGGGGTTTGTGCGGGAGAGCAATGTCTAATTTAATTATTTTAATGACATCTCAGGTGCTGATAAATTTTGCTTAGAGGTCAGACAACCCTGTTATTCACCTAACTCAATGACTGAAACAGTATTTATAAATTTCGCTTTTCCTGTGCTAATTAGTGCTTTGACTTGTTGATGGGGCAAAGGTTTCCCCAGACTAGTTGGGGAGAAGTTTCCTCAGACCCGGCTTCAGGGGTTCAATGTGAGTGAACAAAGCTATGCACATGTGCGAGATTTCCAGGAGCTGGTGATGACGCTGAGGTGTAATAACATGGAAAAAGGGCTGACTAGTCTGGGAAAACTAACGCCCTATCGACAAGTCAAAGATTTAATTAACATAGGAATAGGGGAGCTTTTAAATCCTTCTTTTAAACATTGAAATAAGTGAATACTTGTAACATTATACAGGGCTTGTTAGGGAGAGAATTTAGTCTTACAGATGTGACTGCTGCTGGGTTTGAGGCAGGGGTGGAATGATCGGGGTTGCAGGGATCGCAACTGCGACCAGGCCGAGGGGTGCCCCAGCCCCTGCTTCAGCTGGATGTGCCTCCGAGGGTGCACAAGCAGATGAAATGCATCACGGTTCAGAAACCGTCGGGTCCCTTCACTGCGATACACACTACTGGTCAAACAGAAGCTGGCAGATTTCAGTGGCATCCCCGTGACTGAGGTGGCACATGACAATGATATCATGAGTTGCCATAGCATGGAAACAGATGAAGGGTGCCGGCCACTGCAGGTTGGCTATAGAGGTGGGAGCTGGGGAGGGTGAATACACTATATACCAGTAGGGGACAGTATACAGAGGAGGAACCCAGGAGAGGAGCATATATACCAGGAGGAGGACAGTATATACCAGGAGGCAGACAGTTGATACCAGAAGGGGACCAGGATGGAGACAGATATACCAGGAGGGGGACAGTGTATTCCAAGAGGGGGACAGTATATTCCAAAAGGGGGACAGTATATACCAGGAGGGGGACAGTATATACCAGAAGTGGGACAGTATATATCAAGAGGGGGACAGCATATACCAGGAGGGGGACAGCATATACCAGAAGAGGTGCAGCATTTACCAGGAGGGGTGCAGCAAATACCAGGAGGGGTGCAGCAAATACCAGGAGGGGCCCAGGAGAGGAAAATATATACTAGGAGAGGGACAGTATATACCAGAGAGGCCCAGGAGGGGGATAGTATATACCAGGATGGGGGACATATTTACTAGGATGGGGAACATATATACCAGGATGAGGATATTCTTACTAGGAAGCAGCCCAGGAGGGGTTACATTAGAACAGGATGGGGGACTTTACTACATAATGGAGGTGAGGGCAACAAATATGACTTTATAGAATTTAGAAGGCTAAATGTATAGATACATCTGACAAACACGAGGGATGGGTGGCCAGGTCCAAAATTTGCACCAAGGTCCATCAAACTCTAGTTACGCCACTGGTTGGAGGGCATAGCGGACCTGACAGGTTCCCTTTAATATCTGAACTACTGCTCAAACGGGAGTAGAACTAACACCCAAGTTTGATTATTAAATATATATTGATCCCTTCGTTCAAGTAAATGTTATAAATACAATACAGAAAAACATTTAAAAAATGATAGTTAACAAATAAAAAAAACACGCTTAGTCAGCAAATCCTGTATGAATGTACAGTCTTATAAAATAAAGGAAAGACTTAAACAGATTACTTTTGTTTCTTCTCTGCTATAAGCCAGATTTAGAAAATGCCTGGAGCAAATCCTAGATTTGGCATATTAATTTTAAATTCAGACTAGATTAAATATATTTAGTAATATATTACTAAAGACAGACAGAAAAAATAATCTTTACAACAGTGTTACTAATTTAAATAATAAACAACCAATTATTGTTCTGATTTGAGGGCTGAGTATTGTACAGTATTTCTGATTTCATGCACTCTACACATGTTCTACCACATACTGTATGATCGAGGTCTTCTGCCTAGAAATTTTTCCCATAATGGAAACTTCTATGCTGTCAATAGACGCCATATGGTGGGACATGCATTGATTACTGCTCTTTTACATGGAACCATAGGGACGACTATAAAGGCCCCGTTACACGTATCGATATATCGTGCGATCGCATGAGCAATCGCACCCACCCCCGACGTTTGTGCGTCACGGGCAATTAGTTGCCCGTGGCGCACAAAGTCGTTTACCCCTGTCACATGGACTTACCTCCCTCACGATGTTGCTGTGGGCGGCAAACATCCTCTTCCTGAAAGGGGAGGGACGTTCGGCGTCACAGCGACGTCACACAGCGGCCGCCCAATAGAAGCGGAGGGGCGGAGATGAGCGGGACGTAACATCCCGCCCACCTCCTTCCTTCCTCATTGCCGGCGACCGCAGGTAAGCTGCAGTTTGTCGTTCCCGGGGTGTCACACAGAGCGATGTGTGCTGCCTCGGGAATGATGAACATCCAGTGAACAGAAGGAGGAACGACATTTTGAAAATGAACGACGTGTCAACGAGCAACGATAAGGTGAGTATTTTTGCTCGTTCACAGTCGTTCGGAGATGTCACACGCTACGATATGTCTAACCATGCCGGATGTGCGTCACAAATTCCGTGAACCCGCCGACATAACGCCCGATATATCGTAGCGTGTGACGGGGCCTTAACTGCAAGGCTATAAAAAAAGAGGTTAAATGTCTTTTTAAAAGTCCTAAATTCTGTCCAGTGCTTGTCACGCTAGGTACTGGGAAGTATCAAGCGAACAGCGAAAGGGAAGGGAAACCCTGTGTCTAGGGAAGGAGGAGATGATGACCCCTGATCAAAGTTACCCCTGGCCTATGGTTTCCCTCACTATCCAGTTACGCACCTGTGGCGCCCCTGAGGCTTCCGTCGCCACAGGTCATTGCACCCCACCTGCGGTGTGATGCCCATTCTGGGAGAGGAAGGGAGTGAACTCCGGTCCCCTGGTAAATCCACACTACACCCATTGCTAGGGACACACAGGACCAGGGAAAGTGGCAGGCAACCCTCCCATGCTGCATGCTGGGAGGGGCCGTAAGACCCATCCCTGCTCCCATAGGTTACTGCTTAGCAACTGGGGAGGTGGGAGGAGCCAAGGAGAGCAGACAGAGATAGGAAGGTCAAGTTTAGTCAGTTAGCTCGGGGAGTGAGAGAGTGAGGAGTGAGCATGTAGTTGGAGAAGAAGAACGAGAGACAGGAGGGAGGAGGAGGCCTGCTGGAAGCAGGCAAGGAGGAGAAAGAAGAGAAGGAAAGAAAGGGTCGCAGGGCCGCGGGTAGTCCTGTAGGTACCACGAGCAGTCCTTGTTGGGTACCGAAGCCGAGGGCCCAGAGGCGCTACGAGTAGCTGCAGGCTGCGGTGGCCTGGTCCACATTGACATCGGTGGAGTGATTAAGCTGCGACAGGGGACGGTCCCTAGAGACTGGAGGAGTGAAAAGACAATCTCCAACCAGTAAAAACCGAGGCCCAGGGACGTTGTAAGCTCCCAGGGCCAGAACCCATAGCAGACCTTCAGAAAAGGGGTACTCAGCCGACAGGTGACCCCCCAGCCTGGAGGCTGTAGTGGAGGCCAAGCCAGGGCCATCCAAACTCGGGCAAGGCTAGTGAAGACAGCAGAGAAGGAGACACTAAGAGAAGGGTACCGGATTTCACACTCTGAATCACCCAGAAGACGGAGGTCCCTGACAGAGGTTCCAGCAGTCCAAGGGTCCTTCTGCCCTGACGAGAACTGTGAGTAAAGAACTGGAACTGCACCTTTGAAGTCGCCTCAGTTATTTCCTCTGCATAGACATTCACAAGCACCAACTGTGCCCCGGGCATTGCTCCACCTGTGGGGAGCAGTACCACCATAGCTGCCATCACATCATCCCGGTGGCCTCACACAGCAGCGGCGGCTTATTAGCCGCATACCACAGGTGGCGTCACGAACACAACCATTAACAAGCAAGCCACATATTCTACTGACACCCACCAGGGCCACGGAGCCGGGCCCAGCCACCACTGACTACCACCGGACTAGTCTGGCCCGGCACCGGGTGTCCCATAGCCCTGGGGTGGGCGAGTCAACTTTGGCGTCACGAACAGGATCTCGTGCCCGGTCTAACCGGGTACTGTGCGCCTGAAGAACCGTGTGACAGACTGTGTACTTTACTGAGAAACCGCCGCCATTAGCGCTGCTGGGAGCGGGAAGAAAGGGGGCGTGCAAGAAGAAAGGGCGCGAAGAGAAGCCCCGCCCCCTTGTCCAAGAAAAGAGCGCGAAGCGGTGCCCGCCATGGAAGGCGGAGGAAGAAGCAATGGCGACTAGACAAGCTGGCCGACTGGCAGAGAGAGTCTAAATGCCAGACCAGCAGATAAAGAACATGTACCTTATCGCAAGCGGAGTGATGCCGGCCGTGATGGGCTGGGCGCCCGTCTGGCGCCAGATGCAAGTGCAGCCTCCGGCCCCGCCGCCGAGAAGGGAAAGGGAGAAGCCGAGTGGCGTGGTCGAGCACCCGAGCAGTGATCCAGCAAGCGTCCCCCAGGTCGGCAGCATGGCAGAGAGGCTGCAGGAGTGTACACCAGGGACCGGGAAGATGGATCCCGAGCTGGACCTGCTCCGGGAGGAAATGCAAATCCTGGCTCGGAGACTGCGTAACCTGCAAGCAGAGGTGGACCGGCGGAGTGAAACACCGATGGTGACGGAGAGTGTGGGCCACAGGATGGAGGCCGCGGAGCAGCGACCGGGTGAGCAATGTGAAGCCCCGACCCGTCCGGACCCACTGACCCACCAGGCGCCACCGCCCTGTCCCTCCACTGTCCCGCAGGCCTTCCCCGCCAGCCCCGCAGATGCCCGGTGGGGCACCGGAGGCCTGCCGAAACCCCCGCAGACGGAGCCTGGGGAGGGGTGGACCCCGACCAGCTAGTGGGCCCCCTACCGAGTCCCCCTGTGAGTCTCCTGGGAGCGACATCCCCAGGAGTGCACTGGGACGCAGCGCCCATAGAGAGTAGGGGACTGCAAAAGCCCCTGCGCCCCAAGGAAACCGCACTGCCAAACGAGCTGACCTGCCGGAGATTGGTGCAGGAGTACCAGCAGGAGCGGGAGGCCCGGGAGGAGACGGCCTCAGAAGAACCGGAGTGGCACCGCACTATGCCAGCGTGCAACGTCTCCCCTGTCAGCAGCAGCCACAGCACTACCCCAACGCAGGCCCAAGCCGCAGAACTGAGCAGCGGGCCTGCAACAGCCACGCAGGAGACACAGACCCGGATCTCCATGGCTTGTGTGATGCAAGGTGCGCGGCCAAAGCAGGACACCAAAGATCACAGTAACAGCCCCCTGCAGACGAGCAGCCCTCTGCAGCAACGCCGTATAGCACCTGCAAGCAGTCCCACTCCAATCCAGGCTGCAGAGCAGCGCCGAAGGTCAGGGACCAGCGCCCAGGGAATCCAGACGATGATCTCGTCGGCATACCTGCTGCCAGGAGCAATGCCGGAGTGGGACCCCAGCATCTACCCTCGAGAGTAAGAAGATGAAGAGATGCTGAACTGTACATAGCCCCTCATTCTTTTTGAAGAAGTCCCTCGTGTTTTGCCCCTTATTCTTTTCGAAGATGACACCCTTTCCTACTGTACTGCCCCTGATTCTTTTTGAAGACGTCACCCCCATGTTATGTGTTACCGGGCCACTGAACTGGAATGTGGGCCCCGGTGGAAGTGTATGTGTGATGTCCTACCAGGCCACTGGACTTAGTGGCTGGAATGTTGTTTATATGTCTTATGTAACCAGGCCATTGGACTTAATGGCTGGTTGATTATGTCATCTTGTTTGATTGAAAGAAACGAACTGCCGGGCTACTGGACTTGTAGTAGCCAAAAATGTAATTAGTTGCACCCGTTGTGCCCCCTACCAGAATTATGGGGGATTTGCCTGAACCGTGCAATGGACTGGAAGTGCACACTTAGAGTTTTCTTTATAAGAAGTTCGCAACGTTCATGATATGTGCCTCCCATAAAGGGAAGAAATGTTTTACTGTTTTATGTTATTGCATACAAAAATGTTTTTGCAGTTTCTCCACATGTTTTTGTTGTTTTTCAGCCCGAGGACGTGCTGGGATTTGCTGTGGGGGAGTGTGGCGCCCCTGAGGCTTCCGTCGCCACAGGTCATTGCACCCCACCTGCGGTGTGATGCCCATTCTGGGAGAGGAAGGGAGTGAACTCCGGTCCCCTGGTAAATCCACACTACACCCATTGCTAGGGACACACAGGACCAGGGAAAGTGGCAGGCAACCCTCCCATGCTGCATGCTGGGAGGGGCCGTAAGACCCATCCCTGCTCCCATAGGTTACTGCTTAGCAACTGGGGAGGTGGGAGGAGCCAAGGAGAGCAGACAGAGATAGGAAGGTCAAGTTTAGTCAGTTAGCTCGGGGAGTGAGAGAGTGAGGAGTGAGCATGTAGTTGGAGAAGAAGAACGAGAGACAGGAGGGAGGAGGAGGCCTGCTGGAAGCAGGCAAGGAGGAGAAAGAAGAGAAGGAAAGAAAGGGTCGCAGGGCCGCGGGTAGTCCTGTAGGTACCACGAGCAGTCCTTGTTGGGTACCGAAGCCGAGGGCCCAGAGGCGCTACGAGTAGCTGCAGGCTGCGGTGGCCTGGTCCACATTGACATCGGTGGAGTGATTAAGCTGCGACAGGGGACGGTCCCTAGAGACTGGAGGAGTGAAAAGACAATCTCCAACCAGTAAAAACCGAGGCCCAGGGACGTTGTAAGCTCCCAGGGCCAGAACCCATAGCAGACCTTCAGAAAAGGGGTACTCAGCCGACAGGTGACCCCCCAGCCTGGAGGCTGTAGTGGAGGCCAAGCCAGGGCCATCCAAACTCGGGCAAGGCTAGTGAAGACAGCAGAGAAGGAGACACTAAGAGAAGGGTACCGGATTTCACACTCTGAATCACCCAGAAGACGGAGGTCCCTGACAGAGGTTCCAGCAGTCCAAGGGTCCTTCTGCCCTGACGAGAACTGTGAGTAAAGAACTGGAACTGCACCTTTGAAGTCGCCTCAGTTATTTCCTCTGCATAGACATTCACAAGCATCAACTGTGCCCCGGGCATTGCTCCACCTGTGGGGAGCAGTACCACCATAGCTGCCATCACATCATCCCGGTGGCCTCACACAGCAGCGGCGGCTTATTAGCCGCATATCACAGGTGGCGTCACGAACACAACCATTAACAAGCAAGCCACATATTCTACTGACACCCACCAGGGCCACGGAGCCGGGCCCAGCCACCACTGACTACCACCGGACTAGTCTGGCCCGGCACCGGGTGTCCCATAGCCCTGGGGTGGGCGAGTCACACCTATGCGCCGAGTAGGATACCTAACTCTGGCTGACCCTAAAATAGGCCCTAGGCAGGGAATGGATGGGATGAGCGCTTAGTCAACAACACTAAACGCTAAAGAACACACAGGGAGCACAAACAGGGGGAAGTAAACAATATTTTCTCTCCAGATCACTCGGGGAGAGGAACTGCAACAACAACAAAGTTTCTCCAGGTGAACACAAGTCAACTGCTTGCACTGAAGACTTGTTAAGGGTATTAGATCTATCACCAGCACAGGGGCAAAGGGAAATGAGGGTATTTAAAGACACAAAGATTAGATTTAAAGACACAAAGTGCTGAAGATTAACTGGTGAAAAGGTGAGGAAATCCACAGGGTCCTAAAGAGAAAAGGATAAACCCCAAGCAGGGAAAATGGGAATGTCAGTAGGTAGCTTGTGTAGCCAAACGTTGCAACCTCCTATAGACAAAAAACTACAGTACTGAATGTCAAGCGTGACACTCCTGTGACAGTGATGTTCCCACCACTTCATTCAAAAGTCTCTTCATTGCTATCATGCAATGAAAAGGAACAAGTGTCTCTAAACCCCCAGTCTAGTGATCAGTGGGGGTCTAAGCAAACAGTAATTTGTTACCTATCCTATTGATAGATAAAAAATAGGATAACTCCTAAATTATTATTAGTGATGACTCAGCACTACCATCCTCGGATGCTCGGTACTCGTAACTAGTGATGAGCGGGCACTACCATGCTCAGGTGCTCTGCACTCATAACTAGTGATGAGAAGGCACTACCATGCTCGGGTGCTCTTTACTCGTAACTAGTGATGAGCGAGCACTACCTTGCACGGGTGCTCTGTACTCGTAAGTAGTGATGAGCGAGCACTACCATGCCCGGGTGCTCGGTATTCGTAACTAGTGATGACCGGGCACTACTATGCTCTGGTGCTCGGTACTCGTAAGTAGTGATGAGCGGGCACTACGATGCTCGGGTGGTCTGTACTCGTAACCAGTGATGAGCGGATACTACCATCCCCGGGCTCGGTACTCTTAACTAGTGATGAGTGAGCACTACCATGCTCGGGTGCTCGGTACTCATAATTAGTGATGAGCGGGCACTACCATGCTCTGGTGCTCGGTACTTGTAACTAATGTTGAGCAAGCACTGCCATGCTCTGGTGCTCGGTACTCGTAACTAATGATGAGCGAGCACTACCATGCTCGGGTGCTTGGTACTTGTAACTAGTGATGAGCGGACACTACCATGCTCCGGTGCTCAGTATTCGTAACTAGTGATGAGCGGGCACTACCATGCTTGGGTGCTCGGTACTCGTAACTAATGATGAGCGAGCACTACCATGCTCGGGTGCTTGGTACTCATAACTAGTGATGAGCGGACACTACCATGCTCGGGTGCTCAGTACTCGTAACTAGTGATGAGCGGGCACTACCATGCTTGGGTGCTCGGTACTCGTAACTAATGATGAGCGAGCACTACCATGCTCGGGTGCTTGGTACTCATAACTAGTGATAAGAGGGCACTACCATGCTCCGGTGCTCAGTATTCGTAACTAGTGATGAGCGGGCACTACCATGCTTGGGTGCTCGGTACTCGTAACTAGTGATGAGCGGGCACTATCATGCTCTGGTGCTCGGTACTCGTAACTAGTGATGAGCGGGCACTACCATGCTCGGGTGCTCGGTACTTGTAAAGAACAGTTGGATGCTTCGATGGGCGAGACTTGAGTACTCGAGTATAATGGAAGTCATTTTTCCGGAATATTTCCCGAATAGGGGATAATATTCAAACTTGGGAATACCCTTTTAATCATAAACTTAAATCTGTTTTACAATTATTTGGGTGGGCACTGCCGTTATATATAGCAGCTTTGATGTTTTTGGGTTTACATCGTTTTAGGAGGTCGAAATTACAATTGTAAAATGTCATCCCATGGTTCCATAACTTGGACAGGACCAATGACACAGATAGATTTCATAGAGACTGCTTTTTTTAGATACTTTACACAAATCTTCTACGAAAATTGGGATATTGCTCGCGTGCTGTGTAAGATGTGATGTACATCTGAGATTCTCGCACCTTATTCCTCTTACAGTAAGTCAAAGCTTTATTCTTCAAAGAGAGTGAGGGTCCCTGAGCTGTCAAAGGAATCGGGAGCTCATAAGAGTCGACAATTACTGGAAATGTTACAAGTTAATAAAATGAATATTTCAGTGCGGGCCAGATCTCATTTTCTAGGCAGCCGGCGGTACTACATGAAAGATCTTCCTGTTGGTCACAGGGAGAGGTAGCTGAGAAAAATCTGGCACTTGATTAATGTAAAAACAGTGAATTAATTCAAGGCCTGTCGCTTTTGTGCAGAATAATATTTGCAATGACCCACTGACCCGAGATTGAGATTACCAAGATCAGTAAGTATTTTGGATTCATGGAGGACATTAGAAAGTATTCTCATTAAGTACTGTTAAGTACATTTATTGGGCTTTATCATGTTTATTTGTTCATTATATGTTCATTTATCATGCCTCCCTGCCAACACGCTTGCCCCTCTCTAGTCCATCCTTAATTCTGCTGCCCGACTGATCCACCTCTCTCCTCAATACCACCCCGCTTCTCCTCTCTGCATGTCCCTCCACTGGCTCCCAATCTTCCACCGTATCCAATTCAAACTACTAACACTGACCTACAAAGCTGTGCATAATCTGTCTCCTCCGTATATCTCTGAACTAATCTCCCACTACACTCCAACACGTCACTTCCGGTCCTCCCAAGATCTCCTTCTCTCCTCCTCTCTCATTCGCTCCTCATGCAACCGACTCCAAGACTTCTCCCAAGCATCCCCAGTCTCCTGGAACTCGCTGCCTCAACACGTCAGATTATCCCCTACCCTTGCAAACTTCAAACGGAACCTGAAAACCCACCTGTTCAGAAATGCCTACAATCTACAATGAACTCACTGCTGCCCGACCACCGTGCGGAGCTGCCACCCAATCTACACATGTAAGCCCGCAAGGGTAGAGCCCTCTTCCCTCTGTACTAGTCTGTCTACTGTAACTTGTATAGGTATTTTGTATGTAACCCCCTTCTCATGTACAGCACCATGGAATTAATGGTGCTCTATAAATAAATAATAATAATAATAATAATGTTTATCATGCATTATATAAAAATAACAAAATCTACCTGACGTACCCCTTATACTCTGCCTTTATGCAGCTGCCCCATTTTTGTGGACATTGTTGCAGTGGTGATGTAGGGAAGTGGACACAACAGCCTGCTGATTACATCAGACCTAATAGGGCTAGTAGGAGAACACTGCCCTCTGCTGGTGGAGGAAACTATCTGGAACTAAAGAACGGACAAATGTTTCCTCAGGGAAAGATATTTAGGTAGACATTGTGTCAAGTGATAGGAGTGATGCTGCAGTAAGATATAAAAGAGCAGGATGTTGACAGAAGGTTGAGACTGGCGCCAAGAAGCAGAAGCGAGAAGACGTGTGCTTAGGGGTGTGGGACGTTACCCTCCCTGCTGAAGGAGCGTTTGAGCTTATTGCAGACCATGGAGTATGAGTCAAGTCATTCCTGTGACCCACCCGCCGATACCACCTGTCAAGAGCCTGAGTTACGTTAGCCACCCGAAGATGACATCGATCAAGATCCTGAGCCTGAGCTATGTGGTCAAGCCACAGACTCCACTAGTCAAAACCCTGATCCTGAGCTTTGTGGTGAAGCCATAGAGTACGTCGATCAATACGCCGAGTTCGAGCTACAAGGTCAAGACACTACAGACGCCGCCAGTCAAGATTGCGGCCACTGTGTGGCCTCGACCTTTGCCTACTGCTATGTTCTGTGGCATCTGAGGACATAGTATGTATTTAAGGGTGATGCTAGATATATTTCGCTATCCCAAGTGCTTAGGACGGTAGCTGAAAGCACTTAGGTCCCTCTCTGTTTATATCCTCTCAAGTAAGGTGACCGGATTAGTGGGGGACCTCACACTGGTTAAATAAGTTACATCTTCTTCTGTGAAGGGAATGGTTTGCCGGGGTGGTTCTCAGGGTTATGTGCTGATAAACGTTATGGTCATTGTACATATATCCTGAATATGTCGCGGGCGGGGAGGAAGGTGTCAGCACACCGCGCTCACCCCTTCTGCTCGGGTCCGGCTGCTCAGTGGTGGCTCGAGCCGTAGGCCGGATCCCGGGGGTTTCCTCGAGCGGCACTCCTCGCCCGTGAGTGAAAGGGGGGTTGTTTGGGGTGTTGGGATAATGTCCGTGACGCCACCCACGGTTGTGGTGATGTGTAGCACCACCGCTGCTCGATGCGGGGATCCCGGGGATGGTGAAGGGGAGCAGCTAGGTGTTGTGTTGCCCCTCCGTGGGTAGGGGTTGGTGATCCCGGGGCCCGGTGATGGCTTGTGAGGTGCAGGGCCTGGTGGGTGCAGGGACGCGGGGGCAGCGCTGTGCCTTGCGGCACTGTGGTACTCACTCAGCCTGAGACGTGGACACAGTTTGTACGGTAAACCAAACGGCTGGTAAGACGGTCCCACGGACGGCTGCTTTGCTTTCCCGGTAGGTGACGGTGATGTCCCTTTTCCTTGCACCTGTATGTACGGTTGGTTGCGATGGGTCCCCACCGGTAACCCGCTCCCCGGCTTCAAGCTGGGCCGGAGGAGCACTACACTTTGCCCGCAGGCGCTGGCCCTCAGAGACTGGTGCCCTGGCGGTGGCGGTGTCTCTGTTGTACAGGTTGAGCTGTTGCCTTCAATCGGGGCTTGGTTGTTGGGGGAATCTACGTCCCCTTCACTGACGGATTCGGCAAATTTGGCGACTCCTAGCCTTGCCGGGGTCCGAGAGGCCCCTGCCCTGGTGCTGACTGTCCTTCGGAACACTGCTCCAGACCACCGGGCACACAGCCAACGGGGTCCTTCCAGGAACTTCCAAACGGTCCCCCCCCGGACAGTCACCGCCGTCGCTGACCTTGCTGTACTGGCCCTACACAAAGCTGGGCTCTCAGGCTTTGCACACTCTCTGCTCTGTCACCACTTCTTGCTTTCCTCCTTTTCCACTTTTCTTTCCTTCACTTTCACTTCTCTGTTGTTTACTCTAGCCCTTCACTGGACTTCATTCTTCCCCTGCCCGGGGCTATCTTGTTTACACAAGCTCGCCCTGAGCTCGACTGCCTGACACTTCCTGCCTCCAGAGCTGTGAGCTCCTTGGTGGGCGGAGCCAACCGCCTGGCCCACCCCCTGGTGTGAATCACCAGCCTCTGGAGGAAGGCAACAAGGATTTTTGGTTCAGCTTAGGTGTGCCTACCTGGGATGTGGGGTGTGGTGGTGTTGTGACCTGTGTCCCCTGGCTTGCCCAGGGCGACACATTCCCCCTTAGCAAAACGCAGACCGTCCGCGGGCTGCCGTCCTACACCGGTTTTATTTTTTCTGTAAAAAGGGATAACAGGGTTAAACAACATGCATAACATTTTTAATAACTTCTTCCCAAGACGGGAGGCACATTTACTTTTAACGTTTCAACGGTATACGGTCACGGTTTCCGCTCTCTCCCACCCAAGTAACCTGGCCCTGATGCTGCCCCTAAAACCCAGGCAGCACCCCTTGACCCACAGTCCAGCACACGGTACCCGAGCGGGATCTGTCCTTCCCTCCAGAGGGTAGCCACCGGTTCCTTTGGTGGCTGGGCCCTGGCCTGCTCTGCTCAGGGCCCTCTCTCCAACCTGCCTCTCCGGAGGCGGCCTGCGGAAACGGTAACGGTACCCAACATATTTACAAGCCACTAACGTCTGTGGTTGCCCTGCAAAGTTCACGGGCTTGTCCATGGATAGTTCCCATGCATTTTTAAACTTTAAACGGTCCCCACGGGGACAACGGTGCCGGCTCCAGCCGGTTGCAAATCACAGCAGACAATCAGGTGAAAGCTCGGATAATCATCTTTCTTATCATCACTTTAAACTTTCAAACAAACTTGTAAACATGCTGACTGGAGGTCCCAACGGGGACTGTGCAGCGGCACTCCGCTGCCTTTTGCGTCTCAACAGTCCATTCTCACTCGTGGGGCTCTAGTGCCACCTTCACATGGTGCACCGCTCTGGACCCCAATGGTAGCTCGCTGCAGGCGATCTTCTTCCATATTCATGCGGGCATGCACATCCGCTCTACACCCCTCTCGGGCATCGATCTCCCTGCGCAGCTGATGTTGCCGCCGCTCCCAGCCGGGAGTACTTTCTGTTTGCTCCGGTTCAGTGTGTGCGGGGGACGGACCCAGCCAGAGTCCCTCCGTGTCAGCTACGACCGGCACCTTCAGTAATGAGAGACCCTGCTGTGACATGGCCTCCTCTGCCTCCTGGCAGCTGCATCCCCGCCGTGCCTCCGGTGCATCTTTGCTGACGGGCTCAGCCTTTGGCTTCTTCCATAGAAGCGGTTCAGGGTGGTCATGAGCTTCTGCTGCAGGTCGGTCCGCCAGGGCGGATTGGCAGGGTACCGCTACCGGTGGTGGTGGTAGCGGGCCTAGTGGCGGGGCAGCAGCAGCTAACGCGGGTAGTGGGAGAGGCAGCAGGGTGAACGGGTGTAGGCCGGGCCCCTCAGCCGCAGCGGCCGATCCCTCGGGAATACAGGGACGTGGGTCTCTTACCCGTTCCTCCAAATCTTCCTCCACCTCGCATCTCTACATAGCAGCCACCACTTCCACCATGTCGGCCTCCCACTCCTCCAGGAGGAGCTGCATGCGGACCTGCAGACGGCTGCTTAGTTGGGCGGTCCGGACTTCCACCCACGCCGCCATGCCGGGCGCGGGGACCACGGTGTTGTTGGTCGGACTCTGCATCTTTAGCAGCGGCCTCTTCCAGGAACCAATAAATGGCCGCAGGGTCCTGGCGTCCCTGCTTCCACAGCCGCGCTCACATGCGGCCAGCCGCCATTTCGTCCCCCTTAGCTCTTTCCGGCCCCTCCTCTCTCGGGGCGGGGTTTTGGCCTTCGCGCCTCTACTGCTCGAGAAGACGCTCGAGCGGGAACTTTTCGCGCCAAAGATGGCGGCTTCTGCAATTTTCCTGCCGGATACCTCCGGCGGTAACAAGGCGCACCTCTACCAGACGGCAGAGCGGTAAGATCCTGTTCGTGACGCCAAGTTGTCGCGGGCGGGGAGGAGGGTGTCAGCACACCGCGCTCACCCCTTCTGCTCGGGTCCGGCTGCTCAGTGGTGGCTCGAGCCGTAGGCCGGATCCCGGGGGTTTCCTCGAGCGGCACTCCTCGCCCGTGAGTGAAAGGGGGGTTGTTTGGGGTGTTGGGATAATGTCCGTGACGCCACCCACGGTTGTGGTGATGTGTAGCACCACCGCTGCTCGATGCGGGGATCCCGGGGATGGTGAAGGGGAGCAGCTAGGTGTTGTGTTGCCCCTCCGTGGGTAAGGGTTGGTGATCCCGGGGCCCGGTGATGGCTTGTGAGGTGCAGGGCCTGGTGGGCGCAGGGACGCGGGGGCAGCGCTGTGCCTTGCGGCACTGTGGTACTCACTCAGCCTGAGACGTGGACACAGTTTGTACGGTAAACCAAACGGCTGGTAAGACGGTCCCACGGACGGCTGCTTTGCTTTCCCGGTAGGTGACGGTGATGTCCCTTTTCCTTGCACCTGTATGTACGGTTGGTTGCGATGGGTCCCCACCGGTAACCCGCTCCCCGGCTTCAAGCTGGGCCGGAGGAGCACTACACTTTGCCCGCAGGCGCTGGCCCTCAGAGACTGGTGCCCTGGCGGTGGCGGTGTCTCTGTTGTACAGGTTGAGCTGTTGCCTTCAATCGGGGCTTGGTTGTTGGGGGAATCTACGTCCCCTTCACTGACGGATTCGGCAAATTTGGCGACTCCTAGCCTTGCCGGGGTCCGAGAGGCCCCTGCCCTGGTGCTGACTGTCCTTCGGAACACTGCTCCAGACCACCGGGCACACAGCCAACGGGGTCCTTCCAGGAACTTCCAAACGGTCCCCCTCCGGACAGTCACCGCCGTCGCTGACCTTGCTGTACTGGCCCTACACAAAGCTGGGCTCTCAGGCTTTGCACACTCTCTGCTCTGTCACCACTTCTTGCTTTCCTCCTTTTCCACTTTTCTTTCCTTCACTTTCACTTCTCTGTTGTTTACTCTAGCCCTTCACTGGACTTCACTCTTCCCCTGCCCGGGGCTATTTTGTTTACACAAGCTCGCCCTGAGCTCGACTGCCTGACACTTCCTGCCTCCAGAGCTGTGAGCTCCTTGGTGGGCGGAGCCAACCGCCTGGCCCACCCCCTGGTGTGAATCACCAGCCTCTGGAGGAAGGCAACAAGGATTTTTGGTTCAGCTTAGGTGTGCCTACCTGGGATGTGGGGTGTGGTGGTGTTGTGACCTGTGTCCCCTGGCTTGCCCAGGGCGACACAAATACATGTTTATTGAGTGTGTTTAAACTGAATATATTCTACCAACGGGAGCTTCCGTTGAGTTTACGTTGAGTTCCCACACCACACTATATCAACCTGTGTAAAAATACAGTGTACAGTCACCACACTGTCATCCCTCTTTATGTGTTGAATTCCGGGCTTGTTTGTTACAGTGCCATCACGAATATAGTACATGTCATCAGTCAGTTACACTCAGTAACAGCCATTAAGAGAATTTAGTGGGTCTCACTAAACTCTCGTCGTTAACAGTAGCGACCTGGTTCTTTGTATCGGATTGGTTGTGACCCATCATTAAACAGTGAGGAAACCACAGCCAAGATGTGAGGATATTAGCTCTCCCTGTTTCAGTAGGCCCATACAGCAAAACTATATGAGAAACGGTAACTCAGCATGGAGAGCAGCTCTAAAGGAAAGGAGGGTTCAGGCCAGAATCCCCAGCTGCACCTAGGTGTAGTGGATGTCTTCTCCTGAAGGAAAAATGCTCTGGTGTCCCAGTGCACACAGTTTTCTGTGGATACCTCAGAAGTAAGACACCCATAGTGAATATGGGGATCATGCCACACATAATGACGAACAGAAGGTACTAGGATTTGGAGGCCACTGTGGTATCACAGACCTGTAGAGTCAGAGTGTAAGTATAGTATATGGAGATAAGGTATGCACACCAGTGACTATGTAAGGGGACTACATGAAATAGCAGAAACTGCTGTGTGAATACTGACATGAAAAATCCAATAGCTATATGTAAGAATGAAATGTGAAAAATGGAACCTGCATTACTGCCATGAATATATGAATAAAGAGAAATTTAGCTACTGAATTGATCAATGCAATAGAGCCCCAACACTACGCCAAAGTATTTCTCTACGTTGGGGTCCCTAGCTTGTGTGTGTCCTCTCATGCAGTTAAAAAACTTACCGTGTATGGGAAGCTGAGACCCAGGCTATATATACGTATCATGTGGATTGGCAATAAGTGTGAGTGGGGAGGGTTCTCAAACGAAAAAATACTAACAAATAGGAATAACGTTTGGAACTCAATAACTTCAATAACGTTATTGAATTTTTCATGTCAGTATTCACACAGCAGTTTCTGCTATTACATGTATTCCCCTTGCATAGTCACTGGTGTGCATACCTTAGCTCCATATAGTGATGTTTTTTTAGGTTTTTGCACCCAGTTCAGACATAGAGTGTAAGTATAGGACTCCAGTGTGTTAGAGGGCCTACTGCCTGCTCTGAAAGGTCATACTGCATAGCACTCCCCACTTATTTCCAGTATGCTTGTTTCTGCTTCTGATTATTTGCGATAAACAGATGTATAACCATCAAGCTTCATGTACTACCATGTACTGTTTTACATATGCTGCTTTAGGCCTGCGACACACATCCGTGCCGCCGGCACGTGTTTGTCATTTTTTGCACGTCCCGGCGGCACGGAGACACGTTAAGCAATACTACCCTATTGTAGCAGGCACACACACGTAAAACCACATGGAACGTGTGTCCGTGTGCGTTTGTACGTGTTTGCGTTTTTCAAAGCGCTGACATGTCAGTGTTTTCTCCCGCAGCACGGGTGTCACACGGCCCGCACCTGTACCACACGGGTGTAGTGTGGATGCGGTCCCGTGTGACACGTGCCGGAGAAAACACACGTGTCAGTGAAAAAAAACCAAAACATGTACTCACCCTCTCCAGCCCTCCTGTCTCTGCCGCTGCTGCCTCTTGCTGTCGACCGCCGCTCATTATTCTCATTTATTCACTTCCCTGCCTGGCAGCAGCAGCAGCGGCGGGGAGACGGCAGGGCTGGAGACCGAGGATCAGCACCACGGACAGCAGCACGGACAGCAGGAAGGACCAGGTAAGTATATAAATTACCGGTTCTACGTGTGCTATCGCGGATAGCACATGTAGAACACACGTGTCCCACACGTACCAGAGACACGTACTTACCTGCACGCAACACGCAGGGGAAATACGTGTCTCTTGGCACGTGCGTGATTTTCACGCGAATGTGGCAGAGGCCTTAAGTATTGCTTACTTCTGTTTTACAACACCAAGCCTGCTGCCTCTCCTGTTTCCTCCCTACACCACCATCCTGGGGTACTCCACTATCCATCCAGGCACGAGAGAACAGTAACTGCTGGCGTCACACCCGCACATTCATCACCAGGTGGCAGATGCCCGACACGGCCACCGCCGATGACACCGGATCAGACCCATTCCTAATGTATGTCGTTCCCTGCCCACTGCATAGTTAATGGTGAGGACTTAAAGTGACCCTATAGTTCAAATTAAAAATGTGACCATATGTGAGGCACACATACATGGCACTCCTCGTATGTTAGCTGGTGCCTCCTTCCTCTGTTCTGGAGCCCCATTCCTCTTTCTACTAATAGTCAGACTACCCTATAATTGTCTTTCTTAGGAAGTCCATATGTATATTCACAAAGGCTACCAGAACAAGAGGAAATCACCATTTACAGTATAACATTATGATTCAAGTCAATCACCCATCTACATTTTAAATGATGACCTTTGCAGTGCAAATTTGGAGGAAGAACTGTCTTAATGTGGATTTTCCACGTGTTTGTGTATTATAGTGCAGAATAGCAACTTATTTGCTAATTGCCGCTCATTTAATATCCTGTTTACACAAACAGACCACACTCCCGATGTACAATTTTTTCTCAAACGATGCGTCAGGGTTTATTTTCTGGGGATGCCTTATTTTTCCATAAATAACAATCTACGCTTATTCTTCAACTAAAAAAAATCAACATTTTTTAAAATATAGTCATACCAAAGCTTTTACTCTCTTGTCAGCAACCCATTCACAGATTGTCTTCCAGCTCACAAGACAAGTGTTGTCGATGTGATCCACACTTGTACTTGTTAGCATTTCTGTCATGTATGGTATGGGGGAATATCAGACAAACGGCAAAAGGGGTGTGGGGAGAGGGAAACCTTTTCTCTGGTGAAAACTACCGCTGGCCCCCGGCTGTGACATTCCTAGATAGGTACTGCACCTAAATGCCAATCAAGATACCTAGGCCCTGGTTGACTCTGAAATAGGCCCTAGGTAGTGACCGGATGGGATGAGCACTAGTCAGCCCGATTAAGACCTAAAGAAAACAAAAGGAAAACAAACAGGGGAAAGCAAATGAACAACTTATCAGCAAAATGATTTTGGGAGAATGACAGTGTGTCGCCCCCACGCCAGAAGCCGCTGCTGCTCGGATCCGGATCCACGGTATGGCTCGAGGGATTCTCCGGAGCCGGGGGAGCTGCGCGGACACTCCGAATCAAAGGGGTACGTATTTGTACGGGATTGGTTATAAGCTGTCTGTGACGCCACCCACGGTGTGTGGTGAGATGTAGCACCCTCGCTGCTGCTATAGGACACCCGGGGGAAGATGTGATGTCAGCTGGATGTTAACCCCTCCGTGGGTAGGGATGGTTGCCCCGGGACCCGATGACTTGGTGCAGGGGACGGTGATCGCAGGGGCCGGCGCACCTGGTCAGACCAGGGAGTTTCAGCTTACTCACGGTTAAAGAAATCAGACAAGTCCAGTACTTAACCAAGGTGCTGGTGGTCGGCCGCCACGGCCGGGTATACTCTGGTCCCCCACCCGGGCTGGTGGTCTGTGTCACTTTCCTCTGCACTGTGTTGTGTTGTGGTGGACTTCCCGGTGTGGAACGCAGGAGTCCGCTCCCAGTACTATTGTTGGGAGCCCTGCCCGTTGACGCTGACCCGTGGGATCTTCCGGGCCCTGGCGGATGCCCTATCCCTCTCTGTGGGTGGTTGTCTGCTTTTGGGACTTTGGTTGGGACAGGACCTATAATACTGCCCTCAATCGGTTAATTAGCTAGGCCGGTGGTTCCGGTCCTTGCTTCAGGGTCCAAGTACCCCCTCTGTGCACGGTTTCCAGTCGGGTCTCCGGCGTCGGTACCGGCGGGCTCCTACCCTGTCCCGGTCCACCTCGGATCTGCCGAGCCGTCTTCCCGTCTCCTGCTAGAAACGGACCACCATCTGCCACCTAGCCAATGCACCAGGGCCCCAACCCCGGCGCCTGTCAGTTTGAGCCTCAGACCTATGGCACAGACCTGGACCCCACTCCAACTTAGACTTTACACTGCCACTACTCAAAGTTATTCTACTGTTTTCCTGCCCCGGGCTCTCTAGACCCCTAGGTGGGCGTTCTCCATCCGCCTGGTCCCGCCAACTGGTGTGCCTATCCTGCCCTAGGGGAGGTGACTAGGGTTTCAGGTCGGCTGATTTAACCCTGTGAGGGAAGGTGTTATGCAGGAGCCTAAAGTGTGCGACTACCTGGTTTTGCCAGGGCGTCACAACAGCAACATACAACAACGTGATTCGACAGGAGATTTCAAGCCAACTGCTTGCAATCTAGACAGCATAGGAGTAAACTCTACCACCAGCAACAAACCAAGAGGAAATGCAGGTGTATATATATAGACACAGGGGGTGGGGATAAGGATTTGCAGCTGAACTGCTAAGATAACTGCAGGGTCCAAAATGGAATGAGTCAATACGAACAGGGAAAATACATAGAACTCCATTCACACCAAGGAAGGAAGAATGGTATATCAAGGAGCAGTTTGTGCAGCTAAAAGCAGCGACCTTCTGCAGCCAGACACCACAGATTTTGTCTGTCAACCATGACACACCTGTGACAATTTCCCTTATAACCTATTGACTCTGGTTATCCTACTCTGTTCGCCATTTTTGGACCATTCTGATATCTGGTACCTTCTCTTTAAAGTAGTGAGATTTTTGCTGTGAGGGTCCTCCACAATACCTTTCTTGTACTCAGTGGATTAGCTCTTTCTTTTTGCCCTCATGTTGTCTGGGGTTCAATATACAAGTATGGTATAATTCAAGCTCATGTGTTTGTGTACCGCCCCACGCTCGGCCGCAGCCGAGCCGCTCGGGTCCGGGCTCGTTCGGTGGGTGGCTCGAGCGCCTCCGGCACCCGGGGGTCACGTCGCTCTGAAGGGAAGCTGGCGCTATGTGAAAGAGGGTGATCTTCGGTGGGGAGGTTCACGGCCGAGGCCGTGGTGTTTAGGGATGTAAGTTGGTGACGCCACCCACGGGTTGTGGTGAGTGTGGACACCACCGCTGCCGTTAACTAGGCTCCCGGGGATGGTGTTGTGCAGCCTGGTGTTGACCCCTCTGTGGGCACGGGGTGATGGTCCCGGGGCCCGGTGGTTGCGAGGTGTGGGCGTGTTAGTGTGGTGCGGTGTGGTGCGCAGCCCGAGGGCACTATTGTACTCACTATGACAGATACACCGGAGTCTCTGGTAAACCAAAAGGATGGTGGTCGGTGCCTGCAGCCGGCTGCGCTTGGTCCCCCACCCGGTTCGGTGGTTCCCGCCTTTCTCCTTCACCTCTTTTTGTAGAACTTGACTGCCTATGCTTCAGCAACGGTAGTCCGCTCCCCGGCTTTATGTGTGTCGGGGAACCCGTTTGCCCACAGGCGCTGACCCGTGGGATCTCTCTGCCTGTGCGGTGGCTTTCTATCCCCCTCGGTGGGCTGCTGCCGTCTTTCGGGTCTTGGGACGGGAAAGGACCTAAGGTCCAGACCTCAATCAGTAAATTCGACGTGGTTCAGAAGCCACTGGACCACTGGGTCTGAGTACCCCTCCTGGTGCTCCGGTTTCCAGTTGGTTCCCCGGTTCGGTACCGGCGGGCCACTACCCTGTCCCGATCCCTTACGGTTCCACCAGCCTTCTTCCCGGCTCCTGCAGGCGCCAACCACCGTCTGCCTCCTGGTCACAGGGTATCTGGGCTACGACCCAGACCCCTGACAGACGTTTACAATTTGCTACTACTCTCCTCTCCTCCCTAAGAGATCTCATCTGCTGTGTTTTTCCCACCTCAAGGTTTTCCGAACTCCTCGGTGGGCATGGCCAACCACCTGGCTCCGCCCCCTGGTGTGAACGTCAAGACCTGAGAGTCGTGTTTTCAGGTTGGCTACTGTTACCTTGTTAGAGGATGGGTGTTTGTGCAAGGGCCTATCTGTGACTACCTGGCTAGTCCAGGGCGTCACATTTGCATATGGTACTGTATCTAGGTATAAGGTGGACAGACCCTACACCTAGAAAAGCAGATACCCCCAAAAAAATATGACTTAAAAGACCCAAAGCAATAAGGCTTGTGTGTGAGAGCCTGGCACTTGCCGACCCTTATTGTTTTGGGTCTCGTGGGTCTTTTGATTGCTATTCTTTTGGGAATGCCTGCCTTCCTTTACTGAAGGGTCTATCTTTCATGCCAATTGATTTTACTTTTTTACATGTGTAGCTGCCTGGACACTATTTTGATTAACTGTTTTTAATAACCTATAACTAGGGCTTATTTTTGGACTAGAGCTTATATTTTGAGCATCTGTAAAAATCCTAAAAAATCAACTAGGGCTTAATTTCCGAGTAGGTCTTGTTTTGGGTTAAACAGGGTAGATCGTTCAGTTCACATACTGTAGGCTGCCACTGTTCTTGACACACAAAGTCTGTTGTCACAGGATAATATGCTGCTAAAAATTATGATTTTTAACATTTCTTAACAGTACATTTACTGAATGAATCAGCACTTTCCATGTTCATTGGGTGATCGGCAACCTGTTTGCATTAAGGATTAAGCTGAAATAAGCTCCTTTCACAATAATTTTGCAGTGTAAATGTACAACCCCTTTAATGTCTTTATATTTTCAGTTTTGTACTGTGCCTTTACAAGTGTATTTTTTTATTGTCCTTGGCACCCCAAAACAAAGGCTTAAAGAGGACCAACTACCAGGATTTTCCTACAGTACAGACCAAAGGTTTGGACACACCTTCTCATTCAAAGAGTTTTCTTTATTTTCATGACTCTAAAAATTGTAGATTCACATTGAAGGCATCAAAACTATGAATTAACACATGTGGAATGAAATACTTAAAAAAGTGTGAAACAACTGAAAATATGTCTTATATTCTAGGTTCTTCAAAGTAGCCACCTTTTGCTTTGATTACTGCTTTGCACACTCTTGGCATTCTCTTGATGAGCTTCAAGAGGTAGTCACCGGAAATGGTCTTCCAACAGTCTTGAAGTTCGCAGAGATGCTTAGCACTTGTTGGTCCTTTTGCCGTCACTCTGCGGTCCAGCTCACCCCAAACCATCTCGATTGGGTTCAGGTCTGGTGACTGTGGAGACCAGGTCATCTGGCGAAGTACCCCATCACTCTCCTTCTTAGTCAAATAGCCCTTACTCAGCCTGGAGGTGTGTTTGGGGTCATTGTCCTGTTGAAAAATAAATGATGGTCCAACTAAACGCAAACCGGATGGAATAGCACGCCGCTGCAAGATGCTGTGGTAGCCATGCTGGTTCAGTATGCCTTCAATTTTGAATAAATCCCCAACAGTGTCACCAGCAAAGCACCCCCACACCATCACACCTCCTCCTCCATGCTTCAGGGTGGGAACCAGCCATGTAGAGTCCATCCGTTCACCTTTTTTACAAAGACACGGTGGTTGGATCCAAAGATCTCAAATTTGGACTCATCAGACTAAAGCACAGATTTCCACTGGTCTAATGTCCATTCCTTGTGTTCTTTAGCCCAAACAAGTCTCTTCTGCTTGTTGCCTGTCCTTAGCAGTGGTTTCCAAGCAGCTATTTTACCATGAAGGTCTGCTGCACAAAGCGTCCTCTTAATAGTTGTTCTAGAGATGAGAAGGTGTGTCCAAACGTTTGGTCTGTACTGTATATAAACTAAAGCCAGTGCTAAACTGGTGCTATCATGCTGATTCTATACATACCTTTAGTTGTGAGATCGGATGTATACTTTCTGAAATATAGGCAAGTAAAGTTTGTGAAGTGCACTGTTATTTGATTGATAGAAGCTACAGAATATTTAATGGATGGGTCACGTTTTGCTAGTTTTGCCCTCCCCTGTCATTCCTCCCCCTGTCCTTCCTCCCCCTGTAGTAACAGAGACAGAGGAGGAAGGACAGGCAGCAGAGATGATCTACTAGTGGTAAAACAAAGACTGCAGATAAACAACACCCTTGACAAGTGAGGATCACTGAATTCTATGTTTTAACCCTTACAGCATGCTGTATTCAGATTACATTGTTTCCTGGTCAGGCCATGCACCACCACTTGAAATAGCTGATAATAGTTTGCAAACACTTTTGCTACAATTTGACCCAATTTTTTGTTGTAATGTGTTGTATATTTGTCAAGCTACTACCTGCCTTGGCCTTTTAAACTAAGGGCGGCTTTGCACGTTGCAACATCGCACGTGCGATGTCGATGGGGTCAAATCGAAAGTGACGCACATCCGGCGTCACTTTTGACATTGTTGTGTGTAAATTCTAGATGATACGATAAACGAGCGCAAAAGCGTCGTTATTGTATCATCGTTGCAAGCTCCGACTTTTCCATAATTTTGCTGCAGCGATGGTACGATGCTGTTCCTCGTTCCTGTGGCAGCATACATTGCTGTGTGTGAAGCTGCAGGAGCGAGGAACTTCACCTTACCTGCCGCCGGCGGCTCTACGGAAGGAAGGAGGTGGGCGGGATGTTTACATCCTGCTCATCTCCGCCCCTCCGCTGCTATTGGCCGCCTGCCATGTGACGTCGCTATGACGCTGCACGACCCGCCCCCTTAGGAAGGAGGTGGGTCGCCGGCCAGAGCGACGGTCGCAGGGCAGGTGAGTGCATGTAAAGCTGGCGTAGCGATAATGTTCGCTACGCCAGCTATCACAAGATATCGTACCTGCGATGTCGCAACGTGCAAAGCCCGCCTAAGTCCCTTATGTTTTTAAGAATCATGTTGAGTGTTGTGTTATATGTTTATTGTAAATTTTTGCCTGCTCATTAGCCATACATTGTACAACTTTCACCTAAACATATATTACCGGCTTCACGGTCCAGAGCCATCCCATCCACCATCAACCTCCATGTTCCTGGGTGTCTGCGTCTGAACTATTTCATTGATGGTGACACAAAAACCCATTAGCATCAGTTGAACTCACATCAATTACACCCACCAGTGGAGGTGATGTAACTGTGATTTCATCTAATTAGGTTTTCTGCGATCCAAGTGAACTGTCTAATAAGGCTGAGTATGGCGCAGTTAACTCTGTCAGTTTCCTTTTGTAATAATACGTCTCAGTTCTAAACCGGTCACTGTGTTATTTGTAGCCGGCAGCTGTCAATACACGGGGGCTTCTCATCTGTATGCAATAATAATTAGCGCCCACATTCGGGAAGAGAGAAACGATCAATGCCAAACCCATGACATAAAAACTCAGCAACCCCTCCATCTCCATTGTGGGACTCCATATCTCTTGCAGCACAAGATATTATTACTTTTTCTTTTGTTTCCTCCCATCATAGTGAAATGAAACACATTGTTTTTCCTGTGCGTTTCTGTTCTCGGTTCTCACCAAATTCTTCGACATGTGAAAGAACTGAAATAGTTTGTTACACTTTGGCTGGGATCCTAAGCAAATGATTTTGTTTTTTGTCAGAATCCTGTTTCTCGATCGACCTCCTTTCTGTTTGCACCGCTGTAATACGCTCAGCCAATGTAAATATGTAAATCAAGATGCAGACGGAGTCAAAGTTAACTTCGGGTGTGATGTTTACATGCCGGTTTCCTTACTATTAAAGGGCAAAAGGGGAACAGGAAACATTGTAGACAGTATCTCCAAAAATATCATGTAGTATAGAATTCTGTATAATAGGACTAGCTGCAAAAAGTTTCAAAAATTATATAAGTTAAGCAAATATTAAAGGGAATGTGTTACCAGTAGTGATGAGTGAGCACTACCATGCTCGAGTGCTTGGTACTAGTAACTAGTGATGAGCAGGCACTACCATGCTCGAGTGCTTGGTACTAGTAACTAGTGATGAGCGGGCACTACCATGCTCGAGTGCTTGGTACTAGTAACTAGTGATGAGTGAGCACTACCATGCTCGAGTGCTTGGTACTAGTAACTAGTGATGAGTGAGCACTACCATGCTCGAGTGCTTGGTACTAGTAACTAGTGATGAGTGAGCACTACCATGCTCGAGTGCTTGGTACTAGTAACTAGTGATGAGTGAGCACTACCATGCTCGAGTGCTTGGTACTAGTAACTAGTGATGAGCGGGCACTACCATGCTCGAGTGCTTGGTACTAGTAACTAGTGATGAGCGGGCACTACCATGCTCGGGTGCTCGGTACTAGTAACTAGTGATGAGCGGGCACTACCATGCTCGGGTGCTCGTTACTAGTAACTAGTGATGAACGGGCTCTACCATACTCGGGTGCTCAGTACTCATATTTGTCGTTGGGCAGGCACTACAATGCTCGGGTGCTTGGTACTAATAACTAGTCATAAGCGAGCACTACCATGCTCGGGTTCTTGGTTCTTGTAACTAGTGACGAGTGAGCACTACCATGTTCAGGTACTCGGTATTCGTAACTAGTGATAAGAGGGCACTACCATGCTCGGGTGCTTGGTAATCGTAACTAATGATGACTGGACACTACCATGCTCGGGTGCTCGGTACTCGTAACTAGTGATGAGCGAGCAATACCATGCTCAGGTGCTCGGTACTCATAACTAGTGATGAATGAGCAAAACCATTCTTAGGTACTCAATCATCACTTGTAACAAGTAATGGGATGCTTGGACGGGCTGAGTACCAGAGTAATTGAAGTCAATGCGGAATAGAGGCTTTTTTCCCGGAACATCTTCTGGAAAAATGCTTGAGTTCTCTATTGACTTCCATTATACTTGAGTACTCAATTCGAGCCTGCCCAAGTGTCAGACTGCTAGTGACCTTCTGGAAAAATGCTCGAGTTCCTCATTGACTTTCATTATACTTAGGTACATGAGTTGCGACATTCCGAGCATCCAACTGCTCTTTACGAGTATCGAGCACCCAAGCATGAGTAGTGAGGTATGGTCCTTCTACTTTGTATATAACTCCAGCCTTATTACCTACAGTAAGTGGGAGTGGTCCACATGACCACTTTCCTGCAGAGAACAGTCAATGACCACACTCACTTGGCTAAAACAGTAGATACCGGAAAGTGGAGGTATAGCGGGCACTGTGGAAAGTCTGAATCATGCCAACCATGCCTTACTGCCAATGGATGATTACAGTAACATTGTCATCAGTGCTGTTCCAGCCCACACCAATGGAAAGACAGAAGAGGCGCGGGTCAGACTTTTGCTCCCCCTGCCCCTGCAGCGGTCATTTTGGGGAAACGGAAAACAAGGTGTCGCTCTGACAGTGGAAGTCAGAAGGTCTAAGAGCCATGAGCTCGAAACGCGTCTGGTGTGCGGTTTAAAGAACCTTTGGATTTTTCCTGACTCAGAGATGGTATACTTTTGTGGCTTTTCTTTATCACAAGAAAAATATTCCTTGTATTTTAAAAAAGTTTTTCATTAAAGCTGTGTTTTTATGGAAACGTGAAACTGGATAATTTCTTTGTTCACCAGTGGAAGTCAGAAGCAGCAGAGTATATAAAAAAATGGATCTTATACCTTTACATTTCTGTACTAATTTTCTTGGACTACATTGGTGAGACTTGTTAAGCGACTTGCACCCTTTTTCTGGGTAAGAAAAAAGGAAAAATTTAACGCACAAAAATTAGCAACTTTTTTTCATGTTTAACGTTCTCTTCACTTTTAAAAAATGGATGAGACTTAGCGGCAAAAGGCATTGCCTCTAAAAAACACCAAATTTACTATAAGTTACCCTGGAAATTAGTTTATATTACACTGCAAATCTGTGCAGAAATCTGTTAAAACGTCAGTCTGAAAGGGAATCTGTCAGTAGGTTCTTGCTCTGGAAAACGAGAGCTGCATTATGTAGCGGCCAATGTGTAACTGTAAGGTAGTGGGCGGCTCATACATCAAGAATGCACAGTGGAACATGTGTGAACGAATGTCGCCATCTACTGGCCAGAGATAAAAGAGGTGGGAACTAACAGAACCAAGTAGGAACTAAAATAAAAAAAAATGATGTTCAGGGGCACGAGAGAGACCAGACACAAAAGGACATGTTATCTACTGTGGCACAGATAGAAAATATAGAAACCCCAAGGCCAAAGCAAGGGAGGAGTCACCGGCCAGACCTGTATCAGGTCGGATGTGTAGAGTCAATTGAACTTGCTTACAGAAAGAAGAGGGACAAGGTCCTTAGCCCAGGCCAGGGGCTCTAATAAAATCAATGGAAAAATCGCTCAGGAGAGCAGCAGGATGAAGTCCTAAGCCAAAACCAGGAGGCCTAACTAAAGGGGCGGTCAATCGAGTGAGCCGAAGCCCAGAAGGCCTGCTTAAAGGGATGATTAAGTGGTTGAGCTGAAGGACAGGAGGGCTAGATAACAATATGAAAGGGATTTAAGCTACGCTCTAGGAAACAGAAACAGCCAGAGTAGTTCATGGATATAAGGAGTCGTAAGCGTGCTACAGAGCAAGACTTCTAGCCTAAAGCGGGCTTTACACGCTGCGATGTCGGTCCCGATATCGCCAGCGTGGGTACCCATCCCCATCTGTTGTGCGACACGGGCAAATCGCTGCCCGTGCCGCACAACATCGCCCAGACCCGTCACACATACTTACCAGCCCGGCAACGTCGCTGTGACCGGCGAACCGCCTCCTTTCTAAGGGGGCGGTCCATGCGGCGTCACAGCGACGTCACCGAGCGGCCGCCCAATAGAAGCGGAGGGGCTGAGATGACCGGGACATAACATCCCGCCCACCTCCTTCCTTCCTCATAGCGGCCGGGAGGCAGGTAAGGAGAGCTTCCTCGTTCCTGCGGCGTCACACATAGCGATGTGTGCTGCCGCAGCAACTAGGAACAACTTCGTTACTGCTGCAGTAACGATATTTGAGAAGGGACCCCCATGTCACCGATGAGCGATTTCGCACGTTTTTGCAATGATGCAAAATCGTTCATAGGTGTCACACGCAGCAACATCGCTAATGCGGCCGGATGTGCGTCACCAATTCCGTGACCCCAACGAGTTTGCATTAGCGATGTCGCAGCGTGTAAAGGCCCCTTAACGTGGAAACTGAGCTGATTCCCTTTAGGTCCAGTTCCAGGGACCTCCAATGCAAGTTTACGAGTCTGGGCAAATCTCCTTAAAGCAACATGCAACAAACCAAAGTATCCTTTCTAATATCGTTAGATATATCATATAGGTAAAGTCTGTGATTTAAATTGTATTGTATAGCTATTTAATGTTCTGTGATTTGTGCATTGTCATCTATTAGACATTGCATTTCTCAATAATCGAATTGTAAATATTTAATAAACTTATTGGACAGTTCCATTGAGTCTGCATTGTCTGTGCTGCATGCCTGCACCTGTGAACATCACTTACTGGGCTGTTTGGTGGAGTTTTAAAAGAATCCTATGTTTTATGTTGCGGATCTAGGAGTGCTCAGAATGCTGAGCTGTGTATAACCCAGCCCTCACCACTGATTGGCAGCTTCTTGTGTACACTGTACATGCTCAGCAAGTTGCCAATCAGTGGTGGGGGTGGGGTTATACAGATTATCTGGTCTTACTTACAAGTGACACATAGTTCTCTAGTGATACTCTCCTGGTGATAAAACACTGATTGTACTGAACCTGCAGCAAGCTGCTGAACAAGTGACTCATCCCTGGAATCAGATTCCCTTCCCCTACATTGTACTGCTCTCAGATTAAATATCAAAATCCTGCTGACAGATTCTCTTTAAGTACCATATTTTCTGGATTGTAAGATGTACTTTTCTCCCCCACAAAACTGGAGTACAATGGGGTTGCGTCTTACAAAACTGGAATGGCTTACCGGGGCGGTGGAGCAAGATCATAGGAGATAGGGTCACAGGTTGTGTTCGGGGGTGTGGCGGCTGGCACCATTGATCTGCCGGTGGTCTGCAGGGGTGTCACTGCAGTGGAACGACTCAGGAGGGTCACAGGACGGGGTGTCTCGGCAGTGGGTGCATTAAGCTGACTGCGGGCTCCATTGATTCGCCCACGGTTGATGCGCGATGGACTTCAAGAAAATAGGAGCGGGGGTGGCGCATGCACAGATTGACGCAATGGACTACAAGAAAATGGCCGCAGAGTCCTATCTGCGCACGGGCAGCCTCCACTGCCATTTTCTTGAAGTCCATCTTGTCAACTGCGGGCGATTCAATGGAGCCCGCAGTCAGATCAATGTCACCCACCGCTGAGACACCTCGTCCTATGACCCTTTGTCCTGTGATGCTCCTAAGTCGCTCCACTGCAGTGTCACCCCCGCAACCTGCTGGCTGATCAATGGCGCCTGCCACTGCGACACTCCAGCAGCACGCTGGCAGATCAATGGTGCCTGCCACCACAACACCCCCGAGCCCGCAGTATCGCTGACCCTTCTGAACTGCATCACCCGCTCCTCTGAGCCCACAGCATTGCCCTGACTTCTGTGACCATTCTGGCCCACTCCACCACCACCGCCGCCCCCTGGAGAGATATTATAAGACGCACTCGGATTATAAGATGGACCCATATTTTAACATTAAAAATTATTTTTTCCTATTTTCCTCCTCTAAACTTGGGGTGAGTCTTATAATCCAGTGCGTCTTATAAAATGAAAAATACGGTAAATGTTCCTTATGTGTAAATAAATAGTCTCCCATAGGAGCATTGCAGTAATAATTAGTCTCTATATGCGGAGTCCGATGTCCAAGTCCGATGGAGTGTGTCTTCGTATGAAATCGGCAGCATATAGAGTACAGAACATGAGTTGTAATATTACTTTGCAAATGAGAGATTACAGATTAACGACCTGAGATATCCACGATGAGATCAATTAATCCAGGACTGTCACTACCTTATTGTACGGTGTCCTACAGAAACTTTCATTTAGTGCAAACACTGTCAAGTAGTAAAATATCACTTCCTTTCTTTTTATGACCTACTGTATGTGATTCTCATAAAACAAAGATCAAACCATTCATCCTCGCGCTCCGGATTCTTCTCTCTCCATTCAAGGACTTTTAATTTCCAGAGCTATTCTTCGCGTTTCATTGAAATTCATATGCTAATGTTCTGCCAGTAAATTGCAAACGGGGTTTTCATGTAAGATGATATATTTTAGTGACTGAGTGTTACCGTGTGCACCGCATCAGGTAAGAGCATGCGTCTGTATGTGTGACAGCACCAGCCCTGCCTAATTCCAGATCATTAATACTGGAAGATGTTGTCATTCAGCCTTTGTTAATATAGGACTATCATTAATTATCCCTGGAAGCCAAAGTAAGAGCAGGTGTCTGCGATACCGTATCGTAACACATTCATCATGTAATAATATAATCTATGTCATGTACTTTCCTATTAAAATGATTGTAACATGAAAAAAATCCACTCACCATCAGTCTTACTAGGGATATGGATAATATAAAGGGCGGGCAGTGCCTTAAAGGGGTATTCCCATCTCCAAAATCCTATCCCAATATGTAGTTGGTGTAATATTAGGAAATACCTCCAATTAGAAATGTAGTGCAGTTCTCCTGATATTGCCATATCTCTTACCTCATGTGCAGGGCATTGCAACTAGGTATCCATGGTTACATCCACTCAATGCCGTGCACATGAGGTAAGAGACATTATTATTATTATTTATTATTATTATTTATTATTATAACGCCATCAATTCCATGGTGCTTTACATGTGAAAGGGGTATATATAATAGGGACAAGTACAATAATCATAAACAATACAAGACACAGACAGGTACAGGAGGAGAGAGGACGCTGCCCGCGAAGGCTCACAGTCTACATAACTATATCAACTATACATGTGGTATAGTTCTCGTGATATAGCCATGTCTCTTACCTCATGTGCATGGCATTGCAGCCAGGTATCCATGGTTACATCCACTCAATGCCCTGCACATGAGGTAGCAGACATGACTATATAAGGAGAACTATACATGTAGTATAGTTCTCCTAACATAGCTGTGTCTCTTACCTCATGTGCAGGGCATTGTACCTTACGTATCCATGGTTACCTCCACTCAATGCCCTGCAAATGAGGTAAGAGACATGACTATATCAACTATACATGTAGTATAGTTCTCCTGATATAGCCATGTCCCTTACCTCATATGCATGGCATTGCAGCCAGGTATCCATGGTTACATCCACTCAATGCCCTGCACATGAGGTAGCAGACATGACTATATAAGGAGAACTATACATGTAGTATAGTTCTCCTAACATAGCTGTGTCTCTTACCTCATGTGCAGGGCATTGTACCTTAGGTATCCATGGTTACATCCACTCAATGCCCTGCACATTAGGTAAGAGACATGGCTATATGAGGTGAATTATACTACATTTGTAATTGGAAGTATTTGCTATTGGTATTATTATTATTACACTTACTACGTATTGGGATAGGATCTTGGAGATGGGAATACCCTTTTAAGTGCCCCCCTTAAAAGGGTATTCCCACCAGAAAAGCAGCTCCCGCTCTAGAATATTGAAATCATCCAAGTGTTTCAAAGGTGGCCATACTGTACACCTCCCTCCTACATTTCTGAGTGTCCATGGGCTGAGAAAGATAGTGAGTCCATTCAGGACCTATCTATAAAAAGGGGATTAATCACTTTTTGCTATGTAGACGGAAAGGACAAATAATCCACTAAAGTGTTCAAAAAACACCCAAAAATATAAACTACTTTACGCAAGAGCTTTATGGTTATTATTCTATCATATGATTTATCAATGATTTGCCATACATTAAAAACATATAATTAATCCCTTTACGATGTGGCCAATTTCCATTTTATGCATATATTTTTTTCCTCCCCCTTATTCTCAAAGCCATCACTTTTTTATTTTTCTGTTCACATACACATATGAGGGCTAGGGATCAGCAAATCTGAACTGTAAAGTTTGGTGTTTGTACACCTAGTGTACAGGGCTCAAACTCGACCATGGACTTCCCACAGAACTCTGTGGTTGACTTCAGAGTTCGGATGCTGAACAGATAATGAATACAGTTTGTTGAAAGGCTGCAGCACATCCAATTAACAAGTTTTTGATATGAGGTAGATGCTTGGGCGCTGCTAGGAACAAAATAATATAAAAAAAGAACATGGGATTTTTGATAACCAGCTCAGGTAAAGCTGACATATGGAGGCTGCTATTACCAGGCAGGAAGGGTCCCTGATTATTTGGCCCCTCCCAGCCTAAAATTAGCAGCTTGCTGCTGCCCCAGAAGTGGTTCATACATTATATGTTGCATCCATAAATCTGCAGGATTAATAACAGGTACACACAGTGTCTGCTTTGTCTCTCATGCCCCTCGTTCTTGGTGGCTTTTCCCAACCTTGGCCTCATTGGAGACTAATAGCCGTATCCTTCGCTTGACATCACAAACACTGACCTATTCAGGCAGCACTTCGATCACTTCTTGAACTCTCTCACAGTGAAGGGATCACTCCTATTTTAAAAGGTGGCCATATTTTCCTTGGGACAAGCTGTTGGCTCAAGTTATGAAGCTGTGGTGGAATGCCAAGTGTGATAACTTCCCTCTCCTGTCCACCATATTGGTATTATGCAAGTACTGGCAAGGTGTAGCCTAGAACCGTTCACTTGATCACCCAATTTGACCCCAAAGAATGGGGAATCAACCATTTTATAACCAATAGTAAAGGGAAGTTTCTCCTTGTTGAACTCACTTATGACCGGAACCCAGCGCTCAATCTACTCTCCATGTGCAAATAACTCTCATGTAAGCCGATTGTGGAGAAACCTGACTCAACATCTCCAAACCAAAGAACAAATCAAATACAATAAATAGTAAATTCTTTGTAGTGCACAAAATAGGGGATAACACCCGGAAAGAAATAAGTATAAACTCACATTGTGCATAAGAAGCTAACACGCGGCAGGCTAAGAGAGAAGATCATGATACAAAACAGACTTTAGCAATCTTCTACTTGTAAGAGGGTCACATGAGCTTGAACTTTCTCAACCCTCTTACAAACCGTCTTCATCTCCTCTTCCTTGGCCTCTGACTCTTGATCTGTGGCTCACGGCTCCAAAATGCTGCACGGTCTAATTTCTTCTCTCTGATCTCCATCCATCTAACAACCCACATCTGCCCTTTACACCATCAATGAGCTCCCGTTCTCCTTATTATATTCTCTCACTATTATTTTCAAGATTTCTCGAATGGCGCAGTGCACTGGACCATTGGACTTTCTTCTTAATCTGACAGGTTTACTTTTGCTAAAGGGTTGAGCTAATCTTTTGTCTTCAGGAACACACTTGCCCTCAGCCTCCCAACTTCCTGCTTACCAGAGGTTGGTGGTTCTCCTGAAGATTGACAGTTCAGATCCACAGTATGGCTGCGCTTCTCGTCTGAGGTATACACTGTTTGCATTCGCTGCTTTAACCCTTTGTTGAAGTTGCTGCATCAGTCTATCGTTGTGTCTTCCCCCTGTTTATCTTCCTTCTTTGGTGTTATTTTAGTGCAGCGGTGGGCCTAGCATCCCTTACCTGCACACTCACTAGCCAGGACTAATGTAGGGTCATTCAGGGTTTCAGGTCTCTGCTCATCGTCCGGTGAGGAACCTGTATAGGGACTCGCTGGGAGAGCACTTACTAGCATTAGGGTCCACCATTGTTAAAGTGTCCCCGGTGTACCCCTTGTTTGTTGATGGCATAACCCCTGTTGCTGTGTATTTTTTCCTCACCTTCCCTAAGTCCGTGCCGTGACAATCCCTAAATTCTTGACAACAAAGAGGATTTTTAATAAGAAAAGAGAAGTAAATAATTGCAAAGTATCATATTTTAACCAGCATTTTGCAAATTTAACCACTAATAAACAAGAGACCACCTACTGAAGGAGGCCATGTTGGACCAGATGATCCAGCAGGTCCCTTCCTACTGTAACATTCTGTGATTCTATGTAATCTAGCTAACTTCCTACAAATAACCCGATCACAAATTTCTCCACTAACCACAAATTCACCAGGTTATACTCTGTATCTTGGCTCAGTTAGGCTATGTTCACATTTCTGTTGTTTAGGATCAGTCACAATCCGCCGCTCTGATAAGCAACGCAATCCGTTTAGCGGATTCAGTTGTTCCCATAGACTTGTATGAGCGGCGGTTTGCGACTGATGCCCTTGCGTTGTATGCGCCGCCAGACTAATCAGTCGTGGAAAGACTGACTGTCGGGCGTCAGGAACGCAGCATGTCTCTTTTTTGAGCAGCGGAATCCATTTGTTTTCACTGCGCATGCTCAGATCTTGTGTTTAATCATTCAAATCAATGTCTCTCTGTCTCGGCGGCCGAATGATCAGCTGATCACCCGGTGGCTGGCTTCTGTGAACGATCAGCTGATTGGCCGGCTTCTGTGAGCGATCTGCTGATCGTCCTGCAGCCGGATATTGTGAACGATCGCTAGAATGACTGTGGTTGGGTCGCAGACGGTGGCCCGGGACCAGAGGAGTCAGGGACCGGTGGCAGTGACATTGGAAAAGGGTGTGACGGACATAGTCTAGGAGAACTGTCGGCACCAGCAGGCCCAAAAGAACTGACCAGTACCAAGCACGACGGGGTACAGGATCCTAGGTCAGGAGTCGATTCAACGTCCTGACAATTGACCTGCAGAGGAAGGGGACCTTCAGGGACCTTCCCATAGAAGTCAGAGACTGAGGGCATCAGCACACCGCGGGGGACAGGTTTTTCCACAGAAAGCAACCCACTGAGGTCTCAAGTGCCAGCCCTTGGGAGCAAATCTTCACTTAAAAACTTTAGAACGGGACCAGATAGTTTCAAATAAGAGGGACCCACATGGACACGAAACTGTGCAAGGAGGTAGGCTCCAGATTACTATGTGACACCGGTGGGACCGGGTACTTGGATGGGCTTCCCGCAGCGGCACACAGAAAATTTGGTTTACTTGCAGCATGTGTGTCTTCTTTATAATCCTCATCCAGCACCACAACTACCCACAGTGAGTACCTTGGTCCCCTGCACCCTACTCTCCCAAATAACCACCAACAACACCCCTGAGCCCGGGGCCATCCATACCTGTGGAGGGACTAACATCAGGCTGCTTAACTCCATCTGCCCGGTACTCCTTACAGCAGCGACGGTACTTCCATTACCGCAACACGCAGGTGGCGTCATGAACTTCTCCCCTGTAAATATCCCCTTTTTATGGATCAAAGTGTCCGCCAAGCCGGGTCCGGACCCCCTCGAGCCACGATCCTGGATCCGAGCATCCCGACCAACACCGGGGTGGCACACAAACACATAGAATAGTACCTCAAGATAAGCTGCCAGAGAAATCATAAAGTGCACTGTAGCAAAATGTAGCAGTACCCTGTATCCACACAAACCCAAGTACCAATGAATAATAAGATAAACAAACCTAAAGGCAGATAAAGTGCTATAATTACCAGATAAGTAATTGTAAACCACCTGGGACTGGGTAAATATGAGTTCAGCAGAATATTCAGCAACAATACTACAGAGGAGTACAAGCCACCTGCTTGCAACCAAGGCATGAAGGAACTGAAAAAGATCACCAGCACCAGTCCAAAGAAGGAATGAGTATCTAAACACCAAGGGAATACTGATGATCAGCAGCTGGGTGGAAGTCGAGCTCCTGCTGATTCCAAAAGGGAGAGACGTGAATCCAGCAGAAAAGCTACCTATACCAAAGGATCCTAAGAGCAGCAGGAACAAGGGAAAGTCAGGGAGAATTCTGCACAGCCAAACGTTGTGACCTTCTATGGCCACAAAATACATGACTGTCACCTGTGACACAGGTGACAGACAGTCATTAACATCTAAGGGGCTGTGTTTTGTGGACCATGTATCCTCCCAAAAAAACCAGAGACGTCCTTTTTTTGATCCACTGCATGAATCAAAATCGCCGATGAAATTCTGTGGGTCTGGGAAAATGAAAGCCATCCATGTCCATTATTAAAATTAATACTAAACACTCACCTGTTATGATTCGGAACCATGTAAGATCACCACACATCATTGGCAAAAAGGTGACAAGAGCCTTGGCAACTAATCTGGCCGCCATCCCCTTACTAACCAACACAACTAGAAGTAGCCGAGGGGTGAACTAACATCCTGTGCACCGCGAACCCAGCCGGAGAACTAGCTATCCTAAAGGTAGGAAAGATGAATAACTCTCTGCCTCAGAAAATAGACAAGAATAGCAAGCCCCCCACATTCAAAGACTGCGGTGATATAGGAAAAACACAATACACAGGTAGATGACAGGATTAGCAAAAGGTGAGGCCCCCGCTGACTAAAATAGGAAAGGACAGGAAAGGGACTGATGGTAGCCAGAGAAAAACCCTACAAAATACCAACTTCCTGATAGTACAAAAAGGCCCTCAGATCGCTCGATCTGAACTCCGTCCTATACCAGGTGCCCTTGTCATACCAATGAACAGAAAACAAGAATTATAACAAATTCAACAAGCCATAAACACATGGATCCAAAGGAGCTATACTCCACACAGAACTGCAGGGAGTTCCTCAACAATCCACTGAGGGGGAAAATCCCTGGAAGGAAATAAACTGAAACCAACCACAACAAATGACAAACCCAGATAAACAAAAGAACCAGACAATAAATAAAGAGCAAGCACTTATCTGGGGAAGATGTGGTGTAAAGCAGGATTAAGCAGGCTAGAGATACAAAGAACAACTGACATCCGGCAACAGCCTGCAATCAGACCAGGAATTAAATAAGCAGAGAGTTAGAAAAGGAAACACCCACTGCACAACACACCTGGTCTCTGTCCAAACCCTTCCTGGCCACCAGAGGGAGCCTCCCAGCAGCCATAACTAACATTCACAACAGTACCCCCCCCTTGAGGAGGGGTCACCGAACCCTCACCCACACCACCGGGTCGCTCGGGATGAGCATGATGGAAGGCGCGAACCAACCTGTCCGCATGAATGTCAGAAGCCACAACCCAAGAGTTATCCTCCTGCCCATAACCCTTCCATTTCACAAGGTACTGAAGCTGACGCCTACTGCGACGGGAATCCAGAATTTTTTCAACCTCATACTCCAGATCCCCTTGTACCAAAACAGGGTCAGGAGGCACTGCTGCAGGAACTGCCGGCTCCACATGTTTCTTCAACAAGGACTTATGGAAGACATTGTGAATCTTAAATGACGCAGGCAGAGTCAAACGGAAAGATACAGGATTAATAATCTCCGAAATCTTATAAGGTCCAATAAATCTGGGCTTAAATTTAGGAGACGGAACTCTCATAGGAATATTTTTAGAGGACAACCACACCATGTCCCCTACTTTAAACCGGGGACCAACAGTCCGACGCCGGTTGGCAAACTTTTGGGCAGTTTCTTGGGACTGAAACAATTTATCCACTACCTGCCCCCAAATCTGCTGCATTCTGTCGACCACCGAATCCACCCCCGGACAGTCAGACGCCTCAAGCTGCCCTGAGAGGAACCTAGGGTGATACCCAAAATTGCAGAAAAAGGGGGACACCAACGTGGTAGAGCTAGCTCTATTGTTAAGGGCAAATTCAGCCAAAGGCAAAAACAAAACCCAGTCATCCTGATCCGCAGAAACAAAACACCGTAAATAGGTCTCCAGGGTCTGGTTAGCCATTTGAGTCTGACCGTTGGTCTGGGGATGAAACGCCGAGGAGAAAGACAGCTGAACACCCAATTTGGAGCAAAAAATCCTCCAAAACCTGGATACAAACTGCACCCCTCTGTCAGAAACAATGTTTTCGGGAATACCATGCAAACGGACAACATGTTGCAAAAACAAAGGCACCAACTCTGATGAAGACGGCAACTTAGATAGGGGAACCAAGTGGACCATCTTGGAGAATCTGTCACAGATCACCCAAATCACAGTCATTTTCTGAGAGACGGGAAGCTCTGAAATAAAATCCATAGAGATGTGCGTCCAAGGTTTCTTAGGTACCGGCAAAGGCAATAATAGCCCACTAGAACGTGAACAACAGGGCTTGGACCTAGAACAAACTCCACACGACTGCACAAAACGACGGACATCTCGGGACAGGGAAGGCCACCAAAAAGAGCGTCTCACAAGATCCCGAGTACCAAAAATGCCAGGATGACCCGCCAAAACAGAGCAATGAACCTCAGAGACAACTCGGTCTCTCCATTGGTCTGGGACAAACAGTTTCCCTGTAGGACATCTCTCAGGTTTATCCCCCTGAAATTCCGCCAGTGCCAACCGCAGATCAGGCGAAATAGCCGAGAAAACTACACCATCATTCAGGATAGTAGACGGTTCGACAACCTCCAAAGAGTCAGCGCAGAAACTTCTGGAAAGGGCATCGGCCTTAACATTCTTGGTGCCCGGCAAAAAAGAGACCACAAAATTAAACCGGGTAAAAAACAAAGCCCACCTGGCCTGCCGAGGATTCAACCTCTTGGCCGATTCCAGATAGATGAGATTCTTGTGGTCCGTAAGCACCACCACTTGATGCCTAGCCCCCTCCAACCAATGCCTCCACTCTTCAAATGCCCACTTCATAGCCAATAATTCCCAGTTCCCCACATCATAATTCCGTTCAGAAGGAGCAAACTTCCGAGAGAAAAAGGCACAGGGCTTAAGTTTACCCGAAGTAGCGTCTCGTTGAGACAGAACAGCACCTGCTCCGATCTCTGAGGCATCGATCTCAACTTGAAATGGGCGAGACACATCAGGTTGCTGCAGAACTGGGGCAGAAGTGAATCGCCTTTTAAGCTCCTGGAAGGCCACAATAGCCTCAGGGGTCCAATGCTCAGCATCAGCTCCCTTCTTTGTCAAATCTGTCAGAGGTTTGACAATGGCAGAAAAATTGGCTATAAATTTACAGTAAAAATTAGCAAACCCCAAAAACCGCTGCAGGGATTTTAGAGAAGTCGGTTGCACCCAGTCGTAAATAGCCTGAACCTTAACCGGGTCCATTTCGATAGTGGAGGGAGACAGGATGAAGCCCAAAAAGGAAATCCTTTGCACCCCAAAGAGGCACTTTGACCCCTTAACGTACAGTGCATTATCCTTAAGTATCTGAAAAACCTCCCGTACTTGCCCCACATGAGAGTCCCAATCATCAGAAAAAATCAAGATGTCATCCAAATACACAATCAAAAATTTACCAATAAGGTCCCGAAAAATATCATTCATGAAGGCCTGGAAGACGGAGGGTGCATTAGTGAGCCCAAAAGGCATCACTAGGTACTCAAAATGCCCCTCAGGAGTATTAAAAGCCGTCTTCCATTCATCACCCTCCTTAATACGGATGAGATTATACGCACCCTTGAGATCCAGTTTCGTAAACCATTTGGCACTCTGCACTCTAGAAAACAGATCAGACATCAGAGGCAAAGGGTACTGATATTTGACTGTAATTTTATTAAGAAGACGGTAATCAATACAAGGCCTCAACGAACCATCTTTCTTAGCAACAAAGAAGAAGCCAGCACCCAAAGGAGAAGATGAGGAACGAATGTGCCCCTTCTCCAATGATTCTCTGATGTATGACCGCATGGCATCATGTTCGGGCACAGACAAGTTGAAAATCCGCCCCTTGGGAAATTTACAACCGGGCACCAACTCAATGGCACAGTCACAGTCCCGGTGTGGGGGCAGAGAATCAGATTCCTGGTCATTAAATACATCACGGAAATCAGACAAGAAAGCCGGAACATCAACTGCCTGAGCAGACGTGGACAACACGGAAAGGTCCTGATGCAAACCTTGACAACCCCAACTAACTACCGACAAGGATCTCCAGTCAAGAACCAGATTATGGGTCTGCAACCACGGAAATCCCAGTACCAAGGTATCCTGTAGATTATGCAATACTAAAAATGTACAAGTTTCCTGATGCGCTGGTGCAACTCTCATAGGCACCTGGGTCCAAAATTGGGGTTTATGTTCTGCCAAAGGGGTAGCATCAATGCCCCTTAAAGGAATAGGAGTTTGCAAAGGAACCATGGGAAAACCACAATCCCTAGCAAACCCAAAATCCATCAAATTGAGCGCTGCCCCTGAGTCCAGAAAGGCAAAGGCAGAAAAGGAAGACAATGAGCAAATCAATGTGACAGACAAAAGAAACTTTGGTTGCAAAGAACCCACAGTAACAGAAGTAGCCAATCTCCTTTCACGTTTAGGGCAGACAGAGATGTTATGAGAAGCGTCTCCACAATAGAAGCACAGTCTATTCTTCCGTCTGAACCCCTGCCGACTAGCATTAGAAAGGACCCTATCACACTCCATAGGCTCCAAAGGCTGTTCCACAGGCACAAAACCAGCAGGTATCTTCCTGCGCTCACGTAAACGCCTATCAATCTGAATGGCCAAGGTCATAGAGGCATCAAGACCAGAAGGGACGGGAAATCCTACCATTACATCCTTCACAGCATCCGCAATACCCTTGCGAAAAAGAGCCGCAAGCGCATCATCATTCCATTTGGTAAGGACCGCCCACTTACGAAATTTCTGACAAAACGTTTCTGCAGAATCCAAACCCTGAGTTAAGGACAACAAGACCTTTTCTGCTTGGTCCACAATATTGGGTTCGTCATATAATAATCCCAAGGCCTGAAAAAAGGAGTCCACATCATTGAGAATCGGATCATCAGACGCTAAAGAGAAGGCCCAGTCCTGAGGGTCACCACGCAGCAAGGAGATAATCTTAACCTGCTGTACAGGATTCCCTGAGGACTTAGGGCGCAGGTCAAAAAATAATTTACAATTATTTTTGAAGCTCAAAAATCTCGACCTATCTCCCGAAAAAAATTCAGGAACAGGAATTTTAGGCTCTGCAAGGGGAGTCTGTGCAAGAAAAGACTCTATATGACGAACCTTAGCATCAAGATGAGCAACACGCTCACCCAATTCATCCATGCTAGACAAAAGAAATCTTCCACAGAACCCAAAGAAGAAGAGGAAAAACACCAAAAGAAAAAAATAAATTTCTCAGCAGCTTTTTTTTTTTTTTTCCTTCTTAAGAGTACCCTTTAAATTTGTTCGGCCGGATGTACTGTTATGATCCGGAACCATGGAAGATCACCACACATCATTGGCAAAAAGGTGACAAGAGCCTTGGCAACTAATCTGGCCGCCATCCCCTTACTAACCAACACAACTAGAAGTAGCCGAAGGGTGAACTAACATCCTGTGCACCGCGAACCCAGCCGGAGAACTAGCTATCCTAAAGGTAGGAAAGATGAATAACTCTCTGCCTCAGAAAATAGACAAGAATAGCAAGCCCCCCACATTCAAAGACTGCGGTGATATAGGAAAAACACAATACACAGGTAGATGACAGGATTAGCAAAAGGTGAGGCCCCCGCTGACTAAAATAGGAAAGGACAGGAAAGGGACTGATGGTAGCCAGAGAAAAACCCTACAAAATACCAACTTCCTGATAGTACAAAAAGGCCCTCAGATCGCTCGATCTGAACTCCGTCCTATACCAGGTGCCCTTGTCATACCAATGAACAGAAAACAAGAATTATAACAAATTCAACAAGCCATAAACACATGGACCCAAAGGAGCTATACTCCACACAGAACTGCAGGGAGTTCCTCAACAATCCACTGAGGGGGAAAATCCCTGGAAGGAAATAAACTGAAAACAACCACAGAAAATGACAAACCCAGATAAGCAAAAGAACCAGGCAATAAATAAAGAGCAAGCACTTATCTGGGGAAGATGTGGTGTAGAGCAGGATTAAGCAGGCTGAAAATACAAAGTACAACTGACATCCGGCAACAGCCTGCAATCAGACCAGGACTTAAATAAGCAGAGAATTAGGAAAGGAAACACCCACTGCACAACCCACCTGGTCTCTGTCCAAACCCTTCCTGGCCACCAGAGGGAGCCTCCCAGCAGCCAAGACATAACTAACATTCACAACACTCACCCATGAATAAGCGACCATAATTCCTTTCCGAAACGTACGTCGGGTCCTCCACGCGGAGCTCCTTCTCCACCGGCAAGCTGCTGTCACTGGCACCTTAGGTATACCCTGCTATGTTAACCTTTCCCCAATGTCCTAATACTGGTAATTTGTTAATCCAGGGACTACTGTGATACAGGTTGTGTCAGAACAAGTGTGTATATTCAGTTACTTATGCTTGCCCACCCACCGTACTTCCATAATTGTATATTTAACTCTTCACATACTTATTTAAGTAGTGTCATGTGCTATTTGCTATTTTGCATGTAATTTTTAAATACTTTGCCATAATAAAACTGTATTTTAATTCTTATACCTCAAAACTCTGTTGTTCCTCCGTGTTTACACCATTGTTAAAATTGTAAAGACTGGGACAAGTTTTGCCTTTTTTTCCATTTGTAAAATTCACTGGTGATGAAAATGGACACATGAAACAAACACTGATGGAAATGTAAAGTTCTCTTTTGATTACTCTCATCACGTGACCCACCATAGTCCAATTTTAACACACTTTATATATAGTAGATACCTCCAACCAGACTATCCCACTCGGGAGCACCCCCAAAATTAAAAGGAACTAGCAAGTTTTGTCCATGGTTTACGCAAAGCCCAATATTTTTTTACCAACTTTCTCATATTTTGATTTGTTTCTCAAAACTGGCAAATTTTAGACGTCTGTCAATTATTTTTCAGTATATATATATATATATATATATATATATATATATATATATATTGTACATTCCATAGCATATTATACTTGGTATCCCTGTTCCTATGAACACTGTGTGCTAATACACTCCTATGGAGACATTTATTTGGATACAATAGTGCTTGGAACACAAGGGGGAGAACACAATACATTATTAATTTCTCCTTTCAAAGAGCAATATGCTTTGGGACTCGAGATGCTTCATGTTATGGTTGTGTGAAATATATTTTTTTTTTAGCAGGGAATACAGCTTTGTAAGATATTTCTATGCTCTACAAAAACAATTGTAACTGTACTGCATAAATAAAAATAGGAAAAATAAAGGGTTGCAAACTAAATAAGACTGAGAGATTAGGTAATTGAAATTCAGAACGTTCACAGTCTCACAAATTAATTTTTCCGCCATTGATGAATATTTTATGGAAATACCTTCAGACTACACTGAATGGATCAGGAGAGGTTTTTTTATTAAAACATTTTTATTTTTTAACTCTACTACACAAACGAAATCTGGGGCAACTACTTGGAAAAACTAACCAGATTCATTAAAAGTTGAGATCTTAGGGGTACTTTGCGACATCGTTAGTATCGGCTAGCAATGCCGAGCGCGATAGTCCCGGCCCCCGTCGCACATGAGATATCTTGTGATAGCTGCCATAGCGAACATTATCGCTACGGCAGCTTCACACGCACTTACCTGCCCTGCGACGTCACTCTGGCCGGCGACCCGCCTCCTTCCTAAGGGGGCGGGTCGTGCGGCGTCACAGTGACGTCACACGGCAGGCAGCCAATATAAGCGGAGGGGCGGAGATGAGCGGGACGTAAACATCCCGCCCACCTCCTTCCTTCCGCATAGCGGGTGGAGGCAGGTAAGGAGATGTTCCTCGCTCCTGCGACTTCACACACAGCGATGTATGCTGCCGCAGGAATGAGGAACAACATCGTATGTCCTATTCGTGTGACATTATGAAAATGTCCGACGCTACACAGATCACCGATTTCCGCCGCTTTTGCAATCGTTTATCAGCGCATCTAGGCTTTACACTTTGCGACGTCGTTACCGGCGCCAGATGTGCGTCACTTTCAATTTGACCCCAACGATATCACAGTAGCGATGTCGCAACGTGCAAAGTACCCCTTAATGATAATCATAATCATAATTGAGCTAAGTATGGATAGAAAATCAATCAATCAGGTTTTTCTATTACAACTATATCAGGTGTGCCCCGGTTTCTATATGCAGTGTGTCTTTTCTCCCCTTTTTCTCTCGATAGAAAATCAATGCAAAGACTTTGGGGATTCTTGATTATGACATTAAACAAGGTTTCTTCTCATATCATAAAATACTGATTTTTAAAACCCAAATGACATACTGTATATACTTGACTATAAGCCGACCCGAGTATAAGCCGAAGCACCTAATTTTACCACAAAAAAATGGGAAAACATATTAACTCAAGTATAAGCCTAGGGTGGGAAATGCAGCAGCTACTAGTACATTTCAAAACTAAAAAGATACCAATAAAATGTAATGTGTCCCATCCTTGTGACCTGTAGTAATGTGCCCATATTGTCGCCTGTAGTAATATGTCTATTGTCCCCTGTAGTAATGTGCCCATATTGTCTCCTGTAGTAATGTGCCCATATTGTCCCTGTAGTAATATGCCCTTGTAGTAATGTGCCCATATTGTCCCCTGTAGTAATGTGCCCATATTGTCCACTGTAGTAATGTGCCCATATTGTCCCCTGTAGTAATGTGCCCATATTGTCCACTGTAGTAAAGTGTCTATTGTCCCCTGTAGTAATGTGCCCATATTGCCCTCTTGTAGTAATGTGCCCATATTGTCCCCTGTAGTAATGTGCCTATATTGTCCTCTGTAGTAATGTGCCCTAATTGTCCCCTGTAGTAATGTGCCCATATTGTGTCCTGTAGTAACGTGTCTTTTGTCTTCTGTAGTAATGTGCCCATATTGTCCCCTGTAGTATTGTGCCCATAGTGTCCCCTGTAGTATTGTGCCAATATTGTTCCCAGTAGTATTGTGCCTATATTGTCCCCTGTAGTAATGTACCCATATTGTCACAAACACAAAAAAGTATTCTTACCTGTCCTCCATTCCCATGGTGCCCTCTTACCTTCTTCTTGCAGACTGCAGGCAGAATAGACCCCTCGGTGATTGAGGCTGGTGCAGGAACCGCTGCTGTTCTCATTGTGACGCCCTGGACTAGCCAGGTAGTCACAAACATAACATCACAGACACCCCCTCCCCTGGATAGTCAACATCAGTCAAACAAAATCCTTGTTGCCTCCTCCAGGGTCTGATGTCCACACCAAGTGGGGCGGAGCCAGGCGGTTGGCCCCACCCTCCGAGGAGTTCACAGGCATTGAGGCGGGAAAAAGCAGTTAGTTCAGTTTGGGAGTTGAAAGTGACAGGACAGAAACTGTTAGTGTCTGGGTAGGAGCCCAGGCACTGTCAGCAAGGTTGGCAGACGGTGGTGGCCGTCTGCAGGAGTTGGCGCAGGTCAGCGGAGCCGTAGGACCGGGGACGGACGGTGGCCTGCCGGTACCGAGCCGGAGAGCAGATCTGCACCAAGCACAAAGGCAGGGCCATCAGACCCCGACCAGGCTAGGAGCCGCCGACAACGGTCAAATCAGACAGTGACCGGGACCCCAGGGGTTCCCTCACACCCAAGACCCGACAGAAGGCAACAGTCCACATAGTGAGGATAAAAAGCCACCGCCATAGGCTAGAGATCCAAGGGCCAGCGCCTGCGGGCAAAAGGGGCTCCTTCGGTACATGCACGCTGGGGAGCGGACTACCAGTGGGAAACCATCGGAGTCAATACATTCTACAACAGTGCAGGGAAAGACAGCCACCATCAACCTGTCCGGGGAGAGCAAAGACACTGCAGCCGGCTGTGGGACCCGTCCATCCAGCCGTTTGGTTTACCAGAGACTCTGTAAATCTGTGCCTGAGTGAGTACAACAGTGCCATCCGGCACTGCGCCGCGCTGCCTCCGCAACCCTGCACCCCACCTACCCTGCCTCCCCGTACCACCACCGGGCCCCGGGATCACCAACCCCTACCCACGGAAGGGGAACCAACATCCTAGCTGCTCCCTGCCATCGCTCCCGTGATCCCCCTCACCAGCAGCGGTGGTGCCCATTATCACCACGACCCGTGGGTGGCGTCACAAACTATCTCCCCAAACAAACCATCCCTTTTCACTCGTGGGCGAGGAGCGCTGCTCGAGTCCCCGGGTCCGGCCCACCGCTCGAGCCACCGAGCAGCAGCAGCCCCGGACCAGAGCGTAGCGAGCGCGGCCCCTCCGCCTGCAACATCATCAGCGCTTTATTTCACTTGAATGCTTTGCAACACCTGCACCGGCTGGGATCTTTGAGGGGTCAGTGTGTCTCCAAGAAGCAGGGAAGAGGACACGCAGGACCGGAGGACAGTTGAGAATAATTTTTTGTGGGACCCTCACTTGAGTATAAGCTGTGGGGAGTGTTTTCAGCAAAAAAAAAATGGGCTGAAAAACTCGGTTTATACTCGAGTATATACGGTAAATACCAGGTTTTAAAGCATAGTTACCATTTCAGAATGAACTGCCGTGTGTGGCAATTATATCTGTTGCAGTCAGTATTTTTTATGTTTTCCTCTCTGCAGACTCTAGTTCTAATTTCAGTTATCTCTGAGTTAGTGGGTGGAAACTAGCTGCTATCATGTCTCTCATTCACTATAGTCACAGACATAAGGGATTCCTGATCTTCTGTTTCTACAGTTAGGTCCAGAAATATTTGGACAGTGACACAATTTTCGCGAGTTGGGCTCTGCATGCCACCACATTGGATTTGAAATGAAACCTCTACAACAGAACTCAAGTGCAGATTGTAACGTTTAATTTGAAGGTTTGAACAAAAATATCTGATAGAAATTGTAGGAATTGTACACATTTCTTTACAAACACTCCACATTTTAGGAGGTCAAAAGTAATTGGACAAATAAACCAAACCCAAACAAAATATTTTTATTTTCAATATTTTGTTGCGAATCCTTTGGAGGCAATCACTGCCTTAAGTCTGGAACCCATGGACATCACCAAACGCTGGGTTTCCTCCTTCTTAATGCTTTGCCAGGCCTTTACAGCCGCAGCCTTCAGGTCTTGCTTGTTTGTGGGTCTTTCCGTCTTAAGTCTGGATTTGAGCAAGTGAAATGCATGCTCAATTGGGTTAAGATCTGGTGATTGACTTGGCCATTGCAGAATGTTCCACTTTTTTGCACTCATGAACTCCTGGGTAGCTTTGGCTGTATGCTTGGGGTCATTGTCCATCTGTACTATGAAGCGCTGTCCGATCAACTTTGCGGCATTTGGCTGAATCTGGGCTGAAAGTATATCCCGGTACACTTCAGAATTCATCCGGCTACTCTTGTCTGCTGTTATGTCATCAATAAACACAAGTGACCCAGTGCCATTGAAAGCCATGCATGGCCATGCCATCACGTTGCCTCCACCATGTTTTACAGAGGATGTGGTGTGCCTTGGATCATGTGCCGTTCCCTTTCTTCTCCAAACTTTTTTCTTCCCATCATTCTGGTACAGGTTGATCTTTGTCTCATCTGTCCATAGAATACTTTTCCAGAACTGAGCTGGCTTCATGAGGTGTTTTTCAGCAAATTTAACTCTGGCCTGTCTGTTTTTGGAATTGATGAATGGTTTGCATCTAGATGTGAACCCTTTGTATTTACTTTCATGGAGTCTTCTCTTTACTGTTGACTTAGAGACAGATACACCTACTTCACTGAGAGTGTTCTGGACTTCAGTTGATGTTGTGAACGGGTTCTTCTTCACCAAAGAAAGTATGCGGCGATCATCCACCACTGTTGTCATCCGTGGACGCCCAGGCCTTTTTGAGTTCCCAAGCTCACCAGTCAATTCCTTTTTTCTCAGAATGTACCCGACTGTTGATTTTGCTACTCCAAGCATGTCTGCTATCTCTCTGATGGATTTTTTCTTTTTTTTCAGCCTCAGGATGTTCTGCTTCACCTCAATTGAGAGTTCCTTAGACCGCATGTTGTCTGGTCACAGCAACAGCTTCCAAATGCAAAACCAAACACCTGTAATCAACCCCAGACCTTTTAACTACTTCATTGATTACAGGTTAATGAGGGAGACGCCTTCAGAGTTAATTGCAGCCCTTAGAGTCCCTTGTCCAATTACTTTTGGTCCCTTTAAAAAGAGGAGGCTATGCATTACAGAGCTATGATTCCTAAACCCTTTCTCCGATTTGGATGTGAAAACTCTCATATTGCAGCTGGGAGTGTGCACTTTCAGCCCATATTATATATATAATTGTATTTCTGAACATGTTTTTGTAAACAGCTAAAATAACAAAACTTGTGTCACTGTCCAAATATTTCTGGACCTAACTGTATGTATGTTCAGAAGCTGCATGGAGGACATTATACAGAAGTACTGAGCAGTGTAGCTGTGAAATCAGAACTGACATGAGATTAACACTTGATATAAAGTGCACAGGTCAGTGTATATCTGTGCTTTTCTCATATGGCTTTTCCCTCCTCCTCACCCTACTTTCCATTGACTTCAATAGGCAGCAGAAATCTCTGTGAGTGTCACGGGGGTACGCATCAAAGAGAGGGCTCCCCTATTCCAGGGGCCAGAAGGTTGCAGCAAGTGGCTGCACATATGTCTGCTCTGGTTGGATCTGCTTTGCTTTCCGGTTGGCTGAGTAGAGTTTCCTTGTGCCGGCACTATTAGGGTTAAGCAGTAGCTTTTGTCTTTCTTGGCTCTCTGGCTGAGCTGTCTTAGCTGTTCTGATGTCTCTACTCCCCTCTGCTATATGTGCTCAGCACTTTGCCTTAATAATTGCCAGTGATAACTTGCGATTCCATCAGCCAGGCTTGAAGATGTGAGCCGTGGAAGGAGAAATCGCTGTGGACTTGATCCTGGAGATTGCTGCTTGGAAGTTTGTTTGGTGTCTTTCTATTCATAATCTCCTTTTTGATTTATTTCCCTTTTCTTGCCCTTTTTTTGCCCAACTATTGTTTGGGTTACATGATAAGTGAATGCAGTATCTTTTTCCCTTGTCTGTAGTTTTCCCTCTCTGTTTTTATCTAAGAGCAGGACTAGTGTTTCTGCTGCCCTGCTCACTAGACAAGGTCGTGATTAGGGTCAGACAGGGATAGGTACGTGATCACTACACAGGGTGAAATAACTTGTCGCGGAACATCATGGAGCTCAGGGTGAGTGACAGGGGTTACCCTTCCTCTGGTTCTCTTGAGGCAGTGGTTCTCACCCCATCCTTCTTACCATGCACTGTACAGTCTCTTGGCGGACTGAAACAACCAGGGACTGCCCTGGAGTGGTACCTGATGACTATTGTCAGCAAAATCCAACCTCACGATCAGAGGCGCAGATGAAGACTGGGTAGGCACTAAGTCACGCCCCTCCAGGTAAGACTGGTTCAGGGCACAGTGAATCTACACCCCTTTTCCCGAACCTATTAGTGTGACAGTGAGCTGGTGGTCCGTAATGTATACATTTGGTTTTTACATCTGAGAAAGATGCCAATCTGGCATTGAATCGCCTTGTGGAATAAAAACCGCTTTTTTCTATTAGTTGGATCGAGGATCTTCATTTCGGCTAGCTCCGCTAAAATATAATGGAAAGTTTCTTATATTAGCTTGCATTATTGATTTATCCAAAGTTTGTTGATACAACAGTGAACATTTAAAGGGGCTGTCCACTACTAGGACTACACCTTCTGATTCCACAGGTTTCCCCCTTCCAGTGGTGTTTGGGCTCGCAGTGCTGGGACTGACATGGGGTTGTGACATCACTCGAGCTCCGAGTCAAATCAGCGCCGGTTTCTGTCTCTCCACCTTTGAACCAAACGAATAATCAACAGGAAATTAGTGTAGCTGCAGTGCTCACTTCCTGCTGATTAACTCGTTTGGTCCGAAGGTGGAGACACAAAAGCTGGCTCTGATTGGATATGAAGCTCATGTGATGTCACAGCCCCCCCATGTGCACTGAAACAACGACCCAGGACACCACTGGAAGGGCCCCAAGATGAGAGGTGAATACAGGCTTTATTATTTTACCTAGAGGAAACATGGAATCATAAGGGGTTGTCCTAGTAGTGAACAACCCCTTTAATTGTAAAAAATAATAGTCTGAAAATTAGTTCCTTCTTTTTGATTGATGTTAAAGGGGTTTTCAGGGCTCTAGACAAATTTTAGCAAATCACTCTATGTGGCTGCTGATTGGTGAATTGTGACGGAGTGTAATGTGCACACAGTCAAGATTCCCTTCTATCAACAGAATGTATGCAATTTGTCATCACATGCTTACATAGTAAGTTCCTGCTTCTCTCAATGTTCTAATGAGTGATGCACAAAAGCACATAGTAAGGACAATTTGCAAAAATCTGAATAACATACTTGCACTCATGTGATTGGTGGCTCAAGCAGGCAAAAGAGCAAAATCCTGACAGTGTGCACACAGCACACTGTCATGATTCAGCAACCTGCAGCCACATAGAATGACTACAGAACTTTGTCAAGTGAGCGGTAAGGTCATGTCATGGTAAGGTCATGGAAAACAGACCTTCTTTGTGTGTGTAGACATGGAACTTTTTGATGGCACACGTCCCACAACCTTTTTTCTTATTTCTTACAATCCCTGTAATATTATACTTCCGACCACTAATAAAAAGCTGAAAGCGGCGAGTCTTATCGGTCTGTTCCTCATGAGACCCCGCTAAGTCTCTACTAAGGATACATATTTAATAATGTAAACTGGGCTGCATTTGTTTCGTAGTGACATTTTAATACGATCACTCTCACTTTTCCCCTGTTATGGCACTCGTAAGCCCGAGTTTGATATAAATTAAATGTTTAACAACTCCGTGCAAAAGATTGTAATGTCAAGTGAAAGCACCGCATCCATAACACGAGCGCTATGCAGACATTTCCAAATCCCTAAATATCTAATTAGTTAAGCCTCTGGCTCGCAAATACCAAATTAATTCTCCAGTTATCTTCAGATTTATAATTATACCAGACTTTAAATTAGAATGTGACTTTTTGAATTTCCGCAGCAGTTGTTGTTTTTTTAGGAAGCTGCATTAGATAACATTGTAGCTTAGTTTAGTTGGGTAGATTGTCCAGATCTTCTACTCAAAAAGAAAGCATCGTATTGGGGGGCTACATTAAAGTGAACCCGTCAGGTGCAATATGCACCTCGAACCACGAGCAGGTCTGGGTGTATATTGCTAATCCCTGCCTAACCATCCCTGTATCTACACGCATAGATAAAGAGATCTATAGAAAAGTATTTCTAAAGATCCTTTATGATATGCTAATGAGCACAGGGACTAGTCCCAAGGGTGTTAGTTCCTGCGCTCATTCTGCCCTTGCTAACATGCTATTCAATGCCCATGGCCTAGTGTCATGATCAGCAGTGACGCCCATTCCTGTGTCCGTTGCACCGCTTCAGACATAGTTACATAGTTACTTAGGTTGAAAAGAACCTAGGTCCATCTAGTTCAACCTTCCTCCACCAGTTCTACATTTTGTCCCTAAGTCATTTATAACCAACAATGTTGTGTACTTAGGAAATCATCCAGCCCTTTTCTAAAAGCTGTTATAGTATCTGCCATTACTACCTCTTGTGGTCGGCATTCCACAGTCTGACTGCTCTAACTGTAAAGAACCCTTTCCTATTTAGCTGTCGGAATCGCTTTTCTTCCACTCGCAGTGAGTGCCCCCTAGTCCTTAGTACTGTCTTTGGAAGAAATAAGTCATGTGCCAGTCCTTTATATTGACCACACATGTATTTATACATATAAATGAGATCTCCTCTGAGACGTCTTTTTTCTAAGCTAAACATAACTAACTTTTTCAACCTCTCATCATATGGGCGGCCTCCATTCCTTGTAGTAATCTAGTTGCCTTTGAACTGACTAACTTCTGATTGTCCTTTTTAAAATGTGGAGCCCAAAACTGGATCCCGTATTCCAGATGTGGCCTTACAAAAGATTTATAGAGTAACAATACATTGGGATCCCGGGATCTAATCTCTCTTTTTATACACCCTAAAATCTTGTTTGCTTTAGCAGCTGCTGCCTGACATTGAGTGCTGCTGCTCAGCTTATTTGTAATGAGAATACCCAAGTCCTTCTCCTGTTCTGTAGTCCCGAGTTTACTTCCATTTAATGTATATGCAGTTATAGGATTACTCCGTCCTAGGTGCATTACAGCATGCTGTCTGTCAGTTATTATATTATTTTCTGCAATATGATTTTGCATGTCATCCCTTAAAGGGAACCTGTCACCAGTTTTATGGCCTATTAGCTGCGGACACCACCAGTGGGCTCTTATATACAGCATTCTAACATGCTGTATATACAGTAAGAGCGCAGGTCGCTGTGAGAACGTAAAAAATACGTTATAATACTCACCTAAACCAGTTGCTGCGGTGCTGGTTGGCTCGGTGGGTGGCACTGTTCTCCGCGAGCGGCGCCTCCTCTCTCGACCATCTTGGTTCTCTGTCTTCTGAAGCCTGTGTGCATGACGCGTCCACGTCATACACACTCGCCGGCACTGAGGTCCTGCGCAGGCGCACTACAATATTTTGATCTGCCCTGAGCAGGGCAGATGAAAGTGCACCTGCGCAGGACCTCAGTGCCGGTGAGTGTGTATGACGTGGACGCGTCATGCACACAGGCTTCAGAAGACGGAGAAGCAAGATGGCCGAGAGAGAAGGCGCTGGTCCTGGAGAACAGCGCTGCCCACCGGGCCAACCAGCACCGCAGCGACCAGATTAGGTGAGTATTATAAAGTGTTTTTTATGTTCTCACAGTGGCCTGCGCTCTTATATACAGCATGTTAGAATGCTGTATATAAGAGCCCACTGGTGGTGGCCACAGCTTATAAGCCATAAAACTGGTGACAGGTTCCCTTTAAAATGCCCTCAAAAACTTTACATACTACTGATGATAGGCTTACTGGACGGTAATTGCCTCGATCCACCCTCTTATCTTTCTTAAATATCAGTACGACATCAGCAATCCTCCAATCCTGAGGCACCAACTCTGTTAAAAGCAAGTCTAAAAAGATGAGATACAGCGGTCTGTCGATTACGGACCTCACTTCCCTCAATATTCGTGGATGAATGCCATCTGGCCCGGGGGATTTGTCAATGTTTAATTTACTCAGACGCAGGCGTACTTCTTCTTCCTTGGTAAACACAGATGAGAAGTGCCTGTTTAATATCTCAGTCTTTTGTTTGTCCTCTATAACTAACTTGTTATTGCATTTTAAGGGACCGATACTATCCTTTGTTTTCCTTTTGGCATTAATGTATTTCTAAAAGATTTTAGGATTTATTTTAATGTCCTTGGCCATCTTTGTTTCAATAGCTAATTTTGCTTGCTTGATTTCTTTTTTCAATTTCCTATTAATATCTTTATATTTCTAAAATGCTATTTCTGTATTTTAAACACCCTTTGATTTTGGCTTATTATACTTTGCACAGTCTTATTTATCTATTGAGGTTTCTTTTTATTCCTGGACATTTTATTACCAGAGGGTACAGTTGGGTCCAGAAATATTTGGACAGTGACACAATTTTCGCGAGTTGGGCTCTGCATGCCACCACATTGGATTTGAAATGAAACCTCTACAACAGAATTCAAGTGCAGATTGTAACGTTTAATTTGAAGGTTTGAACAAAAATATCTGATAGAAATTGTAGGAATTGTACACATTTCTTTACAAACACTCCACATTTTAGGAGGTCAAAAGTAATTGGACAAATAAACCAAACCCAAACAAAATATTTTTATTTTCAATATTTTGTTGCGAATCCTTTGGAGGCAATCACTGCCTTAAGTCTGGAACCCATGGACATCACCAAACGCTGGGTTTCCTCCTTCTTAATGCTTTTCCAGGCCTTTACAGCCGCAGCCTTCAGGTCTTGCTTGTTTGTGGGTCTTTCCGTCTTAAGTCTGGATTTGAGCAAGTGAAATGCATGCTCAATTGGGTTAAGATCTGGTGATTGACTTGGCCATTGCAGAATGTTCCACTTTTTTGCACTCATGAACTCCTGGGTAGCTTTGGCTGTATGCTTGGGGTCATTGTCCATCTGTACTATGAAGCGCCGTCCGATCAACTTTGCGGCATTTGGCTGAATCTGGGCTGAAAGTATATCCCGGTACACTTCAGAATTCATCCGGCTACTCTTGTCTGCTGTTATGTCATCAATAAACACAAGTGACCCAGTGCCATTGAAAGCCATGCATGCCCATGCCATCACGTTGCCTCCACCATGTTTTACAGAGGATGTGGTGTGCCTTGGATCATGTGCCGTTCCCTTTCTTCTCCAAACTTTTTTCTTCCCATCATTCTGGTACAGGTTGATCTTTGTCTCATCTGTCCATAGAATAGTTTTCCAGAACTGAGCTGGCTTCATGAGGTGTTTCTCAGCAAATTTAACTCTGGCCTGTCTATTTTTGGAATTGATGAATGGTTTGCATCTAGATGTGAACCCTTTGTATTTACTTTCATGGAGTCTTCTCTTTACTGTTGACTTAGAGACAGATACACCTACTTCACTGAGTGTGTTCTGGACTTCAGTTGATGTTGTGAACGGGTTCTTCTTCACCAAAGAAAGTATGCGGCGATCATCCACCACTGTTGTCATCTGTGGACGCCCAGGCCTTTTTGAGTTCCCAAGCTCACCAGTCAATTCCTTTTTTCTCAGAATGTACCCGACTGTTGATTTTGCTACTCCAAGCATGTCTGCTATCTCTCTGATGGATTTTTTCTTTTTTTTCAGCCTCAGGATGTTCTGCTTCACCTCAATTGAGAGTTCCTTAGACCGCATGTTGTCTGGTCACAGCAACAGCTTCCAAATGCAAAACCACACACCTGTAATCAACCCCAGACCTTTTAACTACTTCATTGATTACAGTTTAACGAGGGAGACGCCTTCAGAGTTAATTGCAGCCCTTAGAGTCCCTTGTCCAATTACTTTTGGTCCCTTGAAAAAGAGGAGGCTATGCATTACAGAGCTATGATTCCTAAACCCTTTCTCCGATTTGGATGTGAAAACTCTCATATTGCAGCTGGGAGTGTGCACTTTCAGCCCATATTATATATATAATTGTATTTCTGAACATGTTTTTGTAAACAGCTAAAATAACAAAACTTGTGTCACTGTCCAAATATTTCTGGCCCTGACTGTATATGTTTTTTACAGGACTCTAGGAGTATATCCTTAAACTTTCCCCATTTATGTTCGGTTTTCCCAGTTACCATGACATTGTCCCAATCTACACATTTAAGCACATTTAAGACGCCAAGCTTAGGGTCAGTGCGCATAGATTAGAAGTCATTACATATCCGGCAATGCACACTAGACCTATCTGAAACCGGGGCGCGTGAAACCTACTTCATACTGCACATGACCGCAAGTGCGGGACATTCTAATCATGCTCACTGAGCCTAAGCTCGGCATCGGAGGTGGTGCAACGGACACAGGTATGGGTGCCACAGTTGATGACGCTGGGCAATAGGCATTGAATAGCATGCTACCATGCCCTTCTGGGTGTGCTATGCTAGTAGAGCGGAATGAGTGCATGAACTAATGCCCTTGTGATTAGTCCCTGTACTCATTAGCATATCATAAAGTATCTTTAGAAATACTTTTTCTAAAGATCTCTTTATCTATGCTACTAGATACAGGGACAGCTAGGCAGGGATTAGTAATATGTACCCAGAACTGCTCATGGTTCTGGATGGTGGTTCCCTTTAAGAAATTCCAATACAGTCCGTAAACATAGAGAACATTTTATCCAGTTCATCAAAAAAAAAAAAAAAATAAAGCTGTTCATAATTATTTTGGAGCCGAAGAAACTTATACAGATTATTATGACTATCATTATCATCATTTTATAGTTTACAGTGAAAGCAACTGATATCTTTATATCAGAATTATGGGCTGTAGACACAGATCACTTATAATCCCAATGATTTATTTTGGTTTTACAATGTGTCCGTAAAAAAATATTGTTTGACCATGATTTTTTGACCAGCTGTCCAGAAAAAATGAAAAGTCAAGTTGGCAAACCTAGTGATACCATGCTTGCCAACGGCCTAATTTCTATCTAAGCGGGCTACAAATGCTGCACTGCTTATGAAAATGTATCATATAAAGAGTTCTGGGCAGTCGTATAACTTGAACTTTTCCAATACAGAATTAAAAGGGATTTTAACCAGTTCCTATTGGTGTAATGTCTTTTCCCATTCACATCCTATTAGAATGTGCCACTTTCCATTAGTACGTGAAAAGGCAGGACATCTTCACCCCAGAATTATCAACCCCTAGCCCGCTCTAAGGGCTCGTTCAGACGACCGCACATGTGCTTTATGATTTATCATCGGGTGGCAACGTGACCCATGTCATTCACTGGGACAGTGCAGATGACCGATCTTTTCCACTGACGGAATCTGTCTGTGAAAAAAATAGCGGCATGATGTGATATGACTCATGACCCATTCATGTCTATAGGTGCGAGAAAAAAATCGGATGCCACCGTGTAGCATTGGATTGTTACGGATACATTGCAATTCTGTAACATAGGAAACTGTAAATGGTCCTAAATAGATGCTACTGTGACAAAAAAAATGGATTGCACATGGATGACAAGTAAGAAAAAAAATCCTCTCACTTTTTTAGATGTAAATGGCACTGATTTTTTTTATACTGTGCTGTAAACCTAGCCTAACAATACTTATCTCCTACTAGTAGGACAAGAGTTGGCTTGTCAGTGCTCTTTTACAGCTCCATTAATCCCTTACTAGTGACCACAGCATGGGAAGAGTTTTACAGGGGAAGACTTCTCCCTCTGTCACTCCATCGGCACCACACAGCTCGATCACAGGAAGCCGATTGTTTCTATAGCAATAGGAGGTTTAACAATAGTGTCTGAGTGTGCCAAAGATCAAACCTAATAGATTGTGTCAGAGAGGCACAATGTATTAGGCTGGCTGTCAGTATATGGCCATGTACACACAAGTATTTGGTGAGTTTTTTTACCTCAGCATTTGTAAGGTGAGGTGACGGTAAGGAGCAGTGGGCTGGAGAGATGAGCAGTAAGGCTAATATAAGGTTTTGGGGTTTTTTTTCACATAATATAATACTTTTCATTTATAAGATGCACGGTATTATAAGACGCACCCCAAATTTAAAGTAAAGAAGGTAAAAAAAATGGGGGCCGTATTATAATCCAGTGGTGTCTTACCGGGGGGGGGGGGGGCAGCAACGGTGGTGGATCTGGGATCCAAGAGACAGGGCAGTGGTGGAGTAGGGCAATGCTGCGGGCGGTGCGGCAGGTGTCCCAGATACTCGCTGCTTTGAAGCAGGAGGAACATCCAGAAACTGTTAAGGGGGCTTTACATGCAACGATATCTCTAACGATATGTCGTCGGGGTCACAGAATTCAAGACGCACATCCGGTGTCGTTAGCGACGTCGTTGCGTGTGAAACCTATGAGCAAGTGTTAACGATCAAAAATACTCACCTAATCGTTGATCGTTGACACGTCGTTCATTTTCAAAAAATTGTTGCTGGTGTTGGGCGCAGGTTGTTCGTCGTTACTGAGGCAGCACACATCAGTATGTGTGACACCCCAGGAACGACGAATAACATCGTACCTGCATCCTCCGGCAACGAGGTGGGAGTGACTTTCATGTGGCTGGTCTCCGCCCCTCCACTTCTATTGGACGCCTGCCATGTGACGTTGCTGTGACACCGCACGAACTGCCCCCTTAGAAAAGAGGCTGTTCGCGGCCACAGCGACGTCGTTAGGAAGGTAAGTATGTGTGACGGGTACTAGCGATATTGTGCGCCATAGGCAGCGATTTGCCCGTGACGCACAAATGACGTGGGCGGGTGCTTTCACGAGCAACATCGCTAGCAATGTCGCTGCGTGTAAAGTGCCCTTTTGAGCCGCGAGCTTCAAAGAAATGGCGCCCGGAGTAGACGCATGCACAGATTGAGCTATTGGCTCAATGACGAGCTGAGATCTCATCTGCACACGCGCCACACAAACAGGCGAACCTGAATTTTGCCTGATCTGCTCATCACTAATTTTAATGTTTTGACACTAAGACATAGGTCATTAAAATATTTTTAATTAGAGAACCCTCCTCACTAATAATCCACATCCAACACAAAAACTTGCAGGAGGTGAGATCCCATTCTGAAGCTTCTGTACCCACAGAGACTCTTGATCTATGGAAGGAGACTGGAGCCTGAGGGATTGAGTTCACCTATTTGCGTTTGTATAGGGGTGTTCGGTGACAAAAATCATTACCAAGGTGTGAGCAATACCTCGATGACTTGACATACAGATGTGTTAGGAGGATGCCGATAAATGTACATGTCTATGTAATTTTCTGTCTTCCGAAGACAATATGAGAATTGACATTCCAATATATATGCTAGTAATACCATCTGTATCTATGCATTTTTATTAGGCCGAGGCTGTCATGCATTGATTTGAATTCATGATTGCAAGAGAAGACATTACATATCTGAATGCTCTCATGGATTCAACGCTCTCACAAGGAGATATTAGCAGCTAATGAGCAGACAATACTTGCTGTCACCTCTCCACGGCTTTAGTATGGAACCCATCTATGGAAGGTCCAAGAGTCTGAGAGCTGGTTTTTAGGCTCCATCTGGTGCCGTAAGTACAAATCTTTTCCTTAGGATAGCTCATCAATGTGTGATCACTTGGGAGTCAACATCAAGCCACCCCCGCCGATCAGCTGTATTCGGTGTCAGAGGGGGCGGGCAGCCGGAAAGCTGCCCTGTCTTCTGACAGAGGTTGCAGCCGAGTACTGCACATCCGTCTCCCATTCAAATCAATAGGAGGCAGATGTGCAGTAGCTGTCCGTGGACTGGCCACTATCTGTCACGGCCTGTCACAAAGTTATCACAGCCGGCTAACAATCCAGTGGCAGCGAGTGCTAGAAATCACATAGATTGGCGGCATGTGCAGTTCTCTGTTTCCGAAGCCAGTGGACTCTAGGACCCTGAGAAGCTGGCAGTCCTTCATAGCAGTTGGTATCCTCTCACTTCCTTTATTAACCTCACCCTGGGGTGATTTGGGTGCTGTTTATAGTTTGTTGCTTGTTGAGCTCTGGAGAGGTCATCTTCTGTTGCTTCTGAGATTTCTGTGGTTGCAGCTGCTCTGTGATTGCAGTCTGTTTCCCCTGTATTGTTTCCTTGTGTATTCCTTTAGCATTTAATAGGGTTGACGAAGAGCTCATCCCACCCGTTCTCCATTTAGGTCCCAGCACCAGGGATACATAGGGTCAGGTATCCGGCTCGGCGCATAGGTGAGGAACCTATCCTAGGATGGTGAGAGACTCCAGGGACCAGCTGTCGGTTGTTGTCAGAGGTCAGCACTTTGTCCTTTCCCAAGCTATAAGGCATTCCTTCACCCTTCCTGTGTGTTGTTCTATACTGGTGGTATAGCCTCCCTCCCCTGCCGTGACACTATCAGAAGATATATCAGTTTTGCAGCTGAGCATTTCTGGCTGCCTACTGTCACCGCTGGCCCCATGAACAACTGATCAGCGATGGTGATGGTTGTCGGACCCCTGCCAATCAGACATTGGTGACCTATCCTAAGGACAGGCCATCAATGTACAAGTAGTGGACAGACTCTTTAATTTTAAGTCAGAATCATGAAGACTGACCATCGGTGAAAGCAGTAGTGGACATGGGGCCCCTGTGCAAGAAAAGTATATGGACCCTTTACAGTCCCATAGTTCTGTCCATGACAGAAGCTGCTTGCTGTGTTGGAGGGGGTAGTGGCCTCCATACTTCTTGGGCCCCTGTGTGGCTGCACAGGTTTCACCAATTATATGTCTGCCACTGGGTCAATGACAATGGCCAATATGAGGTCCATTAACACAGACCAAATGTATCATGATATACTATAGTGGGTGCTAAGGGACCCATAACCTCTAATGGCTAGGGGGCCCCGACCAGGTCCCTTATAGTAAATCTAAACTAAAAATGAGAGACCTCCTTTTATCATAAAGTGTCAGATATAAATGCTGTAACTGAATAAATATATTTTGGATTGTTTCCCAGTATATCTAAAAAAAAACCCTATTGTTTTGCTATAATTTCCATCTGCACAATAGTTTTTAATACCAGTTTTACACATTTGCTATTTCTGAAGCTCTCAAATACATTTGAGCATCTACGATTCCTTTTCTTGGTATATTTATGCATACTTTATACGACAGAAAATGGCAAGTGTGCATATTCTGAAACATTGATATTTTCTGCATATATTAGACCTTTAATGATTTATGCCAGTTATTATATCTAAGGAAAAAGAAGGCAAAATGACGGCTCGAGCTGCAGAACGCTCTCCTTTCAGTATATTTTATCCAGCGCAGAATTTGGCTTTTGCTCTAAAACTTTTTATTTCCCTGCATTTGCAACTGTAACACTCCGGGGTGTAGGGGGTTTTCAACCGACTCGTCGCCGGACCGGGGGTGCAGATCCTCTGCGTCGTCACGGGCTGGCCTGGCCCGGTTTTGTGAACCTGAGGCATATAGAAGGGAGGGAAGGCGGTGGACGGGAGGAAGGATGGAGGATGGGGGTGGTAGTGATGGTTGGGAAAGTCTTTTTAGATTGTGACGCCACCTGTGGTCTGCAACCAGGGATGGGCCGCCACTGCTGGTGCTGCTCACCGGGGCTGATGGTGAAGGTCACAGCTGGGATGGTGTCGCTACCCACAGGCGGAGCAGGGTTACCCCGGGGAGCATGATGGAGGACGGATGGGGGTGGTGGTAGTCCCCGTTGGTGCCGCAGCGCTGAGCGATAGCGACGGCAAATGAGAGGGAGAGGCTGGGGCTGCGGTTCTTTTACTCACAAGTAGTTCAGGCGCTGCCCCAGAGTACCGAACTCTGCCACGATGGGCTCCAGCCGATCCCGGATAGTTGACGGTCACCGCAGGTGCCCGTGAAAGTCTTTCTAGTGAAGTATCTCTCGGTTGCAACCCGGAACCCGGGCTGAGCCTCCAGCTCCAAGCCACAGGCCCACGAAAAGAGAGAAGAACGCTCAACTTCTGTTGTCTATGTGAGATGTTATCCCAAGCTGTGCCCAGGAAAGTCTGCCTTAGTGAGATGGTGGCGCCTACGTCTTACCCAAAGTGGTGCCCGCCCCCAACTGTTGTCCTAGCAACTGAGGAAGTCCCATACTCCATGATGGTTCACCTCCCTGTCTGCCCTAATCCACGCCTGTGTGTGAAAGCACCTTACTGTTGTTTGTGTGTGTTTTTGTGAAGGTGTCGCGGGCGGAGGAGGGGACGCTGCGCTCTCCCACTGCTCGGGTCTGGCTGCCGCTGCTGCCGCGGCCTGCTGCTGCTCGGTGGCTCGAGCGATGGGCCGGATCCCGGGGACTCTAGCGGCGCTCCTCGCCCGTGAATGAAAGGGGTTTGGGTGTCGGGATTGTTTATTGTCCGTGACGCCACCCACGGTTGTGGTGATTGAGTGTACACCACCGCTGCTCTGGCTGGGGATCCCGGGAGTGATGGTGTGGAGCAGCCAGTTGTTGTGTTGCCCCTCCGTGGGTAGGGCTTGGTGATCCCGGGGCCCAGTGATGGGGTTGGGATGGTGGACAGGTGGGCTATGGGCCTGTGGAGGTGCAGGGGCGCAGGGGCAGCGCTCTGCCGCACGGCACGGTGGTACTCACTCAGCCCAATGAAGCACACAGAGTCTCTGCTGAAACAAACGGCTGGATGGACGGGTCCCACAGGCGGCTGCGGTGTTTTTCCCCTGACCCCAGGTTGTTAGTGTAAGTCCTTTCCTTCGCCTCCGTGCACACTCTTCCTGCTCTCCGGTTTCCAGCTGGCTCCCCGATTCAGTACCGGGGGGCCACCGCCCAGCCCCGGCTACCTGCGGTTCCACCAACTGGCTCCCCGGCTCCCTGCAGACGGCCACTACCGTCTGCCTGACTTTCTGCACAGGGGCCCTAGGCTCCAACCTAGGCCCCAGTCTGCGTCTGCCTCTCTGCAGACTTCCTCTCTCCTTCACTCCTGAACTTGTCTGGTCCTGCTTCCTCCCTCAGGCCAGCTAAACTCCTCGGTGGGCGTCTCCATCTCCTGACTCCGCCCACCTGGTGTGTATGTCTGAGCCCAAGGAAGAAACCAGGTCTCACTGGGGTTGTCTGTGTGAACTGCTGGGGGTGGGGGTGTGTGTGTTGTTACCTGTGTCCCCTGGCTTGTCCAGGGCGACACATTCCCCCTTAGCAAAATGCAGACCGTCCTCGAGCTGCCCGTCCATCACCGGTTTTATTTTTCTTTTAAACTGCAGAAGATAAGGAAAAAAAACAATACAAGGATACTAACATCATCCCACAACGGGAGGCATATCAAACATTAAACACTTTTAATAACGGCAACGGGTCCTTCAGTCACCCACCCAAATAACCTAGCCTTGGTGCTGCCCCTAGGAAGTGGGCAGCACCTCTTGACCCCAGTCCAGGAACGGCTCCAGATTGGTCAACAGGACCGGTACTTCGCTGCCGTTGCGGCCGGGCGGACTGCCGGAGCCGTCGTCATCTCCGTCGCGGCCGGGCGGACTGCCGGGGCCGGTGGCAGGGCGGTGACAAAGGTGAGGCCTGGGGACCCCAGGTCTGGGTCCTCCCCCACAGACGCTGCGGGCTCCGCTACCGGTAACAGGGGTAACGGGTCGGTGCATCACTGCGGCGGCCTCTTCCAGGAACCAAATGCTGGCAGAGTCCTGGCGTCCCTGCTTCCACAGCCACGGTTCACATGCGGCCGGACGCCATCCCGTCCCCCTTAGCCTCTTTTTAGCACTTCCTTCTTCAGGGGGCGGGTCTCCACTTTCGCGCCTTTCCTGCTCGGGGAAGACGCTCGAGCGGGAAATTCTTCGCGCCAAAGATGGCGGCATCTGAAATTTTTCGGCCGGACACGTCCGGCAGTAACAAGTCGCACCTCTACCAGACGGCAGAGCGGTAAGATCCTGTTCGTGATGCCAAGTTGTCGCGGGCGGAGGAGGGGATGCTGCGCTCTCCCACTGCTCGGGTCCGGCTGCCGCTGCTGCCGCGGCCTGCTGCTGCTCGGTGGCTCGAGCGATGGGCCGGATCCCGGGGACTCTAGCGGCGCTCCTCGCCCGTGAGTGAAAGGGGTTTGGGTGTGGGGATTGTTTATTGTCTGTGACGCCACCCATGGTTGTGGTGATTGAGTGTACACCACTGCTGCTCTGGCTGGGGATCCCGGGAGTGATGGTGTGGAGCAGCCAGTTGTTGTGTTGCCCCTCCGTGGGTAGGGCTTGGTGATCCCGGGGCCCAGTGATGGGGTTGGGATAGTGGACAGGCGGGCTATGGGCCTGTGGAGGTGCAGGGGCGCAGGGGCAGCGCTGTGCCGCACGGCACGGTGGTACTCACTCAGCCCAATGAAGCACACAGAGTCTCTGCTGAAACAAACGGCTGGATGGACGGGTCCCACAGGCGGCTGCGGTGTTTTTCCCCTGACCCCAGGTTGTTAGTGTAAGTCCTTTCCTTCGCCTCCGTGCACACTCTTCCTGCTCTCCGGTTTCCAGCTGGCTCCCCGATTCAGTACCGGGGGGCCACCACCCAGCCCCGGCTACCTGCGGTTCCACCAACTGGCTCCCCAGCTCCCTGCAGACGGCCACTACCGTCTGCCTGACTTTCTGCACAGGGGCCCTAGGCTCCAACCTAGGCCCCAGTCTGCGTCTGCCTCTCTGCAGACTTCCTCTCTCCTTCACTCCTGAACTTGTCTGGGCCTGCTTCCTCCCTCAGGCCAGCTAAACTCCTCGGTGGGCGTCTCCATCTCCTGACTCTGCCCACCTGGTGTGTCTGTCTGAGCCCAAGGAAGAAACCAGGTCTCACTGGGGTTGTCTGTGTGAACTGCTGGGGGTGGGGGTGTGTGTGTTGTTACCTGTGTCCCCTGGCTTGTCCAGGGCGACACAAAGGCACTGGCAGTTAACCCCACCTAACCCTGTATGGAGTGTAACACCATGTGGCGCCTGAAGCCCAGGGGCGCCACACAACCATAGCATGCTTTTTTCTATATTGATAGATAATGGAAGACTGAAGTGGTTAAAAGAAGTTCTAAAAGACGGAACAAATCCACAGCAAGTTGATTTTACATTGCAGTGCATAGGATCATTCTTTTTGCTATTTTTTAGTGCTTTTTCTAGTGGGTTCCAGGGTAAATCTGCTTGAAAAAGACATGTGCACAAAGCCTAAATGTGAAATCCCCAGGGAAAACATATTGAGGTGTCCCGTATCTACAGACCAATAGGCCTACATATACATAAGACTAAAGTCGTTCAATCCTGATGATATTGAGAGGATCGGCCATAATGTGTATGGAGCCTCTGCACTCCTAACCAGCAGGGGAAGTTGGGGGAGAGAAGGATCCAGCATGATGAATTTCAACAACTGATGCTTTTGTTTTGTGCAGAAATAAGCCTAAGCCATAGCATCTGACAGCGGCTCTCTTGCGAAGAAAGACATTAATGTGTATGGGGGGTCAGGAGAGTTAGCTCTTGGCCAAACGATCGCTATCCAATGTGTAAATGGATGCAACAGAGTGGCCATGTCCACAAATTGAGTTGGAGCCGCCTTCATGACGCTTAGGTTTGACATACTGTGAATACTGGATTAATTCCCAGCAGTGATCCATTATCACCAGTATAATATTTTAGTATTAGCCACATGTCTTTCATGATGTAATCAAGGAACCTTTTTGGATCAAAGAGACGACATTCAACTTGTTGGAAAGCCAAAAGCCACCATGGACATGCTGAGTCAAGAGGAGGACTATTGTGCCAAGGAAATTTTTGCAGGCATTGCCGAGTGTCATGGTGGCGTCAGGATCTGGGGAAATGTAAGATTTTTGCTAACTTTTCTGATGTCTGTGATGAGACATGGTGACTCAGGTGTCAACTCACAGATCTGTAGCTCATAGAGAGGACCCGTAGAAGCTCATTTGTGTGAATCGGCTGTCATCCTTCAGGGTGCCAGTGCCTGACCTCGGACCTCCATGATTTTAATGCACTGCTCTTAAAAAAGTCTGGATTAATGTCACGGTGGGTGCCGCTTTTTTCTTCTCTTCACTGGATTACAGCTAGCATAGGTTAATCTCTGCTGTTCTGCTTGTAAAGGCCCCGTCACACACAGAGATAAATCTTTGGCAGATCTGTGGTTGCAGTGAAATCATGGACATATTGTTTCATTTGTACACAGCCACAAACCTGCCACTGATTGTCCACAATTTCACTGCAACCACAGATCTGCCACAGATTTATCTCTGTGTGTGACAGGGCCTTTAATCTCCTTTGGTCACATGCTATGGGAGCGCCAGTCATATTCACTCACCTCACTTGTCTCTTTTATCTGTGTTACCATCACACTCCTGTCCCCTTCCTTCCCTGGGGTTAGAGGGGAACAGATTAGCTTTACTCAGGAGTATAGTAAGGAATGGGATTGAGGCATCTCCACCATTAGGGGTAATCTGTAGGACAGGGATAGTCTAGGATCCCATAGCATGAGGGATAGCACAGGAGCCTCTTATCCTTTGCTATCCCACTATCACAAGATTACAACTATACAATAAATGACTGCTAATCCAGCATGTCTGATGGCAGAATAGTAGGACGTACCGTATATAACACTATCCATATGTGCCTGAGGGAGAGAACTTTACCAGTACTTGTAAGAATGCAGAATCTCTATAAAATATAAAAATATATAGCAATCACTGACATCTTATAATTCTCTCTGCTTTCAATCTTGGCTGATATTTTCAGCCTTTTAATTCTACATATGCTAAAAAACCAAACGCTGGATTATCAGACTAATACGAATTTCCCATTATGCAGACATTGATAGTGTTATGCCTTGTCACAGTTACTTCATTGCTGGCATGTGAAACTATGGGACAGCTCCTCATTACTATAGCTGTATATAAAAATAGGTAGACGTCTCGTTGCTGCATCCCCCCCTTCCCCCTGCCGTAAGACTGAAAAGAGGCTTACAAGTCTCCTCTGAGACATTCAGATGATCTCACAACACAGCGGAGAGATAAGCACATCATACAGAATGGCATTGACTAATGTAAATTATAGCCGCACTTCCATAATTTCTCATAAAGAAGATGCATTTCAATTTCAAATGCCAAGAACTGTCTCTGCAGATCACCAGACGGATGGGTGGAAATGCAATGCATGTGGAGGATTAAATGCTGGAGGAGACTGAAAGATCCATGCAGGAATGGAAAAGCAATAGTAAGCAATGATCAGATGGATATATACAATTCAACCCTGTGGCAGTGGCATACCACTAGTAGCAGACCACGCAGCCCTTATAGGGTCCTTGAGTTGGTGGTGGTGTGGTGGGGGGGGCAATTTTAGCTGTATCTCCATCCATCAGCTCCTGCTCCACTATTCATCTCAGGCTATAATGACATTTAGTAGATCACGCCTGAGCCTCAGTTCACACATTGCACTTGAAGAGCGTGAACCTTGGCAAATCGAATATCTGGCAATGGACAATAAAGGTTAAACATCCACACTGCCGTGAAAAAGGAATGAAAGTGAATCCTAGAAACTGATTTTATTCAACGCTTTTCGGAGTAGAAACTCCTCCATCAGGACAATAACAATTGTGAACATCCTGACGAAGGAGTTTCTACTCCCAAACGTATTGAATAAAAATCAGTTTCTAGGATTCGCTTTCATTCCTTTTTCATGACAGGGCTCATGTTTAAACCTTTAGCGACCGCGGGCCATACTGGTATGTCCTAAGCGGTCATAGTGTAATCATCGGCAGCTGCTCTGATTTGAACAGCTGACATGTGTGCCTCGCAGGCACAAGTGTATCCGCAATCCACCCGTGCCTGTTAACCCCTTAAACCGCGATGTCAAAATGTGACATCACAATTTAAATCCCCGCCGTGGTAAATCTTCACTTACCCGACTCCATCGGCGGTGCTGTGACGTGATCACTGTGAGTCGATGGTTGTCATGATAGCACAGGTTCATGTGATGACTCCTGTAGCTAGCATGTTATTTCATGAGTCAGTTCATATTTCACCTGCCATTGACAAGAGGTGAATGTTTTTGGTAATCACAGCTGTGTAGCTGTGATCAACAAAAATAAATGAGCGATCAGACTGCTTATCTTTATAGTCTCCTAGGGGGACTAGTGAAATAAAAAAAAAATAAAAAAAAGTTTTTAAAAAATGTAAAAAATAAAAAAACCTAAAAGTTCAAATCACCCCCTCATCTACCCCATTGAAAATTAAAGGGTTAAAAAAATAAAAAGATATACACACACTTGGTATTGCTGCATTCAGAAATGTCTGATCTTTCAAAATATAAAATCAATGAATCTGATCGGTAAACGGCGCAGCGGCAAAAAAATGACAAATGTCAAAATTATGTTTTCTCCACAAATTTTGCGCAAAATGCAATAAGAGGCAATCAAAATGTAGCATCTGCGCAAAAATGGTAGCATTAAAACATCAGCTCGAGACGCAAAAAATAAGCCATCACCGATCCATATGTGAAGCCCCGCTAGTATGTGTCTGTGCATTACCTTCAGGGACTCCACGTGGATGGAACAGTCTGGTCACAGGTAGGAAATCTTCTATTTGGGATTGTCGTGACGCCACTCTCAGTATTGCGGTCAGCGGGGACCGCCACTGCAGATTAAGGGATGCCTGGGGCTGATGGTGGGTGCAGTCAGTATATTAGCCCCCTGAGAGTGAGGCAAGCCCCAGGCCCCGGTGTATGTGTGTGGGACCACAGGTCGCAGAATGACTCAAACACAGTCCAAGAAGTCTTTCAACGTGTTTACTCACTGTTTGGAGGTCACGGTGAGATGCCCGGGCGACACTGTGATAACCAGGTTGAACCAGGAATTCCAGGAGGCCGTTCTGAGGGTAGCTGTCCACTCGCCTTCCTTGCACTCTTTCTGTTTTAGGAGGATCCTTTGCTTGAAGCGTGGTAGGACCCCTCCAGGGAAGCTGTTACCACCCTGCTCCCCTCTCTCTGGCTCGTCTGCCGGCAGCGTGGCCTTGGTGGGATGGCTTCTGGCCCTGTCCCCTTATGGGCCTGGTGATTGCTGCTTGGCTCAAGCTCTGTGTAGTCGTGGTGAGGGCATGAAGTACCCCCCCACCTGTAGGTTAAGCAGCTCTGGATGATCTGCTGCCTGTACTGGGGATCTAGTTCCCCTTGTGTGCTCGGATACCGGGATCTCCGTACTCAGCCACCCTTCTCTCTGGATGATTTTCAGGCCGACCCACGGTACTCCTTTCTCCTCCGCTTTCAGCTACTGCACTCCTCAGGACCTGTCTCACACTCTAGAGCTCCTCTGCCCTGCTTCCTCACACTTCAACCCTCTTCTCTCGACTCCCCTCTTCCTCTCTCTCTCTGCCCTGCTTCCTAGCAACCAGCCCCTGAACACACCCCTAGCCGGGAATTGAAAGTTAACCCCTTTCTGGCTACCCAAGGGTCCCCTCTGGTAATGTGGGAGGCCTGGTCACTATGTTTGTGTGTGCACCTCATCTTGGCCTTTGGAGATTACCTGGAAGCATTGCTCCCGCATGGGTGCAATACTCTGTGGTGCCTGACCAGGTCAGGGGCGCCACATTCCCCCTTAGTTATCATCAGCACGTCCTCGGGCTGCAAAGACAAGAGAAAGAAAAAGGTAAATACAAACTTTTCCCACACAGGGGCAATTATTTACATTTAAACATACCAGGTACCATTCCACCACCAACCACCCACATGTCCGAACCCCACCCAAAAACCTCCAGGAGGTAGGTCGCCGGTCCTTTTGGTGACCAGGGCTGGGCCATCACATTCCCCAGACCTTTCCTCCAATCTTCCTCTCCTGAGGGGAGTGGTGTAAGGTAGGCCCCATAAACAGGCGTACCCGCTTCCGAGTGTTGGAGGGCAGGCCCCATAAACAGGCGTGCCCCCTTGTTGGTGCAGAGCCATGCCCCTCAACAGGCAGACTCTGGGGTTGATACCAAGGAGGTAACTTTTTACAATGTAAAAGTTTGTGGTTAAATCCAGTTCATAACCGGTGGTCCATTTTTTTTAAAGTGCACGTGAACTAGTGCAACGAAAACATTTTAAAGAGGTCTCACAATAGTCCTTGTGGGCACATTTCACTTAAACGTTACCTAACTGTAAACAGGTTAAACATTACATTTCATACCGTCACTTTGAACTAAACTGTACTTTCTCTATAGCGTAATGGGAGCTGACCAAAGTTGCTGCGGGTTGATCTACGCAGTACTATACTGTCATCTGTCTGAGGTTGTGTCCTCCCACCCGATGTATGTGTCTCAATGTGAATAATGGGTGTACTAGGTATTGATGCCAGTGCATGGTCTTCTGCTTCAGCTACATTTGGCTCTTCCAGGTTCTGAACAGGTTCTTCTGGGTCTCTTACTTCTCCAGATTGAGGGAATGTAATGACTGGAATAACTACTGCTCCATTGTATTGAGGCCAACTTGCTGGAAAATCTCCAAGTACAGTATGGATCATCTTTTCTTTTGGTTCTTGAACTGGCAAAGGGTTGGGAATTTCTTCAGGGATTCTTAGTTGTTCAGGACATTTCTTTAAGCGATCTCTAGAAACGACAGCTGTTGTTTTTCCTCCATCTTTGCTGATAAGGCATGTCTTTTCATTGCTAAGCGTCGATGGTAACACAGTATAGGGTTCTTCTTCCCAGTGATTGTCAAGTTTATGACGTCTTCTCTTTCTCTTGAGAACTATATCTCCTGGCATCAAAGGAACAGCAGGTGCTTTTCGATTGTAGGCCTTTTCTTGTTTCTCACGCTGCTGAGTCAGGCTTCGCTCCACACACTCTTGTACTTTCTTGTATTGGGCTTGGCGGTTGGAATCCCAATCAGCACCTTGTAGATGGTCTTCAGGGGTCTCAACTCCCATTTCCAGATCTACTGGCAATCTCCCTGGTCTGGCCCTCATCAGGTATGCCGGTGTGCAGTTCGTGGAACTCACAGGGATGTTGTTATACATGTCCACTAGATCGGGCAGTTTTTCCGGCCACTGACTTCGTTCTTCTAGTGGGAGCGTCTTCAGAAGGTCGAGAATGATGTGGTTCATCTTCTCACACATGCCATTGGTCTGGGGATGGTAAGGCGTAGTACGGATCTTCTGGCAGCCGTATAGGTTACAAAACTCCTTAAACACTTCAGCTTCAAAGGCTGGTCCTTGGTCAGTGAGCACTTGATCTGGATAGCCATGTGGTCGACAGAAGTGTGTTTGGAAAGCTTTGGCTGCAGTTTGACCTGTCAAGTCCTTGACTGGTACTACCACCAGGAATCTGGAGTAGTGGTCAACCATAGTGAGAGCGTAGTTGTAGCCTTGTCTGCTGGGTGCCAACTTTACATGGTCCAGGGCCACGATCTCCAGGGGCCGTTTAGTTTGGATTGGCTGGAGTGGTGCTCTCTGGCTGTGCTGGTCTTTTCTTCTAAGATTGCAGGGCCCGCAGTTTCGACACCACTTCTCTAGGGCAGATCTCATGCCCACCCAGTAGAATCTTACTTTAAGTAGGGCCTCCAGTTTCTTCCAACCAAAGTGGCCTGCACCATTGTGATAGGCTTCTAGCACCATCCTCGTATCCTTCTGTGGTACAATCACTTGCCACACCTTCTCATGCGTCCTCGGGTCAATGATGCTCCTGTAAAGTTTGTCTTGATAGATGAATAATCGACCCCTCTCCTTCCATAGGTACTGTGCCTCAGGTGGGGCTCCTTTGTCAAGGCTGGCGCCCGGCTGGCTGATCAGTTTCTTTACCAAGCCTACCGCTGGATCATTTTCCTGGGTCTCCTTCCAGTTGTAGTGAGGTAGTGGGTTCAGGGTCACCTCTTGGCGGTTGGCACGCGACTGCCGACACTGTTTTGCTCCATGGCGATGGAACGCTGGCAGCTCAATCTCTTCAAGATCATCTACATCTTCACCCTCGTCTGCTAGGTGAGGCATCCTGGACAGAGCATCTGCGTTGCCGTTCTTGCGGCCAGCTCGATACTTGACAGTAAAGTCATAATTCGCCAGTCGGGCTACCCAACGCTGCTCCATGGCACCCAATTTAGCAGTATCCAAGTGGGTCAGGGGGTTGTTGTCCGTGAAGACAGTGAATTTGGTGGCTGCCAGGTAGTGCTTGAACCGCTCTGTGATAGCCCATACCATGGCCAGGAACTCTAGCTTGAATGAGCTATAATTCTCTGGGTTTCTTTCAGTAGGCCTGAGCTTCCTGCTGGCGTAAGCAATCACACGCTCTTTGCCTCCCTGCACCTGTGAAAGCACTGCTCCCAGTCCCACATTACTGGCATCTGTGTACAGTACGAATGGCAGACCGTAGTCAGGGTAGGCTAGGATCTCTTCACCCGTCAAGGCCCCTTTCATTTGTCTGAAGGAGTGTTCTTCTGCTTCTCCCCAGTGAAATGGCGGGCCGGAGATCTTTCCTTTCTTCTTTGGGTGGCCTACCAGGAGCTCTTGCAAAGGCGCTGCCATTTTCGTGTAGCCCTTGATGAACCTTCTGTAGTAGCCTACCAAGCCAAGGAACTGACGTACCTCCCGGACGGTAGTAGGTGTGGGCCATTCCTGGATGACTGTGACCTTCTCTGGGTCCGGTGCTACTCCTTCTGCACTGACCACGTGACCTAGGTACTGGACCTTTGGCTTCAGTAGATGGCACTTGGATGGTTTCAACTTCATTCCATATCGGGATAGTGCTTCAAAGACTTCAGCCAGGTGTTTCAGGTGGTCCTCGTAGGTCTTGGAGTACACGATGACATCATCCAGGTAGAGCAGGACGGTTTCAAAGTTGAGGTGCCCTAGGCAGCATTCCATAAGCCTCTGGAAGGTCCCGGGGGCATTGCAGAGTCCAAATGGCATGCTGTTGAACTCACAGAGGCCCATTGGGGTGGTGAAGGCCGTCTTCTCCCGATCTTCTTCTGCTACAGATACTTGCCAGTAGCCACTAGTAAGATCTAGGGTAGAAAAGTAGTTAGAGGCTTTCAAGGCAGCGAGGGATTCCTCTATCCTTGGCAAAGGGTAGGCATCCTTGTGTGTTATCTGATTTATCCGTCTGTAATCCACACACATCCTCATCGTGCCATCCTTCTTTCTTACCAGGACCAGGGGAGCCGCCCAGGGGCTACAACTGTCCCTTATGACGCCTGCCTCCTTCATGTCCTTCAGCATGTCCTTTGTGCGCTGGTAATGGGCTGGTGGAATAGGCCTATGTCTTTCCTTAATGGGAGGATGACTGCCTGTGGGTATGTGATGTTGCACCCCTTTGATCCTACCAAAGTCTAGTGGGTTCTTACTAAAGACCTGCTCGTATTCCTGCACGACCCTGTAAACCCCATGTTTCTGGTAGTCGGGTGTAGAGTCAGTCCCCACGTGTAGTTTCTGGCACCAATCCTCTAACTGCTTTTGGGAGGTCTCGCCCTCTTTTGAGTCAGCTTGTGTCAGGGGACCTACAGGTGTTATGGCGTCATCTGAGCATGTAAACAGTTTGGCTATGGTAGCGTACCTTGGTAGTCTGGCTTCCTCCTCCCCACAGTTCAACACTCGTACAGGCACTCGTCCCTTGTGTACATCAACTACCCCCCTGGCTGTCAGAATCGTGGGCCAGTGGTCTGAATGAGTGGGCTCTAGTACAGCCTGGTAATCTTGTCCTCTGAGACCTACCGCTGCTCTACACCACATCATCATTTCACTCCGTGGGGGTATCACAATGGGGTTAGCATCCATCACCCGTACACTACCAATCTCACCGCCAGTCTGTTTTACCTGTTGCTTCCTCAGAATGATTCGGATCTCCTTTTGCAAGGCTCTTTTCGACCCGCCCTCAGCACCTTCAACAATCTGGTGAAGCAACAACAACACTTCCCCTAGGCAATTTTCTATGACATTAGTGCCTAAAATCATTTGCGGGTTCCTTTCTCTAATATCAGTGTCCACAACAATCAGTCCTTGTCCCTTCATTTCCTGCCTTCCCACCTTTATGGTTACCTCTTTGACCCCGATCTGGTCTATAGGTTGTCCGTTGGCAGCATAGATGGTGAAGGAGGGGTCCGGTGGTCGGAGATCGTCGTCCGACCAAAACCTACGATAAAGGACATACGGGATCGTGGTGACCTGAGAGCCGGTGTCCAATAATGCCGGGGTAGGGATCCCGTCCAGGACAATGGACAGGACAGGACGTCCACCCACGTACTGATCGCAGCAGCGACCTGGGCCTGATCTTCTTAATCCTGAGGACTGGCCCCCGGCCCCAGGTTTGGCTCGTTTAAAGGACAGGCCCTTGCATAGTGTCCTGCCTCCTGGCAACGACGACAGATGGGTTGTCCAGATGAGTCATAGCGATCACTGCTCCTGCCTCGGGTTGGGGGACCTCTTCTCCTCCGCATCCAAGGGACGTCCTCTGGGTTGTCAGCTAGCAGGATCCGATGAGGGACTTTGGTCTCTGAGGGCAACTGCATTGCTTTCAGGATTTGTGCGACATCCTTAGTGAGCTGTTGCACCTGGGAGGATAGTGTATTTATAGTCTCTGCTGGCGCGTTGAGTCCTTTTGCAGTTATCAGGGTCTGCGAGGAGGATTCCGCTCCTGCAGCCGTGGAACTGGCAGGCCATGCTGGTGCGACGGGGTCTGTGTCCACAGGAGGTTGGAGTGCTTTCACTGCCCTGTCTTTCAGAATGGCAAAGTCCACGTCAGGGTGTTCCAGGGACCACAGCTTCATCTGCTTCCCATCCTCAGGAGAGCGCAGGCCCCGCAAGAATTGTTCCTTCATCATCCGGTTTCCTTCCTGATCACTGACAGGGTCCACCAGCTTGAGAGCCCGTAGTGCAGCCTGCAGCCTGAGGGCATAGTCTCTTATGCTATCTTGGGGCTTCTGCCGGCAGTTATAGAAGTCCGTCCTCAGCTCTCCCTCGGTGCGGTGTTCAAAAGCAGCTGCTAGTTTGGCAAAGATGGTCTCAACAGAGCTCCGGTCATCATTGGTCCAGGACTCAGCCTCCAATTCTGCTGCTTCAGTCAATTGTCCCAGCACCACAGCGGCCCTCTGCTTACCAGTCATCGCGTGCATGTCTAGCAGGGTGTTGATCTTCTTCTTAAACCCGGTCAGCGTGTCTATTTTACCGGCGTATTGGGGCAGCCATTGCGCTCCTGGGACATACAGCAAGGAAACTGGCATTATGGGGGAGATTTCGGCCGGCGCGGCTGCGACCGCGGCACCGGCACCGGGCGCTGCTGCGTCCAGCGCGACGGGGGCTGGCATCGCTTGGGCTGCGTCGCCCTGACCAGGGGCATTACCTCCTGCAGCGTCCATTTTTCTTCAAAAATCTGCGCGCTCCCTTTCCACTTCCTGGGTCAGTACGCTCTCTGAATTGTGGGGATTCTGGGGCGGCCACACCTCTTCGTGGGCGGTGCTCTTCTCCCTCGCGCGGGCTGCAGCGCGCGCTTTTGAAGATGGCAATATGGCGGCGGTTCAATTTTTGCGGTCGGACCTCTGAGGCACACGGTCACCTGTCTGAACAGGTCTAGTCCTTATCCTGTTCGTGACGCCAGAAGTTGTGAAGCCCCGCTAGTATGTGTCTGTGCATTACCTTCAGGGACTCCACGTGGATGGAACAGTCTGGTCACAGGTAGGAAATCTTCTATTTGGGATTGTCGTGACGCCACTCTCAGTATTGCGGTCAGCGGGGACCGCCACTGCAGATTAAGGGATGCCTGGGGCTGATGGTGGGTGCAGTCAGTATATTAGCCCCCTGAGAGTGAGGCAAGCCCCAGGCCCCGGTGTATGTGTGTGGGACCACAGGTCGCAGAATGACTCAAACACAGTCCAAGAAGTCTTTCAACGTGTTTACTCACTGTTTGGAGGTCACGGTGAGATGCCCGGGCGACACTGTGATAACCAGGTTGAACCAGGAATTCCAGGAGGCCGTTCTGAGGGTAGCTGTCCACTCGCCTTCCTTGCACTCTTTCTGTTTTAGGAGGATCCTTTGCTTGAAGCGTGGTAGGACCCCTCCAGGGAAGCTGTTACCACCCTGCTCCCCTCTCTCTGGCTCGTCTGCCGGCAGCGTGGCCTTGGTGGGATGGCTTCTGGCCCTGTCCCCTTATGGGCCTGGTGATTGCTGCTTGGCTCAAGCTCTGTGTAGTCGTGGTGAGGGCATGAAGTACCCCCCCCACCTGTAGGTTAAGCAGCTCTGGATGATCTGCTGCCTGTACTGGGGATCTAGTTCCCCTTGTGTGCTCGGATACCGGGATCTCCGTACTCAGCCACCCTTCTCTCTGGATGATTTTCAGGCCGACCCACGGTACTCCTTTCTCCTCCGCTTTCAGCTACTGCACTCCTCAGGACCTGTCTCACACTCTAGAGCTCCTCTGCCCTGCTTCCTCACACTTCAACCCTCTTCTCTCGACTCCCCTCTTCCTCTCTCTCTCTGCCCTGCTTCCTAGCAACCAGCCCCTGAACACACCCCTAGCCGGGAATTGAAAGTTAACCCCTTTCTGGCTACCCAAGGGTCCCCTCTGGTAATGTGGGAGGCCTGGTCACTATGTTTGTGTGTGCACCTCATCTTGGCCTTTGGAGATTACCTGGAAGCATTGCTCCCGCATGGGTGCAATACTCTGTGGTGCCTGACCAGGTCAGGGGCGCCACACATACATCCCAAAAAATAAGAATGCTACGAGTCGTGGAAAATGGCGCAAAAAGTGTGCCACTTTTTTTGGACAAACTTCTGATTTTTTTTTAACCCCGTAGATAAAAGTCAACCTATACATGTTTGGTATCTACGAACTCATACTGACCTGAGGAATCATAAAGACACATCAGTTTTACCATATAATGAACACTATCGATAAAATATCCCAAAAACCATCATGCAATCGCACTTTTTTTGTAATTTTTCCGCACTTAGAATTTTTTTGCAGTTTTCCAGTACACTATATGGTAAAACGTATGATTTCATTTAAAAGTACAACTCATCCTGCAAAAAAACAAGCCCTCATATGGCAAGATTGACAGAAAAATAAAAACGTTACGGGTCTCGGAAGAAGTTGAGCAAACAAAAAAAAACAAAAAAAAAAACAAAACAGAAAATCGCCCAAGGGTGAAGGGGTTAACCCTTACCGTCCATTGCCATGTATACAATGTACTGAATGTTATGTTAAACCATCCCTTGCCTCATAAGATTTTTAACAACAGACATTTCATACTGCAAATGTTCTAGTTATTTCCTTTTATAATCCGAGGCAATAATGAATAATAAAAAAAATAATAAAAAAATAATAAATAAATAATTAAAAAAAAATGCAATTATTTTGCATAAAATTAAAAAGCCAAAATAATGATTACACCGGATAGAAGCCGCTGTTACTTTCTTGAAGGCAAAACGAGTGATAATTAGTATGGTACATCAAATGAGTGATAGCTGATAGCTTACACTCCATAACAAATGTAAATTATTGTAATTGATTTTGGAGTTTACTCTGGGGTGTTTGTACATTTACAGTAGCTGTGCTTTATTTTTTTTTTTCTATAATAAGTGCTTGAACAAAATGCAATAAAGGGAATAGGCAATGAATTACACCCTTTAAGGAGACCCCGCTGCTGACCCAGCTTGTCTCTCCTGGGACACATATTCTGTTCCTGGAAAGCGTTTCTAATTTGTGTGTCACACTGTATTATTTACTTCTCAGTGTAGCGGCTTTTATTATAAACCATGTGTATCTTTAATAGAAGCTTTTACGCAGACTGAGACGATGTACAAAATGTGGCTTTCATTTATTCCGAATCGCTTGCGTCATTAAAACCACGACCATGGTAGTAATCTAGCCAAGAAGAAAAGCTGGAGGATGTTTTACACCTGTCAAATGTCCTTGAAGAACATTTTTAGCAAGTGAGGGAACATTTGGAGGACGACATCCACTCCGACTGTAAACATCATGGATGTCCTCTAACGGGAAGGTCTAATGTCATGAAACGAATAATCCATAGAGTGATAACTACGCAAATGTTCAACCTTGAACGCATTTTTGTTCTACTTTCTGTGATGATTAATGTCCTTAAAGGGGGCTTTACACGCAACGACATCGCTAACGAGATGTCGTTGGGGTCACGGAATTCGTGACGCACATCCGGCCTCGTGTGGCACATACAAACGACCGCTAATGATCAAAAATACTCACCTAATCGTTGATCGTGATGCGTCGTTCTAATCCCAAATATCGTTGTTGGTGCTGGACGCAGGTTGCTCGTCGTTCCTGAGGCAGCACACATCGCTACGTGTGACATGCCAGGAACAACATCATACCTGCGGCCACCGACAACGAGGTGGGCGTCACTTTCTTTCGGCTGATCTCCACCCCTCCGCTTCTATTGGACGGCTGCCGTGTGATGTCGCTGTGACGCCGCACGAACCGCCCCCTTAGAAAGGAGGCGGTTCGTCGGCCACAGCGACGTCACTAGGAAGGTAAGTATGTGTGATGGGTCTTAGCGATGTTGTGCGCCATGGGCAGCGATTTGCCCGTGACGCACAGCCGAGGGGGGCGGGTGCTTTCACCAGCGACATCGCTAGCGATGTCGCTGCGTGTAAAGCAGCCTTAAAGGTTGTCTCAAGTTCTTAAAGGGAATCTATCAGCAGGTTTTTCCTATCTGATCTGTGAGCAGCATGATATAGGTAAAGAGATTCTGAATCCGATGATGTATCACTTAGATTACTAGATGAAGCCATTCTGACACGCTATGCATTTTCAGCATTAGTCATGTAGCAGAGACCAGAGGTGTCATGCTGCACAAGACATGGCCCGAAGTAGTACAGTGGAGTCACCACAATGTGGTAGCAGAGTAACGTCACGCTGTACTAAGATGTGACCCGTATTAGTACAGCAAAGTCACCACAAGGTGGTAGCAGAGTAACATCACGCTGCACTAAGGTGTGGCCCGGAGTAGTACAGAAAAGTCACCACAAGGTGGCAGCAGAGTAGCGTCACGCTGTACTAAGACGTGACCCAGAGTAGTACAGCAAAGTCACCACAAAGTGGCAGCAGAGTAACATCACGCTGCACTAAGGTGTGGCCCGGAGTAGTGAACGGTAATAGAGAAAAACGAAGGGAGAGACAAAGCCAAGTAAGGGACAACAGCGTAAGGGGTACTTTGCACGCTGCTACATCGCTACTGCGATATCGTTGGGGTCAAATCGAAAGTGACGCACATCCGGTGCCAGTAACGACTTCACAACGTGTAAAGCCTAGATGCGCCAATAAACGATCGCAAAAGCGTCGTAAATCGGTGATCTGTGTACTGTCGGCCATTTTCATAATGTCGCACCAATAGGAGATACGATGTTGTTCCTCGTTCCTGCGGCAGCACACATCGCTGTGTGTGAAGCCGCAGGAGCGAGGAACATCTCCTTACCTGCCTCCACCGGCTATGCGGAAGGAAGGAGGTGGGCGGGATGTTTACGTCCCGCTCATCTCCGCCCCTCCGCTTCTATTGGCCTCCTGCCGTGTGACGTCGCTGTGACGCCGCACGACCCGCCCCCTTAGGAAGGAGGCGGGTCGACGGCCAGAGCGATGTCGCAGGGCAGGTAAGTGCGTGTGAAGCTGCTGTAGCGATAATGTTCGCTACGGCAGCTATCACAAGATATCGCATGTGTGACGGGGGTGGGGACTATCACGCTCGACATCGCAGCATCGGCTAGCAATGTCGCAGCGTGCAAAGTACCCCTTAGTCAAGTACCGGGAAGTCCAAACTACAAACAAAGGTATGACAAGCGGGATGAGGCCGGGGTAGGACAGACAGACACAGGTTAGGGTACACGGCACTTATATGAAGACAGGGAGTCAGTGTCTGATTTTCTGTAAACTGGGGAACTAACGACCCATCAACTCATCAAAGGCCTAATTTACATATGAAAGAGGACTTTATAAAGACCTATGTGCAATATGTGTTTCGCTGCCAGGCAGTATAAAGGGCTCTTTGGGCACGGTGTTTAGTAATAAATATATAAATGCTGGCAGGTGGGAGGGCATGGGGGACCTGTCAGGTTCCCTTTTAAAGGAATCTGTCATCAGGCTTTTGCTGTACAATCTGAGAGCGCCCTCATGTAGAGGAAAAGAGCCTGATTACATGGATGTATCACTTACTGGGCTGCTTTTTCAGGTTCAATACTAGTATTTTAACAGCAGGAGATTATCACTTCAGGACAAGCTGCATTGTGACACCTGGTCTAAGCATGGCCTTAGCGCTGATAGTTGTAGGATATTTAGTAATAAATATATAAATGCTGGTGGGTGGGGACCTGTAAGGTTCCCTATAAATAGATCTCTTAGACCCGATGAGACTGGTGTACCTAAACTGTGAAGATTCATGTAGTCAGTCTACACTCAATCTCCACCTTCAACCTTGACTGATTAAGGCTATGTGCGCACTTTCCGTTTCCACCTGCGTTTCAGCTGCTTTTTAAGTCCGTTTTGAACTGCAGCGTTTTCATGCCAAAATGCATGCGTTTTGATTTTCCAGCAAAGTCTATGGAAAATGGGGATTTCTTGTCCGCACTTTGCGTTTCCAAACGCAGCGTTCAATTTGCATAATTTATGGCAAAAACCATGCGTTCAAAGAAGCAGCATGTCAATTGTTTTTGCCATTTGAGCTGCGTTTTGCTAACATTGAAGTCAATGAGAAGTTGTAAAAAGCAACAAACATCCAAATTCCAGCGTTTTACCTGCTTTTTAGCTGCAGAAACAATGCGTTTTGGACTATATAAACGCATGATTTTCTGACATCAAAATAATGGAATAATATCTCCCTTTACACACACACATAGTCCGACAATTAAAATAAAGAAAATTATTTAATTATTGATATTTTTGACGAAAATAGTATAAAACCGCTATAATTTCATTAAATATAACTATTTTGGTTATGATTTAAATAATTATATGTCTTTTCTTTTTTTCCCCCTTTTTTCATAGTGTTTGTCTGTTAAAACTTTATTTTGTTGTGTCTTTGTGTTCAAAACGCATCTGACTTTAGGCAATGAAAAAGCAGGTAAAAAGCGCTAAAAACGCAGCTAAAACGCGGTAAATATGCATGCGTATTTACCGCGTTTTGATGGTCAAAAGCAACTTTGGCAAAAGCAATTTCTGCCAAAATATGCATTGAGAACTGCAACTACGACGACGCAAAGTGCGCACATAGCCTAACAGCGCCTCAATGTCCCTCCTCCCTGCTGCTGCTATATCACACTAATGAGTATAAACTGCAGTTGCCAGTCATCTGAGCTCTTTCACTCTTCAGCTTGACTTTGTAGTAAGCACACTAGATTCATTGGGTATAAGAAATCAATTTCATAATGACGTACATACTATGAAATCACATGACAAAACTGCTGCATATATTATTAAATCAAAATCAACTACAGGAGACCTGATGAAGCTAATCTCTTTACTTTGAAAATCCTTATAAGAAAAAATTTATGTTTGTGGTTTCAGTGTTTAATATTGAAATGAGCAATTTATGAGTACAGCAGTAGCTACGTTTTTACTTTGACAACTATATAGACATTCTGTCACAGATTTTGGGAGTAATTACACCAGTCCAATCAGGTCTACGAGATCTATTTAAAGGGAACCCGTCACCAGATTTTGGTCTTCCAAACTAAAACAAGCACCTTAAACAGCACCAGTGCTGCATTCCATGGAGGTGCATGTTACCCCCTGACTACCCCTGTAAACCCCAAAAATACCTTTATAAAATCTCCCACCACGTATGTAAATTGTCTGGTCCGGTCCGATGGGCGTCCTAATCTGCGCCTCCTGTCCCTCCTTTTGCCGTCCTCCTGTGCTGATTGACGTGCATAATGCATCAGACGTCATCCATGTAGGCGGGAAAAATCTCCATATTCCTACCTCGCAGAGGCACACTTTGCTCTGCCCAGTTATGGGCAAAGCTGAAAACACAGGTGCGCCTGCACGAACCGGAGAGTTCGCTGAGCATTTTTGCCCAACAATGTGAATGAAGAGGGTGACATAATCCACATCGCGGAGCAAAATCTCGCGCTTGCGCAAAGAGCTAACTGGTTCTTGCAGGCGCACCTATGTTTTTGGCTAGTTTAGAAATTCAAAATCTGGTGACAGGTTCCCTTTAATGATGGATGCAGTTAATATTGTGAAATCTAGTAACAGAGTCAGATTAGTCTAAGTTGTAAATGGTAACCATGCATGATTTTCCCGCTGTAGAATGTTGCAAATATACAGTATATTGCGTTGAGACTGTCAGGCCAATTTTATTAAAGGGGAAAATCAATCAATCTCCTTCTTGCTTAGAAATTCATTCAAAATTAGCGATGTTACTGAGAAAACAACGTCCTTCAATGTCCTCATTTCGTACATGACTTCCTTTAATGCATTTTTTTTGGTTTAGATTTATCACTGGTCTTAGGACAATAAATATGAGCTATATAATTTTTATGCTGGCAGCACAAGCGTACAGGTGACCCCAATATCTGCTCTCATTTTAGTTTGCTGTATACGAGATCACTGTCATGGTGCCACATTGTATGGTCTAAATATTTAACAATGACAAACACATTGTCTAGTCTCATTGACTAGAGTCACTCAATTACCTTCTTAGGTTCTATATTTAAACATAGTTTAATTTTTTTGGGACCTTAGGGGTTAATGTCAGTTTTTGCTGCAGAGCATTTCAGCTGCAGCTGCTTTGTTGCCACATTCCTTCAAGTTTAAGTAGAGAGTTTTTTCCCAGCAATCCCCGCTGAAGATACAAAATGATTGTATTCTGCCCACCTTGGTGGAAGGTCCTGTCTAGGAGTGTTCTACAAGTCAGATGTTATCCTTTTTTATTTCTGTTTTCGCCTGTTTGTGTTACCTTACTTGTGACATATTAGTGTAGCGGTGAGTCTTGCGAACCTCACCTGCCAGTACACTAGCCAGGGCATCTATAGGGTTTCTCAGGGTCACAGGTTCCTGTTTGGCAACAGTTGAGGAGACTGTATAGGGCCTGGCTAGGAGAGCAGGAACAGCCGCAGGTGAGGATAGGAGGTGTCCCATCTACCACTCTCATTACCGCCAGGGCCCACCATTGTTATAGTGTCCCCTGTATTTCCCCTTACTCGTGGTATTGTTTGTTGTATCTTTGATGTCTGTCAGGCTCCGTGTTGGTCTGAACGTACATGCCATGCTTGATTAATGGCAAGCGTGATAACTAGAGATGAGCGAACCGGTCGCGGTTTGGCTCGAGCTCGGTTCGCCAAACCGAGGTCTGGTGCGCGTTCGGTTCGGCGAACCGGTTCGGCGAACCACTCGAACCCATAGGAAACAATGGGAGGCAATCACAAACACATAAAAACACCTAGAAAACACCCTCAAAGGTGTCCACAAGGTGACAAACAACTCACAACACAAACACATGGCAAAGTGATAAGGACATATACTCATGCGAAAACAAAAGAGCTGGACAAGGAAAAAGAGGAGGAGACACAGATATAGGCATGGCACGTCCTTCTAAAATCATGTAAAACACCGCAAGGTGACTCCAAGCGGAGTCTCCCTTTTTTCCAAAAATTGGGCCATACAGACACCCCTTCTGTGGCAGCACTTGTGCCACAGTTGTACACTTCACAGGTAGATTTGCATCAAGCACATTCAAAAATACACCATCCTTAACCGTCCCCAGGATGACACCGGGGTAGGTAGCAAAGTATTTGCTGAAACATGACTTGTTCATCTTGGCTCCTTTTTAAAAACACTTCAAGCAAGGGTTACTCCAAGCGGAGTCTCCCTTTTTTCCAAAAATTGGGCCACACACACACTCACCCCTTCAGTGGCAGCACTTGTGTCCCAGTTGTACACTTCACAGGTAGATTTGCATCAAGCACATTCCAAATCCACAAGCATTTACTCTCCCCAGGATGACACAGGGGTAGTAAATTCCTTGTGGATCCATGACTTGTTCATTTTGATGAACGTTAGTCTGTCCACATTGTCACTGGACAGACGCGTGCACTTATCTGTCAGCACACACCCAGCAGCACTGAAGACACATTCAGAGACAACGCTGGCAGCTGGACACGACAGGATCTCCAAGGCGTAAGTGGAGAGCTCTGGCCATTTTTCAAGATTTGAAGCCCAAAATGAGCAAGGCTCCATTTGCAAAGTCATGGCATCGATGTTCATTTGGAGATACTCATGTATCATCCTCTCCAGCCGTTGACTATGTGTCAGACTTGTTGTCTCTGGTGGCCTTGCAAAGGATGGTCTAAAAAAATTATGAAAAGATTCAATAAAATTGCTGTTACCAGCACCAGATACGGTGCTACTGGTACGGGTAGACTGTTGAAGATAACGAGACCGTCCCATGTTTCTCAAGTTACAACTGGGAGATTCACTCCCTGCACCTGCACGGTTGTTTGGTGGAAAAGCCGAGCTAAGATCGAGTAACAGCTTCTGCTGATACTCCTGCATACGTGCGTCCCTTTCTATGGCTGGAATTATGTCACAAAATTTGGACTTGTACCGGGGATCTAATAGTGTGGCAAGCCAGTAGTCATCATCACTTCTAATTTTGACAATACGAGGGTCATGTTGGAGGTAGTGCAGCAAGAAGGCGCTCATGTGTCTTGCGCAGCCATGCGGACCAAGTCCACGCTGTGTTTGTGGCATAGAGGTGCTAACCGTTCTTTCTTCCTCTGACATCTCCCCCCAACCTCTTTCAACTGAAATTTGACCAAGGTCTCCCTCATCCGCTGAGTCTTCCATGTCCATGGACAGTTCGTCCTCCATTTCTTCATGTTCTCCTGCATCTCCCTCAACATTTTGCCTGCTACCATGCGCCCTTGTTGATCCCTGTCCCCCATGGTCCCATGCCTGCCGCCTTGGTGATGAGGAATGTCTGGACCTTGGTGATGTTGTTGTCCCTTGCGCATATGAATCCTCCTGTAGTTCCTCCCCTTCCTGTTGTCCCACCCCCTGACTCCAAATAGTGTTTAGCGTGTGCTCCACCATGTAAATGACTGGAATTGTCATGCTGATAATGGCATTGTCAGCGCTGAACATATTCGTCGCCATGTCGAAACTGTGCAGAAGGGTGCATAGGTCCTTGATCTGAGACCACTCCATCAGGGTAATCTGCCCCACCTCTGCATCTTGTTGGCCCAGGCTATACGTCATGACGTATTGCACCAGGGCTCGGCGGTGCTGCCACAGTCGCTGTAACATGTGGAGAGTCGAATTCCAGCGTGTCGGCACATTGCATTTCAGGCGATGAACCGGCAGGCCGAAAGACTTCTGGAGCGATGCAAGTCGCTCAGCAGCGGTGGTTGAACGGCGGAAGTGAGCAGACAGTTTTTGTGCCCTGTTCAGAAGGCCATCTAGGCCAGGATAGTGTGTTAAAAATTGCTGGACAACAAGGTTCAACACGTGAGCCATACAAGGCACGTGTCTCACCTTGCCCAGGCGAAGGGCCGCACCCAGGTTTGCAGCATTGTTGCACACGGCCTTACCAGGCTGCAGGTTGAGTGGAGACATCCATTTACCAAACTCAGTCTCCAGAGCTGCCCACAACTCAGCCGCTGTGTGACTTTTAGTTCCAAGACATTTCAAGACAAAGACCACCTGATGCCGTTGCGCTCTGCTGCCAGCATAGTAATGAGGGGTGCATGATTACTTCTGCGCAGTTACAATGCTGGTGGCCTGACCAGGCAGGCTTGGGGCAGAGGTGGAGGACCCAGACGAGGTTGAGGAGGCAGAAGCAGTGGAGGAACTTGGACAGACAGAGGATTGACGCCCAAGTTGTGGGGACTTGTGCAGCAGACCCTTCACCATCTATCAGCATAGTTACCCAGTGCCCAGTCAGCGACATGTAACGTCCCTATCCATGCTTACTGGTCCAAGTATTGGTGGTGAAATGCACCCGTTCACACACAGAGTTTCTCAAGAAAGCGGTGATGTTGTGTGCGACATGCTGGTGTAGCGCAGGCACACCATTCTTAGGGAAGTAGTGGCGACTGGGCATCTGGTACTGGGGCATAGCGACAGACATAAGGTCTCTAAAATCCTGTGTGTCCACCAGGCGGAAAGGTAGCATTTCGGTAGCCAAGAGCTTACAGAGGGATAAAGTCAACCTCTTAGCTTTGTCATGGGTCGCAGGAAATGGCCTTTTATTTGTCCACATCTGAGGGACAGAGATCTGGCTGCTGTGTAGACGGTGGTGAGTAGGGTGTCCCTGAAAAAATATAGGTTTGTGAGGAAAGTGCAGGCGTAGACATGATGTTGCCTTCATCCAATGTTGATGCTATCGATGTCTGAGAGAGCTGTACACACGCACTTGTTTCCCCTTCCAAACCAACTGACGACCTACCAAGCAAACTGCCTGTTGCGGTTACAGTGGGGGAAGTTGTGCGTGGAAAACCAGGTGTGACAGCTGTCCCCACAGTCCTAGAAGATGAAGAGCGCGCGGATGCACTGGAAGGGGCAGGCGGTGGATGGTCCGCTCCGCTAGGCCGCATTGCAGCACGGTGAGCTTCCCACTGGGACATATGATATTTATTCATGTGACGATTCATGGATGAAGTTGTCAAACTGCTGAGGTTTTTGCCTCTACTAACAGATTCCTGACAAATTTTACAGATCACATGATTTGGGCGATCCTTTGCAAGGTCAAAAAAGGACCAGGCTAGGCAAGGCTTAGAGTGCATGCGACCTGCTGAGCCACCCCGACTACTGCTCAGAGGCAGAGTGGTGGCTGAGGATGCAGTTGTAGACGTGCTACCAGTACTCCTCCTCTGTCCAGGAAGGCGCAAGGTAACTTCGTCGTCAGTAGCATCCTCCTCCACCTCCTCTGTTGATCTCCTCGAGTGCCTGACTGTGGGTTGACAGTAGGTGGGATCTAGAACTTCCTTATCAAGCGTTGTGTTTGCTCTCCCCTCACCCTCAGTCCGAGTCTCTTCCTGCCCTGAACGAATATTTAAGTTGTCATCCCAATCTGGTATCTGCGTCTCATCATCATTAGTATGTTCCTCATTGTCTATTACAACAGATGCTTCAGTTTGTGAATAAGGGTCAACATTATGCTCAGAAACTTGGTCATCACGGCCTGAATCTGAGTCACAAAGATTCTGGGCATCACTGCAGACTATTTTCTGGTCTGTACTCACTGTAGCTTGGGAGCAGACCTCTGATTCCCAGGCTATAGTGTGACTGAACAGCTCTGCAGACTCAGCCATCTCTGTTCCACCATACTGTGCAGGGTGGATGGAAACTTGAGAGCTGGGTGAAAGCAAGTGTGATTGGGATGACAACTCAGATGACTGGTGTTTTTTGGATGCGGTAGTTGAGGTGGCGGAGAGGGCACCTGTTGGACCACTTGAGATCCATTCAAGCATTTTCTTTTTTTGGCCATCATCTACCTTTGTTCCAGTTGTTCGTGTTCGTAAAAAAGGGAGCACATCTGATTGTCCACGGAAAGTAGTAGACATCTTACTTTTGCTGGAATATGGCCTATCTTCAGCAGATGTTAATGGAGCTTTGCCACCTTCCCCACGGACAAACCCTTTTTTTCCTTTTCCAACACGCCTGTTCCCCTATCCACCAGCATCTGTCATTTTGCCACTCATTTATATTGCGACAAGATTGTGCACTTAAAATGTGGTAGTAAAAATTGACAGGTGGTGTAGATTGCAGAGGTGGTCTAATTTTATTGACAGCAGAATAAACAACAATACTGTTTGCTAATATAATGGCTTAGTAACAATGAGCTTGAGTGTGCAAAGGGCAGGAGGGTACAGTGGCCGGGTTGTGGGTCAGTGTAGAGGAAAGGAAGCCTCACTTTATATCCCTCCTAATGGGGAAATGCAGCGAGGAAGTCCCTGAGCTTAGCTACACAGACGCTGTTATCTGTAGCTGTTAAAAACTGTTTCCACTGACCTGACTGTCACCTATGGCTCTGAGCATGCTGTAATTAGCCCTTACAAGAGCTGAAAGAAACTTCTATCCCTATTCTGTATAGAGCTGTGTGTAGAGCGTACACAACAGGATCGGTGGCAGGAGCTGCGCCAGCGGTGACTGACACCCAGACGCAGAAGGCAGATAATGGCGTCCAAACGGGCAGATACCCGTTTTTATAATGCAGGGACATGTGACATGGACAGCCTATGACACATGCCCTTGCTTGTCTGGCAAAAAGTCCACTTAGCTGTGTGTGTGTCTGGGATTGGCTGACATGTTGGCCCGACCCACTACACGCGCGCTTAGGGAAGGAAGACAAAAAAAAAAAAAGGCGATCGCCATTATCACAGCAGCAGTGATCTGAATGCGCTGTTCCCGCACACTATACGCTGCAATTTCATAACACTGTGAGTCACAGAGTGACTTACACTATTACAGCGAAAAGCCAGCTAGTAATTAGCTTGGCTTTTTGCTGCTAGAACCGTTCTTGAACGTAACTCGAGCTATCGAGCTTTTAGCAAAAAGCTCGAGTTCTAGTTCGATCTAGAACAGCCCCCAAAATCACTCGAACCGCGAACTGGAGATCCACGAACCACGCTTAACTCTAGTGATAACAGCTTAAGTAACAGTGTAAAACTGGTGTACCCTCTAAGTAAGTCGAACACACAGCCATTAAAAAACCACTGGCAACAAAAGTGAGTACACCCCTAAGTGAAAATGACCAAATTGTGCCTAATTAGCCATATTCCCTCCCCAGTGTCATCTGACTCATTAGTGTAACAAGGTCTCAGGTATGAATGGGTAACAGGTGTGATATATTTGGTGTTATCTCTCACACACTCTCTCATATTGGTCACTGGAAGATCAACATGGCTCCTCATGGCAAAGAATTCTCTAAGGATCTGAACAAAAAGAATTGTTGCTTTCTACTCTCTACCCATTGAAAACACATGTATACTTGGCAAAGAGCACGGCTCATGTATATGGGGGGAGTTGGGAGAGATGTCTGTTGGCCAAATAACAGCTATCCTATGTATGGCTAGCATTACACTGCACCTGTTAGTTACTACCTATACCCTATATGATGTAAGCGTGTATGGGCAGTTCTCCGACCTAATATATCTTGTAACCTCAGTCTGTATCACACTGTACATCTGTAGATATAGATGTAGCAGCTGCCAATTTGACCGATGCAGCATGTTGTGGCAGAAGAGGACTGTCAAGCTATGTAAATATGACCTTGTGTCATTTTCGAGGCTCCCACATCTGTAGTTTTAGCTAATCTATCAAATATCAAAGAATTGAGCTATCTCATAAACTATCCAAGCAGTGTATTATTTATTTATTATGCATGCCTCTCAACTTTTAAAAATAAGAAAGAGGGATATATATTATTTTCCTCTGTCAGTTCCTTCCAATCTTCTATGTGTCTCCATTTCAATATTGCTCCTAGTGAGGCCCATTAGTGTTTCTACACAGTATGATTCCGCTTTCATGGCTCTCACAGTGCTCCCTATATCATAATATGCTCTCAAGTGCTTACCACACTGTATGATGCCCTCAAAAAACCCTATTATAGAGTATGATGTCCGCCACAGTGTACACACAGCTGTGTCATGCGTAGACCAATGGGCTCTTTATGTAGACTGAATCGTGGAGAAAGGATCCGTCAGCTCCCTGCTCCACCATTATATTCAGCTGTATCTGTGACCTTTGGACACATGCAGCTGAATTCCCTATCTCCAAGGATAGCTAGCTAAAGTTGGGCCAGTCACATTGGACCCAGGATGTTTGGGAAATATGATTTAAAGACATTGTTATTGCTGTCCTTGTTGGTGTTCATCATTTGTAATTGCCCATCTGTATGGCCTATGGGAAGAAACCAGAGAACCTGGAGGAAACCCTCACAAACTTGAAGAGAACATACAAACTCCTCATAAATGCTGTCCTTGGTGGGATTTGAACCCTGGACTCCTGGGTTGCAAAGCATCAGTTCTAACCACTGAGCCACCATACAGTGCTATCCACTGAGTGACTGTGCTGCCTTCAGGTGTATAGCTTTAGCAGATGAGGAGGTAGCATTGGCAACTAGACCTTGGTATCTCAAGGACCTTATTGTGATGATTGTCACTAGGTGGCGCTAGACACTACTTGCATGCAGTAAATGGAGAGGTAGTCAGACTGGCTGAGATCATAAACCAGGAGGACACGACAGTACATGGAGAGCAGACAGAGACAAGGTCAAAATACAAGTCGAAGGTCAGGGTTCCAGGAGAGTACGTACAAAATACAGGGAGCAGACGGGGATGTGGTCAGAAGGAAGTCCGAGGTCAAAAGCTGGGAAGTCACAACAGAAACAGGAGCAGGACAGGCAGAGACAAGTCAACAACAGTCCGGAGTCGAGAGGCCAAGCTCTGAATACTGAGCATGACAGGGGCCAACAGCACAACTGTTACCAGGAAGTATGACTGGCGGCGTCCTGAGCTAACACTCTTCCTAATGCAGCAGTGCAATCACCGGGACGAGAAGCATCTAGTTGAGCACCTCCTAGGACTAGTGTGGAACCTATTGCTGTGAAACAACAAGCAGAGCATTCAGCCTACAAAACGCTCTGCACCATAAGCAACATATACCGGCTCTGCAGGAGAGCATAGCAGAACAATACAGAATGTTCTGCACATAGGAATCGTGACACTCATCTTCCACAGTTCAATATTACAAATATGATGGGTAGGGTCTGTGACGAATTTTGCATTTGGACCTAAAAGTTTGTTCCATTACCTTTATAGCTCTCTGTATACAGACTCCCATAATGCATCTGCCACAAAGGAGACATCAATCTAAGGGGTACTTTGCACGTTGCGACATCGCTACTGCGATGTCGTTGGGGTCAAATCGAAAGTGACGCACATCCGGCGCCAGTAACGACGTCGCAACGTGTAAAGCCTAGATGCACAGATAAACGATCGCAAAAGCGTCGTAAATCGGTGATCTGTGTAGTGTCGGTCATTTTCATAATTTCGCTGAAGCGACAGGTACGATGTTGTTCCTCGTTCCTGTGGCAGCACACATTGCTGTGTATGAAGCCGCAGGAGCGAGGAACTTCTCCTTACCTGCCTCCACCGGCTATGCGGAAGGAAGGAGGTGGGCGGGATGTTTACGTCCCGCTCATCTCCGCCCCTCCGCTTCTATTGGCTGCCTGCTGTGTGATGTCGCTGTGACGCCGCATGACCCGCCCCCTTAGGAAGGAGGCGGGTCGCCGGCCAGAGCGACGTCGCAGGGCAGGTAAGTGCGTGTGATGCTGCCGTAGCGATAATGTTTGCTACGGCAGCTATCACAAGATATCGCATGTGCGATGGGGGCGGGTGCTATCATGCTCGACATCACTATCATCGGCTAGTGATGTCGCAGCGTGCAAAGTACCCCTAAGACTTAAGCGGGCTTTACACGCAGCGACATCACTAGAGATGTCACTGCCGATCGCACCTGCCCCCGTCGTTTGTGCGTCATGGGCAAATCGCTGCCCGTGGCGCACAATATCATTAGCCCCCGTCACATGGACTTACCTGCCTAGCGACGACACTGTGGCCAGCAAACCGCCTCTTTTCTAAGGGGGCGGTTCGTGTGGCGTCACAGCGACGTTACACGGCAGCCGTCCAATAGAAGCGGAGGGGCGGAGAGCAGCCAAAAGAAAGTGACGCCCACGTCGTTGCTGGAGGACGCAGGTAAGGTGTTGTTCGTCGTTCCCGGGGTGTCACATGTAGCGATGTGTGCTGCCTCAGGAACGATGAACAACCTGCATCCAGCACCATCAACGATATTTGCGTGTAAAGCCCCCTTTATACTTTGTGTAATAAGCAAATTTATCAAGGTTCCTGCATTTTTAATATGGCAGTCAATTCTGATATAACCCTCGACATCTGCCAAATAATACCCCCAACCAGTCCCAGATTGCAGATTGTGTAAGGATGGGGACACAACGGCTGGTAATAGACAGTAATGATAGCTGCCTTTATTGGCCGCACAACATGTTATTACCTGACAACAGAATGAGATTAAGCCACAAACTATATATATCGGCTTTATCGGAGATGAGCCGGCAGAGGAGATCCTGGCACCGGACTGGATGCGCCATCCCATATACGAGAGGCACGGATTAAACAAATCATCGTGCCGCAGGTTAAATGATGCCGGGAACGTGATGCATTTCAGTAGGTGTATAACTACGTGTATACAAGCGAAATGTCAGAGAATTAATCAGAGCATCTTTTAATCCATGATATAACATTTCACATGAGATGATTCGGCTGTACTTTAACCTTTAGAAGAATACACTTATCAGCCAGTCTGCCTCAAGGGAAAAAATAATGCGTGCATCTATGGATATATAGGGCTGCGGATATGTAATGAGCTATTTCATGATTGCAGGCAAGGTCTATTATAAGAACAAAAAAACCCTTTATACGTATGATCATATGGATCATTTCACTGGTACATGCACTTTGTGAAAATATCGGGACGCGTCTCAACCATTGAAATCAGGTTTTTCCTTCATCCCCTTTGCAAACACAAGTCTATCACATCTGGCCCCTCACCCCCAGTGTAACAATCAGACCCTCTCCCATGTATAACCTACGGGTTATCGGTCCCCCGGTTGCATAATCTCCGGCCCCTCGCCCCCAGTGTATAATATCCAGCACCTCACCCCCCCAATGTATAACCTAAGGCCTATCGCCGTCCAGAGTATAACCTGACCCCTCAAGAGTATCACATCCAGCCCATTGTCCCCAGTGTATTAAATCCGGCCCCTCACCTACCTGTATAACATCCAGCCTCTCACCCCGCATTATACCACATCCGGCTCCTCACCCCCGGTGTATAACCTCCAGCCCCTCAACCCCAGTGTATCACATCCGGCCTCTCACCCCCCAGTGTATCACATCTAGCCCTTCACCCCCAGTGTATCACATCTGGCGCTTCACCCCTCCCAGTGTATAACATCCGGCCCTTCGCCCCCCGATGTATAACCTTCGGACCCTCACCCCCCTGTCTATTAAATCAGGCCCCTCACCCCCCTGTGTATAACATCTGGCCGCTCAGTGTCTCACATGCAGCCCCTGACCTCCCCATTGTATAACATCTGGCCCCTCATCCCCTGGTTTATGACATTTGGCCCTTCATCTCCCCGGTATATAACCTCCATCCCCTCGCCATATCGTCTACACTGTGTTCTAAATTATTATGCAAAAAATATTTTTTCATATTTTCCTAAATTAACTTTATGAATTGCAGTCATTGTTATTTTCCAGTCATCTACTATTCGAGTATAATTGAAATGGTTTTGATCAAACTGCCTATGAAAACAGTATATTATTAAAAATAATAAACACTCAAAATGCACTCAAAATGCATGTTCCAAATTATTATGCACAGCAGAGTTTTCAACCTTTTTATTTTGAAAAACAAAATGGTCAATTGTGAAATTATAAGCATTATCAGCTAATTACAAAATGAAATCAAACAGTTTTCAAGTCAAAACTTAATTCTAGGTGATGTTACATTTGCACATACAGTACCTACAAGTAGTATTCAACCCCCTGCATATTTAGCAGGTTTGATAAGATGCAAATAAGTTAGAGCCTGCAAACTTCAAACAAGAGCAGGATTTATTAACAGATGCATAAATCTTACAAACCAACAAGTTATGTTGCTCAGTTAAATTTTAATACATTTTCAACATAAAAGTGTGGGTCAATTATTATTCAACCCCTAGGTTTAATATTTTGTGGAATAACCCTTGTTTGCAATTACAGCTAATAATCGTCTTTTATAAGACCTGATCAGGCCGGCACAGGTCTCTGGAGTTATCTTGGCCCACTCCTCCATGCAGATCTTCTCCAAGTTATCTAGGTTCTTTGGGTGTCTCATGTGGACTTTAATCTTGAGCTCCTTCCACAAGTTTTCAATTAGGTTAAGGTCAGGAGACTGACTAGGCCACTGCAACACCTTGATTTTTTCCCTCTTGAACCAGGCCTTGGTTTTCTTGGCTGTGTGCTTTGGGTCATTGTCTTGTTGGAAGATGAAATGACGACCCATCTTAAGATCCTTGATGGAGGAGCGGAGGTTCTTGGCCAAAATCTCCAGGTAGGCCGTGCTATCCATCTTCCCATGGATGCGGACCAGATGGCCAGGCCCCTTGGCTGAGAAACAGCCCCACAGCATGATGCTGCCACCACCATGCTTGACTGTAGGGATGGTATTCTTGGGGTCGTATGCAGTGCCATCCAGTCTCCAAACGTCACATGTGTGGTTGGCACCAAAGATCTCGATCTTGGTCTCATCAGACCAGAGAACCTTGAACCAGTCTGTCTCAGAGTCCTCCAAGTGATCATGAGCAAACTGTAGACGAGCCTTGACATGACGCTTTGAAAGTAAAGGTACCTTACGGGCTCGTCTGGAACGGAGACCATTGCGGTGGAGTACGTTACTTATGGTATTGACTGAAACCAATGTCCCCACTGCCATGAGATCTTCCCGGAGCTCCTTCCTTGTTGTCCTTGGGTTAGCCTTGACTCTTCGGACAAGCCTGGCCTTGGCACGGGTGGAAACTTTCAAAGGCTGTCCAGGCCGTGGAAGGCTAACAGTAGTTCCATAAGCCTTCCACTTCCGGATGATGCTCCCAACAGTGGAGACAGGTAGGCCCAACTCCTTGGAAAGGGTTTTGTACCCCTTGCCAGCCTTGTGACCCTACACGATCTTGTCTCTGATGGCCTTGGAATGCTCCTTTGTCTTTCCCATGTTGACCAAGTATGAGTGCTGTTCACAAGTTTGGGGAGGGTCTTAATTAGTCAGAAAAGGCTGGAAAAAGAGATAATTAATCCAAACATGTGAAGCTCATTGTTCTTTGTGCCTGAAATACTTCTTAATACTTTAGGGGAACCAAACAGAATTCTGGTGGTTTGAGGGGTTCAATAATAAATGACCCTCTGAATAAACTTTTCACAATTTAAAAAAAAAAAAAAAAAAAAGAAATAACATTCTTTTTTGCTGCAGTGCATTTCACACTTCCAGGCTGATCTACAGTCCAAATGTCACAATGCCAAGTTAATTCCGAATGTGTAAACCTGCTAAATCTGCAGGGGGTTGAATACTACTTGTAGGCACTGTAGGACCCCTTGTTTGAAAGAAGCTTCTGAACTCTCTCGTCCATTGAATTTGTCAGTTTTTGGATGGTTTGTGCTTCAATTGTTTTGCATGTGGACAGAATACCCTCTCAGAGCTGTTGCTTAGATGTTAACTGCCTCCCGCCATCATAGACTCTCCTTTTGATGATTCTCTAGAGGTTCTCAATGGGGTTGAGGTCAAGGGAAGATGGTGGCCACACCATAAGTTTGTCCTCTTTTATGCCCATAGCAGCCAGAGATGCAGATGTGTTATTTGCAGCATGAGATGGTGCATTATCATGCATGAAAATGATCTTGCTGCTGAATGCACGGTTCTTCCTCCTGAACCATGGCAGGAAGTGCTGTTTTAGAAACTCCACATAGATTATGGAGTTCATCCTTACCCATTCAGGGATCCTAAAGGGGCCGACAATCTCTCTCCCCATGATTCCAGCCCAAAACATTACTCCACCTCCTCCTTGTTGGCACCTTAGCTGTGTTTTCATGGGGTGTCCATCAACCAGCTATCCTCCCCTCCGTCAATCTGGACCATCGAGCGTTGCACGGCACTCATCGGTGAACAAAACAGTTTGGAAGTCAGTCTTCATGTATCATTTGGACCACTGGAGCCGTTTCTGCTTGTGTGCAGTGGATAGAGATGGTCGACAGGATGGCTTACGCACAGCTGCAAACCTCTGAAGGACCCTGCATCTTGTTGTTCAGGGGACGTTGGAGGCACCAGCAGCTTCAAAAACTTGTCTGCTGCTATGACAAGGCATTTTAGCAGCTGCTCTTTTAACCTGACGCAATTGCCTGTTGGAAAGAGTCCTCAATTTTTCCTTATCAGCACGCACACGTGTGTGCTGTGAATCAGCTACATACTTCTTGATTGTGCGATGATCACGATGAAGTGTCTTGGCAATGTTGAATGTAGTCATGCCTTGACCTGAATACTCCACAATTTCTTGCTTCTCAGCAGCAGACACATACTTTTTCTTCCCCATTTTGGCAAAAGATGTAGGCTGCTTAATAATGTGGAACAGCCTTCTTAAGTAGTCTTGCCTTTATTTGGACACAACTGCCAAACCAATGTGCACATGTGTCTGCAATTGCTTTCAGTGATATAAAGAGCCCTGACACACATCACCGGCAATGAGTTTACATGACAAACAAAAAATTTCTGACCTTATCACTCCTAAACTCTTATTGCATAATAATTTGGAACACAGTGTACTGTCTTTTTTTTAATATGTGACAGAATGGCTGGTGCTTTAGAGCTCCTCGATACCAGTATGCCCTTGCTACCGGTGTAACAAGTCTGTTCATTACATTTCTTCCCCTAAATATCCCCCCTCACCTATGAGTGGATTATTGAGATGCAAAAAGAACCGCATCAACTCAGCCGCAAAGTAAAGACCACATAAAGTTATGGCCGCTTTACACGCAGCAACATCGCTAGCGATGTCGCTAGCGATCGCACCCGCCCCTGTCATTCGTGCGTCATGGGCAAATCGCTGCGCGTGACGGACAATATCGGTACTGCGCGTCACACGCACATACTGTACCTTACTAACGACGTTGCTGTGGCCGGCGAACAGCCTCTTTTCTATAGGAGAGGTTCGTGCGGCGTCACAGCGACGTCACACAGCGGCCAACCAAAATAAGCGGAGGGGCGGAGAGCTGCCGCATTATCGACACTCCCACCTCGTTACCGGATGACGCAGGAACGCTGTTGTTCGTCGTTCCCGAGGTATCACACGTAGCGATGTGTGCTGCCTCAGGAATGACGAACAACCTGCGTCCCAGAAGTTCAACAACATTTGAAAATGAATGACGTGTCAACGATCAACGATATTTGAGGTAAGTGACATCGTTAGCGGTCGCTCGTACGTGTCACACGCAACAATGTTGCTAACGAGGCCGGATGTGAGTCACGAATTCCGTGACTCCAGCGACATCTCGTAGTCGTTAGCGATGTTGTTGCGTGTAAAGCGACCTTTACCGAGCGAGGTCTGTTACTGTTAACTCTGCCATAATGTTACTGCTTGAAAAACTGACATAATATGAGACAATAAACACAACAAAACAAAAAAAAGTAGCTGGGATTTCGAACAAAGATGTAGATTAATGAGATTATCGCACAATGTTTATCACCTGTGAATCACGGTGAACCGCACAGAATGACTGCACTGTGTATGCTACTGCTCCATTCATGTCTTTGACAATGACGAGTACAGCATTTGTTGTACTTTGACTGTTTTTGGTTATCCTCATGGATGTTAAATGGGGCAGATGATATGCCAGAATGTACAGATGTGCAGTGTGCAGCACAACACAAGGGTGACAATGGGCATGGTATAGAAAGAAAGCCTTGGACATAGGGAAAGGGGACATCTCTTGCAACTCCCATGAGTCTGTACCCTAAGCTTCCTAAAGTCTATATACGGGTCCTACCCCCCATCACTGTCACATGCCTAGGTCCTTACTTAGCCTGAATTCACATTGGCTAGTGAGAAGGCAGACAAAAGCACTAGTCTCATCACTCCAATAATACAACACAAGGTAAGGGAGACAGACAGAGGAAAAAAGGCACAAAAAGGAAAACACTCCAATTTGTTTCAATGCAGCAAAACACAACAGCTGCAATAGTCTCAACAGCTCAGCTTCCTCCAGAGACAGACTCCTTCCAAAGTAGTCAGCGGTAGAATGAGAATTTAGAACCGTGGTAAGACAAATGACTTGCTATAGCGAAGGGAAAAAGAGCTGCATCAGAGAGTAAGGCCACAAAGATAGGAACGAATCCTTACACCTACACTCTACATTTTATGCAGAAATATATTGCACAATATCTCCAATGTACCCAAATGCTATATACAGTATATAGTTTAAAAAGAAAACAAGTCTTAGTATAGCTTTGCCGTATGCTAGTACCGTTAACCATATAATCTGTACCTGAACGTTACCTACTTCAGTGGAAAGATACTTAACCTCCTGCTTTCATAAATCATTTATTTTCCCACTCAATAAATATTTCATTTTCACAGTATAAGCATATTTTATTTACGAAGTAAATGAATCTTTTTAAGTATAAATGCTTTCTGTCCTGCATGTTTCTATCTATACAAACAAGCCCATGGGTCAATCCCACCACAGATGAAAGCCACAGCCTATAGACTGATCTCACAACATGGTTTTATCAGCGCGTAAATTAGTTACTGATGAAACAAACAAAAGCACAGATGTACTGCACATTAAAGCATCCAACCAAAAGCCAACGTCAGCCGGAGCACTAAGGATGTTCATTCATTAGCGGCAGGCCATTCTGCTGATATGTGGTCCTTGCTAGAAAAGGGGGCCCATTCCAGGATAGTCTGATCCACAATGGGTGGCAAGAACCTGTACAGAAATGTGGAAAACCTACTCATCACATAAAATAAGAGGGAGCGCCATTACTTTCCGTGATGGATGTGTCATGGTTCTGATCCATGGTGCTCTGCTCTCCAACAGTCGGTGTTCTGTTTTGTATTTTTTGCCGTGGACGGGTGGTTTCCCGTCCTCAGTTCCTGCGCTGGTGTTAGGAGGGGGCTCTCTCCAGGTGCCTCATTCCGGGTGATTGCTCTGCTTCATTAGGGAGCAACCTCACCCAGAACGGTGCCAGTTGTAGTTCCTGCCTGCAGTAAGTGCTCTGGCTTCCGTTTGTGCTTTGATCTTGTTCTCCTTCCCAGACCTGTTTTCACCCCTCTCCTCCCATGTCTCTGACTCTGATGTTGTTTCTCAGCTCCTGACTTCCGGCTTGTACCCTGACCTCAGCTCCGCTTTTCCCCAGTGTACCTTATGTGACTTCCTGGCTTCTGACCTCCGGCTTGTAACCTGACCTCGGCTCCACTTCCCCCCAGTATACTTTACATGACTTCCTTGCTTCTGACCTCCGGCTTGTGCTCTGATCTCAGCTTTTCTTCATCTCTGTGTTCCATACGTGACCTCCTGGCTTCTGACCTCCGGTTTGTTTGACTTCCCTGTCACTAGTTGCATCACCTAGTGGTAGTTTGTCACAGGATCACTGATTAAGTAAGCATCTTTTGGTGCCAAGCAGCTGCTGCAAAGGGGTTGAATTTTTATTGTTGCTACAAGTGTCACTATTCTCTTTGTAACCTGCTATACAGTCCCATAATAATATGTCTGCAAAATGTAATTAGTTTTCTATGCAGTTGACTAGTACCCAGACAAGAAGATCTAGGATTGTTTTCATTTACATTCAGGTTGGTTAAATGAATGGTAAATTCCACTAATGGTAAGTATGATGTATGGCTGACCATAAAGCTGTAGAGTCTAGAAATGCTTCAGAGACCACATGATGTCACTGTTGTTCTATACATTTAGCAACGTATAGACTATAACTTGAAAGAGCAGCCAGGCCAACGCGTTAATAGATATGACAGCATCCTTGGTTTTACATGCTTTAGTTGTAATTTACAAGTATGTGTGCTAGTAACAATAATACAACCCCTGGCAAAAATTATGGCCTCACCTGGGTCTGAGGATGTTCATTCAGTTGTTTACTTTTGTTTACAAAAAGCAGATCACAGACATGGCACAAAACTAAAGTCATTTCAAATGCCAACTTTCTGATTTTAAGAAACCGTGAAAAAAAAAAATCATGAAAACATAATGTGCTAGCCAGTAACGGATATTTTTCAACACCAAACAGGGGGAAAAATTATGGAATCACTCAATTATGAGGAACAAATTATGGAATCATGAAACACAAACATACAATAGAACACTCCAATACATCACTAGTATTTTGTTGCACCACCTCTGGCTTCAATAACAGCTTGCAGTCTCTGAGGTATGGTCTTAATGAGTGACAAACAGTACTCATCATCAATCTAGCTCCAACTTTCTCTGATTGCTGCTGCCAGATCAGCTTTGCAGGTTGGAGCCTTGTCATAGACCATTTTCTTCAACTTCCACCAAAGACTTTCAATTGGATTGAGATCCGGACTATTTGCAGGGCATGACATTGACCTTATGTGTCTTGTTTCAAGGAATGTTTTTGCTCTATGGCAGGATGCATTATCATCTTGATAAATTATTTCATCATCCCCAAACATCCTTTCAATTGATGGGATAAGAAAAGTGTCCAAAATTTCAATGTAAACGTGGGCATTTATTGAACACGTAATGACAGCCATCTCCCCAGTGCCTTTACCTGACATGCAGCCCCATATCATCAATGACTGTGGAAATTTACATGTTCTCTTCAGGCAGTCATCTTTTTATTGTTTAGCTTTACTGTATGTAAATCCCATTTCCTGTAGGTGGTTTCTTACAGTTCGGTCACAGACATTGACTCCAGTTTCCACCCATTCGTTCGTCATTTTTTTTGTTGTGCATTTCCTGTTTTGGAGACATATTGCTTTAAGTTTCCTGTCTTGACACTTTGATGTCTTCCTTGGTCTACGAGTATGTTTGCCTTTAAGAACCTCCCCATGTTGTTTGTATTTGGTTCAGATTTTAGACACAGCTGACTGTAAACAACCAACATCTTTTGCAATATTGTGTGATGATTTACCCTCTTTTAAGAGTTTGATAATTCTCTCCTTTTTTTCAATTGACATCTCTCGTGTTGGAGCCATGATTCATGTCAGTCCACTTGGTGCAACAGCTCTCCAAGGTGTGACCACTCCTTTTTAGATGCAGACTAACGAGCAGATCTTATTTGATGCAGGTGTTAGATTTGGGAATGAAAATTTACAGGATGATTCCATAATTTTTTCCTCATAATTGAGTGATTCCATAATTTTTCCCCCTGTGTGGTCTTGAAAAGTAACAGTTACTGGCTAGCACATTATGTTTTCATGCATTTTTAGTGTTTCTTAAAGCCAGAAAGTTGACATTTGAAATGACTTTAGTTTTGTGCCATGTCTGTGATCTGCTTTTTAAAAACAAAAGTAAACAACTGAATGAACATCCTCAGAGCCCGGTGATTCCATAATTTTTTCCAGGGTTTGTATTATGAAAAATATTCTTGGAAAATTATATTATTCTGTTATTTTTACATTAGTTATCATCAGAACTTCCATTCTTGACTTTGATTCCAGACTATAGTCCCCAACACATTTCAATGAGAGTAAATATGTCAGAGACGCATTCCACTCCTTGGATGTTTTTAGATTTTACAAGGAAGACACAAATGGAATTGTATTGTAGAAGACGTGACAGGCAGCAGTAAAAGAGGAATTATATTAAGAAAGTAATAAGAAATGTTCTAAAATAGAAGTGTTTACATCCAATTTTGTATGAAAGAAATATATAAGAAATGAATCCAGAATTGAATTAAAGCTCAACTACAATCATGTACTACAACTAGAATCACATATCATTACTGGAGCTATGTTTACCTATATAATTAGGTCCGAAAAGGTTTGTTCAGCTGGGAAGCTTTGGGGAAAATGTCATTCTAGGTACGGGAAAGTACCAAGGGAATGAAAACCCTATGTCTAGGGAAGGGGGATGATAGTAACCCCTGACCAAACCTACCATTGATCCCTGGGGTCCCTCTTCACCTATGCAATAAGTCAGATACCTGACCCTAGGTATCCCTAGTGCTGAGCCCTAAATAGGGAACAGGTGGGATGAGCTCTTCGTCAACCCCACTAAACACTAAAAAAGACAACAAGGAGGACACACAGGGGGAAAGTGTATGAACTACTTATCCACAGATGACTCAAGTAGAAGTTCAGCAAAGTTACAGCAACAACATCACAGCTGAGTACAAGCCATCTGCTTGCAACCAGAGCTTGACAATATCACCAACACCAGTCCAGGGAATGAGGGAGTATTTAAGCACTGATGATCAGCAGCTGGGTGGAAGGAGGGCTCCTGTTGGGTCCAAATGGGGGAGAGATGAAAATTCAGCAGGAAAGCTACCTATTACAATGAATACTAACAGCAAAAACAATAGAAAGTCAGGGAGCATTTTGCACAGCCAAACTCTGTGACCTTCTATTGCCAGAAACCACATGACTGTCACCCGTGACACACACGTGATAAAAAAAGGTTTCAGAGTCACCTAAGAGTTTTTCCTCTACTTTACATATTTCTAACATGGTTCGTGGATAAGTCATCATTATCGGATTGGTGAAGTTCTGCACCTAGGACTTTGTGGACCAGCTGTTCTCAGTGTTGACGATGGCCGGATGTAAGCAGTTATGGAGCTGAAAAGCACAACTTCGTCAACTCTCTGGTGGCCGCTATCAGTGCTGTCGATGCACTATAGTGGCCGTTACACATTACACAGTGTAAACAGCCATGGTGTTCAGCTTACATCTGGCCACCACTGGAGCGAAAAACATCTGATCAGTGCGGGCGCTGATTTTTGGTCAGCCACCTATTGATTATTGATGACCTATTGTAAGTCCATGTCTATGACTGACAGGTCACTTTGTGCCACCCCTGAAGCTGTCGAACCGCTCGGATCCGGGGTTGCTGTGGCTCGAGGGTCTCTGGACCCGGGGCTTGTGGCCACTTCAAATGTAAAGGGTGTATTTACAGGGGAAAAATGTTCATGACACCACCTGCGGGTTGCGGTAAGGGGAGTACCGCCACTGCCGAAGGGAGTATCAGGGCAGATGGCGTGGGGGCAGCAAGGTGTCAGTCCCTCCGCAGGTAGGGAAGGCCCCAGATAGTGGGAGGGGGGGTTTGGTGAACAGGTGGCTTGGCATTGGGAAGCAGGGTGCAGGGGTCAGATTACTCACTGCGGTATTCGTGGTGCTGGATTTGGTGGAATAAGCAGACACTCGAACAGATGGTAAACCAAAGTCTCTAGGCACCGTAGTCTCTACGGGGGGGAGCCCGTCCGGGTCCCACTCCCACCAGGGTCACTTGGTAAGTCCAGAGCCCTGCCTCCATGCACAAATTGATTGACCATTGTGGCCCCTCAGCTTGAATCTTTCGGGGCCCCGCTACCAGTGTGTATAGCAGTTCTGTTTTTGATGGCTGGCACTTGGGATTTTAGTGGGTGGTGGATTTTGGAGAACCCTATCCCCCGCGTTGTGCTGATGCCTTCAATCTCTGAGCTCTTGGGGAAAGTTCATAAAGAGACTATCCTCCACAGGTTAATTACCAAGGCACTTGAAGCTCTTCCCTGATCTAGGGTACTGTACCCCGCTGTGCTCGGTAGCGGTAAGGTAATTGGGCTTCCTGGTGCCGACAGTTCTCCTAGACTGAGTCCGTTACCCTCCTGTCCAGTGTTCCTGATACCGGTACCCGACTCCTGTGGTCCCGTACCACCGTCTGCGACCCAACCTGTTGCCTCCCTGGGAGATCCAACTCCCCTGCTCCTCACTCTCTAAGGGCTACCACTCAACTCCCTCTCACTTTGAGAGCTGACTCCAAACTCAACTTGATCCTCTCCCACCAGTCTCCCTGACCCCTAGGTGGGCGGCCCTGCTCCAACCTGACCAACCCACTGGTGTGTCTGTCCAAGTCTGGTGTGAGGCGTGGTTGGGATTTGTAGTGCGGATGTTAGTGACACTGTTGATGGGAACCTGGAACCATGGGGGGTAGGCCCTGCACCCTGGAGTACAGGGTGCAGTTCCCTGTAGAACCCTGATGTAGTCAGGGGCACTACAACTGCACCATGACTTATAGGAAAACGGATTTCTAGAAGAAAGTTAAGGATTTACTCAGTATTAACGCACCTTTACATATATGCCATTAGTACGGGGTATAAAATCCTGATGACAGGAACCTGTCACATGTAAAAACGCTATGAACCTGCAGATATTGGATTAATCTGCAGGTTACTAGCATTTGATACCTACCTGGCGTCTGAACATTAAACCCAGCTGCCAAGAGGAAAAAAACTTTAATCCTCCCGGCAGCATTTGTGTTTAAGATAAAACCAACCCAATGAGTGTGAGGTTTGTGCTTGAAGAAAAGACGAAATCCTTAAATGCAGGAAATAGAACCTCAGCACCGAATAAGACAACTGAGTTCGATAATGTTGCAAAAAGTGAAGATTTATTCCAATCCGGCACCAAAATCCAACGTTTCGACCTCCTTGAGTTCTTTATCAAGGATATCTGATATGTTAAAGGAAATTGATTTAGAGTATATCCAATATATACAATATTTACATAATAACGCTTCAAATGCAAGAAATACATCTATGCAAGCAACAAACAAGAATACATTTGAATAAATTGGTAAACTAATTACAACTGGTATACAGTGTGTCCACCCATATCCTGTCCACCGCCATTAACTTGAGAACGGCGGCAGCTATAGGCATAGAAGTGGTGTCTAGGTATAGTAAAGTAGCCATGCGCTACACAATGAAACCACCTATAGCGCCACCTGGTGGAAAACAACGGAGTTAGCATTTTTATCTCGAAAACGGAACGAGATAGAGAAAAAAAGTGAATTACAAAGTTGCAGGGCATCATCAATTCAAAACGAATCGACACCTTGCATACAGAAATGCTATGATATGAACCCCACGACCCCCCCAAAACATTGATTGCTGGTCACGCATATGGCGCTCATTTAACTTTGATGCTCAAAGTATTCACCGTCAGCTGCAATGCACATTTGGACTCTGGACAGCATACTGTATCTTGCTGCACGTTGTGCAATATGGTAGGTGACACATTTGCACAAGCATCTGTCATACATCGTTGTAGGTCCTGCAATGTTGGTGGAGGGGTCACATACACCTGCTGTTTGATGTGACCTCACAGAAAGAAGTCCAATGGGGTCAGGTCAGGTGAGTGTGGAGGCCACTCCATGCAGCCACCATAACCAATGACTTGTAGGAAGGTCTCCATGAGGTATTGCTTCATGTCCGCAGCCTTGTGAGTTTTACACGTTCTAATCGTAGCATTTTTGTATGCAAGGTGTCGATTCGTATTGGATTGATGATGCCCTACAACTTTGTAATTCACTTTTTTTCCTCTATCTTGTTCCGTTTTCGAGATAAAAATGCTAACTCCGCTGTTTTCCACCAGGTGGCGCTATAGGTGGTTTCATTGTGTAGCGCATGGATACTTTACTATACCTAGACACCACTTCTATGCCTATAGCTGCCGCCGTTCTCAAGTTAATGGGGGTGGACAGGATATGGGTGGACACTGTATAAATAAAAGGAATGAAAGGACCTACTAAGGTAATGAAGGAAGGAGCGGTGGTGGGAAAAAAGGAGAAATAGGGAATGGACAGAGAGGCAAAGTTCGGGTTTCAGGTATCGGGGCGACACTGGTGCGGGTTCAGTCATTTTTTTGTGTATGGAGAGTGGTAGCTATAACCTCCCCCTGCACTGACATTTAGAAGGGCAGTGAGCCCCATAGGGGTGAACGGACCCCATGACGATCGGGAGGGTGCCAGGTTAGGAAGGGGTTAATTTGGTTTACATGGATAGGGGATATATGGGGCTATAGGATTGGTGGAAGGGAGCTGTAAGGGGATTGGGAGGGGAGCAAGGAAGGGGTGGGGAGTTTGGGGAGGTATAAGAGAGGGGGTGTACTGTTTACCTCCCCTTTTGTCGCCGGAAAGTTGTGTCCCCAGGACGTCGGTGCTGCCTGCTGCCATGGCTGCCTTAGCTGAGCTGCTTGAGAGGGTGCGTGGGGCCTCCGAGGTAGTCGGGGTGGATGCTCTGCGGCAGCAGCTGGCGGCGGTCTGTGGCCCTGGAGCGGCGCTGCCTGCTGCTCCTGCGCCCGGCCCGTTGCTACGTGCTCGGCGGGCGCGACCGCCGGAGCGCTCCTCCCCCAGCTGGAGGGGGAGTATGAGGTCTAGCAGCCCCTGCGGGGACCCTCCGGGGAGGCGGAGCCCTGCTACTCACCCAGGGGAGCTGCCGGCCACCGGGAGGAATCCTCGTCGGCGATCCCGCGGGTCGGGGGTGGGCGGAGCCTCGGCGAGGCCCACTTCCGGTCCGCGGCCTGCCCAGCCGCAGACCGAAGCGATGATCACAGCAGCCCCCAGTGATGTGCCGGCTGGGGGTGGCGCTCGGCGTTCCAGACGGTCGGATGAGACTCCCTGCAGGCCGCAGGGGAGAGACCCAGGACGGAGGGCTGGAGCGGATGGGAGCGGCGACGTGGGGAGATCAGAGGAGGGTTACAGTGGCCCGCAGGCGGGGATGAGATCCGTAATCACGGTCCCCCCCAGCGAGGATCGGGCTGGGGGGTGTTCCCAGCGAAGGTCAAGTTCTGCACGGCCTTCCTGCAGTCGGCAGGGAGGGAGCCCACTGAGAGCGACAGGAGAAGTAGCGGCGCAGCAGTCTGTCATGATGTCAGCAAGGAAGGACGGCGGCAGGGCGCCACGGCGGGCAAAGAGGAAGAGGTCCAGCAGGAGTCGCCCGGACGAGCAGGGTGCGGTGACCGTGGGGGTTGACGGCCGCCAGGTGCGTGCTGTCCCCTCGCTGGTCCCCCCTGAGGATTTCGCCAGCTCGTCGGAATCCGGCGAGGAAGAAGGAGCAACGGCAGCGGCAGGTCGGACAGAGCGGCAGCAGGAAGATCGTGGCACGGCTGTTCCGGAGTCGGTGCAATGGCAGCCTGGTGAGCGGACGTCAGAAATGTTGTATTCTGTGGGTAGCGCGGGCGGGGGTTCCGTTGCGGGACGCGTCGCGCAGGGAGTGGGGGCGGTCGGTCAGTCTGGTTTGCCGGGCCCGGAGTTTTGGGGGGAGCTTTTGGGGGTGTTGCAGGGGTTGTCTGCGGAACGGGTTAGTCGGACTGGGCCTGGGGCCCCGGTGGGGGCGTGGGGGGGCCCCACGGAGGTGGTGCAGACGGAGGCGACGGTGCGCGAGGTTGCGACACAGGATCCTACCTCGGCGGTAGGTACGGGACAGGCGGCTGGAGGGGCAGCTGACGTGGGTGCGAGTAAGGAGGTGGAAAGGGAAAAAGAAAAGGAGGAGGAGGTTGTGCGTTTGGATGATAGGGCGCGTAGCGAAATTTATGTGTGTTTTGAAGGTCAGTTAGGGGTCCATTTAAAAAAGGAGGTGAGGGAAAAGATTTGGAAAGGGGAGTACGTGGAAATTTTTTCCCTGCTTCCTTTGGAGAAGTTTAATTTGGATAAGGTGAAACCCAGTGACACAAAAAAGGAGAAAGAGGATGAGGAAAAACGGAGGTATCGGTTGATCCCGAGGACGTTTACTAACTGGCTACAGGCCTTTGCGATCTTAGCCAGTGTGATCGGGGAAAAGGAGCCGGAGCATTGTTCCGCCCTATTTGGATATATGGACGCGATAGGGGAAGCGTATAGAGTGTACGGCGGTTTAGGGTGGTTGAGATATGATGAGCAGTTCCGGCAACGGAAGGCTCTGCGGCCGGGAGTCCAGTGGGGCCACAAGGATATTTCTTTGTGGATGCGGTTAATGACGGCGCCGGTTCAGCCCTTTCGAGGGGGTGCCGGGAGCCCGGGTGCGAGCGGCGGGTCCTCGGCTGGACAGAAAAAGGGAGCTTGTTGGCAGTATAACGAGGGACAGTGTAAGTTCGGGGCCTCTTGTCGGTTCAAACACGAGTGTTCCGGATGTGAAGGGTCCCACCCTCTGGCCAGGTGCTTCAAGAAAGGAAAAGGAAAGGCGGGGGAGGGGTCTGGAAAAAGGGAGGACGCCAGTGAGGGTAGAGGTGATGCTTCCCTATTTAAATAGATACCCGGATGTTAGGGCGGCGGAGTTGTTGGAACGTGGTTTTACGGAGGGCTTTCGGATTCCGTTTGAATCTGAGGCGCCGGTGTTTCGCCCGGGAAACTTGAGGTCCGCAAAAGAACATCCGGCGGTGGTGAAGGAAAAGCTGCAGAAGGAGGTGGAGTTGGGGAGGATGGCGGGCCCCTTCCGGGACCCGCCGTTCTCCAACTTACGGATTTCCCCCCTAGGGGTGGTACCTAAGAAGGAGCCGAACAAATTTCGGCTCATTCATCATTTATCTTATCCGGCGGGATTGTCGGTAAATGATGGGATATCACCAGAGTTGTCGGCGGTATGTTATGTATCGTTCGATAGGGCCTTGGAGCTGGTAAGGGTTGCGGGGCGGGGGGCACTGATGGCAAAGGCGGATGTAGAAGCAGCTTTTCGTTTACTCCCGGTGCATCCAGAGAGCCTTCATCTCTTAGGGTGTATGTGGGATGGTGAATACTATGTGGATCGTTGCCTGCCGATGGGCTGTTCCATTTCGTGTGCTTATTTTGAGGCATTCAGTACGTTTGTGGAATGGGTAGTCAAGGAGGTGGCAGGAGTCCATTCAGTGATTCACTATTTGGATGACTTCTTTTGCGTGGGTCCGGCGGGCTCTTCGGTTTGCTCCTTGTTGTTGTTTACGTTAGAGCGGATCGCGCGGAGTCTGGGTATTCCGTTGGCAAAAGAAAAAACAGAAGGGCCGGTGACGGCCCTATGTTTCTTAGGTATCGAAATTGATACACTGGCGATGGAATGCCGGTTGCCGGAGGGGAAGCTTTTGGATTTGAAGGCGTCGGTGCGGTTTTTGTCTCAGGCCAAGAAGGTGCGGTTGCGGGATTTGCAGTCAGTGCTCGGAAAATTGAATTTCGCTTGTCGCATTATGCCGATGGGGCGGATATTTAATAGGAGACTGGCGAGCGCGACCGCGGGGGTAAAAGCTCCAAATCACTTTGTCAGAGTGACCAAAGTGATGAAAGGGGATTTGTTGGTTTGGGAGGAGTTCTTGGACCGGTACAACGGTCGGACCCTTTGGATGAGCGAGGCATTGTCCAATAGCCAGTTGGAATTGTATACTGATGCGGCTGGAGCGACAGGTTTTGGGGCAATTTTTCAGACGCGCTGGTGTGTGGGAAAGTGGCCACGGCTTTGGGTGGAAGCAGGTTTGGTGAGGAATTTGGCGCTCCTGGAATTGTTTCCCATCATTGTGGCAATCGAGTTGTGGGGCCCCGTTTTTTCCGGAAGAAGGGTTTGCTTGCATTGTGACAACATGGCGGTGGTGCATTCCATCCACCGGTTGTGGGGTATTTAAGGCACCTGGTGTTGCGATGCTTGGAGTTGAACATTTGCGTGGTGGCTCGGCACGTGCCAGGGATTCGGAATGAGGTGGCTGATGCGCTATCTCGGTTTCAGTTTTGTAGGTTCAGGAAGCTGGTGCCGGGAGCGGACGCGGATGGAGAACCTTGCCCGGAATGGCTGTGGGACCTGGCATCGGTATAGCATTTGAGGGTATTAGGAGATCGGTGTCTGAGGCTACTTGGTGCCGATATCAGGCGGTGTGGCAAGCTTGGGCAGAGTTGGAGAGAGGGGAATTTTTGGAGTCGGGTTACAAGGGCCGAGTGTTGGGGGTCCTGATGTTAATTAGTGGGGAGTTTTCGGCAGGTCGGTCCGTTTCGGTGATTGGTGGCAAGTTGGCGGCATTGGCCTTCTTGTTTCAGATGCAAGGGGTTCGGGACGCGACTAAGGATTTTCTGGTGCGGCAGGCAATGAAAGGTTTTCGAAAGGGGGCCTAGTCGCGTGACATGAGGCGGCCGGTGTCATTGCCATTGTTGGTTCGTTTAGTGGGGTGTTTGGGGGAATTGTGTTCGTCTTCTTATGAGAGGGTGTTGTTTTCAGTAGCCTTTGTATTGGCGTTTTTTGGGGCCTTTCGCATTGGTGAATTGGTCAGCTGGGGCACCAGTTGTGCCCAGTGGCACAAGTGTCTGAGTTTTTAAAGGTGCGGGGCGGTTTTCCTGGCGTTTTCTTAGACATGTGGACGGATTGGCTCTTTGTCGCGGTACCAATTCAATGCGGTGCTGAAGATGGCTTTAGCAAGGGTGGGGGAGGAGCCACGTGAGTACGGGTCTCACTCCTTTCGGATAGGGGCGGCGACAGAAGCCTCCAGGTGGGGTTTGAGTGAGGATTGTATCCGGCGGATTGGGAGGTGGGAGTCTTCCAGGTTTCGTTTGTACATTTGGCCTCACTTGGTCAGGTGAGGGTCAGGGGTGGGGGGGGGATTCCTGGTTTGTGTTTGATGCTGGTTTGTGGTAATTTTTCTTGTGCTGTTGCTGTTTTTATTCGTGGTTTTTGGATTTTATAGGTCCGTGCCTTGGGTGGATCCTCGGGCACTCCTATGTGTATTGGGGAGCGTTGCGGGCGGATGTGCGTCGTGACGGTCGGCAGGTCGAAGTGTCGGTGTCGGAAGCCCGAGTAAAGTGGCTCGGAATTCGGGGCATGACTTGGGGTAGAGTGCGCCCAGAGGTGGCTTATTATAGCCGTACGGATCGTGACCCTGATGTGTTAATTTTGCACGTGGGTGGGAACGATTTGGGAGTAAGGTCGGCGAGGGAGTTGAAAAGGGACATAAAGCTGGACCTGTTACATTTGTGGAGGGCGTTTCCGGGCATAGTTATTGGGTGGTCGGACATCATAGCTCGGATGCAGTGGCGTTTTGGTAGGTCGGTGGACCGTATTAATAGGGCTCGGAGCAAGCTGAACCGGGCAATTGGTAGGTTTGTGGCGAGGAATGGAGGGTTGGTGGTACGGCATAGAGAATTGGAGGAGTCCACGGAGCAGTATCTGAGGAGAGATGGGGTTCATCTGACTGATGTGGGTCTGGATTTATGGATGTTGGGTTTGAGGGATGGCCTGGAGCAAGCACTAGGGGTGTGGGGGGCCCGGGCCAAGTAAGGGTGTCACTTGGCCGGTCTGTGGCGGGGTGATAGGTCCGTCTGAGAGGTTGGGAGTACCGACAGTCGGTTTGTTGGTACCAAGTCGCTCAAGGGGAGTGGCTTCGGACTGGATGGGAACTTGTGGGCGGAGGGCCCGCAGGTTCTGGGTAGGGGTAATCAACGATGGAACGTTGTTACCCCTCACCTTGGGCCGGGTGGTCACGGCCGAGGTGGTCCTCTGGGCCGGTTTGGAGGTTACGGCCGGGGGGTTAGGAATGATGGTTGGCCTCTCGGATGGATCTATCGGGGTTTCTGGTTATACGGGTATATATGTATAAGGTTAAGTTTAACAATTGAGTGGCATGTTGGGCCACGAGTTTTTGGTATACATATATACGTTTAAATAAAACTGTGGCCATTCCTGCAATAAAGTCGTGGTTCTCGTCTTTATTTAGGTAGATTGGTATGGGGGGGTTAGCATGGTAACCTGCTTATCCCTTATAGATACGTCAAGAAGGGCAGTGAGCCCCATAGGGGTGAACGGACCCCATGACGATCGGGAGGGTGCCAGGTTAGGAAGGGGTTAATTTGGTTTACATGGATAGGGGATATATGGGGCTATAGGATTGGTGGAAGGGAGCTGTAAGGGGATTGGGAGGGGAGCAAGGAAGGGGTGGGGAGTTTGGGGAGGTATAAGAGAGGGGGTGTACTGTTTACCTCCCCTTTTGTCGCCGGAAAGTTGTGTCCCACCCGCCCGCCCTGATATATGTATATGTATATGTTTATAAAAAAAAAAAAATAATAATAATGAAAAGTGATGGTTTTTCAAAAAAAAAAAAAAAAAAAATTAAAAAAAAAAAAAAAAAAAAGAACAAAGAAAAGAGGAATACATGAGAATGCAAGGTTGATTTGCCAATTTTGTTGTTGTCACAGCGGGGTGATAGGTCCGTCTGAGAGGTTGGGAGTACCGACAGTCGGTTTGTTGGTACGAAGTCGCTCAAGGGGAGTGGCTTCGGACTGGATGGGAACTTGTGGGCGGAGGGCCCGCAGGTTCTGGGTAGGGGTAATCAACGATGGAACGTTGTTACCCCTCACCTTGGGCCGGGTGGTCACGGCCGAGGTGGTCCTCTGGGCCGGTTTGGAGGTTACGGCCGGGGGGTTAGGAATGATGGTTGGCCTCTCGGATGGATCTATCGGGGTTTCTGGTTATACGGGTATATATGTATAAGGTTAAGTTTAACAATTGAGTGGCATGTTGGGCCACGAGTTTTTGGTATACATATATACGTTTAAATAAAACTGTGGCCATTCCTGCAATAAAGTCGTGGTTCTCGTCTTTATTTAGGTAGATTGGTATGGGGGGGTTAGCATGGTAACCTGCTTATCCCTTATAGATACGTCATGAGCAGCAGATATTTTGTGGTGACTCTGGATAGTGAGAGGACATCACAACTCACAGTTTAGCCAAAGAGATAAGGAAAGAAAAGCATAAAATACTGAAGAAACTGTTCAGATGTTGTGTGATAGCACAAAATTGAAGATCATTAGTGTGTGAGAAATAGAGAGTATTGTCATAGTCAGAGGCTTTGGAGTACTTTTTAATTGACTTAAAGGGAACCAGCCATCAGGATTTTCATATATAAAGTAAAGCCAATACTATACTTGCACTTGGATGCTGAATGTAAGCATCAGCATCCATCAGCATCAGCATCTTATGTTCAGAGATTGGATGTTTTATTTCAGAAATATGTGCAAGTAAAGTTCCAACAATGCACTGCTATTTGATTGACAGGTGCAACAGGGGTGGGAATAGGCGGATCGGGTCTTACTATCTATTCCCGCCCTTGTGTGCCTGCCTGGCCTTCCTCCACCTGTTGTCGTCATACACGTTAATGAGTACTATAATTTGAAAGAAGTATTGCATAAAAGTCTTCACTAAGATGGTATAAGAGTTGACGCCTGCGCATAGCGCTATCTCTGGCGCCATCTTTGTAAACACTGACTTCTTTCAGCAGACTGCCGCATGCGCCCTCTCATCCTCTGCTCTTGTGACAGCGGAATCATGTGTGGTCACAAGAGAACTGCAGACCACCCAAAAAATCAACTCAGCGGTCTCCTGTGAAGCATGCGGCTCATGTTCTTCTGGGTGCAGTCTGCAGCAAGCTGATTTTGTAGTCGGCCTGCAATTCTCGTGACTGCACGCACTCCTCCTGTTACAACTACAGCAGAGGATACGAGGGTGCATGCACCGCCCTCACATAGCGCATACGGCAGGCTGCCGGAAATATGTATGATGATGGCAGGGGGGCAGGAACGCCAGGAAGGCAGACAGGGGCGGGAATAGATAGCAAGACCCGACCACATATTCCCTTCCTGTTGCACCTGTCAATTAAATAGCAGTGCATTGCTGGAACTTTACTTGCACATATTTCTAAAATAAAACATCAAATCTCAGAACAAAAGGTACAGTTACATTCAGCATCCTAGCACCAGTATAGCACCGGCTTTACTTTATATATGAAAACCCTGCTGGTCGATTCTCTTTAAATTTCTTGGGAAGCCTCATTAAAGCTGGTGGCTGCTTGCATCCAGAAACAGAACTAAATCTGTTTAAATCTTATGTGGTGTCACAGTCACTTGAAGAGGGAGCCCGATGTACCGAGCGGCCATGTTTTTATAATGTCAACGATTCCAGTCCTAAGAAGTTTTTTTATATATATATATATATATATATATATATATATATATATATATATATATGTATATATATATATATATATACATATATATATATATATATATATATATATATATATATATATATATATATATATATATATATGTATATATATATATATTTGCACTGATACATTTAAAGACAATGGATTCAAACAAGCAACTCCAGCAATTACCAAAGTCCACCAGTTTTACCAAAATGAAAGGTTATTTTTTTCTAGATTAACTTTCCTTCCAACTTCTTAATGATTACAGAAGATCACAAGCCCAGCCATGTGTCCACATGTGAAGTCTTACATACTGAATGTGAATTGATGTTTTTTTTCAAGGCTTTTTAGTGGCAAAGCATCAAAACAGTTCAGATCTCAGAGGAACGCAGCTTCAGATGCTTGATCTAAGGTGTCGTTTGAAGGCCCAAATATATTCAGGCTTGTGTAATTAAAACTTTTTATTTTTTCTCCTAATCAGCTACTTTTCACAGCCTCATATTTATTTTACTTATATAATATTGTGTCATTTTACACTTCCCTCAATATTTTGTTAAAGGGGACCTGTCAGGTCCAATATGCGCCCAGAACCAGGAGCAGTTCTGGGTGCATATTTCTAATCCCTGCCTAACTGTTCCTGTATCTAGTAGCATAGATAAAGGGATCTTTAGGCCTAAGCCACACGGCGAGAAAAACGGTGCGAGTGGAGTGGGATAAAACATCGCATTCCACTCGGACCAATATTAGCCTGTGTGTCAGCGCACATGAGCAATTATTTTCTCAGCCCTAATCGGACCGAGAAAACAATCGCAGCATGCTGTGACTGTAATGCGAGATTTTTTCTCTCGCACCCATTCAAGTTTATGGGGCGAGAGAAAGATCGCACTGCACTCGCGGTACACCGGTGTACCGCTAGTGCAGTGCGAGAATAGCAATAGCCGGCAATGGAAGAGACAGGGAGCGAAATCCCTCCCTCCCCTACTCAGCTGAGGTCTGCTCGCATGATACTCGGCTCCTGCTGTGCTGCCAGCGTGAGCCGAGTGTTATGCGAGCATCGCACTAGTGCCTCGTGTGGCCCCAGCCTAAGAAATAGTATTTCTAAAGATTTTTTATCATATGCTAATGAACAAGGGGACTAGTCCCCTGGGCGTTAGTTACCCTGGCTAGTCGGCCTCATTAGCATGTTAGCACATCCCTGTGGATGTGCTATCATGCTAATGAATACGCAGCGTCACACTCACCTCTCCGCTACCATCGCTGGATTTCGGCTCAGTGCACATGACCCCAGAGTTTGGGTCATGCGCACTACTTTAGTTTGAAGCCAGAACGCATACACCCAGCTTCATAATGTGCATGACCCAAACTCTGGAGTCGAAGTCCCCCGTCGGACGCGCTGGCGACAGAGAGGTGAGTGAGATTATCCTGTGATGCTGCACATTCATTATCATGATAGCACACCCACAGGGACTAATGCTAATGAGGGGCGACTGGCCAGGGAACCAACGCCCTCGCTCATTAGCATACGATATAAGATCTTTAGAAAGACTTTTTCTAAAGATCTCTTTATCTATGCTACTAGATACAGGGACTGTTAGGCAGGGATTAGCAATATACACCCAGAACTGCTCGTGGTTCTGGGCGTATATTGCACCTGACAGATCCCTTTAGTAGAGATGGCTTCTCTATACAGGATCCTCACCTCTGAGAGTTCGGCCAATACAAAGATCCTCTCGCGTCTGGAGGACCTGTCCTGTCTTGTATTTCACAGACAACACACTGATTTTAATGGGCATTGTGTAATCCTTTGTTTCACCTGGGGTGGCGCTGTAGAAAATTAAAAACACTTGCTGAATAATTTTCCCACAGACTACAGGTAAATTCTGGAAGATCCCAGAAGGAAAATCTTGGTCAGTAGCTTATAACAACAGATTGCCCCCTTTTAATAGGTAAGGATTGCTCAAAGCAGATAACCCTTTTAAAGCATATTATTGGGATTTTTTTTATTGGGAGTGAGGAGACAAAACTGGAAATTTTTGGACCTATGGATAAATAATATATCTGGAGGAGGAAGAATGAAATATATAGTATCATCTTTAGTGAAACATGATGATGGCTCTGTGAAGCCTATAGTGAAGCACGGCAGTGGCTCAGTGATGTCTATAGTGAAGCATGGCAGTGGCTCAGTGATGCCTATAGTAATGGATGGTGGTGGCTTAAGCCTGCTTTACACGTTACGATTAAGCATACTATATCGTATGTAATCGTACCCGCCCCCATCGTATGTGCGGCACGTTCAATTTGTTGAACGTGTTGCACAAACAATTATGTGCCATCCCATGTACTTACCTTCCATACGACCTCAATGTGGGCGGCGAACGTCCACTTCCTGGAGTGGGAGGGACGTTCAGCGTCACATCGACGTCACGCGGCCCCCGGCCAATAGAAGCGGAGGGGCGGAGATGAGCGGGACGTAAACATCCCACCCACCTTCTTCCGCATTGCCGGCGGAACGCAGGTAAGATTTGTTCATCGTTCCTGGGATGTCACACACTGCGATGTGTGCTACCTCGGGAACATTGAACAACCTCACGTTCAATTTTTAGGAATTGAATGACGTGCATGCGATGAACGTTTTAACGTTCAATTGCAATCGCATGTAGCTGTTACACGTTACAATATAACTTACGATGCCGGATGAGCGTCACTTACGACGTGACCCCGCTGACACATTGTAAGATATATTGTAGCGTGTAAAGCCCGCTTAAGTGATGCTTATAGTAAAGGATGGCGGTGGCTCAGTGATGCCTACAGTGATAGATGGTAATGGTTTGGTGATGCCTACAGTAAAGGAAGGCGATAGCTCAGTGATACCTACAGTAAAGAATTGTAATGGCTCAGTGATGCCTACAGTGATACATGGTAATGGTTTGGTGATGCCACAGTGAAGCATGGCAATGATTTGGTGATGTTCTGGGTTTGCTTTGCTTCCTCTGGCACTGTAAACCCGCAGGTATGGAGAGCAAAATGGATTCAATCAAGTGTCAGGAAATCCTGGAAGAAAACATCATTCCTACTGTGAGGAAACTGAAAACTGGGCATCAAACAGTAAAGTGATCCAAAGTATACTTCAAAGTCCAACAAGGATTGACTTCAGAGGAAGTCCTAGAAAATTCTGGCTGGATGCCACAATCCCTATATTGAATATTAATTTTTATTGTAATAGTTTTAAAAGGGAAGCTTCATAGTAGTTCCTATAAACACAAACCAATTTAGTAGAAATTTTACAATCCTAGTAATTCCACATATATAAGGAGCAAATCTAGAGGAGGGGTCTCGAAGGTAGGTGCCCTGATACTTCCCTAGTTCAGGCACCCTAAATCTGACACCTGTCTTGCCGCAGAGGTTGGCACCCTAAATAAAGCACGCAATTTGTGGCGCCCCCTCTCACTTTCGTCTGACCCTCAATCACCCTAGAATACCCTGCCATAGATTGGTCCCCACTCTTACAGAACAGGAGGACCTGGCACCCCTTGATGGAAGCACGTAGTACAATCACTAGAGATCTGGCCCAGATATGTTCATTAAACCAAATGCCCATTTACGGACATATACAAGTGCATTAGAGACAAAGTCAGTGTGATTTTGTTGCTGTTCTCCCTTTAGTTATCAGACACTAAACAGGAGAAGCACTAGAACCCAGGGAAGTCTCCCCCACCACCGCAAACCACCATGCAGAAGATTGGGGAGCGGAGTGCTCAGTGGACAGTCAAGTCTGGAGGCAAAGGTAGGGGTGAAAAAAATGTCAGGCTCACTGCTAGTACTGGTGCTTGTAGGGAAACAAACTACTGGATATATATAAATATATAGGAGAGAAAAAAATTTCAGGCTCATATAGGAGAGAAAAAAATTTCAGGCAAGTCTGGAGGCATTGAGAAGGGACAAGCTAGAGATGCGCCCCCCACATAAGTGTTCATTTAGGGCTTTCTCTTCCTCAGTCGCTTCCCTCTGAAAGTCAAGATGGCCACCATGATTTCCAGGAGTGTGGTCACTCAGCTCACCGCAATCCCTGACAGACAAAACACTCCACCTCTGCCATCCACAAGGACTTTGTGAGGAGACCTTTGTGTTGCCAGGCAAGGGAGTGCTAAATGTAAGCATGATTCTGTAGAATGTCCTTAAGGGGGCTTTACACGCAGCAATATCGCTAGCGATATCGCTAGCTTGCGTACCCGCCCTCACCTGCAAATCGCTGTCCATGGCGCACAATATCGCTAACAGCCATCACACGTACTTACCTTCCTAGTGACGTCGCTGTGGGCGGCGAACAACCTCTTTCTTAAGAGGGAGGTTCGTGCGCCGTCACAGCGACGTCACACAGCGGCCGCCCAATAGAAGCGGAGGGTGGAGACCGCATTATCGACACGCCCATCTCGTTGCCGGAGGACGCAGGTAAGCTGTTGTTCGTCGTTCCCGTGGTGTCACACGTAGCGATGTGTGCTGCCTCAGGAACGACAAACAACCTACGTCCACAACGACCAACAAGATTTTGAAAATGAACGACGTGTCAACGATCAACAATTAGGTGAGTAATTTTGATCGTTAACACTCGCTCCTAGCTGTTACACGCAACGACATCGCTAACGACGCCGGATGTGTGTCACGAATTCCGTGACCCCGACGACATATCGTTAGATATGTCGTTGTGTGTAACGGGGCCTTTAGGATGGCAGGAACTTCACACAAACACATCTGCTCTTCTCTAGAGCATGGCCAAGCCATGTGTGCCAGATGTGTGCTACAGGCAGAATCATTCACCAATCAAGGACTGAAGTACATTTTTCTTGTAATTTATGACACTTAGGGGCACTTTGCATACTACGACATCGCAGGTGCGATGTCGGTGGGGTCAAATCGAATGTGACGCACATCCGGCGTCGCAGGCGATATCGTAGTGTGTAAAGCCTTTTTGATACGATTAACGAGCGCAAAATCATTGTAATCGTATCATCGGTATAGCGTCGGTCATTTCCATAATTTGGAAATGACCGATGTTACGATGTTGTTCCTCATTCCTGCGGCAGCACACATCGCTGTGTATGAAGCCGCAGGAGCGAGGAACATCTCCTACCTGCGTCCTGCAGCTCACGCCAGCTATGCGGAAGGAAGGAGGTGGGCGGGATGTTTACGTCCCACTCATCTCCACCCCTCCGCTTCTATTGGCCGCCTGCCGTGTGACGTCGCTGTGACGCCGTACGACCCGCCCCCTTAATAAGGAGGCAGGTTGCCGGCCAGAGCAACGTCGCAGGGAAGGTGAGTGCATGTGAAGCTGGCGTAGCGATAATGTTCGCTACGCCAGCTATCACCATGATATCGCAGCTGTGACTATCGCGCACGGCATCGCAGCATCGGCTTCCGATGTCGTAGTGTGCAAAGGGCCCCTTACAGTGCAATTAAATTGAATTTGTCAGGCTGCTTGGTCATTCCTGGTTCCAAATGAGCTTTGCCCATTTTTCAAAAATTTGGTGGAACTGGTTCAAAGAAGCATAAAAACACCAAAGGTCATAAAATATTTGGGCATCTGAAAGTTGCACAAAAACTTTGAGACATTTTAAGTAGTTTTACACCAGAATTCTGACTAAAACTTCTTCATGAATGGCCAAAGTCTACAAGAAAAAGTCTAATTAATTTATAATCTCTGGATTCTCAAACTCGTCAGTCTTCTTGGGGACAATTCTATGTTGTGTTTCTAGTGAACTTTACAGCGAGATGACAATTAGTTACATTTTACATCTGTCACCACAAATGATGCAATTAGCATAATCACTTGCAGAGATTAATAAAACAGTAAACACAGAATTGTGACAGGAGATAATTACAAAATAACCCATCTAATCTGGCCGTCTAGAAATGTATATTTATTCCATTCATTTCTTCTGCAGTTATTCCAGGGGGAGGAGGGGGCTGTCATCGAATAGAAGTACTCTCTATAGTAATTGTCCCCTGTCAATCACACAGGTCATACGACAACTATGTACTTGGGATCCATCTTCTGTAGTCTGAAAGAATGAATGACTATAAATATCACCCTTGTGTTTGAAAATGGGGAGATCTGCGAAATGTTCCAATAAGGGCAGACACTGTGTTTTCATCTATGCAGTATACCTGCTGAAAATGGCTTAAATAGACCAGAAAAACCCGTTACTGGAATGATTCTACGATGGTGAGAATGATGGTGGATTTTTCACTTTTTGTTTATCAAAGTGTGTCTTGTATTTTGAATTGTTCCATTGCTATAAAAGAAGCTTTGAAGATAAATGTTTGTGCCGGTTGTTTATTGGCAAGCCACACTTCCCACCTAATTATGCTCGTCAGGTGTCTATTTCTTGAGCTACTATTATCATGCCCAGTCCTACTTTCCCACTGCTGTTCGCACCTCCTATTCAACTATTCGACTATCAAGGCACCTGATAACCAATGATTCTCTACTATTCTACATTCTGTTTCACCCTCAACTCTGCTGTGTCAGGCTACCTAGAAACCATTTTTTTATGCTGTTGCACCCTAAACTGTACTTTGTCAAGATACCTTATTTTGTGGTACTGTAAAGTGCCAGAGAGGGACAGTCGTGGGCGAGGATCATGGCGGACCTCAACCCACCCCGACACAGGACGGACACGGGGGGTAGAGTGGAGACGGTGTTATGCGGTGTAAAGGTGGTACCTGCTGACTGCTACCATTCGCCTTCTGGGTCCTGTTCCCTCCCATGGGTCTTGAGCCCTGCTCGGTCAGGAAAGCGACAGACACCTGGTAACATTTGCTTCACTTTACTAAACAGCTTGCTGGTAGACCGTTTCAAACCGTTCACAATAGTCTTATCGTCATCCTTATCTTTCAGATACTTCGACTCTAACATCTGGCTCAATTTTGAGGAACGGCCGTAATGGGGCGTCTTAACCTTCCGCTTCTGACTCACTCCCCCAGCATGGTTGTGGGACACTCACCTCGGCTAACGGACGGGAAGACCACATGCCTTACCGCCACAACTGCTTTCCCTCAGGTACTGGCAGATGATGCCTCAGGTAGGAGCACCCCAATTTCTCTTTACGTCTCCATGACAATCCGGACTTATGACCTGCTGCAATAGAGCCCATTCTAACAGCTTGGCTTCTCTCCTTCTTTCTGTCCTATCTCTGTAGCAGGGACCAGGGGATGGCAAAGGTTTGGGTTTCCTTCACCCTTGAATCCTGTCCCTGTCACCTCCACCCTTCTGTACTCCACTCCTCTTCTTTTGTCCCTACTGGACTTCTCTCTTGTTTTGCTCTGTATCACAGTCTTTCCCTATCTGCCTGAACCAGGAAGTTCCTTCCCCTATATCTCTTCCTGCGCTTATCCTCTCAATTAACTTCTGCTACCCCGTCAACTCCCAGTCCATCCCTTCTCTCTGAGGGACCCATGACCTCTGGTGGCAGCCGGCCGTATTACAGAAGGAAAAATACAAACTAATACAAGGCAGTTAATACAAATACAATACAGTGTCATTCCAACAATCACCACAGTGAAGTGGGGGCGGTAGGGCACTGGTCACCCTATTACACAACCAACTCTTATAACTCTGTTGTTCCTAACTGCACTTCTGCAACAAGGTCTCTTTGATAAAAACATGCAGGGGGTCCTTCTTTGCTTTTTGCTCAGGGTCCAATTTTCTATAAAACCAGCCCTGCTCCTGGTCATTTAATAGATGTGGGACATGAAAGAAAATATTTACATGCTGATAGAATTAATTAAAAAAAAAAAAGTTGTCCATTTTGTTACCTGGGTCCTTCAAGGGAACCAACACCTTAAGCAATACCTGTGCTGCATTCTGTAAAGGTGCATATTATCCCCTCACCCCCATGTAGACCCCACAAATAGCATTATAAAATCTCCCGCCATGAATGTTAATCTTTGGGTCCGGTCTGATGGGCTTCCTATTTTGCGGCTCTTGTCCCTCCTGTCAGCGCTAATCCTGACTTGGATGACGGCTCCGTGGATGACGCACCGATGTTTTCAGCTCTGCCTGCGTATAGGGCAGAATGAAGTGTGCCTGCGCGAGACGGCAATGTCTCTGCCCAGGCGCAAGACTTTGCCACCTGGCCATGTGGATGGCGCCGGAAGCAAAATGCATGTCAGTCATCAAAGAAGGATGGCAATCAGCGCATAAAGGAGGGACAAGAGCCGCAAAATAGGACGCCCATCGGACTGGACCCAACAGTTAGCATACATGGCGGGAGATTTTATAAAGGTATTTGTGGGGTCTACAGGGAGAGTCAGGGTATTATATACACCTTTAAAGAATGCAGCACAGGCGCTAGTCAAGGTGCTAGTTTTGGTTTAGAACGCAAAAATCTGGTGACAGGTTCCCTTTCAAGCTGACCACTCGGAGCCTCAGCTATAGTTACAGTGCCCCCTCAGGTTATATGAAGCATTACACACGTCCCATTTAAATCAGTGATTTGTTGGTAAAGTCTATGGACCCATAAGTTCTTGCAGGGTAGCAGATTCTCTTTGAAGTTTCTCTTATCTCAGAAGACTTGAATTACGTAATTAAAAATGGACTTTATAAATCAGATAAGATCTTTAAAATTGTTCACCAAGTATCTTTTGATCATTGATGGCCTCCAACTAAGCAAGGGCTCGCTCTACATCTTCTTGTACATTGAATCATTGGTGGGAACAACTGGATATTATCTATTAGACAACAGAAATTTCTTCTCCCGTCTACAATTCTCCTTTATTTTAATTTACACCCACTGTGAAAAGTAGCAGACATATAAGATCTCAGCAATGAGGTTGAAACATTTAATTACTTAATGCATTCAATAGTAGTTCTGCGATGAAAAAAGAAATATTTTTTTTTGCACTCCAAGGCTGTAATTACAATCTTAAGTATTTGATAAGGTCAACTGAAGAATTGCAAAATACGATATTTCCAAAGTTCCAGAATCGGTGCTGGTAATTATTAGTCTATTGATATCATTTAGTAATAATAGGGCATTAAATTGTTACTAACTTGCAGCATTAACTTTCTTGTCTGTTCTATGGATAATTAGTGAATATTTCATTGCTAAATATTTTACCAACATGTATTTTATTCTCTTGTCTGTAATATACCGTGTTATTAGGCTTCCCTTTTCTCAGACGGCACAGACTAGGCATCATGTGAAAAAAGAATACAGAGCTGATCTAAAAATATTTCATATACATACTGAAATCCATCGGCAATCTGTATTGCCATAGACGATACGGTGTGGATTTCATAAGCCATACTGATATACTATACTGTGCAGAGTTGCGCAGTTCGGCCTCACACCCATACTTGTGTACACATCAATGCCGAAAATGTTGCGGTTATGATTGTGTAATCAACTAACACAGGATAAATAGGTAGAACACTGAATATACTGCAATTGAACCAGCCGGTTTCTTTACAGACTATTTGGACCCTGCAGCCTCAGTGGTTCCTGTATGGACTGGAATAGTCCTAAACCCACATTGTCACGATGAGTGATATAAAACTGGGAATGGGACTCCTAAACTGGCCCTTGGCTAAGAGAGTCCTTAACTTTTCCTTATCCCAGAGGTACGCCTGATGGTGGCCAGGTCTGGACCGTCAGCGTAGCCCTAACTCCTGAATAGCCTTATGCGGGCTTCACACGGGATGATAAATCGCGTGATCGCATAAGCGATCGCACCCTCCCCCATCGTTTGTGCGTCACGGGCAATTAGTTGCCCGTGGCACACAAAGTCGTTAACCCCCGTCACACGTACTTACCTCCCGGGCAACGTTGCTGTAGGCGGCGAACATCCTCTTCCTGAAGGGGGAGGAACGTTCGGCGTCACAGCAACGTCACACGGCAGCCGGCCAATAGAAGCGGAGGGGCGGAGATGAGCGGGGCGTAAACATCCCGCCCACCTCCTTCCTTCTGCATTGCCGACGGGATGCAGGTAAGCTGTGTTCGTCATTCCCGAGGTGTCACACGGAGCGACGTGTGCTGCCACGAGAACGATGAACAATCAGAGCAAAGAAGGAGGACCGACATTTTGAAAATGAATGACGTGTCAACGAGCAACGATAAGGTGAGTATTTTTGCTCATTTACAGTCGTTCGGATGTGTCACATGGTACAATATCTTTGACGATGCCGGATGTGCGTCACTAACGACGTGACCCCGACGACATATCGCCCGATATATCGTACCGTGTGACCCCGGCATAAGTCTAATACCATCTCACTCCCATCATAGGAGAGGGCTGGGACTGAAGTTGTTAATCCCACAAGAAAGACAGACACAGAGAAACCAAAACTCAAACTCACAGCAAACTGTCACAGAGGTATAGACAAAGACAAGGGAGGAAGTGATAAACAACAAAAGTATTTTTTCCAGAACACATGAGACTTGCATAGATAGAGCTGTACGCCACAAGCTGCATCACCTTACACATAGACCAGAATCGCATAAGCTACTATTGGCATGGAAGAGTAGGTTCCACCATCTTGTAAAGGGTTGGAGGCAGCTGTGACAGGCCTCCAGAAACCCGTGACCCAAGCAGAAATTCACAGCCAGCAGGAATTAATTTCTTCTAGACTAACCACCAGTAAACTCACAACTGGTGGATGCCCGGCTCTAACTAAGCAACTCAAAGAACTAGGTGGCGTGTGAGACTCTGCGGTGTGAAGAGAGTCAGAAGATGCCATGACACCTGGTAAGTTTCAAGAGGATCACCGTGTGACACAGACTAGATGATGGCTGCTTGATCTATACTGCTTGAAAGGTCATTGAGCAATTCACGTTTCTCCTGAGGAACCAGAGGACACACCAGAGTGCAATCTATCTGCAGAAAGGAAGGCATACTGTAATAGAAACGGTTCCCAGAGTGAGTAAAAATAAATCACAAAATACCAAATAAAAGCATAAAGTGCATACTGGGAGAGAGTATGCCACCTACTACCTAACTAGCAACAGAAGATAGGTGCAGGGTGAAAAGCATAAAGAGCAGAGAGATTAAACTCTAGCTGGACATTCACTGTCTGGCAAAGCAAAAGGTAAGTATGGCTGGACATCCAAATGAGAATATGACCAGCGGGAAATACCAGGAGGGGGAAGGTATTTATAGCCGCACCCAAAAGATGACTGGACAGACAAATAAGTAAATCAAAACACCAAAACACCTGTTAACCTAAAATACTAAAACAAGGATAGCAGATAATAAACAACCAGAGAAAAAGTGTATCTGCTGTAGCTCAGTGGACAGATAAACTGACCAAAAAGCGCAGTATAAAGGGTTCGAACCCCGACGCAGGACAGGTGCTCATAGAATACTAGTGCTTCTCGTTTTATACATATTCATGTTGTTTCTCTTAGACCTCTTTCACACGTCCGTGAAAAACCACGCACGTTTTTCACGAACGTGTCAAAGGTGCGTTTTGCCCTCCGTGAGCCGTGTTTAAGGCACATGTGTGTTCTCCGTGTGTTATCCGTGATAACACACGGAGAACGGTAACTTTCTACCTACCTGTCCCTGGCTTTGCTGTCCATGGTGCTGATTTCGGTCTCCGGTCCTGTCGACTCCCCGCTGCTGTTGCTTCCGGTGAAGTGTATATGCAATGAGCATAATGAGCAGCGGTCGGAAGCAAGTGACAGCAACGGCAGAGACTGCAGGGCTGGAAAAGGTGAGTAAAGTTTTTTTATTATTTTCTCAGACACGTGTGTTTTCTCCGGCGCGTGTCACACGGAACACTGCCGTGTGGTCCGTTTGCATTCCGTGTGACACCCGTGATGCCGGAGAAAAACGGACATGTCTACGTGTGGAGCACACGGACAAATGTATGCTCCACACGTACACATGGTCCATGGCAGAACACGTACGTGAGCACAGACCCATTGATTTTAATGGGTCTACGTGTGCCCGTGTCTCCGGTATGTGAGGAAATGGACCAAACACGTACCGGAGACACGGACGTGTGAAGGAGGCCATAATTGTATTTATTGCTGCACCCCCGAAATGTGACTGGACGGACAAATGAGTAAATGAAAAAAAGTGTTAGCCTAAAAGAATAAAACAAGGAAACAGATAATGAACATATAAAGCCATAAGAATTGCTCTAATGGCAGATTATAGTGTTTACAGGTCCACAAATCATCCTCTTGTTCCAACAGCTGAGAGAGTTCTGTAAGGACGCAGCGAAAGCTTGATAGACATCAAGGCAAGAGTTGTACATCCAGAAGTTGATGTACAATCTCAAAAGTTTATTTAATACATATTTAAACATTGTTGGCAGTAGCGACAAGTCCAACGCGTTTTGAGCAATGCTGCTCTTAGTCATGTATTAAACATTTTAGATTCTAACTTCTCTCCTGGCGCTGGATGTACAAACCTCAAACTCCCTATTTTTTATATATGAGCCTTTGTTTTAGAGTATGTCAAAAATGAAGGAAAATATCGTGCAAGTGCTGAACAACTTTCCTTTTTTAGATGACAGACACTTTGACAGAAACCGGACTGATGCCATTATTGTAAATGAAGTCTGTTGGGTGTTTACGGGGTTCAGATTCAGCTCTGCCATTGTTTTCCTTTATCTGTAACTTTAACAGTATAGAACTATGGATACAATGAAGGAAATGTGAAGCCTTAACGGGAATCTGTCATAAAATACTTATATCAAATCATTTTAGAACACTGTAAAGCATTGTGGCATTTTACTGATATTTCTTCTAGAAATGTTATCACTTCTTTTGTCAATTAGTAGTGTCTAAACTCATCTTTTTTCCAGGGCGATCAAAAGGTGTGCCCATACTAATCAAGCGGATCTCCATGATGGCTCCCATTTAAAGGGAAACAGTCAACAGAGTTTGTGCCATTTAGTCTGAGAACAGCATAATATAGTGCACAAGACCCTCACTCCAGGAATGTATCACTTATTAGACTGCGTGCTGTAGTTTCAAAGCAATCAGTATTTTATCACCAGAAGATTATCACTACGGAACAACATCTAGATTCCAGGCAGTCAGGCTAACCCCATCTCCACCACTGATTGGCAGTCTACCCAAGAAGTAGCCAATCAGGGGAGTGAGTGGAGTTCTACACCGCTTAGAAGACTTTGCTCTGCTACATGTACAACAGAGAAAACAGGGAACCTATCAAAACTTTACCAAGAAGTCCAGTAAGTGATATATCGCTGGAATCAGGCTTTCTTGACCTATATTATGTTGCTCTCAGATTATATAACAAAAAGCTGCTAAGAGATTGCCTTTAAAAGGGGAGTTCGGTCATAAGCAACTATTACCACCACTGGCAGACATTCCGCCGCTGCAGCTGGTGCAAGTGCACTGGGGCCCAGAGATGAAGGGGGGCCCATGCAGAGCAGTTAGTAATGAGGGCAATCTGGCCAGTTGTTCGGGGCCCGTGGCTCTGGGGGACTCGGGGTCAGATTGCCCTCATTTTTCATAAGCGGTGCTCAGAGTCAGGAGCGATCACCGCTGAGTACGTGATAACTACTCGCGCATTGGGAGTCTAACCAGTAGGATTGCCAGTGATAACCGCCAATACAGGAGACCCATGTTCCCCATTTGAATGTACTGGTGGATAGGTATGTGGGCAGTTGCGCCATTCAAAGTGCTGGACTCTTATAGACTGAATAGAGTGGTACTGCGTATACTCAATTCCTGCTCCATTTACAGGGGAAATACAGGATCCCCATTCTGTTTCCCTGAAAATAAGACCTACCCCGAAAATAAGCTCCAGTAGGATTTTTGGGCTTCTTTCAGTATGCTTGGTAATAGAAATGGAATTTAATTTATTTAATCGTATGAACGTATATCTTACCATCATATAAAAATAAACACCAGACAATAGACAGTGATTGAAAAATATCAAAAGGATAAAAATCAAATTTGAATATCAAGATTTTCTATATATGCAATAGCGTTATCATTTACAATATAGAAATCCTTCTTGTCACCATGGTAGGATCTCAGGGGGCGCTCCTCAACAATGTGCTGGATAGTTTGACGATCTGCTCCACAGTCACAGGTCGGAGAGTCATATTTTCCCCACTTATACATAAAATCTGCACAGACGCCAAAGTTTGTTCTGATACGATTTAGAGTAACCCATGTTTTCCTTGGTAGATTGAAGCCTGGTGGAGGGTTTTGTAAATTAGGGAACATTTGGGGATCACCTTCTACTACATTGACCCAAAGTTCTCGCCATTTCTCCTCTAAATTGAAGTTTTGTTCATGCAAGGTGATTGCAGTTCGGATGGGTGGGTGTCTTGATTTCAATCGTTGTATTGTAACATCTCTGATATTTTGGTGTATTGGAAGTTTTTCATTATTCACTACTTTAGTGTACTCTTTAAGTAGGAGCTTTTGTCTTCTTAGATTTGCGGGTGCGATGTTAGTCCGCCTCCACGTGGTGCACCCTGGGTAATGCTAAAGGACTAACAATCTTGATGACCAAACAATCAAATTATATCTAGATTTCCTGGTCAGTATATCTTACCTCATAGAAATGGAATAATTACTTATGACCCAAATATTATTATTATTTATTGTAGCGCCATTTATTCCATGGCGCTTTACATGTGAAAGGGGTATACATAATAGGGACAAGTACAATAGTCATAAACAATTAAAGGCACAGACTGGCACAGGAGGAGAGAGGACCCAGCCTGCGAGGGCTCACAGTCTACAGGAGGATAGAGGTCCCTGCCCACGAGGGATCACAGTCTACAAGAGGATAGAGGTCCCTGCCCATGAGGGATCACAGTCTACAGGAGGAGAGAGGTCCCTGCCCATGAGGGATCACTATCTACAGGAGGAGAGAGGTCCCTGCCCACGAGGGATCACAGTCTACAGGAGGAGAGAGGTCCCTGCCCATGAGGGCTCACTGTCTACAGGAGGAGAGAGATCCCTGCCCATGAGGGCTCACTGTCTACAGGAGGAGAGATGTCCCTGCCCACGAGGGATCACAATCTACAGGAGGAGAGAGGACCCTGCCCACAAGGGATCACAGTCTACAGGAGGAGAGAGGTCCCTGCCCACGAGGGATCACAGTCTACAGGAGGAGAGAGGTCCCTGCCCACGAGAGATCACTATCTACAGGAGGAGAGAGGTCCCTGACCACAAGGGATCACAGTCTACAGGAGAGGTCCCTGCCCACGAGGGCTCACTGTCTACAGGAGAAGAGAGGTTCCTGCCCACGAGGGATCACAATCTACAGGAGGAGAGAGGACCCTGCCCATGAGGGATCACAGTCTACAGGAGGAGAGAGGTCCCTGCCCACGAGGGATCACAGTCTACAGGAGGAGAGAGGTCCCTGCCCACGAGGGATGCCAGTCTACAGGAGGAGAGAGGTCCCTGCCCACGAGGGCTCACAGTTTACAGGAGGAGAAAGGACTCTGCTCACGAGGGCTCACAGTCTACAGGAGGAGAGAGGTCCCTGTCCACGAGGGATCACAATCTACAGGAGGAGAGAAGACCCTGCCCACAAGGGCTCACAGTTTACAGGAGGAGAAAGGACTCTGCCCACGAGGGCTCACAGTCTACAGGAGGAGAGAGGTCCCTGCCCAAAAAGGCTCACTGTCTGCAATACCCATTGAAAGGCAAAGTCATGTAAGGGCATGTTCACATGGAGTTTTTATTTTTAGTGGGAAAAAATGCAGATTTTTATCCAATTTTTCCATGGGTTTGAAGACTTTTTTAAGCACTTTTTCTAAACGATTTTTGTTGCAGCCCTTTGACTTCAGTTTCAGGTTTGGAGAGAATTTTGTAACAAAATCACATTGAAGATAACTTAGTGCACAGCAATGTAGAAACAACATTTCTATGCACCCCATCAGTCGTTTGTTACTTCTTTTAACTGCTTCATTGAAGTAATTAAAAAAATGAACACATTTATTGTTTGCGTGTTTTCAATTGGAAGCCGTCCACTTTATACTCCTAAAAATACAAAGCAAAGATATTAGCGGCAGAGCTGCTGCAAAAACAACAAAACCGCTGGCAAAGAGGTTTCAAGAAAACAACCGCCGCTTGTTTAAAGACGCCATGTGCACTTGCCCTTATTACGGTAATATTTTTCAAATAGAATATGGTAATAAAAAGAGGAAAATCCTTCACCCCTATAATTTAAACATGACTGTATAATGCCGGAGCGTACGATTTGCAGCTCTCCTAATAACACACCGAATCAGTCATTTATTATGAATCGTTTGTCAACTGCTTTGGCAGCATTTATAAATGTATGTAGAAAAATAAATGTTTACCCTGTCGGTGTAGGGAAGGTCTGCTATAAGAAAAAGCCATAGTAAGAGGCTTTCGCACACATGCCTCCGTACATCGCCTTTTTCACACATCTGTAACTCTCTCACAATGGAAAAATATAAAGAAGTGCAATAATTACCAGGCTGCGGACAATGGAGCTATTTATGAATATGTGTAGGAGGAAACAGACTGAAATTCTTTCTACCCAGCCAGCTGGACACTGCACCTGATCAGGGATTTGCATTTGTCAAATCATGGAAATAGGCATCAGGTTTAACCCCTTCAGAATTGGGCCTATACCAAGATTTTTTTTATTCATCATTTTCTTACATTTTTTTTAAAAATGTTTTCATTGACATAGGCTATTGTCTTTTATGTCTTTCTCTTGTACTGACTCTAATACTTAGTTTACGGATATCACCCAGCTTTTCATAAGGCCGGCGTCACACGGTACGATCTATCGTGCGATCGCACAAGCGATCGTACCCGCCCCCGTCGTTTGTGCGTCACGGGCAATTTGTTGTTAACCCCCTGTCACACGCACTTACCTCCCGAACGACCTCGCTGTTGGCAGCGATCATCCCCCTCCTTGAAGGTGGAGGGACGTTCGGCGTCACAGCGACGTCACACAACCGCCGGCCAATAGAAGCGGAGGGGCGGAAATGAGCGGGACGTAACATCCCGCCCACCTTCTTCCTTCCGCATTGCCGGCGGGATGCAGGTAAGCTGTGTTTGTCGTTCCCGGGGTGTCACACGGAGCGATGTGTCCTGCCTCGGGAACGATGAACAACCGGCGCACAGAAGGAGGAACGTCATTTTGAAAATGAGCGACGTGTCAACAGGTGCCTCAGTCTTCATTTCCTCAATCCCAGGTAATCTTGCTTCATGTGCTGTCTTGTTAAGCTGGAGTGCACAGGAGGCAAGCAGCCGTAAGTCTTTGTCCACAGGTTTTTGCTACCAAATCAGAGAGCAGCACAATATAGAGGCAGAGACACTTATTCCAGCGAAGTGTCACTTACTTTACTGGTTGTTGCAGTTTTGATAAAATCTCTATTTTATCTACTGCAGATCTACAAGAGCTCTGAATGCTGAGCTCTGTATAACTCTGCCCCTACCACTGATTGGCAGCTTCCTGTGTACACTGTGCCTAGGCAGAAAACTGCCAATCGGTGGTGGGGTTATACAGAGCTCATAAATATGGAGGACTCATGGCAGCAGGTTTGCCAGTTCTCTAGTGATAATCTCCTGCTGATAAATCAGTCATTTTATCAAAACTGCAGCAAGCAGCCTAGTAAGTGACACATCACTAGAATCAGCATCTCTACCTCTATGTTATGCTGCTCTTAGATTAGGTGGCAAAAAAAACTGGTGGTAGATTCTCTTTAATCTGTTAGTCATGATGAATTTTCGGTTGACCTAAGAAGACAGAGATCCGGTCAGTACAGTGAGAGGCAGCCTTTCAGCAAGTGTTGTAGGTTCCTTCGATCACATGCACCCCTTTCCTGCGTTGGACAAACTAGGTAGAGAGATGAGCAGCCAGTGTGAACTGCCTGCAGGCCGCACCACACAGTGCAAGTGTCTGACACCACTGGAGGATTTCCCCTGTAACTTGAGCTAAGCAAAAATACAAGAGAAAAAATGTGAAAATAAATCAAAACTTAAAAAGATATTCTGCCAATCTGAATCGCTGTTTAACGCCATTCCTACTTTAAAAAAAAAAGAAAAAAAAATGTTAATTTTATAAAAATAATTTCTATCGAAATATTATTTAAAATATTTTGAAAAATATTTGTCACGACACTCACAGGGAAAGATGAAATGCTAAACTCAAGTGCGCAGGATGGAGTTGCAACTAGGTGACGCTGTGAGCACGTGTGTGCTGCAAGAGCAGAATTCAGACAAGCCAAGGTCGGTGCCGGGAGGCGTAACTATACACAGGGATAAGACAAGAATGGAGTCGGTATTCAGGCTGTGGGGTAGGTAACCAGAGAAATACGTAGGACACAGAGGATAGACAAGGCCGTAGTCAGGAGGGAGCAGGAGGTCAGAAGCCAGATGGTAAAGCAGTGTCAGGGCGATAAGGCAGAGGGAAGTCAGAGGTTAGTCCAGGGTTGAGCACCAAGATCAATAAGCAACACAAATCAGGAGCCAGGCACTTACTACGATACACCAGAAAATACGACTGGCATTGTTCCAGCCGACACCGATTCCTAAAGAAGCCCAGCAATACCCAGAATGCAAAGCATGAGTGCAGACCCCTCCAACCAACCAGAGAGTGACCGGAGACCGGAAGTAGCCTGTCTATGACACCAAAAGGGCACCGGAAATGCTGGCGGGGAGCCCACACACAGCACACAGAAAGGCACCGGGACCACGCGATGGAACACAGAACACCGCAACGCCAGAACCGCACCGCAGGTCAGGACTATGACAAATTATAACAGAAAAATAGACATATTTCCTAATTTTCTTTACATTTTTTCGATATCAGTAAAAAAGTGATACCGTAGCTCACCGTAATATAAAAGATTTTCTCCAAAAATTCAAAGTGGATTCACTGGTCGAAATACATTGAAGTTTGGATTAGATTAATTTTAGAGATATCTAACAAAAAGTTACATTTTATACCAAACTCCAATTTTTCTCGGCCAGTGAATCCAGTAAACTGTGAATATAAAAATGTTAAAAAAATAATTAAGCCACATGTCCGTGAAAAAAAACTGGAAACAATTATTTATTTTAATATCTGAATGAGAAATTTTTTTTAGGTCCTTTAAAAGCAAATGTACGATAAAATCCAAAAATGTGCCTGGTCAGGAATGAAGGAAAATAGCCCAGTGATGACCTAGAAGAAAATACATGTATTGTAAACTTGTCTATAGTAAATTGAGCCTTAAAATAGCGGTCAATGTGAATATGGTTGCAGGATTCCAGCAGGCCATCAAGATGTCGAAATAATACTTTAAAGGGAACCTGTCAGGTGCAATATGCACCCAGGACCACGAGCAGTTCTGGGTGTATATTGCTAATCTCTGCCTAACCGTCCCTGTATGTAGTAGCATAGATATAGGGATCTTTAAAAAAAGTATTTCTAAAGATCCTTTAAAATATGCTAACAAGGCCAGGTACTAGTCGCAAGGGCGTTAAGGCCGCTTTACACACAGCGACATCGTTAACTAGATGTCATTGGGGTCACGGAATTTGTGACGCACATCCGGCCTCGTTAGCGTTGTTGTTGGGTGTGAAACGTACGAACGACCGCTAAATATCAAAAATAGTCACCTTATCGTTGATCGTTGACACGTCGTTCTAATCCCGATTATCGTTGTTGCTTTTGCATGCAGTTTGTTCGTTGTTACTGAGACAGCACACATCACTACGTGTGACACCCCAGGAACGACGAACAGCACTCACCAACGAGGTGGGCGTGTCTTTCCTTCGGCTGCTCTCCGCCACTCCGCTTCTATTCGCCGCCTGCCGTGTGACGTCGCTGTGACGTCGCACAGACCACCCCCTTAAAAAGGAGGTGGTTTGCCGGCCACAGCGACGTCGCAGGGAAGGTAAGTATGTGTGACGGGTACTAGCGATATTGTGCGCCACGGGCAGCGATTTGCCCGTGATGCACAAACGACGGGGGCAGATACGCTCGCTAGCAATCTCGCTAGTGACATCGCAGCGTGTAAAGCGGCCTTTATTTCCCTTGGCTAGTCGGCCCCCTTAGCAGTAAGCACACCCCTGTGGGCGTGCTAACATGCTAATGAATGCACAGTGTCAGAGATATGGTCGCTCTTACCACTCTCTGCTACCACTGCCCCCGTCGCTGGATTTCAACTCAATGCGCATGATAATAAGTCCAGAACTTCCAGTCATGCGCACTATGAAGCAGGGTGTATGCGTCCCGGCTTCAAACTGGTGTACTGCGCATGACCAGAAGTCCAATGACATTCTGATTGTGCGCACTAAGCCGGAAACCAGTGGTGGCAGCAGAGGTGAGCCCGACGATGCCTCTGACACTGCACTGTCATTAACATGTTAGCATCCCCACAGGGGCGTGCTTACATGCTAAGGGGGCAAACTAGCCAAGGGAACTAAAGCCCTTACGACTAGTCGCTGGCCTCAGAATATTATAAAACATCTTTAGAAATACTTTTTCTACAGATCTCTTTATCTATGCTACTAGATACAGGGACAGTTAAGCAGGGACTAACAAAATACACCTAGAACTGCTCATGGTACTGAGTGCATATTGCACCTGACGGGTTCTCTTTATCTAAAATTAAAATATGCTGATTTCCTAAATTCGGCAGGTATTATGTGCCATGAGCAGGTATTTACATAAAGACTTATAGAACAGATCAAAAAGTAGTCGCTGCGGAAATGCGACGATTGGCATAATTTCTACATGGCCTTTCACTCTTTGAAGCCAAATGGAGCATATGTAGTCATGAGATAAGTTTCAGGAATAGGCCACCAGGGTATGGGCGGATACATCATTTGTCCATAGAAAGGTTAAAAAATCTGAAAAAATCCTAAACATATAGATTGTAGTGACAATGAATTGAAAATGCAGACAATATATTGCTATATCAGTTAAACACATGGTTTGTGTTATACTCTGCCTATACTATATAACTGACCACAAGGCAATCATTTGTGTTTGCTTAACTGTAAACCTTTTATCCCCTTGAATTACTGGGATTTGTAAGCAGCTTTGACCGTGTGGCGCTTGTGATGCGGATGGAAGCAGCACAAAAATGCCGCTTACTTGGCTTAGTAAATCTGGCCAATTATATGGCGTGAGGACGGGTAAGCTGTGACCGGCTCAGCTCTCCAGAATTCTAATAGTGTACTGATCAACCACCCTGAGGTCAACCGACCAAGACGGGATACATCTTCCACAATACGTCCCTTTACCTACTAATAGAAAGATTGCTAGAAAGGTAGAACGAAAGAGTGAACGAGTGAAAAATTGTGATTTATTTTTCTTTCTCTCATTGGGGAATTTCATGTGTTTAAAGTGTCAAATAAAATAAAAAGCAATGGAATAAAGACAACGCAAAAAAAACAAGCTCTCATTGAGGGAAAAAGGAAAAAGTTACGGAACTCATACAAATACTGATGCAGAAATACTGAAGAAATACTGAACGTGTGAACGTAACTGTAAATTTCAATATAAAGTGTTTAAAATGTCATATGAAATAAAAAGATATTTAATCAAGACAATACAAAAACAAGCCTTCATTGAATGGAAAATGAAAAACTTAGAACTCAGAAAATAGTGACACAAATCCAAACATTTTTTTACATAGTTCAGAAGTTTTTATCTACTACAATACATACAGTCATATGCAAAAGTTTGGGCACCCCTATTAATGTTAACCTTTCTTCTTTATAACAATTTGGGGTTTTGCAGCAGCTATTTCAGTTTCATATATTTAATAACTGATGGACTGAGTAATATTTCTGGATTGAAATGAGGTTTATTGTACTAACAGAAAATGAGCAATCCGCATTTAAACTAAATTTGACAGGTGCATAAGTATGGGCACCTCAACATAAAAGTGACGTTAATATTTTGTAGATCCTCCTTTTCAAAAATAACAGCCTCTAGTCGCTTCCTGTAGGTTTTAATGAGTTCCTGGATCCTGGATGAAGGTATATTTGACCATTCCTGTTTACAAAACAATTCCAGTTCAGTTAAGTTTGATGGTCGCCGAGCATGGACAGCACGCTTCAAATCATCCCACAGATGTTCAATGATATTCAGGTCTGGGGGCTGGGATGGCCATTCCAGAACATTGTAATTGTTCCTCTGCATGAATGCCTGAGTAGATTTGGAGCGGTGTTTTGGATCATTGTCTTGCTGAAATATCCATCCCCTGCGTAACTTCAACTTCGTCACTGATTCTTGCACATTATTGTCAAGAATCTGCTGATACTGAGTTGAATCCATGCGACCCTCAACTTTAACAAGATTCCCGGTGCCGGCATTGGCCACACAGCCCCAAAGCATGATGGAACCTCCACCAAATTTTACTGCGGGTAGCAAGTGCTTTTCTTGGAATGCCGTGTTTTTTTGCCTCCATGCATAACGCCTTTTTGTATGACCAAACAACTCAATCTTTGTTTCATCAGTCCACAGAACCTTCTTCCAAAATGTAACTGGCTTGTCCAAATGTGCTTTTGCATACCTCAGGCGACTCTGTTTGTGGCGTGCTTGCAGAAACGGCTTCTTTCGCATCACTCTCCCATACAGCTTCTCCTTGTGCAAAGTACGCTGTATTGTTGACCGATGCACATTGACACCATCTGCAGCAAGATGATGCTGCAGGTCTTTGGAGGTGGTCAGTTGATTGTCCTTGACTATTCTCACCATTCTTCTTTTCTGCCTTTCTGATATTTTTCTTGGCCTGCCACTTCTGGGCTTAACAAGAACTGTACCTGTGTTCTTCCATTTCTTTACTATGTTCCTCACAGTGGAAACTGACAGTTTAAATCAAGTAGAATGTGAATTAGTAGGGTAAATATAAAATATAACTTTTAATAATAAATATTAAAAACAGGGGAGTGAATCAGACAAAACCCACATGTAGTGAAAATCCGATGATAATCCAGCTATGTAAGCGATATGAATCAGCTGACATACATCGGCGTACCACAATAATGCCTGCTAAACAAATAAATTTGCAGAGGCTGTATGAATACCTTAACATAAAAGGCAATAAAATAGAACGGTCTCACCGGTATAGCTTTTGTTTCAACACCCTGGTGATAGAAGGATCGCAGAGGGGGAGCTATTTTATACACAGCTACCACCAACCCCTCAGGTAGAGATCCATAAACGGCGTGCTCCAGTCTCCCTACGTGTTTTGTATTGTCCCACTCATCAGGGGAGCTTTCCTGGATTTGTAAATCCAAGGGTCAAACACCTCTTGTGCAGAGGTAGACGCTCAATGAGGTTACAAAACCAATTTAGTGCTTTAGTAAGTCAGTAAAAAGTAGTTAGGAGTGTTCAAATCAAGAAATTGATAAGGGTGCCCATACTTTTGCACCGGTCAAATTTTGTTTAAATGCGGATTGCACATTTTCTGTTAGTACAGTAAACCTCATTTCAATCCAGAAATATTACTCAGTCCATCAGTTATTAGATATATGAAACTGAAATAGCTGCTGCAAAAACCCAAATTGTTATAAAGAAAAAAAGTTAACATTAATAGGGGTGCCCAAACTTTTTCATATGAGTGTAACTACAATAGGTCCATCAGTCGCAATCACACCCAGTCCCTGGACCCTAGGGGGCCCCAAAAGTCCCTTTGGTCTATAAGAAAAGACCAATATTATTAAAAATTTGCAATAATTAAGTGCCCCAATGGAGTTCTTGCATTGGATTCATGAGCTTCAAGTTATACAATTGATGGTACTGTTTAAAACTACAACTTATCCAGCAAAAAGACAAGCCCTTTTCCAGAGACAGACAGAGACAGATAGGGAAAGAGATAAAGAGACACACAGGGAAAGAGACAGACAGGGAAAGAGATAGAGAGACAGACAGGGAAAAAGACAGACAGAGACAGACAGGGAAAGAGACAGACAGAGACAGACAGGGAAAGCGATAGAGAGACAGACTGGGAAAAAGACAGAGAGACAGACACACAGGGAAAGAGATAAAGAGACAGACAGGGAAAAAGACAGACAGAGACAAACAGAGAAAGAAATAGAGAGACAGACAGGGAAAGACACAGACAGAGACAGACGGGGAAAGAGATAGAGAGACAGACAGACAATGAAAAAGATAGAGAGACAGACGGACAGGGAAAGAGACAGAGACAGACAGAGAAAGAGACAGATAAGGAAAGAGATAGAGAGACAGACAGGGGAAAAGACAGACAGAGACAGACAGAGAAGGAAAGAGACAGACAGGGAAAGACAGAGACAGACAGGATAAGAGATAGAGAGACAGACAGGGAAAGAGACAGACAGACAGGGAAAGAGACAGACATTCAAAGAGAGAGAGAGAGACAGAGAGGGAGACAGACAGAGGCTGGGAGAGAAATAGAGAGACAGTTACTATCCCGGGCAACGCCAGGTGCTACAGCTAGTATATTTATAACTTTTGAAAGAAGGGGAGAAAGAAATAAAAACACAAACGAAATAGTTGCTCCTCATAAGGCAATATAATTTAAAACAGAGCCAACCTTGCAGAACAGTTTCTTTTGCGCACCTTGATAATTCAGTCCCACAAAAACCCACATATAAGACATTTCGATATCATAATGAGTAGAACCAAATGAGAAGCTCAGGGAATGTGCTAACGTCAACCATATGTGAGGCACGCTGCGGACTCTGGCTCACAATGACTGCTGTATGAACGTGAGAAGACCTCCTCCAGCTCTATGCAGTCGTAACTTTAGATGGTGTTTTCTTTAGACCTGTCAGTAGAAGTGAATTCTGACGGGCTCTCCTTGGAACCGCACTGTTCCTGGCTCCCAGGTTCTCGAATACACAGAAGTAGTGTATAATGCACCGTCAGAGTAATATGATACAGTGCATATGGGATCATACTGATGAATAATGAAATTGCGGTTTTCAGATATTTCATTGTTTCAGGTGTCGTGAATTCTTCATGAGCGAAGAGCATCAGTTAGTTTTGTAGATAAAATTATATTTTGGTAGAGTGAACTTTTAGAACATAACAGTACCAAATATGTCTAATTTGTATTTCTTTGTATTTGAACAAAGGCAAAAGGGTGGGGGTGACTTCAACTTTTTTTCAGATTTTTTTTTAATTTTTTTAAAATCCTTGGTGTGCATTTGAAAGCTTAAATTATATACTACAATACTATAGGTTTGCACTGTATAACTACATTGACGTTTCGCTATAAAGCCCTATATGACATCATTTCAATACTATTATTCACAATCAATACATTGGTTATGATCTAAATATCCTAAAGATGTTTACTTCTAATCTATAGACTGAAAATCTCATCCAAGTTCTCTGTTCCCTGATAAGACATAATGATCTATTCACAACTGAATAAGGAATAAAAAGCTCTTAGATCAGTGACTGATAAGACATTGCCCAGACTATAGAACGCCCTACATTACAGTACTTCCAACTGGAACTAGCACCAGAATTAGAAGTTTATATAAGAGGATAGTTCCCCTGTGGTCCCCCCACATAGCTTCTCATGAGCCAGACCAGACACCCCATACTTTGCACTGACGAGGGGCAAGCACCCCGAAACACCGTGTCTGAAAATTGGGATTCTGGTCTGGCATAAAAAATCCTAAGTCATATGCAAAGGATTGTTAGAAATCCAGTTCTGACTTTTAGGATCGCTACTTCCAATAGGTGGCGCTGCACTAGAGTTTGTCTCCATTCCTGGAGAGACAATTTGAATATAAGAGGATACAAATTTTTTTCCTTCCTGATAACTAAGGCCGCTATCACATTACGTTCCATGCTCCGTTCAGTGGTCCGGTCGGGGCTTACGTCCGAACCCCTTGCAAAACGGGTTTTGGACAAATGTTTCACGACTTACTTTCCTCTTAAAGGGGTATGCTTTGCCAATATGGTCGAAATTCGCTTCAAGCTTTCTGACTCTTAAGAAACTCATGCCAGGGCACTCACGTTCTGTCCCGTCCTGGCCCATTATCTTTAAGAGTTGTAAATTCTGGTCGCATAGTCCTGTCTCAAGGCCCATTACCACTCAGTCAATAAGTTCCTCGGTCAGTCCAATGACCTGACTCCAAGAAATCACTCTGTCTCGCTTTTCTCGGTACTTGGATCTCGCCAACTATTGTCTCGGTCTCCTCTCAATCTAGAGACAGCTACGTCATGCGGCTTGCTGCTAGCCAGACCTTAGGTCTGTCTCTCTGTCCCACTGGGCCCTATCTGACCTCCGACAGAAAACTGTCACTGTCCCTGTGATCAAGCCCCTCCCACTATTGGCTAGTCCCAAACATTAACTGTTTCTTGCCCTGTTGTCAGCAATATACCATCTATCACTAACTACACCTATTGCAATTGACATTATACGTTACATGCCATAACAATAATGCATGCCATAAGGCACATTACATATCACAATTCACATTACACATTATATCAACAATATTGGTGCCTTCATGAGAGAACGTGGCAATATGTCTACCTCCTTACACACCAAGTGCCTGTACTTGGTTTGAACAGACATCCTCTTAAGGTGCTCATCAGCCCCCCACAATGTACTCAATGCCTTTGCTGCTGCCATCTTAGTACGCTTGAGAACTTAAGCCACAGACTCGGCTTCCTATGAGATTGTGATTTTAGCTGTGTACTGAAATAGTATAGCACTACAGTATACAAAACAAGGGATCACAGGTTCAAGTCCGCTAAGGACACTAAATAATAAAGTCAAAAGTTTCTAAAATATATAAAATTTTGAATTAACCCACATTTTCTACTTTAATAATACAGAAAATAAAAAATTGGACATAGTCAGTATGGCTCCTGTTTGCAAAAATCCGATCTATCCAAATATAAAGTTATTTAACTCATGCAGTGAACTCTATAAGAAAAAAACAAATCTCCCTTCCCAAAAAGATGTAGTAAAAAGTGATCAAAACGTCATATAAAGTATCTCCTAAAATGATTCCAGTAATAATGTTTGCTTGCCTTACAAAAAAACAAGCTGAACTCCGCTCTATCAATGGAAAAATAAGATGGTTACTCATAAAACATCAATGAAAACTGACTATTATTTTTTTTTTTGCAAATTTTTTTAGCCTTTTTCTTCAATAAAGTAAAAAAAAAAAAAATTACATCAGTTTGGTATTGAATTAATTATTCTGGCCAGGAGAATCCATTGTCAGATTGTGTTTACCAAACCATGAAAACCATCAAAACAAAAACCCAAACAACAATGGTAAAATTGCAACTTTTTTCACCATTTTAATACATTTGGAATGTTTTTCCTTTCTTTTCGAGGACATTGTATGGTAAAATTAAACGCATATCATCCGGTAAAACACATACGCGCTTATGAAAAAAAAAATTAAGTGTTAAAGAGAACCTGTCACCAGATTTGGGGCCTATAAGCTGCAGCCACCACAAGTGGGCTCTTATATACAGTATTCTAACATCCTGTATATAAGAGCCCAGGCCGCTGTGTAGAATATAAAACACACTTTATAATACTCACCTAGGAGGTCACTCCGGTGCAGACTGGTCAAATGGGTGGCGCCGTTCTCTGGGAGCGGCGCCTTCACTTTCGGCCATCTTGGTGCTCGTTCTTCTGAAGACGGCGTGCATGACATGTCCTACGTCATCCACACAGGCCAGCATTGAAGTCCTGCGCAGGCGTACTACAATACTTTGATCTGCCCTGAGCAGGGCAGATCAAAGTGTGCCTGCGAAGGACCTCAGTGCCAGCGAGTGTGTATGATGAGTGTCTGTAGAACGCGTCATGCATGTCGGCTTCAGAAAAAGGAGAACAAAGATGGCTGAAAGAGGAGGTGCCGGTCCCAGAGAACGAAGACGCCCATATGACCAGTCTGCACCAGCGCGACCTTCTAGGTGAGTATTATAAAGGGATTTTTATGTTCTACACAACAGCTGGTGCTCTTGTATACAGTATATTAGAATGCTGTATATAAGAGCTCACAGGTGGTGGCCGCCGCTTATAGTCACTAAATCCGGTGACAGGTTCCCTTTATCATTGGGTAGAAGAGGAGAAAAAAAAAAGGAATTAGCAAAAAATTAAAATTGGACTTGGAGGGAAGTGGTTAATTTTTTATACCGGACAACTATTGGCTTTACTGTTACATTGTGTTCCTTATTACACTGGCTCCAGTCAATGCGGTAGAGTCATAATACATTGTTTCGACATCTTATTGATGTAGCTGGATACAATAAGAAAGACTCTGCTGACCTACGGTGATGAGATGACCTGGAAGGCTCCACATATAGAGTGCAACACAAAGTACATTCTTTACATCGGTTTTCAGCACCGAGAGGAGATAATAGTCAACATATGACGCAAATATGACCTTGGTCGTTGCAGCAAAGCACCATAAATGACAAACTCTGCTATGTTACATCTATATTGTCATTTTTGCATAAATTCGTGTAGCACTGACTGACCCATTGCCTCCTGTAGATGCTTGTTTGCTATCACAACTATCAACTTCTAAATGTGTTGCATTTTTTAATTGACTCAGGTACACTCGTAATCTGCATCAATCTGCCCGATTTGGCATTTGTATAAGAAAAGTGAAATATTTGTCAAGCTCGTCACAAATGATGCTAGACTTCATTAGCTACTGACTCATTACTCATTCTAATTATAGCCTGGGCATGTTAACGCGGAGAATGCTGAGAATGGAAAATAAAAACTTGTTTTACAGAAAAGTATTATCTAATATACAAGTACAAATGTGTCCTTCCTTATGTCTCCACTTGTCTTGATATATACCGAGATTAGAGGCGCTATATGACCAGCTTTGAAAGTAGACATGATTTTTGATACTTTGTCAGGAAAATTTTAGGTTATATTTAAAGGGAAACTGTCTGCAGGTTTTTGCTATCTGATCTGAGAGAAGCATAATGTAGGCAAGGAGATACTGAATCCAACGATGTATCACTTAGATTACTGGCTGCAGCCATTCCGACAAAATCATAGATTTTACTTGTAGCATGTAGCGTAACATAAAGGGGTGGTTCACTACTCTGCAATAGTGACCACATCCCTGTAAAACTGATAGGGCTTTTTCTAAATACATCAGTCAATTCTGCCTGTGAGCGGCGCTGTTGCTGTCCAGTGATTCCCATGACCGGACATGCTTTGGTCTCCCTGCTTCCAGTTTTATGTTACATGTTGCACACTCCCAGGGGGCGGGATCTCTGTTCACGCGCTTTTCTCCATAGTTATGGCGCAGTTAGTTTTTCACACAAAATGGCAACTGTTGCACAAGTCGTAAAAACAGTCCATAAGGCACAAGTCACCCGGTGTGAACGGGTCCAGTCCAATCCTGTTCGTGATGCCAAAAAAGCTGTACTGCCCCAGGGCTATGGGGTACTCGGTCCCGGGTGGTGTACTACTGGGACGTGTAACTGGGTGGCTGTTGCCTGGTACCATGACCCTGGGGGTCGCTTTAAAAGGGGTTATAAACAGGGGAATGTTTAATAAAGTTCATGTCGTGACACCACTTGCGGGTTGCGGTTAGGGAGATAGAACCGTGGCTGCACAGTCTCTCCGCTGGGTCTGATATTGATGGCAGCCTGAATGGTGGGCCCTCCGCAAGTAGGGCCAGGGCCCAAGGGGGGTAAGTGATGGACTGAGGTGCGGAAAGAAGGTAGGCAACACAAGGGATTGCAGTGTAATTGGTTCTCTTTACTCACAGTGGTTGGTAACTGGTACCTGGAGGAAGGCTGGTGTTAACCTCTGGTTTTCTTAGTTCCAGTGCCAGGTTGGTAACCCGGTGGCTTCTTTCCCCTGCACCTTTCTCAAGTTGGTGGATCCCCGTGGCTTGGAGCATCTGGGGGTCCCCTCCTGTTTGTCTCTCAGTCTCTGGTCCATACGACAGACAGTGTGAGCCCTGTAGGGTCGGTATTCTGTTCCGGTGCCTGATACTCCCATTACTGCTGGTGTTCCCGGACGTCTAAGGTCAGTCTGTTCCTGGATGGTCCCCTCAGTGTCCAGATTTTATCAGGTCTGCCTGAAGCTTTTGCCTGACCTAGGGCTCTGTACCCTGTCGGTGCTATGGCTCCAGGAGTACTCCGCCGTACTCCACCGGCAACCACACGCCTGGGCCCTCAGGTCACCGTCATACTCCCGTGTCAGTGCAGTTACGTCCGTTCTCTCTCACGTCCACTTACTAACTGTCTAACTCTCCTGTAAGTTGACGTGACTTCACCGGATCCCAAAGGTCACGGAGCCCAGGGTTCACTTCATGGCGATGAACAGACAGAAGCAGAATTGGCTGATCAAGGTATTTAGAAAAAGCCTTCCCTATCAGTTTTACAGAGATGTGGTCACTATTGCAGAGTAGTGAACCACCACCTCTTTAACAAGCTGTCCCTGCTCACACCAGGCTTTCAGTGTACACTTCCATAGACAGAAGCTGCTAGTCACAGAAGGCGGCAGAGTCGGACATGAGCTCAAGGTTCTTGAGTCCACTAATGATAAAGCCAGGAAGCTTAAACTAACATTGCAGGTAAACATAAACACACTTTGTGATAAAAGACACCTGGCTGTAATCTGTATGTTAACCCTTGCAGCATGCTGTCTTCAGATTACATAGAAAAAACCTGCTGACAGATTCCCTTTAAGCAATAGTCAAAAGAATAAAAGTTGTTCTGCAGTACCCACCTGCAGCTACTACACTTTCATTGGACACACCAGCCTCAATGAAGGGCTCGCTTGAGTACAATGCGCTGAATTCATTGAACACCCGCATGCCATTTAATGTATTCTGCATATCCTTCATGTATCATGCACTTTGCCAGAAATAATACTTGGGGACTTGAGTAGCATTATTGACGTAAGAAATGCTGGTAGGTTTAATAACTTTGACGGATGGATGTAGTCAAGCCTCGCTCCTCCCTGGCTCTGCGAGAGTGGACAGTGCTGGCTAAATCTGTTGTGAAAATGGCAAAACGCATAACAATTTCACACAATTAAAGGAGTTGTCCACTACTAGGACCATCCCTTCAGATTCCACTTGTTTCCCTCAGTTAAAATAAAAGACCCTGTACTCACCTCCCTTTCTAGCGCTGTTCCAGCATTCTCAGTAACCGTGGTTAGGGGCTCACGTGACATTGTGATGTCACACAAACCCCATGTCCAATCACCGCTGGCTTCCGTCTCCCCACCTTTGGACCAAATAAGCAATCAACAAGAATTGAGTGTCAGCCACAGTACTCAAATCCTGCTGATTAACTCCTATGTCCAAAAGTAGGAAGCCAGAAACCAGCAGTGATTGGACTCGGGGCTCACGTCACAATGTCATGTGAGCACCAAACCGTTGTTACTGACAGCCCTGGAATAGCACCAGAACAGAAGGTGAGTACAGGGTCTTTTATATTAACTGGGGGAAAAGTGGAATTAGAAGGGGTTGTCTTAGTAGTGGACAGCGCCTTTAATAAATGTGCAAACATTTTGTGACTTTTCAAAATGTTTTACGCTAGTATTTCATTAATCGTCCCAGATGTGTTTCCATCTGGCCATCGCTGGAGCAAATAACAGCTGATTGCTGGGTGTGAAACCCCTACAATCTTATATTGATGACCTAACCCAACCTTTGGGGTTGCACAGAAGTTGTGTAACCTGAGAGTTAGCAGAAAAAAGAATAATGATCATAACTTTTGCTTCTATTCATTTCTTTGGTTTTGCTGTGATTCCTTGTATTTTGTAGAAACAGGGATGTGCCCACACATTTTGGGCCAGGCATGTCATCTATATATCTTCTCATGGACAGGTGACTAAACAATCGATTCCCGGTCCTCCCCTGCTTCCATCTACATTCAGATTGGTTGACATAGGGTAAAGATTGAATCTATATAGTCTCTTTTGCCTTCTCTGCTGCCCAGGAGATGTGGTATGATCAGACCATGTACTTGTACAGTCAGACACAGCCATTACACAGCACATAGCAGGAGCACATATATAATATCTCATCAAAGGAACATTTTTTTTAAACACATCCAATTGTGGAAATTATTATTATTCCAAGATCTATTAATAAAAATCAACTTTAAAATTAACTTTGTTAGTGGGCAAATCCCTTTTTTATTCTCACTGTAGGGACAAAGTGCCTGATATTCTCACTATGATCTACATCATAATAACACAGGAGAATGATGTGATAATTACGTCTGGTAATCATTCATATTATCCATAATGTAAAGCAAAGTGTGCAAGGGTTGGAGAGATTGATTATGGTGGATGAATGACCAGATTATTGATGAACTGCTAAGAAACTAATTAGAGAAAATTGGCAATTATTCTGTTTTATGTTTCAACCAATTGAACTTTAGTTTTGTTACTAAAATTAAGTTTGCTTGGAAGAATATTAATTTAGTGTAATAACCTCCTAATAGAAGATAATATAGCTGGAAGTTTATCAGTTCAAACATAAAATCCATGATAGTCGTCTATGTAGCGTCAACCCCATTGGAACTCGCTGAGATTTTCAATATTTGTAAAAAAAAAAAATAATATGACTGTGTTGTTTTGGACATGGTTATGGACTGTTATGGGCAGTATTCAGTATTATATGAAGATATCCAAAAACAGAACTCAAAATGGCATTTGAACTGCACTCAGATATGGGATTTTCTGGTATATATATATATATATATATATATATATATATATATATATATATATATATATATATCAGAATAAGGTCTTTTTGACGTGCACCCAATAGGAGATGTGTCACGTATTCTTGGCTCCTAGTCAACTGATTTCTTTAAAAGTATCTGAACTTCCGTAATCAAACCAGTCATATTTCCTACCCAGATGTGTGGTCATCTCTGATCTGTGTGGAGGAATAGCATGCATGAAACTGACAAATGACTCATGATGATGACTCATGATGGAATGCAGACAGGTTTAAGACGTGGATGCATAACTTGAATTACATCACCCTAAATTAAGCCCCCTTAACAGTGTCTTTTAAGGCTTTATTCACACACAAACCTTGCTTCCTGTCCAGTTGATCTAAATGTATCTGTATTGATCTCTTGGCCTTTAGTCTCATAAGAACCTTTTTCTTTTTTTGACTCATTTGCAGCATACTCAACTTACTTAAGTATGAAGTACAGTTTAGAACAAAACATTCAGAAGTGAGGGAACAGGACTTCTGCTATTAATACCTAGCAATTGCCCTAACCTAAAAACTTCAATACAGAATTTGGATAAGCAGCTGCATATCAAGCTCAAATATCGAAAATTGTTCTTCTGATCATAATCATGAGGCTCATAGGTCTGAACCATAGAGTCCAAAGCGGCTGTCCCTAAAAAAAACACATTTATCACCTAGCCACATGATACTCCCACCAAGTCCCAAATCTGGGGTCCTGAGTGATATTGGGTAGCAACCACTTCTTTACACCACATATGTCAAACTCTGGCCCTTGGGGCAAATCTGGTCAGCAGGTTAATTTTATTATGCCCATGATGCCAGGTGCTCATTATTCTGTATAGAGGGCTATGTGGGGACCATTACTCTATATGGAGGGCTATGTGGGGCCCATTACTCTATATGGAGGGCTATGTGGGGCCCATTATTATGAATGGAGGGCTATGTGGGGCCCATTATTCTTTATGGAGGGTTATGTGAGGCATATTATTGTGCATGGAGGGCTATATGGGGGCACATTATTCTGTATAGATGACTATGTGGGGCCCCTTATTCTGAATGGAGGACTATGTGGGGCTCATTATTATGTATAGATGGCTATATTGGGCACATTATTCTGTACATAGTGCACATTATTCTGTATGGAAGGCAATGTGGGGCCCACTATTCTATATGGAGGAATATGTGGGGCCCATCATTCTATATGGAGGGATATGCAGGGTCCATTATTCATTATAGAGGGCTATCTGGGGCACATTATTCTGTATGGACGACAATGTGGGGCCCATTATTCTGTATGGAGGACTATGTGGAGCCCATTATTCTCTATGAATAGCTATGTTGGGCCCATTATTCTTTATGGAGGGCTATGTGGAACCTATTATTCTGTATTTAGAGCTATGCAGGGCCCATTATTCTGTATGGAGGGCTATGTGGAGCCCATTATTCTGTATTTAGAGCTATGCGGGGCCCATTATTCTGTATGGAGGGCTATGTGGAGCCCATTATTCTGTATTTAGAGCTATGCGGGGCCCATTATTCTGTATGGAGGACTATGTGGAGCCCATTATTCTGTATTTAGAGCTATGCAGGGCCCATTATTCTGTATGGAGGGCTATGTGGAGCCCATTATTCTGTATTTAGAGCTATGCGGGGCCCATTATTCTGTATGGAGGACAATGTGGGGCCCATTATTCTGTATGGAGGACTATGTGGAGCCCATTATTCTGTATGGAGAGCTATGCGACACCCATTATTCTGTATGGAGGACTATGTGTGGCACATTATTCTGTATGGAGAGCTATGTGGGGTCCAATTATTCTGTATGGAAGGCTATGTGGGGCCCATTATTCTCTATGGAGGAATATGTGGGGCCCATTAATCTGTATGATGGACTATGTGGGGCCCGAGACTAGATTGGCCCATGACTTTGTCCAAGTTTTTAGTTTTGGCTTTCTGTGTATTCGAGTGTGACAACCCTGCTTCAGACCATGACTTGTCACACCACTCTATTTACACAGGAGATTTTGGAACCCCTATTTTCATGATCAATGGTTGTTACATGGATCAGATGCCCAGTGATCAAAGATATATCACTATCCTGAGGATAGGGTAAATATGTTTATGTGACAACCACTTTAAGTTCATGGAAGAATCATTTCTTGGTGGTCGATTAACTAGAAACCATCAATTGATTTCAGGGGGACATGTACTGTGCATTTGTTTTTCGCTCCATGTTATTGATATTTAATCTCTCATACTGACGTCAGGTTCAGCGACTCGATGCCATTTTCATCACTATTACGGATATACATCAAGATGATATAATATAATTTGCATTTAATGCACACTTACTTTTGCTGAGAAGTTTACCAGCGAGCCGTTCAGACTGCCAGAAGTGCACTTTAAAATTAAATTGTGGTTTTGAATATTCTCTGAATCTACGTCCTCATTACCATGGATCAATGATCTCTCCGAATGTGCAGATGTTCTCTGGTAGGCAACGCAAGTCATGCCAATAAAGCTTGCTGGTTTGATTAGGACAGCCTCCAGTGCGATATTAAGGGAAACCTGTCAAAACACATTGAGCTGGTCATTTGCCAAAGCATTTAAGAAATCAACACACAAAAATTACCTTATTTAGGGAAGCAACATGGACATCTGGTACCGCACAACCTGTTTCAGGGCGGCCAAACAAATACTTTACCTGACTAATTACCTTTGCTTCAAATTAATAAAGCACACACCGGTCCCAAGTATCATTCCAAGTGACAAAAGTATCCGTTAACCAACTCGTAGCCAGATGCCAGCTCCATATTTGTAAAACGCTATTTTTTGTAATTTGGTCAACTACAGAGGTTGAAGAAAGAACATACCTGTATCACCCGGTCCTAGTCCCAGCGGGGCACCTCCACTCGCCCTGCTCCCAGGCATCGGCAGGGTCACCGCTCTCCTCTCCTGTCCCTGGTCTGCCGTGGCCTCCTCCTGCTTCCAGGCCACATGCAGCACTTCTGTGAGGTCCTGTAGGGTACATGCGTGGCCAACCCAATTTCTTAAAGGGCCGGCATCCCATTACACGTAAGTGACCCCAGAAGGTCACCTATTACATTAAGGGAATTAAGACTGTCTCCCCTTACAGGAGGCACCTGAGCAACGTTGCCTACTAGTTAGTGCGTTGCTAGTTCTCAGGTCCCATTACACTACTGTGTCTAGTACTGCTTGCCTTGTCCTAGTGCAGTTCCATGCTACTAACCTGTGTCTCGTCCGGGATCCTGCTCTCTACCACCATCTCCGTATTTCCACATCTGTGCCACCAGCTCCGTGCTGCTATGTCTGAGCTACCATCTTTGTGCCGCTACATCTGAGCCATCATCTCTGTGCTGCCACATCTGAGTCACCATCTCCGTGCCACCATGTCTGAGCCACCATCTCCGTGCTGCCACGTCTGAGCCACCAGCTCCATGCTACCATGTCTGAGCCACCATCTCCGTGCTGCCACGTCTGAGCCATCATCTCTGTGCTGCCACGTCTGAGTCACCATCTCCGTGCTGCCACGTCTGAGCCACCAGCTCCATGCTACCATGTCTGAGCCACCATCTCCGTGCTGCCACGTCTGAGCCATCATCTCTGTGCTGCCACGTCTGAGTCACCATCTCCGTGCTGCCATGTCTGTCTCCAGTTCCGTGTTGCCACGTCTGAGTCACCACCTCCATGCTGCCACATCCGGGCTTTACCAGACCATAAGAGCCAACCTCCATTGGTTCCTGGAAGTCGTGCATTTAGGCCCTTTGTGACTGCACCAGGGAATCCCTGTATAGGAGTTCGCTACTAGTTAGCATCTTCAGGGGAGTCCAATGTACGGTCCAGTGGGTCCACTCCCGGACGTTCACCGCCCCTTGGCGACCGTAACAATACCATTGTGCTATTCCTTACCTTTTTTTTTTTTTATGGTCATGTCACACACAACGACAGCGACGACGACGTCGCTGCTAAGTCACCATTTTCTGTGACGTAGCAGCGACCTTGCTAGCGATGTCGCTGTGTGTGACATCCAGCAACGACCTGGCCCCTGCTGTGAGGTCGCCGGTTGTTGCTGAATGTCCTGGACTATTTTTTGGTCGTTGCTCTCCCGCTGTGAAGCACACATCGCTGTGTGTGACAGCGAGAGAGCGACAAACTGAATGTGCAGGGAGCAGGGAGCCGGCTTCTGCGGACGCTGGTAACCAAGGTAAATATCGGGTAACCAAGCAAAGGCTTGGTTACCCGATATTTACCTTCGTTACCAGCGTCCGCAGCTTCTTGAAGCCGGCTGCCTGCTCCCTGCACACGTAGCCAAGGTACACATCGGGTAACTATAAGTAAAGTGGTTTGCTTATTAACCCGATGTGTATTCTGGCTACGAGTGCAGGGAGCCAGCGCTAAGCGGTGTGCGCTGGTAACCAAGGTAAATATCGGGTAACCAAGCGAAGCACTTTGCTTCGTTACACGATATTTACCTTAGTTACCAAGCGCAGCATCGCTTCCACGCGTTGCTGCTGGCTGGGGGCTGGTCACTAGTCGCTGGTGAGATCTGCTTGTTTGACAGCTCACCAGCGACCATGTAGCGACGCAGCAGTGATCCTGATAAGGTCAGATCGTCGTCGTGATCGCTGCTGCGTCGCTACGTGTGACCTAGGCTTTACTTCAACATATCCTGAGATAAGTTGCATAAAATTATCAAATTAGAAAAAAACAAAATTGATTTAATAATATTCTCTCAGGAAATGTTTATGCTATATGTTCCTATACAGATGTTTTAGGCAGATGGGGAAAAATACTGCAAAGAAAGAATGCTTTAATAAATAAGGCTTAGTATTTTTGTTTTTAATCAATCAAAAAAAGCAAAGTGAATTAGCAAGAGATAAATCTAAATCACATCAATATTTGGTGTGACCACCCATAGTCTTCAAAAGGGCATCAGTTCTTATAGGTACACTTGTCACTTGCACTTTTTTAAAATTATTTTTTGATTTTTTAATTTTTTTTTTATCTTAATAGTTCCCCTAGGGGACTATGAGGATCAGCTGCCTGATCGTTCATTCATTTCTGTTGATTACAGCTACACAGCTGAGATCACCAGAAATGCTCATCTCTTGTAACAGGCAGCACTCGGCCAGCTGTTACAGGAAGTCATGATCACTACAGGAGTCATCACATGACCCTGTGCTACAATGGCAACCATTGACTCCACGTGGTACGTCATGTGACTTTTGATGGCAGTGAGTGCACATTTACCATGGTGGGGATATAAATCACACTGTCACATTTTGACAGCAAAATTTAAGGGGTTAACAGGCACGGGTGATCGCGGACTTGACATGAACCACATTGGAAGTCAATGATTGGACAGTTTGGATCTCCACCCACATATAGCCAGCTATAAACAAAGCATTTCGAGGGGAGGGTTGAGTTTTTACCCCCAGTAAGACCCACTCAACACTGCAAGCGGCTTCACTGGGCTGAGCACTGAACATACCTGAGCACACCGATGCTCGGTCGAGTGGTTTGCATACGTACAGCACTCGAACTCCGAACTTGAACACTGATTTTTTTTTGTAAATTTCCTTTTTGGTATGAACACCAAACATTACTGTTCAGGTTCGTTCATCTATAGTCATCAATATCATACCAGTGAGGGTCTATCACTCACAAGATCTTCTGTTAGCATGGCCTGTGACTTCCAGATGTGCAGAGTGTAGATGGCCAGGTAACCACAGCCCTGTACACTTAGCAGTAACTATTCTCAGGTATTAAAACTCAGGTTCCATCAAAGTAAATGGGAAAAGACTGCAGTGCCCGAGAACAGGCACTATGTAGTTTATGGATCTGTGGTATCCTGGTGCCATACAACATCAATGTCACATCCATTGGTGATGGAAGTAGTACAGTGCCTTGCAAAAGTATTCGGCCCCCTTGAATTTTTCAACCTTTTCCCACATTTCAGGCTCCAAACATAAAGATAAAAATTTAAATGTTATGGTGAAGAATCAACAACAAGTGGGACACAATTGTGAAGTTGAATGAAATGTATTGCATATTCTAAACTTTTATAAAAAAGAACAAACTGAAAATTGGGGCGTGCAATATTATTCGGCCCCTTTACTGTCAGTGCAGCAAACTCACTCCAGAAGTTCATTGAGGATCTCTGAATGATCAAATGTTGTCCTAAATGAGTGATGATGATAAATTTAAGCCACCTGTGTGTAATCAAGTTTCCGTATAAATGCACCTGCTCTGTGATAGTCTCAGTGTTCTGTTTCAAGTGCAGGGTGCATCATGAAGACCAAGGAACACAACAGGCAGGTCCATGATACTGTTGTGGAGAGGTTTAAAGCCGGATTTGGTTACAAAAAGATTTCCAAAACTTTAAATAACCCAAGAAGCACTGTGCAAGCGATGATATTGAAATGGAAGGAGTATCATACCACTGCACATCTATCAAGACCCGACCGTCACTCAAAACTTTCATGTCAAGCAAGGAGAAGACTGATCAGAGATGCAGCCAAGAGGCCCAATGTTACATCTCGTGGCTCTCCTGAGGCAAGGACTGAGGCAGTCTCCCATTCCTTGCCTGCCACGAGCACTCCTGCTCAGCAGCGCCGAAGGTCTGCCAGACTGCGCAGTGTGCAGGAGATACCTTCTCAGAGAGGCAGCAGAAGGGTGACACCTAGTGGTTCTCCTGTTACAAGGAGTGAAGCGGTCTCCCATTCCTGGCCTGCCGCAGACTCTCCTGCTCAGCGGCCCCGAAGGTCTGCGAGGCTGCGCAATGTGCAGAGGTTTACTGCTCAGGGAAGCAGTGAGATTCCCGTTATCTCTGCACATTGTGAGACCGAGGATCCCGCCTCTATTTCCCAGAGGCAGGAGGGTGAGCATGTGCAATGCGTGGTGGGTCCTGATTCGCTCACTGACGTCACACGGCTTGATGACAAGGCTGGTGACGTGGTCAATCCTGACTGGCCAGGCTGGGACGTCGTGGACCCTGATTGGGTCAAGTCCGTCGACTCCGCCTCGCGCCCGCCCTCGGGTGGAGCTGCACCTCCTTAAAAGCTCCCCCTGCCATCATGGCGGCGCGCGACCGTCCTTCTATGTTTGGATGTCTGGCAGCGTGCTGCCACGCCACTGCTCAGGCATTACTTTCTCTTGTGGGCTTGGCCCTTGCTGCTCCGGCAGTACCTCGTTTGCAGGCCGTGTTCCTGCCTTGCTGCTCCGGCAGTACCCCCGTCAACAGGCCGTGTTCCTGTCCCAGGTGAGCTCCTCAAGTCTCCATTGGACTCACCTGCTTATTGAAAGCACACGTGCGTGGGCACCTCTGTGCTACCCTCGTGCCATATTCTCGTGACTTCCACTGGCACACGTGCGTGGGCACCTCTGTGCTTCCCCGTGCAACAGGTACACCGAGACGTGAGATCTGTGCCATAGAACCCTCACGGGTTAGGGCAGATCGGTGTACATAGATCGTCTGTGACATTCCAGACGATCGCTAGCAGCAACCCGCTCACTCTTCACCCACCATAGCGGCGGTCCCTTACACCGCACAGTGGACCTTGACCGGCGGAAGCAGTCCATTTCCCATCTTGGCACGCTTCCCCGGGTCCCCCTCGTAACATTACGGTCGCGCCAAAGGTCTGGCTATGGCTGAAGAGCAGCAGCAGTTGCTGCGTTATGTGCAGCAGTTGGAGTCACGATTGGCAGCAGTGGAGCAGTCTTCCTCCGATAAGACTACTCTGACGACAGTCGCCACCCAGGCGGCTACCCAGGCTGTGCTATTGGGCGGAAGGTCTCCTCGCCTTGCGCTTCCAGAGCGCTTTAGCGGCAACAGTTCTGAGTGCCGTGGTTTTATAAACCAGGTTACCACCTACTTAGAGCTGTCCGCGACTCTTTACGCTACCGAGAAGGCGAAGGTAGCCTTCGTCCAGTCCCTGCTCACAGGGAGAGCGCTGAAGTGGTCCACGCCGTTGTGGGAGCGCGGAGATCGTGTGGTGAATAACTTAGCAGCTTATCTTGGGGCCATGAGAATGGTGTTCCTCGGGCCTCAAGTCACCCACGATTCCGCGCTGCGCCTCCTACGATTTCGGCAAGGGTCTGCTTCAGTCGGGGACTTTGCTGTACACTTTAGGACACTGGCCGCAGAGCTGGACTGGCCGGATAAGGTCCTTGTCCCTGTGTTTTGGGAGGGCCTGGCAGGGTTTGTCAAAGACGCACTGGCCACACGTGAGGTGCCTGCCACTTTAGAGTCCTTGATTCAGGTTGCCTCTCGCATAGACATCCGCCAGGCGGAGCGAAGGCTCGAGGTCTCTTCAGCACCTACGTCTTCTCGGCCTAAAAAGCGTCTGACTCCCGTCTTCCATCAGACAGGTCCCCCAGCCAGTCCTGTAGGCGACTCCGTGGAGTCAATGGAGGTGTCCAAGGTGGTCTCCTCTGCCCCAGGTTCTCGGTCTTGTGTCATCTGCTTTTCCTGTGGGCAGAGGGGACACATAGCTACCCGATGTCCCAAACCGTCGGGAAAAGACAGCGTCTAGTTTCTATCAGAGGGGGGACTCTAGACGCTACTTCTCCCTCTAGGTTGACTATCAGCGCCCAGTTGCAGTTCGGCATTACTCTCTTCTCTGCCCTGGCTTGCTTGGACTCAGGCGCTGAAGGCAATTTCATCTCGACCTCCCTGGCAACCCGATACTCAGTTCCCCTGGTTCTGTTGCCCAAGCCACTCAGGGTCCGGGTAGTCGACGGGTCCATACTACTCGATCCTATCACCCAGATCACCATCCCTCTCAGGATGGATGTACCACCGGGACACCATGAGCAGGTGTCCTTCCTGGTGCTTCCAGGGGGGACGGATGAGATCCTACTGGGCCTTCCCTGGTTGAGACAGCATGCTCCTATACTCAACTGGGCAACAGGGGAGATCTCATCCTGGGCAGGATCCTGTAGAGAGCACCTCGTGACTACCGAACCACCCGCTACCATTAGGTCGGTTGGGTCCTCAGGGAATACTGAGGGGCCGGGTTTACCGACACCTTATGAGGCCTACAGGGATGTCTTTTCCAAAAGGGCCGCAGATACTCTTCCTCCCCACCGGCCATATGATTGCCGAATAGACCTGAAGCCAGGCTCCGAGCCCCCTAGGGGCAGAGTGTATCCACTCTCTGCTCCAGAGACGGAGGCTATGTCCAAATATATTCAGGACAGCCTGGCGAAGGGGTTCATTCGCAAGTCTATTTCACCGGCTGGTGCAGGGTTCTTTTTTGTGCAGAAGAAGGAAGGGGATCTGCGCCCCTGTATCGATTACAGGGGATTAAATGCAATCACAATCAAGAACAAATACCCTTTGCCCCTCATTACTGAGCTATTTGATCGATTCCGCGGGGCAAAGGTCTTCACAAAGCTGGATCTACGCGGGGCGTATAATCTAGTGCGAGTCCGAGAGGGCGATGAGTGGAAGACCGCCTTTAACACCAGGGACGGTCACTACGAGTATCTAGTAATGCCCTTCGGACTCTGCAATGCCCCCGCCGTATTTCAAGACTTTGTGAATGACATTTTCCGGGATTTGTATCTTTCCGTGGTTGCATACCTGGATGACATTCTTATCTTCTCCCCCGATCTTACCACCCATCGGAGGGATGTCATCCGAGTACTTAAGAGGCTCCGCACCCATTCGTTATATGCTAAGCTGGAAAAGTGCGTTTTTGAACAGGAATCCTTGCCGTTCCTGGGGTACATAGTGTCCAGTCAGGGGTTAGCAATGGATCCGGGGAAGTTGGAGACAGTGATGAACTGGCCTGAGCCCCGCTCGCTGAAGGCGATCCAGCGATTCTTGGGGTTTATCAATTATTATCGCCAGTTCATTCCCAACTTCTCGACGGTGGCAGCACCCATCATTGCCCTTACCCGCAAGGGCGCTAATCCCAAAGCATGGACACGGGAAACGGTAGAGGCATTTCACACTCTCAAAACTCACTTCTCCAGAGCTCCCATCCTTCATCGTCCAGATATCTCCAAACCCTTCCTACTGGAGGTAGACGCCTCTTCGGTCGGTGCAGGTGCAGTCCTGTACCAGAAAAACGAACGAGGAAGGAAACATCCGTGTTTCTTTTTCTCCAAGACCTTTTCTCCGGCCGAGAGGAACTACTCCATAGGGGATAGGGAGTTACTGGTGATGAAACTAGCATTCCAGGAATGGCGGCATCTCCTGGAGGGTGCGAAGCATCCATTTGAGGTTTTGTCTGACCACAAAAACCTCACATACCTCCAGACAGCACAACGCCTGAACCCAAGGCAGGCCCGTTGGTCTTTATTCTTCTCCCGGTTCCGCTTTATTATCCGCCACCTGGCCGGTGAGAAGAACGTACGGGCCGATGCCTTGTCACGTTGTATGGTTGTGTTGGAGGAGGACGAGGAGGAGCCTCGTCTTATACTACCCCCGGACAGCTTGAGGATGGTCACTCCCACTTCTTTGGACCAGGTGCCACCTGGCAAAACCCTCGTTCCCCCTGAACTACGGAACGAGGTGCTATCGTGGGCTCATGCCTCCAAGGTCGGGGGTCACTTCGGGGTCAAAAGGACCAGAGACCTGGTGATTAGGCATTATTGGTGGCCGAGACTACCCCAGGACATACAGGAATATGTGGGAGCCTGTATGTCGTGTGCTCGGAATAAGCCGTCCCGGCAGAGACCGGCGGGTCTTCTTCACCCACTGCCAGTGCCGGATCGTCCCTGGGAAGTGGTAGGGATGGACTTCCTGGGAGATCTGCCCAAGTCAGCAGGGCACAGGGTCGTATGGGTCATCACGGACCACTTCTCTAAAATGGTCCACTTGGTGCCTCTCCCACGACTCCCGACGTCACGTGCTCTTGCCACCTTGTTCATTCGGCATGTATTTAGGTTGCATGGCATGCCTGACAAGGTGGTGAGCGACCGGGGTCCCCAGTTCGCGTCTCGCTTCTGGAGAGAGCTCTGTAAGCTCCTGCAGATAGAGCTGAACATCTCCTCCGCATACCATCCCGAGACCAATGGACTAGTGGAGAGGACTAATCAGACCTTGGTAACTTACCTCCGCCATTTTATATCCGCGCACCACGACAACTGGGCTAACCTCCTTCCTTGGGCCGAATTTGCCATTAACAATTCGGTCCATGAATCCTCTGGCCAGACTCCGTTCCTACTCAATAACGGACAACATCCCAGAATCCCGGTTCCGATGCCCATTACGTCACCCGATACTAGAGTGGAGGATTGGGCTACCAAGGCCCGGGAGATCTGGGATGACACCCAAGAGGCTCTTAAAAGGGCTAAAGACCGGATGGTGACAACGGCTGATGTTCGCCGCCGCCCTGCACCATCCTTCGCCCCTGGTGACCTAGTATGGCTGTCCTCTAAGAATGTTAACCTACGGGTACAGGCAGCCAAATTCGCCCCTAGGTATCTGGGTCCGTTTAAAGTACTACAGCAGGTAAACCCAGTGGCATACCGACTCCAGCTCCCTCCACGCTGGGCTATAGCCAACACCTTTCACGTGTCCCTCCTGAAACCCGTACGACTTAATAAATTCTCGGGGTCCCTGCCAGCTCAAACCGACTCCCCGTCCGACGACCCTGAGGTGGCAAAACTTGTGGAGACAAAAGTCATACAGGGCAAGAGGTACTACCTCGTGGAGTGGGCCGGCCGTGGTCCGGAGCATAGATCCTGGGAGTTGGAGGATCATATCCGCACCCCGGGTTTGATAGCGGCCTTCGAGCACGGACAGGGGGGGGGCCTAGACGGGGGGGGGTAATGTTACATCTCGTGGCTCTCCTGAGGCAAGGACTGAGGCAGTCTCCCATTCCTTGCCTGCCACGAGCACTCCTGCTCAGCAGCGCCGAAGGTCTGCCAGACTGCGCAGTGTGCAGGAGATACCTTCTCAGAGAGGCAGCAGAAGGGTGACACCTAGTGGTTCTCCTGTTACAAGGAGTGAAGCGGTCTCCCATTCCTGGCCTGCCGCAGACTCTCCTGCTCAGCGGCCCCGAAGGTCTGCGAGGCTGCGCAATGTGCAGAGGTTTACTGCTCAGGGAAGCAGTGAGATTCCCGTTATCTCTGCACATTGTGAGACCGAGGATCCCGCCTCTATTTCCCAGAGGCAGGAGGGTGAGCATGTGCAATGCGTGGTGGGTCCTGATTCGCTCACTGACGTCACACGGCTTGATGACAAGGCTGGTGACGTGGTCAATCCTGACTGGCCAGGCTGGGACGTCGTGGACCCTGATTGGGTCAAGTCCGTCATCTCCGCCTCGCGCCCGCCCTCGGGTGGAGCTGCACCTCCTTAAAAGCTCCCCCTGCCATCATGGCGGCGCGCGACCGTCCTTCTATGTTTGGATGTCTGGCAGCGTGCTGCCACGCCACTGCTCAGGCATTACTTTCTCTTGTGGGCTTGGCCCTTGCTGCTCCGGCAGTACCTCGTTTGCAGGCCGTGTTCCTGCCTTGCTGCTCCGGCAGTACCCCCGTCAACAGGCCGTGTTCCTGTCCCAGGTGAGCTCCTCAAGTCTCCATTGGACTCACCTGCTTATTGAAAGCACACTTGCGTGGGCACCTCTGTGCTACCCTCATGCCATATTCTCGTGACTTCCACTGGCACACGTGCGTGGGCACCTCTGTGCTTCCCCGTGCAACAGGTACACCGAGACGTGAGATCTGTGCCATACAACCCTCACGGGTTAGGGCAGATCGGTGTACATAGATCGTCTGTGACATTCCAGACGATCGCTAGCAGCAACCCGCTCACTCTTCACCCACCATAGCGGCGGTCCCTTACACCGCACAGTGGACCTTGACCGGCGGAAGCAGTCCATTTCCCATCTTGGCACGCTTCCCCGGGTCCCCCTCGTAACAGCCCATGATCACTCTGGATGAACTTCAGAGATCTACAGCTGAGGCGGGAGAGTCTGCCCATAGGACAATAATCAGTCGTACACTGCACAAATCTGGCCATTATGGAAGAGTGGCAAGAAGAAAGACATTTCTCAAAGATATCCATAAAAAGTGTTGTTTAAAGTTTTCCACAAGCCACCTGGGAGACACACCAAACATGTGGAAGAAGGTGCTCTGGTCAGATGAAACCAAAATCGAACTTTTGGGCACAATGCCAAAGGATATGTTTGGCGTAAAAGCATCAGAGCTTATCAACCTGAACATCCCCACTGTCAAACATGGTGGTGGCAGCACTGTGGTTTGGGCCTGCTTTTCTTCAGCAGAGACAGGGAAGATGGTTAAAATTGATGGGAAGATGGATGGAGCCAAATACAGGACCATTCTTGAAGAAAACCTGTTGGAGTCTGCAAAAGATCTGAGACTGGGACAGAGATTTGTCTTTCAACAAGACAATGATCCAAAACATAAAGCAAAATCTACAATGGAATGGTTCACAAATAAACTTATCCAGGTGTTAGAATGGCCAAGTCACAGTCCAGACCTGAATCCAATCGAGAATCTGTTGAAAGAGCTGAAAACTGCTGTTCACAAACGCCTCCATCCAACCTCACTCAGCTACAGCTGTTTACAAAGGAAGAATGGGCAAGAAATTCAGTCTCTCGATGTGCAAAACTGATAGAGACATACCCCAAGTGACTTGCAGCTGTAATCGCAGCAAAAGGTGGTGCTACAAAGTATTAACTTAAAGGGGCCGAATAATATTGCACGCCCCAATTTTCAGTTTATTATTTTTTATAAAAGTTTAAAATAAGCAATAAATTTCGTTCAACTTCTCAACTGTGTCCCACTTGTTGTTGATTCTTCACCATAACATTAAAATGAAGCCTAAAATGTGGGAAAAGGTTGAAAAATTCAAAGGGGCCGAATACTTTTGCAAGGCACTGAACTTGTTCAACCCTACCAGTATGATATTTATGACCTATCCTAAGGATAAGTCATCCCTATCGTAGCCCTTGGCAAGCCCTTTGCTTAAATCTCCGGTTTTGAAGCACTTTGCGCTATTATTTATCACTCGTTAGGCTATTGGTCTTAGAATTTGGGCTGATTTAAGGGACTGAACCCCCTAATGAAGTGGATGTTGACAACTATAATGTCAAAAGTATAGGTCTTACATATAATGTAAAATACAAGGAATTTAATAGTACTTTTTTTAAACTTTCACCACCTCTTGCATACTACAGATCCAACATTCCTGAAAAAAAAAGTTATTTTAATGTTTACCATCTGCTTTTATCTTTTTAAGAACCCTATGTGTAATATTCCTCTAATATACGGTGCAAACTATAAAGTAAATATTTAATATATGAATCATTGGGTGTGTGCAAGAAATGAAAGGTTAATGCAAACCAGAAGGTTAAGAAAACTCCAATGGCCAGAAATGAGGAGTCAACAACGGTATTGGATTTTGCGGCTTTCTAAGGGACTAATCAATGCCGGCAGCTCACAGTTCTAGGCATTTCATTTTAGCACTGTAGAGATGAAGCTAGAAAAAAAATTGCTAAGCATATCCTCTGCTTGGCTACCTCTGCCCTCTTTTATCATAATCAAAACCATACAGGCAAATGGCTCTCTGTAGTATTATGATGTGAAAACACTTTAGAGGCAAGATACATACCATTATAGCCCAATTACCAGGTTAATTGATAGCAAGCATCAGCTAAACGACTTTGCTGAAAGTTGAGGTCAGCCAAGTTATTGTTAAAGCTGGAAAAGATCTATTGTATCATGTGCAGAAAGAATATTCTGCATGATGTTTAGCTTTCCAGTCGTGGACTTTGGTACCCCTCTTCTTATGATCCCAGTAATCATACTTTTATTACCTATTGTTTAGGGGACAAACTCTCACACTTGCTGGTATCATAAAGGATCTTGAAAATTGAGCTAAACGATCTATAACATGGCCGAGCACTGATAGTGGCCAAGTTTGTGGTTGCCATTCCAGTTCTTGACGTTTGATAGGGCTGAGGTCTGACCTAACAAATGCTTTTCGATCAAACTTGGCAAAACATTTTAAGGGTGTATTTATTAAGATTTCCTTTCATTTCAACTAGGAAAATCTCTTTTAAGAAACTTCACAGCTGGCAATATGCAATTAAGGAAGGAGGATTCGTCAGATGGAGATTCGTCATTCCAGAAAGTGGGTTCCCATTGATCGGCTTCTCAATCGAAGAAAAACAATCCATGACCTTGTGATGAAAAATTGTGTCAACATCAGCATTATTCACTATTTTTTGTCACAATGTGGCTACCGGGGTTCTACCCAACAACAAGGAGCCCCCATTGAGCGCCTTCACAGACAGGATACTCCGGGGACACATTAACAATGGTGGGTCATGCTGCAAGGGAGAGGGGCAAGGGGACACCTCCTGAACTTACCTGAACTGTTCCCTGAGCTCCCTAGCATCTCTATACGGGTTCTTTCACCCCATCGCCAAGCAGGATACCTAATGCAATCGCTAGCCCTGTACTCACCCTCACTAGTGCGATGGCCGTCGAAAGACACTAGTCCCACCATTGCACTAATAAAAAATAAGGGAACGTAGACAAACAAGGGACTCAACAAAAGGATATAACACCATACTTCACTGCTGCGGCCAGACAACCACGGCTGCAGCCAGGAATGCTTCCACTAACAGCACTGCATAAAGCAAGAGCTCCAGCAGCAGCTACCTTCCTTCCTAATAACGGGAGTCGTCCGTAACAAGTTTGGAGCTAAAGTGGCTTTCAGAAATTTCAATTTTATCCTATGACTGTGATCAGTGTTAGACTGGGACAGCAGGGTGCCATCAATAACATTGACTCTAGGGTCCCACTGATGAACTACAGGCAAATATTACAGTCACAAATGTACCTCTGCTTCATATATAATAATATACTGGGTAGTTTGTAAAATGAATGATGAGACGCTTCCTTTGTCTGTACATGGTGAAACAAGTGTATTGTGCCAAATACGGATCATGTTTTGCGGGTAAGTGATATATTACTGCAGAGGACCCCCCCAGAGGATTCTCCTGTTCTCCGGTGGGCCAGTCCGAGCCTGACTGTGATGGTCTGGAAGTTCCTGAACTCTTAGGGGCACTTTGCACACTACGACATCGCAAGCCGATGCTTGCGATGCCGAGCACGATAGTCCCCGCCCCCGTCGCAGCTGCGATATCTTGTGATAGCTGCCGTAGCGAACATTATCGCTACAGCAGCTTCACATGCACTCACCTGCCCTGCGACGTCGCTCTGGCCGGCGACCCGCCTCCTTATTATGGGGGCGGGTCGAGCGGCGTCATAGCGACGTCACACGGCAGGCGGCCAATAGAAGTGGAGGGGCGGAGATGAGCGGGACGTAAACATCCCGCCCACCTCTGTCCTTCCGCATAGCCGGCGTGAGCCGCAGGACGCAGGTAGGAGATGTTCCTCAATCCTGCGGCTTCACACAGCGATGTGTGCTGCCGCAGAAACAAGGAACAACATCGTAACATCGGTCCTTCCGAAATTATGGAAATGACCGACGCTACACCGATCATACGATTTCAACGCTTTTCCGCTCGTTAATCATATCAAAAAGGATTTACACACTACGATATCGAGAGCGACGCCGGATGTGCGTCACTTTCTATTTGACCCCACCGACATCGCACCTGCGATGTCGTAGTGTGCAAAGCCCACCTTAGTGTAACATTCTACTATATTCTACGAATGCTTGAATTTACACACGTATTGGCAGGGGGTGTGCATGAAACGATCAGGCTAGGTCTATACGTTCTTTTGATCTTTCTTCTAAAGAATGCTTTACACGCTGTGACATCGCTAACGATATATCGTCGGGGTCACGGTGGTTGTGACGCACATCCGGCGCCGTTAGCGACATCACAGCGTGTGATAGCTAAGAGCGACGTTCAACGATCGAAAAAACGTCAAAAATCGGTGATCGTTGACACGTCGCTCCTTTACCAAATATCGGTGGTGGGGCATGCCGCAGGTTGTTCCTCGTTTCTGCGGCATCACACATTGCATAGCGATGTCGCAGCGTGTAAAGCACCCTTAAGAGTTTATAAACCCTCCAACCTCCAAGACAGCCATACCATACACAATGGATAGAAATAGACTGATCAACAGTTGACTGTTTCATTTCACTGAAAGTCCATGCACATTTTAGTCGACATGCTATACAGTCGTTTAAAGTACCCTTGTGCTTTTAATAAAGGACCTTTGTGGAAATGGTCATGAATGGTCATGATCACTTGAGAAAAAAAAAAAGATATACCGCAAGTCCAACTTTTTAAAACATTGCTGACTTTTGATCGACTGGCAAAAACAATAAATATTACCCAAAGATTGGTTATGGTTAAAAAAACCCCGATAATTTAATCTGAGTATCGGCACCTTTAGGGTATATGCACACGCTGCAGTTCTGGTGCAGACATTTTCTGCATGAAATCTGCACCTTCTGGCAGAAAAACGCACCAAAAACATACTGAAAAGCGCATGCATTTTTGGTGCGTTTTTTTCATGGTTTTTTTTTGTGAAGTCAATGGTTGGAAGAGCTAAAAAAACGCAAGAAAACACGTCCCAACAATTGACATGCTGCAGACTTTTTCTGCACCAAAATCTGCCAGGGAAAAAAAGTAACGTTAGGTGCACAAAACCTCAGTAATCTCATAGACTTTGCTGGCTTCAGGATAGGCATGCAGATTTTGGTGCAGAATTCTCCTCAAAAAACACATCAAAATCTGCATAAAAAATGCACCATGTGCACATAGTCTTAAGGGGGCTTTACACGCTACGATATCGTTAATGTTTGGTCGCCGGGGTCAAGTTGTTAGTGACGCACATCCGGCGTCATTAACGATATCGCAGCGTGTAATACTTACTAGCGACCTTAGGCGACCTCAAAAATGGTGAAAATCGTTCACCAAGGAGAGGTCGTCCCAAAGTCAAAAATCGGTAAGGGTTGTTTAGCGTTGTGGTTCATCGCTCATGCGGCAGCACACATCGCTATGTGTAACACCACAGGAGCGAGGAACGTCTCCTTACCTGCCGCCGGCCCCAATGAGGAAGAAAGGAGGTGGGCGGGATGTTACATCCTGCTCATCTCCGCCCCTCTGCTTTGATTGGCCGGTCGCTGTGTGATGTTGCGGTGACGTCGCTGTGATGCCGAACGTCCCTCCCCCTTGAAGGAGGGATTGTTCGGCAGTCACAGCGACGCCGCCGACCAGGTAAGTATGTGTGACGCTGCGTAGCGATAATGTTCGCTACGGCAGCGATCACAAACAATCGCATGCGCGACGGGGGCGGGTACTTACACGCTCGCTATCGCTAGAAATTGCTAGCGATATCGCTAACGTGTAAAGCCCCCTTTAGTCATCCCCTACAAAATTCATAGTCTTTAGAGTAGGGAGGAAGAAGCACTCAGAATATACCCACTCAATCAATGATTTTACTTCACAAGTACAGGATGATTGTCACAGTCGTCTGTCTGCATCTAGAGACTTGCGATAGAGACTCTGGCCTAGATCCTCTTTGCCATCTGAAACTCTCACATAAAATGTAATTCCCTTTCCTATGGTGCTTAAAGGGTTAATGTCAGTTTTATTTTGCAGCAGACTCTGACTCCTGGCCTCTGGTGTTTCCAGTAAGGGACCACTCCTTTCCTCTATATATGGTCTCATCTCCCAGAAGAGGGTGCTGGTTATTCTGATTCATTCTAAAGCTAGGCCTCGAGGTAGAAGGATCTGCTGGAGCCCTTGTTGCAGTGAAGCGATGTAGGCTGCAATCCTGGTGTCTGACTGCAGCTGTTAAGTTGGGCTTTATCCTTTGTTGTTTCCCCTGTGAGTCATACCTTCCCCTCTTGTTGTATCAGTGCAGTGGTGGTACTACCAATCCTCACCTGCCAGCTCACTAGTCAGTCTTATTACAGGGTATCTCAGGGCTTCAGATATCCTGCTTGGCGACATGTTCGGAATCTGTATAGGGGCTGGCTAGGAAAGTAGGGTACAGCTGCAGGTGAGTGAAGGTGGTATCCCATCTTCCTCTCATTAGCGCTAGGGCCCACCATTGTTAAAGTGTCACCGCTGTACCACTTGTTTGTTGTGGTGAAATCTCTGTTTGTTGTGTGTCTCGCCTTGCCCCACCGGACCTTTCTCAAGTCCTTGTGTGACAATGAATTGAAAAATCTGAAGAAAAAAGTTATTCTTTTAGATAGATACATGGATAGACACACATGAAGACCAATAAAATAAATCACATAAGTCCACCACCTGGATCCATAGTAGTCTAGAACAATAAGAAAAAAAGTTCACCTCACCTGTCCAGTAAGAATGCACTGGGTGAAAGGTTCCACAACAATAATCATAATAATAAAATTTTTCTTAGCCAATTCAAATAATAGTGTCCCTATAGATTCCCCTATACAAACATAGACCATGGATCTCCTTCTTCGTTAGACCACTATGATAATCCTCAGAAACAAAAATCCAGCACTTCTGAAAAATTAACTTTAATTTATTCAGATTAAAATAAATCAAGCAAGGGAATAAGCGGTTTACTCATTTCGAGGCCAAATAATTTTTTAATCACCTGATTGAGGATATAATTAAGAGGCATTTGGCCTCAAAACGCGTAAACCACTATTTTTTCATTGTTTGATTTATTTTAATCTGAAGAAATAAAAGCTCATTTTCCAGAAGTGCTGGATTTTTTTCCTTTTTTTTTGTGGATTACCTTTCACGGGATATGTACTGATGATGGAACAGGCGCTCCTAGGCAGGCCCTCAGACTCGAGACCCTGAGCTGTCCCTTCTCTCGGAGGTAAGGTTAATAGTATCCAGGTCTGAGCCCCCAGCGTGACCCTGACTGCTGTCCAAGCATGATCTTACTCCCCCCACCCTGGGAGTGCACTGGGAACCCAGTAACAAAACCCCCACAGAAAAGACACAGAAAAGGGAGAATGAAACCTCGTACACACTGTACTCAAACACAATGGGGAGACAATGTGTGTATGGGGGAATAACAAAATGGGTAGGGAATAAACTAACAACAGGGGAACGTTCACACCACGCAGAATAACAACTATAGATCACCATGAATGGAATAACCACTGAGACTGGGATCACTTGAGCTAAACTGAAGCTGTCTTCGGCGATCTCCTACTACACTCCCCAGCCTTAAATAGGAGGAGACCAGCTGTGGAAGGTAATTAGCAACCCGGCTCTCAGAAGAATTGCACACTGCTCCAAAAAGTATTAACTTCTGCACGGCTGGGAGCAGTGGAATAACTCAGCCGACGACCAGCAAAGCTGAGCACTTAAGAGAGACCAGGTTGCCGGTCGGACTCTACAATCTAAACAGAGTCCGATGCTGTTGTCATAATCCACGTGTTCTGATCCAGACAGCGCATGACATTATCATAGTAGATCCAAGGTCCATGTTCACTGGCATAGGGGAATCTATGGGGACACTATTGTTTGAATTTAAAAAATGTAGATATTCGTGACCAAAATTATGCGTCCCTTTTAATATGTTTGATCTACTTGCAATGAAAGCATACAATGCTAATTATTGATTCTAATTCACTAATAAACAGGGTAGGTTTATTTGTGAGATCAAAGTAAGAAACTCACCTTTGACAAGACTTGTGTTTTCCCGTTTAACAACAGCCCAGATATCTGCTCCACGCAGCGCACTATTCTGGTGCAAGCTTTGCCGTCATTTTGGGCCATCCACAAAACTTGATCTTTTACTGACATGATGTTACTTGCAATTTCAATAATAATTTCTCCAAGCTGTAAGACGAAAGAATAAGTGCATGTAATGCAATTAATAAAAGAAATCTAATGAATTACTATTATTCAGCAGTTAAAACAATACGTACGGTTTGCGGTGGCAAATAGTTCCAAGTGTTTACAAATATAGTCGCAACTATGGATTCCTAAGCTACTGTAATGCCCTGCACATGAAGTAAGTTACATAGCTAATCAGGAGAACTATACTACATTTCTAATTGGAGGTATTTGCTAATAGTATTATTAATATTACCCCTCCTTCATATTGATATAGGATCTTGGAGATGGAATAACACTATAAATGATTTTAATTACTAGTATAATGTCTGTGGAGAAACAATTCATAACTAAAGTCTCTTACTTAATTTTTTATCCCAGCCCTTCTATGCTTGACGCAATGTGAAAAGATACAGTGCCTTGCGAAAGTATTCTGCCCCCTTGAATTTTTCAACCTTTTTCCACATTTCAGCCTTCAAACATAAAAGGTACAAATTTTAATGTTATGGTGAAGAATCAACAACAAGTGGGACACAATTGTGAAGTTGAACGAAATTTATTGCTTATTTTAAAATTTTGTAAAAAATAAAAAACTGAAAATTGGGGCGTGCAATATTATTCATCCCCTTTACTTTCAGTGCAGCAAACTCACTCCAGAAGTTCATTGAGGATCTCTGATTGATCCAATGTTGTCCTAAATGACTGATGATGATAAATATAAGCCACCGGTGTGTAATCAAGTCTCCGTATAAATGCACCTGCTCTGTGATAGTCTCAGTGTTGTGTTTAAAGCACAGAGAGCATCATGAAGACTAAGGAACACAACAGGCAGGTCCGTGATACTGTTGTGGAGAGGTTTAAAGGCAGATTTAGGTGCAAAAAGATTTCCAAAACTTTAAACATCCCAAGAAGCATTGTGCAAGTGATGATATTGAAATGGAAGGAGTATCATACCACTGCAAATCTACCAAGACCCGGCCGTCCATCCAAGCTTTCATCTCAAACAAGGAGAACACTGATCAGAGATGCAGCCAAGAGACCCATGATTACTATGGATGAACTGCAGACGTCTACAGCTGAGGTGGGAGCGTCTGTCCATAGGACAATAATCAGTCGTACACTGCACAAATCTGGCCTTTATGGGAGAGTGGCAAGAAGAAAGCCATTTCTCAAAGATATCCATAAAAAGTGTTGTTTAAAGTTTGCCACAAGCCACCTGGAAGACACAGCACACATGTGGAAGAAGCTGCTCTGGTCAGATGAAACTAAAATCGAACTTTGTGGGCACAATCCCAAACAATATGTTTGGCGTAAAAGCAACACAGCTCATCACCCTGAACACACCATCCCCACTGTCAAACATGGTGGTGGCAGCATCATGGTTTGGGACTGATTTGCTTTAGCAGGGACAGGGAAGATGGTTAAAATTGATGGGAAGATGGATGGAGCCAAATACAGGACCATTCTTGAAGAAAACCTGTTGGAGTCTGCAAAAGACCTGAGACTGGCACGTAGATTTGTCTTTCAACAAGACAATGATCCAAAACATAAAACAAAATCTACAATGGAATGGTTCACAACTAAACGTATCCAGGTGTTAGAATGGCCAAGTCACAGTCCAGACCTGAACCCAATCGAAAATCTGTGGAAAGAGCTGAAAACTGCTGTTTACAAACGCTCTCCATCCAACCTCACTCAGCTCGAGCTATTTACAAAGGAAGAATGGGCAAGAATTTCAGTCTCTCGATGTGCAAAACTGATAGACACATACCCCAAGCGACTACAGCTGTAATCGCAGCAAAAGGGGGCGCTGCAAAGTATTAACTTAAAGGGGATGAATAATATTGCACGCCCCAATTTTCAGTTTTTTTATTTTTCACAAAAGTTTAAAATAAGCAATAAATATCATTCACCTTCAGAATTGTGTCCCACTTGTTGTTGATTCTTCACCAGAACATTAAAAATTTTCATCTTTATGTTTGAAGCCTGAAATGTGGGAAAAGGTTGAAAAATTCAAGGGGGCGAATACTATCGCAAGGCACTGTACTTTTCATACCGACCTCACCATTATTCTGCATTAATGCCTTATTATTACTTTACTCCCAATTGGCCGGATTGTTGTGGTTTTTGTTTTTTTATTTTTTTCTCTCTTATTTTTTTCTATTACTTTCTAATTTTTTTTTTATTTGCTGAATGGCGCTTGCTATTTTCAGAACTCCAGCCCCCAGCAATTCTGTTCTGCATTTCCACTACAATTTGCATTCAGAAAGCATCATTATTTTAGAAATACAGACATTTTAATAAATGCATGAAGCTTTTATTCATGTTTAATAAAATAGTGGGAAATGTATTTGAAAAGGAGATGTCATCTCTAGACGTGTATTTGATATAAAGAGGGCGAACGTTGTGAAACTGATGAGATAAAATTGCGCTGGTAAGCAAGTCTGGATCCGTGCGGCTCCAATAATTAACACATAAATTCCCATTTCTGCCCCTAAAAAAAACAGGGCAAAGGAAAAATTTCATGTGTGAACTGTTATGCCCAACAAATTAATTATCTATTGTTGGTTTTGCACTGTTGTCTGTTCTTCAGTGGTGTAATGATGCCTGGTTTTCATTACAGATGCTTCTAATATGCCAACAAGGGATTAACGAACCAGTGGCCAAGCTCTTTCAGACCAAATCTATTTTACGTGGAGATATGTGTTAGCAAATCTATTAGGGTTGTTGACTTCATAATGCAAACTGAGATGGAGGCCATTTTTTTGTCAGTGATTCATAAAGAATCCAAAAAGCAAAGCAAAAACTTGTGTCTATATCAAGTATTGGAGGTCTCGTCCCTTCTTGTGGAGACCACTAGTTGACATAGGTAGACTATTTATTTTTTTTTAGGGTAGACTTCAAGAGGTTGTCCACCACTTTTACATTAATGGCATTTCCTTAGGATAGGTCATCAATGTATGATTGGTCGGGGGGTCAAACACCTTGCATCCACGCCAATCAACTGTTGTTGGTGCCTGGGGTGGCAGATGGAACTGCTCAGTATCAGAGCTGCCTCGTCTTCTGATAGCGTTCGCGGCCGGGTACTGTACATCCACCTCCCATTGAAATCAATATTAGGTGGATGTGCAGTACCCGGCCACGGCCGCTATCAGTTGACGAGGAGCTCCTGACCTGAGCATTTCCGGTGGCCTGCACCGACGACGACTGATTAGCGGAGGTGCTGGGTGTCGGATCCCTGCTAATCAGACATTGATGACCAATTCTAGGGATAGGCCATTAATAGGGATGATCGAATACCTCAAATATTCGGCTTTGCAAATATTTTCCGAATACCTCGCCGCTATTCGACTATTCGATGCGCAATGTAAGTCTATAGGAAACCCGAATAGTACCGAATATTTTTTATTCGGGTATCCCATAGACTTACATTGCGCATTGAATATTCGCGAATAGCGGCGATGTATTCGGAAAATATTCGCGGAGCCGAATAATCTAAGTATTCGATCATCTCTAGTCATTAATGTTAAAGTAGTGGACAACCACATTACTAAGCCATGCAATGCTCACTGGGAAAAAAAGTAGGCAAATAAACTTGCGTCCAGGAGGTAGAAACCTGTCGCTCGACTGCTACCTACTGATACTGTTAAAGAGAATCTGTCAGTAGTATCAACCCTTCTATGCCATTTATATGGGCATGCAGGTCATAGAAATCCGAATAAAATGATATCTTGATATTTGTGATTTGATGTCTTATTTGCAAGAAATCCAAGTGCTTCTTAATATGTAAATGAGCTGTTAAATTTCCTGGATGTCTCTGAGAATCTGCCTCCAGAGCTTACTGTAAATGGAATGGGGTGAGAAATATAATGACTGACAGACTGCTCTCTTAAACTACATGTCTCACACTACTAACAAAACTTTCTATGATCGTAATGTCCAAATAGACAGTTTAGGATGGTAGATCTTACTGACAAGTTCCCTTTAATGGGTTGGACATTGACTTTTAGGCGGGCTTTGCACGTTGCGACATCGCAAGCCGATGCTGCGATGTCGCACGCGATAGTCCCCGCCCCCGTCGCAGGTACGATATCGTGTGATAGCTGGCGTAGCGAAAATTATCGCTACGCCAGCTTCACACGCACTCACCCGCCCTGCGACCGTCGCTCTGGCCATCGCCCCGCCTCCTTCCTAAGGGAGCGGGTCGTGCGGCGTCATAGCGACGTCACACGGCAGGCGACCAATAGCGGCGGAGGGGCGGAGATGAGCAGGATGTAAACATCCTGCCCACCTCCTTCCTTCCGCATATCCTACGGAAGCCGCGGTGACGCCGGTAGGAGATGTTCCTCGCTCCTGCGACTTCACACACAGCGATGTGTGCTGCCGCAGGAACGAGGAACCACATCGGACCGTCGCGTCAGCGTAATTATGGATTACGCCGACGCTGCAGCGATGATACGATTACGACGATTTTGCGCTCGTAAAATCGTATCATCTAGGCTTTACACACTACGATGTCTCATGCGATGCCGGATGTGCGTCACTTTCAATTTGACCCCACCGACATCGCACCTGCGATGTCGTAGTGTGCAAAGCCGCCCTTAGTCTTAGAGAACCTCTTTTCTTCCTCCTGATGGAGAATTAATTTGCATAATATAGTAGCAAAGGCATACAGGTACAGAAGAAAACTATTGAATGCTATTGGCCTTCCATTAACTATACCAAAAGTGAGGCCTTTAGCTCACATACAGTCTAGTTGAAAAACATTCTGCTGAATTTGAAAGAGTAAAGTAATTTTCTATGTGAAAGACAGAGCAGTAATAGAATACCTGTGTTATTTTACTCTATACTTTAAAGGCTATATATACATTTTTTTTATTCATTTGCTTCTAGAATGTAAAGTTAAGCAGCTTTCTTTAAAGTCTTCAATAAAAATGTTCTATCTGTAAGTACCTTGGGCTGACTGAATGCTTTTCCAAAAGGTTACAAATCCATCAGAGCTCCTGCTCCTGACGGCTTTCTATGCTCTTCCCCTTCTTTCCTCTATTAGCGATAACAGTAGTAAAATGAAAAGAAGCTTTTGTGGAGATAGGAGACAATGCATATAGTCTGCGGGAGTGCAGTGAATGCAGGTGTCAAAGCGGAGAGTGTTCCCTCCTATTTCTGGTGTCAGGAGATCACAGTGCAGGGCTTCATACACACTTGCTCAGGTTAATACTGCTGGCTGTGCAGATTCTCCATTATCCAGTGCTGCTAGGGTTAAGTAGATCCTCTGGTCTCCTGAAACTCTGAGTGTAAGCAATAGTCAGCTGTTCTCTATTCCAAATTAGCTCTGCTATAAAGACTTCTCTCCTAGTCCAGGTAATCGTCGGTGATAGTTTCTGCTTAGCTTTCATCTAGAGGGAACCTGTGAGCTATGGACCAGGAAGCCATTCAGAGAACATTTGCTGTGTGAAAGTTGTATTGTTTTCCCTCCCTTAGTTCTCTTTGGTTTTTCCCCTCTGGTCTGTTCCTCATTATTATCTCTTGTAGTTTTGCGTGCTTTGTATGATTGCTTTTTATTTTACCCCTGTCTGTCTATTCTCTCTGTGTCTTTAACCTAGAGCGAGACTAGCGTTTACACTGCCCTATGCACTAATCAGGGCTGAACCCGGGTAAAGACAGGGATAGGCATGCGATCGGTGACAGGGTGAAATAACCCATATAGGGACAATACGGAGTGCAGGAATCAGTCTCAGATAAGTTTAGGAGGTGACCCTGCTCCCCTTTCCCTAGCGAAAGGGCCCACAGTTGTAACGTGTACCCTCTGTGTTACGGCATTCGCCGGGGGTTCCCGTGTTCCTGGTAGAACCCTGGTAGTCACTGCGTGACAGCAGGCTACAGAAAAGAAGGAAAGCATATGAAGAGAAAGTAGGTGCAGTATAGAAGCTGTGCTGCTGATATGTGAGCTGGTGAAGACAGCAGCTTCCTGTATGCACACAGACCTCGCATCCAGCCTACATTACAGTCAGGTACACTCCCACAAGACAAAAGCTGAAGCTTTCATCAGGCTACAAACTAAATATCATAAGTCTGACAGGAATGAAGATTGCCGACTGAAACTTAGCACAAGTAACCACTAACATATGTGAAAATCATATTTATTAATGTCAAAGGCATCCATGGCCTTTAAAGCTAAATTTGCCAGTCATATTTTTATTTTCTTCATTGATTCTCCAGAATGAAAATCTTAAAGCTGGTAAATCAATACTTCCATCTCTGCTTCTAAGGTTAAGACAGAGTCAAATGAACACTTATGAACACATTGGGGACTGTAGAAGCGCATCTTCAGCATACAATAAATGCTCCTGGAGACGTTCTGCCATTGTAGCTCACTTTTGATAATCAACTTTTCCGGACCCAGAAGATCAAATTGGAAAGTGATGATTTCTAGTACTATACTCGCCCGAACATTTAGACATATGCCAGGCCAGTGTGGTTTCTGTCCGGGACGTTAGCTCCCTCTGCACTTTCCATTTTGCCTTTTAGCTTCCATTGCTGGTCACTTCATTGCGATAATCTATGGAGCTTAATATACTGAAATCATATATTGCAGTTCTCCTCAATTCACTTTCTATTATGCTGTTTCCCTTTCTTTCTTTTATTCCCAACGCATTTCAGAAAGCTGCCCATGTCAGCCTGAAGTTAGAACAGCTTATATTAGGCAGCTCTCAAACAGCCAGCAGAGTAATTACTTATAGATGCAATTTATTTAGTAAATTAAATGCCAAATAACAAAGCAAGTCTATGTATTTAACTATTGGGCATGCGTCATGGTACGGTGATGGAGGGGGGAGGGCGAAGTAGGGGCAGTGTTCCCAAAACCCTGCTTAGCCTGAGAGTTACTAAGTTCCTACCCAGCCTTCACCAGAGCCTTTGATGGTGACAGTGAACTTGTCTCACGATAGGCTTCAGGTTGTCGGGCTCCACCAAGGCGGGTTGGGAGAAGGGATACACTGCCATTAGGGAAGGAACCCCTGACACTTGCCCTAAAAAGCCCTGAGCTCCCTGACATCCCTAGATGGATTCTTTCACCCCATGCAGCGTTCACGTACCGATCCCTGTTTTTCCGTGGACACAGCCCTGTCTAGTGTACAAGACAGCAGGAACACTAGTCCCAGTCTAGGTTAAAGGCACAGAGTGGCTAAGACAGACAGGGGTAAAATAAACAGTAATCATACAAGGCACTCCATACTACAGATAGGAGTAATGTGGAATGGACCTGTGGCGCCCTGGACAAGCCAGGGGCCACAGGTAACAACACACACACACCCCCACCCCCAGCAGTTCACAGCAGACATCCCCAGTGAGACCTGATTTCTTCCCTCGGGTTTAGACAGACACACCAGGTGGGCGGAGTCAGGCAGATAAGCACGCCCACCGAGGAATCTAGCTGGCCTGAGGCAAAAACCAGCAGAGACAGGTCCAGGCAGAGGAAGAGAGAGGAGGTCTGCAGAGAGGCAGACGCAGACTGGGGCCTAGGTTGGAGCCTAGGTCCCTCGTGTAGCCAGTGAGGCAGACGGTAGTGGCCGTCTGCAGGGGCTGGGAAGACAGTCTTGGTGGAACCGTAGGTAGCTGGGACAGGGTAGTGGCCCGTCCGGTACCGAATCGGGGAGCCAGCTGGAAACCGGACCACAGGAGGAGCGTACACGAAGGTGAAGGAAAGGACTTACACTACCAACCTGGAGTCAGGGGAAAAACACCGCAGCCGTCTGTGGGACCCGTCCATCCAGCCGTTTGTTTTACCGGAGACTTTGCATTCGTCATTGGCTGAGTGAGTACCACCGTGTCGTGCGGCACCGCGCTGCCCCCGCGACCCTGCACCTCACCAGGCCCCGTAACCCGCCTGCCATCCCTCCCTCACCGGGCCCTGGGACAACCAACCCCCCTACCCACGGAGGGGAAGAACAACATCCAAGCTGCTCCCTGTCATCGCTCCCGGGATCCCCGTCCAGAGCATCGGTGGTGTCACAACCTCACCACAACCGTGGGTGGCGTCACGGACAATATCCCTAAACCAAACCACCCCCTTTCACTCACGGGCGAGGAGCGCCGCTCGAGTCCCCGGGATCTGGCCCACCGCTCGAGCCACCGACCGAGCAGCAGCAGCCGCAGCTGGACCCGAGCAGTGGGTGAGCACAGCGTCCCCTCCTCCGCCCGCGACAGACCCATGAGGCAAACCAAAAAGGGATAAAGAAGGGAACAATACAACACAACTTTCACACAGCAAATTCCAGCAATCGATCTCAGAGTGACTTCCTGGTCCACAGCTCACAGGATCTCTCTAAAGGCAGACTTAACAGAAGCTCTCACTGGCAGTTACCTGGGCTAGGAGAGGAATCTTTATAGCAGAGGTAATTAGAAGTTCAGCACAGCTGATTCCAGCTTACATCCAAAGCATAGGAGACCAGATTAACTATTTAACCCTAGCAACAATGGATAAAGGAAAACCTGCACAACCAGCAGTATTAACCTGAGCAAGTGTGCATGTAGCCCTGTGCTGCGCTCTCTTGACACCTGAAATAGGAAGGACCACTCTTTGTCATGGTACCCTGATGACACTATGTGAAAACTTATGGAAAAAATATAATATAATATTTCAAACCACATGATGGTTAAAGTTGTTATTGTGATGTAAGGGATTAGTAGTGCCTGGAGACAGCCCTGTGTGTAGTTCAGGAAATATAATCTACCATCTATCTACAGGATAGATGATAACTGCATGAGCACTAGGTGTTCAGCTGTACAATCCCCTGATTCCAAGAGCATATATATTCATATCAATGGAAAGGTTCATATCAACAATCAGCACTCTCATAGACAGTGAATGGAGAAATAGTTGCACGTTCATACAATGGACTTCGGAAACACCATTTTTGTGATCTGCTATTGTGCTAGCGGAAGACTCCCATTACAGATTCATGTGTCGCTTAAGGGTACTTTATACACTGCGACATCACTAGCGATCTCATTAGCGATGTGAAATTCTAGATCACAAGTGCAATAGGTCATTTTACGCATGTGCGATCTCAAAAGATCGCACTTGCGATCTAGAATTTCACATCGCTAATGAGATCGCTAGCGATGTCGCAGCATGTAAAGTACCCTTTAGACTGGGTAAAAACAAACAATTTTGCAATTTACCTCTAATTAAAAATCTGTTCTCAATAATGGAGGAACTATTAATTCAATAGTTTACGGCTTATTGCAAAGGTTTCCAGTGACCAATTTCCAGCAATATACCAGAAGTGGCCAGTCTCCTAGGGAAGGAGCACGCGCTTGTAAGCCCTTTTATAAATGCTCCTCTACACTGGCCAGATTGATTCAGTGCCCCTACACTTCTCAGATGCTGCAGAGGGAAAGATATCTCCTAAAGCCATAGTGGAGAGAGTACAGGCCATCGGTATAGCCATGATCTGTCAATCATCAGAAGCGCACCGCTTTATGTAATAATGTAAAACATTAGGACTTGGCTCATACAGTAGAGCCCATAAAGCAATGGGAAGAACCCTGGGTCCCCATCAGACCTTGGGAAAGCGGGACAAGTTGGAAAGTTAGCATGCTTTCTCCATCTCTTGTTGCATCCTTCTAAAGGCCCCGTCACACACAGAGATAAATCTTTGGCAGATCTGTGGTTGCAGTGAAATCATGGACATATTGTTCCATTTGTACACAGCCACAAACCTGGCACTGATTGCCCACAATTTCACTGCAACCACAGATCTGCCACAGATTTATCTCTGTGTGTGACAGGGCCTTTAGAGTTTCCTCCAATATAATGACATTGGGAATAACATTGTTTATGGCCATACTAACAAATTTTGTAGCCTTTTCAAAAGGCTTCATTATAAAAGGTATAATATAATTATACAACCTACCACATTACTGTCATGGAGGTGTCGTGGTAACAGGGCACGGACCCCAAACTGGCCTTGAGACTAGGGTCCTTGGGCTGTCCCTTATCTCAGAGATTGGCTTGATGGTAGCCAGGTTTGGACCACCAGCGTGAGCCTAAAGGGGGCTTTACACGGTAGCGATATCGCTAGCAATTTGTAGCGATAGCGAGCGTGTAAGTACCCGCCCCCGTCGCACCTGCGATTGTTTGTGATCGCTGCCGTAGCGAACATTATCGCTACGGCAGGGTCACACATACTTACCTGGTCGGCGGCATCGCTGTGACTGCTGAACAATCCTTCCTTCAAGGGGGAGGGACGTTCAGCATAACAGCGACGTCACCGCAACGTTACTAAGCGGCCGGCCAATCAAAGCGGAGGGGCGGAGATGAGCAGGACGTAACATCCCACCCACCTCCTTCCTTCCGCATTGTGGCCGGCGGCAGGTAAGGAGACGTTCCTCGCTCCTACGGTGTCACACATAGCGATGTGTGCTGCCGCATGAGCGATGAACCACCTGGATAAACAACCCTTACCGATTTTTGAGTTTGGGACGTCCTCTCCATGGTGAACGATTTTCACCATTTTTGAGGTCGCTTAAGGTCGCTGGTCAGTGTCACATGCTGCGATATCGTTAATGACGACGGATGTGCGTCACTAACAACGTGACCCCGACGACAAAACATTAACGATATCGTAGCATGTAAAGCGCCCTTAACGCTTGTAAAATATGATCTAACACCCCCTCTCCCTACCCCAGGAGAGGGCTGGGACCAGAGAAGCAAACCCAACAAATCAAAAAGACAGGGGAAAAATCAAAACACATGCACACTGCAATCAAACAAAGGGGAGAGACAATACATGCCCAGGATGAAATAAAACACAGGGACGAAATAAACTATCAACAAGGATATTTCCACACCACACAAGAAATCACACGACAGATCACCAGGCTCTGGATCACTACAATAAGGACCGGTATCGCTGAAGCAATGCTGAGCTATATTCGACAAAGAGAAACCAGATCCAGTATTTTATAAAGAGTAAAAACAGCTGTTAGTGGTCAAAACAACCTGAACTCCTAAAAGCAGTTCACAAACCCAGAAGGAATTAACTCCTGCTGGACTGGAGAGCAGTGACGCTAATACAGCTGATGCCCGAGTAAGAAACCTCAGGTTCTATGTCAGACTCTGTGGTGTGAATAGAGTCTGACGCCGCCATAACACCCAGCAAATGCAAAGTTGAACACAGCTGAACACAGCTTGAACACAATGACACTTATGAAGCCCGTTCAGATGCTGAGGACGCATAGCTGCTGACACTGTAAATTCTGAAGGCTGTTCTTCCCCACTTAAGAATAATTAAAGTGCCCTCACACTCTCCTTGCCACCAGCACCATCTTGATCAAGTGGTAGATTTGTTTAAGAAAAAATTAAAATTGAGGAGGTGTTCCATACAGTGAGCAGGTGTTACTTTGCCCAAATGCATTGCTGTCACAATATTTCTGGCATTGTCAACTACTAAGTTGGCTAAGTTTAATTTATGAGGCACCATCTAATGTGGCATTTGATACGTGTATAAGGGCCATCTGGTGTGTAGGGGGCATAAGTCACCATCTAGACCAAATATGATGCAAAATGTGTGCAAAATATTGAATCAGAGGGACATGAAAGATATTCAAAGCTCTTGACCATAATTTATTCAAGAAATAACTAAGACTAGGAATCCTCCATTGAGGCTGAGTGCATGTCATCATTTCACAAATTGTTAATCACACCCATTTACATTGTTTTCTGTTTCCTGCCTTTGGACCAAACAAGTTAATCAACAGTAGTGATGAGCGAGTATGCTTGTTACTACTCGGTACTCGCACGAGTATCACTGTACTCGGGCTACTCGGCGGGTACCGAGTAATTTCGCGATACTCGTGCTGTACTCGTGGTCTTCATCCCTGCATGTTGGCGCTCTTTTGAGAGCCAGCCCTCATGCAGGGATTGGCTGGCAGACCACTGCAATGCCACAGCCCTGTTAGTTGTGGAATTGCAGTGATTGGCCGGCCTGCACAGCGTGACCGAGCATTTATACCGGCGGGCGCGCTGTGCTCTGTACACAGCCATCTCATATTCCCTGCTTTCCACGCCCACAGGTGCCTATGATTGGTTGCAGTGAGACACGCCCCCACGCTGAGTGACAGGTGTCTCACTGCACCCAATCACAGCAGCCGGTGGGCGTGTCTATACTGTGCAGTAAAATAAATAAATAAATAATTAAAAAAAACGGCGTGCGGTCCCCCCAATTTTAATACCAGCCAGATAAAGCCATACGGCTGAAGGCTGGTATTCTCAGGATGGGGAGCCCCACGTTATGGGGAGCCCCCCAGCCTAACAATATCAGTCAGCAGCCGCCCAGAATTGCCGCATACATTAGATGCGACAGTTCTGGGACTGTACCCGGATCTTCCCGATTTACCCTAGTGCGTTGGCAAATCGGGGTAATAAGGAGTTAATGGCAGCCCATAGCTGCCACTAAATCCTAGATTAATCATGTCAGGCGTCTATACGACACCTTCCATGATTAATCTGTAAATTACAGTTAAAAAACACACACACCTGAAAAAATCCTTTATTAGAAATAAAAAACAATAACAAAGTCCCTCATCACCAATTTATTAACCCCGACAAACCCTCCATGTCCGGCGTACTCCACAGTCCTCCAGCGTCGCATCCAGCTCTGCTACATTCAGGTGACAGGAGATGCAGAATACACCGCCGCTTCTGTCAGCTTCACACAGCAACTGAGGTGAGTAGCGCGATCAGCTGCTGTCAGTCAGGTAACTCACGGCCACCGCTGGATCCAGCGGTGGCCGCGATTAACCTCAGTGAAAGCAGCTGATCGCGCTACTCACCTCAGTTGCTGCATGGAGCTGACCGGAGCGGCGGTGAGTAGCGCGATCAGCTGAGCTGTCACTGAGGTTACCCGCGGCCACCGCTGCATCCACCGCTGGATCCAGGTAACCTCAGTGACAGCTCAGCTGATCGCTATACTCACCTCAGTTGCTGTGTGAAGCTGACTGGAGCGGCGGTGTATTCTGCAGCTCCTGTCACCTTCATGCAGCACAGCTGGACGCGACGCTGGAGGTCCGTGGATTACGCCGGACATGGAAGGTTTGTCGGGGTTAATAAATTGGTGATGAGGGACTTTGTTAGTGTTTTTTATTTCTAATAAAGGATTTTTCGGGTGTGTGTGTTTTTTAATTGTAATTTACAGATTAATCATGGAAGGAATCTCGGGGAGACGCCTGACATGATTAATCTAGGATTTAGTGGCAGCTATGGGCTGCCAATAACTCCTTATTACCCCGATTTGCCAACGCACTAGGGTAAATCGGGAAGAGCCGGGTACAGTCCCAGAACTGTCGCATATAATGTATGCGGCAATTCTGGGCGGCTGCTGACTGATATTGTTAGGCTGGGGGGCTCCCCATAACGTGGGGCTCCCCATCCTGAGAATACCAGCCTTCAGCCGTATGGCTTTATCTGGCTGGTATTAAAATTGGGGGGACCGCACACCGTTTTTTTTTAATTATTTAATTATTTATTTCACTGCACAGTATACACACACACACCGGCTGCTGTGTTTGGGTGCAGTGAGACACCTGTCACTCAGCGTGGGGGCATGTCTCACTGCAACCAATCATAGGCGCCGAAAAGCAGGAAAGTAGGGAATACGAGATTGTTTAATGAGCGGCCGGCTTTTTCAAAAGAGGAAAAGCCGCCGGAGTTTAGTGAACAGCTGTGCAGCGCCGCGGCAGTGATCGGGGAACGGTAAGTAATAGAGAGGGGGGGAACTAACCGACAGACTGTGAGAGGGGGACAGACAAGACAGAGAGAGACCGACAGAGCGAGACCGACCGACGGGAGATAGAATGAAAAAAAAAATGACCGACATCGCTAGTAAAAAGCACAAAACGTGCGTTTTGGACATCGGAGTGCCACACAATGTTTATACGTAAAATCTTTCATGTATTAATCTCAAAAAGTAACATACACCAGCTCTATCTCACTATTGGGTATGTGCCCTTAACATTTCCGCCATGAAAATTCATTTTGGTGTCATTTTGGAAGGTTTTCTGGTGAGTCCGTAAAAATGGCGTAAAACGCGGACAAAATTGTTCACAGCTGTGACTTTTGAGTGATAAATGCTTCAAGGGATCTTCCCCATGCTGTTGTCATGTCATTTGAGCACTCTTCTGATACTTTTATGACATTTTTAGGGTTTCTACATGCTGCCGGGGGTCATTTCATAAAAATACTCGGGTCTCCCATAGGATAACATTGGGCTCGGTGCTCGGGCCGAGTACACGAGTATCTTGGGATGCTCGGCCCGAGCCTCGAGCACCCGAGCTTTTTAGTACTCGCTCATCACTAATCAACAGGAAGTGGGCGATGTGATTGCTCTCACTTCCTGTTGATTGCTCATTTGGTCCGAAGGCAAGGAGAAGGAAGCCGGAGCTGACTGGACATAGCCAGTGATGAGCCAGAACACTGCTGGAAGGTGAGGTGAGTATAGTCTTTATTACCTGGTGGGAAACATGTGGAATCAGAATGGTTTGTCCTAGTAGTGGACAACCCTGTTAACCAAGCCACTAGTCACACCTACATACTTTTTTTCTACCCTGGCAGGAGGAGATGTCAGAAGGGGCATGGTGATATGGTGACAGTGAGGGACTGGCTGGAAAGTTAGGTGAGTATAGTCTTTATTACCTGGGGAACACATGTGGAATGAGCAGGGGCTGTCCTAGTAGTGGACAACCAATTTGACCAAGCCATAGTCATATGGAGTAACTTAATGCTAAAAATAAAATTAATTTGCTTTTTGATGACCGCTTTATGCAGCTGCCATGATGTCACGCATGGACAATACACATTGTCCAACAGCTGATTGTAAGGATTGGAGAAACCCAACTTAGCCCAAACTGCTAATCATAATTCTACCTTCACTTTGAATAGTTTTTCTATCTCAAAAAGGCAACAGAATAAGTAAAATGGCTTCAAGAATAAAGAAGGAACCTGTTTGGATCAGATGTAGCTGCACGATGACTGTTTCTTCATATTTCTTAATACAATACAGTTTGGGCTCAGGAACCCGGGGCACTCCAGCTGTTAATAAACAAAATCTCCCAGCATGCACTGCTTACGCTTGTTATAAGCCAATATAGCGGCAGTTTTCCCTGCTGTTCTTGCTCGCACGCACGCACCCGTTCGCTTTGATTTAATTTGTATTTACAATTGAATGTGATTCGAAGCAGCGGGCCGCTCTCTTAAAAGATCAATAATGTATTATTGATGTGTCTAAGTTTTACTTCTAAGATATTAATATAGCTCATGTATCCTCACTGTGTGTGCACTATTCTGGGACATAAGTTGATTAGAAAGAAATCTAATTACCTATGGCATTTCTTCAGGAAAGTTTCAAAAATGAGTCCAAATGTGTGTGAGCAACTTTTTTATGGGCAGCAAAAGATAAGTGTTAGGCTGATCTTTGCAAAAACTTTTTTAATGACATCTAACAGAGATATTCTTACTAGTTGCAAAGCCAGTCCCAACATTTTGCTACCCATAAAACTGATAAATAGTGTTCCCAGTGAGCTTTCCGTGCCCCCACAGTGCTGTTCAGGCCCCCCAGTGCTGTCTGTGCCCCACAGGCTACAGCCACATCTATGCCACCCAGTGATGTATATACCCTGCAATGAGGTTTGTGCTTCTCAGTGATGTCTATGCCCCAGCGTTTCTTGTGATGTAAATGCCCACAGTGTCTCCTGTGATGTATATGCCCCCAGTGTCTCCTGGGATGTATATGTCCCCAGTGTCTCCTGTGATGTATATGCCCCCAGTGTCTCCTGGGATGTATATACACCAGCGTATCCTGTGATGCATATGCCCCAGAGTCTCCTGGGATGTATATGCCCCAGTCTCTCCTGTGATGTATATGCCTCATCCTCACCTGTGATATATATATACACTCCCAGCTCCTCCTGTGATGTATATGCCCCAGCTATGCCTGTGATGTCTATGCCTCAGCCCCTCCTGTAATGTACTGTATATGCCGCAACGTTTCTTGTGATGTATATGCACATGCCTCAACTGTGATGTATATGTACCAGCCTCTCCTGTGATGTATATGCTCCAGCCTCTCCTGCGATGTATATGTCCCCAGCCCCTCCTGTGATATTTATTCCCCCAACTCCTCCTGTGAGGTATATGCTCCGGCCTCTCCTGTGATGTATATGCCTCTAGCATCACCAGTGATATATATGCCTCAGTGCTTCTTGTGATATATATGCACCAGTCTCTCCTTTCATGTATATGCATCAGCCCCTCCTCTGATGTATATGCCCCCAGCCCCCTGTGATCTATATGCCCAGCCCTTCCTGTGATTTATATGCCTCCAGACCCTCCTGTGATGTATATACAGCAGTACCTAGCATCTTCTATGTGATGTATATGTTCCAGCGTCTCCTATGTAATGTGTATATATAGCAGTCCCAGCATCTCCTATGTGATGTATATGATTTACAAAACTAATTATCACAAACAGTTGACTGTGCTCCAGACTGAGGAAAAACCTGGAAAAGCAGTTATGAGAAGCAATATGATCAATATCAGCTAACATTAGAGCTGCACTAAAGAAAAGCGGCTGTAACCACCACAGTAGGGTGAGTTAATTAATTGTTTGCCCAAATATAGCAGCGCCATTTTCAAGTTGATTCCTTTGTGCAGCCTTTGAAGGTTGGTAGAAATTTCCAAATGGCCCTTGGCAGAAATATGGTTCCTCACCCCTGCCTTAGAATCACCTTACTTTTCACCTCTTCGGCCCCTCCGTTCCTCAGTCACCCATTTGGTTCTCGTCAGTAAAGGGAGTATAATGTTTTGGTTTTTTTTCATTTGAGTTTAAATCTGTTGATGGCCCTTTACAGTACAGAAAAATTAGCTGAATTTGCATGGTAGTCAATTACTAAAAATCATCGTTTTGAAGGAATGCGGATTTCAGTAATTCAAGTAGATTTCAGTTCCAATCAAATTTATTCATTCATCTCTACCAACAAACTGTTATGATTTTGAATCAACAAACTCTTCTGATATTGAATCATGAGATAAAATTTTCACAAATAGCACTGTAGAACTGTTTTTTAGACAATATATATCCCTTTACTTATGCTGTGGTGCCTATGAAGAGAGGGGACCTTACTTGAACAGAAAATAGCTGAAACATGTTGGATTTCTCTTAATGTGTCCCCCCTCACTGTTTCCATGATCGATGGATCTTTTTTAATAGAACCTCAATAAATATTTTTAACCTTCTTTGAAGTGCTGGAGATCATACTTTAGTTTCCTTGACCTTACTTGAACGGTACATTAATGTTGGATCGCTTTGGTAGACCCAACGCTATTCATGGAATCCACCATTAGGCAATAGGGACTGGTGTGCCCTTGCCCCAGGGTTACTGCCAAGTAAAGTGTGGGTGGTACACAATGGGTTTTTACATATTTTTCCTAATACTTATAATGGAATGTCAGCTGAATATCTAAAGTGTATAGACAGTTTTCAAATTGGCCAAAGTTAACATAATGATGGGGCTAACCCAAGATAGGGCTCTTTATTTGGAATGGTTCCTTAGCTATTACATACAATAGTCAATCCCTATATTTATTCCTTGTGTTTATATGTTGTGTAAAAATGTAGAAAATGTATTCATGATACCCCTAGTCCAAGCCCTTACCCTGAATGTACTCGAAGTATGAAGAAGTAAGCCATAAAGTCTATATTAACTTTATGACCCTCCAGATTGGCAACTGGGTTACTGGTGAAACTGGTCAAAGAATGCTCATCCTGAAACACTTTTAAGATTAATGAAATATTTTAAATTCTAAAACCAGAATTTGTTTTTCTTTCTTATCCCTAAAGGCAAAGTTTAGCCACTTTCTAATTCATCTTCATTAGGTGCTCAATCTTCTGTAGCTGACTATTTGCAAAATTGATTCAATCAGGGTTTCTGGTTCTAATGGCTGTCTGTCATCCCCTCCCTTCTCTCAAGGATAGAGATGTCAGGAGGCAGGGCGTTGTACATAGATCTGTAATGGAAAGGGGAGAAAGTTGTCACGGGGTATGATGGGAACATTAGGAACAGGGGAGCCTAAACTGGCCTTCAGGCTAGGTGAATTCTAGCTGACCCTGATCCCAAAGATACATCTGAAGGTGACAATGTTTGGGCCGCCATCCTTACCCTAGCTCCTGAACAATCCTGGTCTAGTACACCCCTCCCTCCACCCAGGAGAGGGCCAGGACAGGAGTGATTAATCCCACACATATAAACTGTCGGAACCAAAACTAAAACTCATAGCAATCACTCACAGAGGTATAGAAAATACATGATCAGGAGGAAACTCATGGAAGGGAGGAAATAATCAGACAACAAGAGTATTTTCACAACACACCAAACAGCACACAGAAGTTCAACAACAACTGGTAACAATGCACAAGGACCGGGATCACATAAAGCTATCATCAGCTTTGGAGAACAGGCTCCACCATCTTAAAAAGGGTGGAGGCAACTGTGATAGGTCTCCTGCAACAGGTGACTCAAGCAGTAATCCACAGGCTAGCAGAAATTAACTCCTGCAAGCCCGGTTACTAACAAGAGGTCAGCCGGTTGACGCACAAGCCTGTCTGTGCAACTTAAAAGCAGCATCGTGTGTAGTATCCGACTCTACTGTGTGAACAACATCAGAAGTAGTCCTGACACTCGGCGAGTTTTGAGCTACACACCATGTGACAAAAGTGTCTGAGGGAGGGTGGAGAAAAAAAGGCTATAGATAAAGAAGAAAGAACATGGAGACAGAAGTACAGTGGTGGAGCTGTGCTGATTCATGGAAGCAAGTGAAGACAGCAACACCCTGGAAATACACAGATCTCACGTCCAGCCTGTATTACTGCGTGTGACAACCCTACATGAGGAAAACTAAAACTTAATTTGGGCTCCAAACTGCATATCAGGGGGTCTGATAAAGAATGAAGGAATGAAGATTGGAGACAAGTCAACATAGGTGAAAGTCATTTTTCCTATCTTAAAGGTGTCTACAGCATTAAGATTCAGCAAGACCCTATACATGTCAGTCTAGCCTATGTCTTCGTTAACAATAGCACCAGCCCCTAGCTCAGCTATAAGCTTCTCTTTTTGTAATCTTTACACTCTAGATTTAATGGCTTTTTCCAACAAATTTCAAACCTACGTTTTGGATTTGTCCCACAAATGTTATCATCTTTTCCATCATGTCCGCCACTAGCAACACATCCATCTTATCAGTGAAGTCCGAGGCTCCCCTGGTGTAGGTCATTAGTTGTTGAGCATATTCAAGGACGCTGGTGTCATTTACAGGCACCTAGAAGCAGATAATTGCAAAGTATGGCGTTTAATGTGTCAGTAAAGGAAATCTATAATCTACTTACAAGTACAACCTGTTTGACCTTAAATAGAAATATAATCTACACAGTATAAGACTTTGTACTGTTTAATCACTTAAGGATTTTTAATGAAATAGAATAGAATAGATTGGTAGACTAATGCAATTGGTAGGTTAGCCATTAATAATGCAAAAATGAGGGTGTGTATAATATGTCACACTAGTGTCTTATTCATATTGTGCCCATGTTTAACTGTTAATTCTCTGGATATAATACCCTAACCCCTCACCTTTATGGAACCACCACAGATCAATAATATAGTACTGGATGTTTCCTTTGTGTATAACTTGCAGCCTGTTGTCAAGAGTAATCCATCTGTAGCAGCAGAGATGGCGAGGTGGATTGCAAGTGCTCCTGCTTTCATCCCTACCATATCTATCATAGGTTTTCATTTCATGAACAGGCAAAGCAGTGAACAATGGCAGGTGCATGGCATACTAGAAAGTGAGAAGAAAGGAGGTGCATATGTCCCGCCCCGCGCTCGGACAGAGCCGAGCCCCTCGGATCCGGGCTCGTCGGTGGGTGGCTCGAGCGCCTCCGGACCCGGGGTCACGTCGCTCTGAAAGGATGCTAGCGCTATGTAGGGGGGTTGGTAGGTAGGTTTACGGCCGGGGCCGTGGTTTGAGTTAAGTTCGTGACGCCACCCACGGGTTGTGGTGAATGTAGACACCACCGCTGCTGTTTACGAGGCCCCTGGGGACGGTGTTGCGCATCCAGGGGTTGACCCCTCCGTGGGTAGGGGTTGATGGTCCCGGGGCCCGGTTGTGAGGGTGCGGGCGGATTGATGTGGTGCGGGGCGGTGTGCGGCCTGAAGGCACAGTTGTACTCACTCTGACAGATACACCGGAGTCTCTGGTAAACCAAAAAGATGGTGGTCGGTGCCCACAGCCAGCTGCGTCTGGTCCCCCACCCGGTTTGGTGGTCCCCGCCTTTCCCCTGCACCTTGTTTTGTAGCTGTGGACTGCCTGCGCTTCAGCGACGGGAGTCCGCTCCCCGGCTGTGTGTGTCGGGAGACCCCGTTTGCCCGCAGACGCTGGCCCGTGGGAACTCTCTGCCTGTGCGGTGGCTTTCTATCCCCCACGTTGGTCTGTTGTCTTCAATCGGGACTTGGTTGGGAAAGGACCTAAGGTCTAGACCTCAATCAGTGAATTAATTTAGTCCGGTAGATTTGGGACCTCGTTTCAGGGTCTTAGTACCCCCCTGTGTGCTCCGGTTTTAGTCAGTTCCCCGGTTCGGTACCGGCAAGCCCATACCCTGTCCCGGTCCCTTACGGTTCCACCAGGCCATCTTCCCGTCTCCTGCAGGCGGCGACCACAGTCTTCCTCTTGGCCAAAGGGTGTCCAGGCTACGACCCAGACCCCTATCAGACGTTTACTCCTCTCTCTTTCACCTCCTAAACTCATCTGCTCCTGTGTTTCCCGCCTCAGGCTATCCGAACTCCTCGGTGGGCATGGCCAACCACCTGGCTCCGCCCCCTGGTGTGAACATCAAGCCCTGAGAGGGGTGACCAAAGTTTTTAGGTTGTCTGCTGTTACCTTTTTAGGGGGCGGGTGTTTGTTCAAGGGCCTGTCTGTGACTACCTGGCTAGTCCAGGGCATCACACATACACCCATAGTGCTGGAAGAATGCTAATGAAGAACCACCCACTCAAAAATAATGCAAGGTAAGTTAAAGAGTATGAGAACCGGGTCGGTGCCTGCATGTATTAGTTTGGTATGTGCATCAAAAGCTATGTTAAATTGTTGCGGGGTTGAAGGCAGCGAGACAATATATTTGTATTCTTTAAAGAGAACCTTTCACCAGATTTGGCGACTATAAGCTACGGCCACCACCAGTGGGCTCTTATATACAGTATTCTGGAATGCTGTATATAAGTGCCCAGGCCGCTGTGTAGAACATATAAAACACTTTTGTTATACTCTCCTACGTGGCGGTATGGTCCAATGGGAATCGCTGCTCTCCGGTCCAGTGCCTTTTCTTTGCAGAAATCACTGTCCTCCTTTGACGAGTCCTACGTCATCCACACTATCCGGCATTGTGTGCCTGTGTGGCGCCCTGGACAAGCCAGGGGCCACAGGTAACAACACACACACACCCCCATCCCCAGCAGTTCACAACAGACATCCCCAGTGAGACCTGATTCCTTCCCTCGGGTTCAGACAGACACACTAGGTGGGTGGAGTCAAGCAGATAGGCACGCCCACCGAAGAGTCTGGCTGGCCTGAGGCAGGAAGCAGGTCCAGACAAGCCCAGGCAGAGGAAGAGAGAGGAGGTCTGCAGGGAGACAGAAGCAGACAGGGACCTAGGTTGAAGCCTAGGACCCTCGGGTAGAGAGTGAGGCAGACGGTAGTGGCCGTCTGTGGGAGCCGGGAAGACAGTTGGTGGAACCGTAGGTAGCCGGGGCTGGGCGGTGGCCCACTGGTACCGAACCGGGGAGCCAGCTGGAAACCGGAGCGCAGGAGGAGCGTGCACGGAGGCAAAAGAAAGGACTTACACTACCAACCAGGGTCAGGGGAAAAACTACCGCAGCCGTCTGTGGGACCCGTCCATCCAGCCGTGTGTTTTACCGAGAACTGTGTACTCATCATTGGCTGAGTGAGTACCACTATGCCGTGCGGCACAGCGCTGCCCCCTCGCCAGGCCCCGTAAGCTGCCTGCCATACATCCCTACCCCATCACCGGGCCCCGGGACAACCAACCCCCTACCCACGGAGTGGAGAAATAACAACCAAGCTGCTCCCTGTCACCGCTCCCGGGATCCTCGTCTAGAGCAGCGGTGGTGTCACCAATATCACCCCAACCGTGGGTGGTGTCACGGACAATAACCAAAACCCCCACAATCAAAAATCCCCTTTTTCACTCACGGGCGAGGAGCGCCGCTCGAGTCCCCGGGATCCGGCCCACCGCTCGAGCCACCAACTGAGCAGCAGCAGCAGCGGCCGGACCCGAGCAGTGGGAGAGCGCAGCGTCCCCTCCTCCGCCCGCGACTACTTGGCGTCACGAACAGGTTCCTACCGTTCTACCGACTGGTGGAATTGCGCCTTGTGTGACCGCCGGAGGTGTCCGGCCGGAAAATTTGAAAAGCCGCCATCTTGGGCGCGAAGAATTCCCGCTCGAGCGTCTTCCCCGAGCAGGAAAGGCGCGAAAGTGGAGCCCTGCCCCCTGAAGAAGGAAGTGCTAAAAAGAGACTAAGGGGGACGGGATGGCGTCCGGCCACATGTGAACCGCGGCTGTGGAAGCAGGAACGCCAAGACTCTGCCAGTGTTTGGTTCCTGGAACACCGCTGCACGAGATGTCCCGTCCGTCCGGCACCGCTGAAACCTCAGTGCCCATGCCCGCGGCCAACGCCCCGACCGACCCGTTACCCCTGTCACCGGTAGCGGAGCTCGCAGCGTCTGTGAGGGAGGGCCCAGGCCTTACCATCGTCACCGCCCTGCCACCGGTCCCGGCTTCCATCCCAGCCGCACCGCCGATGACAACGGCCCCGGCAGTCCGCCCGGCCGCGACGGAGATGACAACGGCTCCGGCAGTCCGCCCGGCCGCAACGGCAGCGAAGCACCCATCCCGTTAACTATCTGGGCAGCCTGGTTCTGGACTGGGGTCAAGGGGTGCTGCCCACTTCTTAGGGGCAGCATCAGGGCCAGGTTGTTTGGGTGGGTGACTGAAGGACCCGTTCCAATGTTATTATTAAAAGTGTTTGATTGTTGTTGCAACGTTAAAGTAATGTGCATCCCGTTGTGGGAAGATTGAAAATGACTGTTAAATGTTTTATTCTTTTGCAGTTAAAAAAAAAAAAAAAAAAGAGGAAAATAAAACCGGTGATGGACGGGCAGCCTGCGGACGGTCTGCATTTTACTAAGGGGGAATGTGGAGCCCTGGACAAGCTAGGGGCCACAGGTAACAACACACACCCCCCCACCCCCAGCAGTTCACAACAGACATCCCCAGTGAGACCTGATTCCTTCCCTCGGGTTCAGACAGACACACTAGGTGGGCAGAGTCAAGCAGATACCACCGAAGAGTCTGGCTGGCTTGAGGCAGGAAGCAGGTCCAGACAAGTCCAGGCAGAGGAAGAGAGAGGAGGTCTGCATGGAAGACAGAAGCAGACAGGGGCCTAGGTTGGAGCCTAGGACCCTCGGGTAGAGAGTGAGGCAGACGGTAGTGGCCATCTGTGGGAGTCGGGAAGACAGTTGGTGTAACCGTAGGTAGCCGGGGCTGGGCGGTGGCCCACCGGTACCGAACCGGGGAGCCAGCTGGAAACCGGAGCGCAGGAGGAGCGTGCACGGAGGCGAAAGAAAGGACTTACACTACCAACCAGAGTCAGGGGAAAAACTACCGCAGCCGTCTGTGGGACCCGTCCATCCAGCCGTGTGTTTTACCGAGAACTGTGTCCTCATCATTGGCTGAGTGAGTACCATCGTGCCGTGCGGCACAGCGCTGCCCCCGCGACCCTGCACCTCACCAGGCCCCGTAACCTGCCTGCCATCCATCCCTACCCCATCACCGGGCCCCGGGACAACCAACCCCCACTCATGGAGGGGAGAAATAACAACCAAGCTGCTCCCTGTCACCGCTCCCGGGATCCCCGTCCAGAGCAGCGGTGGTGTCACCAATATCACCACAACCGTGGGTGGCGTCACGGACAATAACCAAAACCCCCACAATCAAAAATCCCCCTTTTCACTCACGGGCGAGGAGCGCTGCTCGAGTCCCCGGTATCCGGCCCACCGCTCGAGCCACCACCGAGCAGCAGCAGCCGCAGCAGCAGCGGCAGCCGGACCCGAGCAGTGGGAGAGCGCAGCGTCCCCTCCTCCGCCCGCGACACCTGCAAAGGCGCACTTTGATCTGTCATACTCAGGGCAGATCAAGGTATTGTAGTGCACATGCGTGGGCGGTCTTTAACCTTTCCTCGCACCTGTGCATTACAGTACTTTGATCTGTCCTCATCAGGGCAGATTAAAGTGCGCCTGCGCAGAACAGCAACACCATCTGGTGTGGATGACGTAGGGCACATCATCCATACTGGGCTGGGTATGAGGAGGATGGCAATCACAGCAGAAAGGAGGCGCCGGACCAGAGAGCAGCGACACCCATCAGACCGCAGAGAGGAGGCACTGGACCGCAGAGAGGAGGCGCTGGACTGCAGAGAGGTGGCACTGGACCGCAGAGAGGAGGCGCTGGACAGCAGAGAGGAGGCACTAGACAGCAGAGAGGATGTGCTGGATCACAGAGCGGAGGCGCTGAACTGGAGAGCAGTGATACCCATTGGACCGCAGAGAGGAGCCACTGGATCACAGACAGGAGGCGCTGGACCACAGAGAGGAGGCGCTGGACCACAGAGAGGAGGCGCTGGACAGCAGAGAGGAGGCGCTGGACAGCAGAGAGGAGGCGCTGGACTGCAGAGAGGAGACGCTGGACTGCAGAGAGGATGTGTTAGATCACAGAGAGGAGGCACTGGACAGCAGAGAGGAGGCGCTGGACAGCAGAGAGGAGGTGCTGGACAGCAGAGAGGAGGCGCTGGACAGCAGAGAGGATGTACTGGATCACAGAGAGGAGGCGCTGGACTGGAGAGCAGCTACACCCATCATACCGCAGAGAGGAGCCACTGGACCACAGAGAGGAGGCACTGGACAGCAGAGAGGAGGCGCTGGACAGCAGAGAGGAGGCGCTGGACAGCAGAGAGGATGTGCTGGATCACAGAGAGGAGGTGCTGGACTGGAGAGCAGCGACACCCATCGGACCTCAGAGAGGAGCCACTGGACCACAGAGAGGAGGCGCTGGACCGCAGATAGGAGGCGCTGGACAGCAGAGAGGAGGCACTGGACTGCAGAGAGGATGTGCTGGATCAGAGAGAGGAGGCGCTGGACCGGAGAGCAGCGACACCCATCGGACCAGAGAGGGGAGCCACTGGACCACAGAGAGGAGGAGCTGGACTGCAGAGAGGAGGAGCTGGACAGCAGAGAGGAGGAGCTGGACAGCAGAGAGGAGGTGCTGGACAGCAGTGAGGAGGCGCTGGACTGCAGAGAGGATGTGCTGGATCACTGAGAGGAGGCGCTGGACCGGAGAGCAGCGACACCCATCGGACCGCAGAGAGGAGGTGCTGGACCAGAGAGAGGAGTCGCTAGACAGCAGAGAGGAGGTGATAGTGTCGCGGGCGGAGGGGATGCGCTCGCCACGCTCGGGTCCGGGGCTTCTGCTGCTGCTGCTCGGTGGCTCGAGCGGTGGACCGGACCTGGGGACTCGAGCAGCGCTCCTCACCCGTGAGTGAAAAGGGGGTGGTTTGGTTAGGGAGATTGTTCGTGACGCCACCCACGGGTCGTGGTGATAATGGCACCACCGCTGCTGGTAACAGGGAGCCCGTGAGAGATGGTAGGGTCCAGCTGAGATGTTGTCCCCTCCATGGGTAGGGGTTGGTGATCCCGGGGCCCGATGGTGTAACGGGGAGGCCGGATAGCTGGGGTGCAGGGTGCAGGGGCAGCGCGGTGCTGGATGGCTCTGGTGTACTCACTCAGATAAACAATGACATAGTCTCTGGTAAACCAAACGGCTGGATGGACGGGACCCGCAGCCGGCTGCAGTGTTGTTATTGTGCTCTCCCCGGACGGCTGATGGTGGCTGTCTTTCCCTGCACCTTTGAGAATGTTCTTGACTCCTGTGGTTGCCCACCGGTAGTCCGCTCCCCGGCGTATAGGTGCCGTAGGAGCCTGTTTTGCCCGCAGGCGCTGGCCCTTGGATCTCTAGCCTATGGCGGTGGCTGTATATCCTCTCTGGGTGGACGGTTGCCTTCAATCGGGACTTGGTTGTTAGGGAACCTCTGGGGTTCCTGTCACATTCGGATTTGACTATTGACGGCGGCTCCAAGCCTGGTCTAGGTCCGATGGCCCTGCCTGTGTGCTTAGCTTCACTCCGTTCCCCGGTCCGGTACCGGCGGGCCGTCGCTCGACCCCGGTCCTTACAGCTCAGCGGAGTTCCACTAACTCCTGCAGAGGACCACCACTGTCTGCCAACCTTGCTGTTAGTGTCTGGGCTCCAACCCAGACACCCAAGTGTTCACTCTTCTCTCTTTCACCTCCTAGACTGAAATGTCACTTTTCCCACCTCCAGGCCTGTGAACTCCTCGGTGGGTGGGGCCAACCACCTGGCTCCGCCCCACCTGGTGTGGACATCAGACCCTGGAGGGAGGCAACAAGGGTTTTTGGTTTGGCTGGTGTATCTGCCTAGGGTGGGGGTATGTATGTTGGTATGTATGTGACTACCTGGCTAGTCCAGGGCGTCACAATAGACCACAGAAAGGAGGCACTCAACCGCAGACAGGAAGTACTGGACAGCAGAGAGGAGGTGCTGGACCGGAGAGCAGCAACACCCAGCGTGAGTATTATAAAAGTGTTTTTATGTTCTACAGTACACAGCGGCCTCGGCTCTTATATACAGTATTCTGGAATGCTCTATATAAGACCTCACTGGTGGTGGCTACAGCTGATAGTTGCCAAATCTGGTGACAGGTTCCCTTTAAATTCATCTTCATTAAGCTACAATGAGTCTGGCTCTTACTTAACGAATATAAACTGTATAACATGGGCACAGGAATGCCAAAACTAACATGCTCAGCCTCAACTTTTTAACTATTTTTTTTATTTTGTTTCTGGAGCCAAAATTGTGCTATTAAAAACAATACACAATATACTGTAAATGATTGCGGTATATTCCCCAAAGTCATCAAAATTATTGCCGGATCTCATTAACATGTTAGTCATCAGCTTTAACCCCTTAAGGACGAAGCCAGTTTTGTACTTAATGACCAGGCCATTTTTTGCAATTCTGACCAGTGTCACTTTATGAGGTCATAACTCTGGAACGCTTCAACGGATCCCGGTGATTCTGACATTGTTTTTTCGTGACATATTGTACTTCATGATAGTTATAAATTTAGAACGATATTTTTTGCTTTTATTTGTGAAAAAATCGGAAATTTGATGAAAATTTTGAAAATTTTGCAATTTTCAAACTTTTAATTTTTATGCCCTTAACCCAGAGAGTTATGTCACACAAAACAGTTAATAAATAACATTTCCCACATGTCTACTTTACATTAGCGCAATTTCTGAAACAAAATGTTTTGGGGTTAGGAAGTTAGAAGGGGTCAAAGTTCATCAGCAATTTCCCATTTTTTCAACAAAATTCACAAAACCATTTTTTTAGGGACCACATCACATTTGAAGTGACTTTGAGAGGCCTAAGTGACAGAAAATACCTAAAAGTGACACCATTCTAAAAACTGCACCCCTCAAGGTACTCAAAACCACATCCAAGAAGTTTATTAACCCTTCAGGTGCTTCACAGGAACTAAAGCAAAGTGGAATGAAAAAAAGCAAAAAATAAAATTTTACCTAAAATGTTGCTCTACCCCAAATTTATTCACTTTTAGAAGAAATAACACAACAAAATGAACCCCAAAACTTGTTACCCACTTTCTTATGAACGCGCCAATACCCCACATGTGGTCAGAAACCTTTGTTTGGACAAATGGGAGGGCTCGGAACAGAAGGAGCAATATTTGAATTTTGGAAAGCAAATTTGGCTGAAATAGATTGCGGGCACCATGTTGCATTTACATGTCCGCCAAGGTACCTAAACAGCAGAAACCCCTTACAAGTGACACCATTTTGGAAACTAGACCCCTTAAGGCTTCTATCTAGGGGTATAGTGAGCATTTTGGATCCACAGGTACTTCACAGATTTTGATAACGTTACGTTGTCACATTGAAAATTTTCATTTTTTTCTCAAAAATGTTGCTTTAGCATCAATTTTTTCACTTTTTCAAGAGGTAATTCCAAAAATGTGACCCCAATGTTTGTTACCCACTTTTTTATGAGCGCGGTGATACCTCACTTGTGGTCTGAAACCTTTGTTTGGAGAAATGGGAGGGCTTGGAACGGAAGGAGCAATATTTGAATTTTGGAAAGGAAATTTGGCTGAAAAAGATTGCGGGCACCATGTCGCATTTGGAGGACCCCTAAGGTACGTAAACAGCAAAAAAACACCACAAGTGACCCCATATTGGAAACTAGGCCCCTCAAGGAATTTATCTTGATGTTTGGTGAGTACCCTGAACCCCCAGGTGCTTTACAGAAGTTTATAACGTTGAGCCATGAAAATAAAAAAATAAAATTTTACCACAAAATTGTTACTTCAACCAGGTAGCTTTTTTTTTTCACAAGGGTAACAGGAAAAAAATCACCATGAAATTTATTGCGCAATTTCTCCTGAGTTTGTTGATATCTTGTATGTGGTGGAAATCAACTGTTTGGGCACACTACAGGGCTCAGAAGAGAAGGAGTGCAATTTGACTGCAAAATTGGCTGGAATCAATAGCGGACGCCATGTTGCATTAGGAGAGCCCCTGAGGTGCCTAAACAGTGGAGGTCCCCCACAAGTGACCCCATTCTGGAAATAAGACCCCTCAAGGCTTTAATCTAGGTGTATATTGAGCATTTTGAATCCACGAATACTTCACAGAATTTGATAAGCTTAGGTTGCCATATTGAAATTTTCATTTTTTTCACAAAAATGTTGATTTAGCGACACATTTTTCACTTTTTCAAGAGGCAACAACAAAACGTGTACCCCACAGGTTGTTATCTAATTTCTTGTGAGCGCAGGGATACCACACATGTGGCCAAAAACCTTTGTTTGGATAAATGGGAGGGCTTGGAATGGAAGGAGCACCATTTGAATTTTGGAAAAGTTGAAGTAAATTGCGCGCACCATGTCACATTAGCAGGGCCCCTTGGGCACCTATACATCAGAAACCCCCCACAAGTGACCTCATTTTGGAAACTGGACCCCTCAAGGATTTTATTCAGGAGTATAGTAAACATTTTGAATCCACAGGTACTTCACAAAACTGTTGCTGTAGCAAAAAATTTCTCACTGTTAAGGGGGCTTTACACGCTGCGACATCGCTAATGCGGAGTCGTTAGGGTCACGGAATTGGTGACGCACATCCGGCCGCATTAGCGATGTTGCTGCGTGTGACACCGATGAGCGATTTTGCATCGTTGCAAAAACGTGCAAAATCGCTCATCGGTGACATGGGGGTCCATTCTCGATTATCGTTACTGCAGCAGTAACGATGTAGTTCGTCGCTCCTGCGGCAGCACACATCGCTATGTGTGACGCCGCAGGAACGAGGAACCTCTCCTTACCTGCCTCCCGGCCGCTATGAGGAAGGAAGGAGGTGGGCGGGATGTTCCAGCCACTCATCTCCGCCCCTCCGCTTCTATTGGGCGGCCGCTCAGTGACGTCACTGTGACGCCACACGGACCGCCCCCTTAGAAAGGAGGCGGTTTGCCGGTCACAGCGACGTCGCCGGGCAGGTAAGTATGTGTGACGCATCTGCGCGATGTTGTGCGGCACGGGCAGCGATTGCCCGTGTCGCACAACAGATGGGGGCGGGTGCCCACGCTAGCGATATCGGGACCGATATCGCAGCGTGTAAAGTAGCCTTTAGGCTATGTGGCCATGATCCAGCGACACGGCGTCTAGTACCCAGTGTCAGCCTCCTGCAGAAATGTGAGTGTTGTCCACGGGAGAACGCAGCTGCCCATGCCCACGATTTGGGTTCAGGCTGCTGTGGACTTTAGTTCTATTCTACCTGCAGAGAACACTCATCTCCGCAGCATAAATTGACATCCTGAGGCTCGGGAAGCTGCGCCACAGGTCGATTTATGCTGCGGAGAAAAGAAACACAGTGGGCACGGGATTTCTAAAAATCCTGCCACTGTGCTTCTACTGCACAACGCAGCGTTATGGACGCAGGGAAAACACTCTGCGCCCAAAACGTTGCAAACCCTGATTGTGGGCACACAGCGTAAAATGCTACAATGGATGAATGGATAGATGTCAAACATATATAACGTCCCACCCCCCTGCATATTCTAAGCTGGTGCCCTTTAGTGCCTTTCATGTGACACTAAAGGATGCCTAGCCTTGTATTTAGCCCAAAAAAAAAAAAAGAATTAAAATAAATGACGTGGGGTCCCCCCTATTTTTGATAGCCAGCTAGGGTAAAGCAGACAGCTGTAGCCTGCAAACCACAGCTGACAGCTTCATCTTGTCTGGTGATCAATTTGGAGGGCTCCCCAAGCTGTTTTTTTTTTTTAATTATTTATAAATAAATAATTAAAAAAAAAAACAAACGTGGGGTCCCCCCAAATTAGATCATCAGCCAAGGTGAAGCTGACAGCTGGGGTCTGGTATTCTCAGGATGGGAAGAGCCACGGTTATTGGACTCTTCCCAGCCTAAAAATAGCAGGCCGCAGCCGCCCCAGAAGTGGCGCATCCATTAGATGCGCCAATTCTGGCGCTTCGCCCCAGCTCATCCCGCGCCCTGGTGCGTTGGCTAACGGGGTAATGAATGGGGTTGATACCAGGTGTGTAATGTCACCTGGCATCAAGCCCAGCAATTAGTTATGTCACGGCGTCTATCAGATACCCGACATAACTAATTGACAGTAATAAAAAAAAAATTGACAACAAAAAAAAATTTATTTGAAAAAACACTCCCCCAAACATTCCCTGATTGACCAATTTATTGAAAAGAAAAAAAAAATCCACAATAATCCATTTGGATGTCCTACGTCGCCTCTGGACCTTCTAGAATATGGGGGACACGTTCAGGGAACGTATCCCCCATTTTCTAGGAGGGCAGACCCTCCATTTGAGGAGAGTGGGTGCAAAGAATCTGCACCCACCCTCCCTGGGTCACAGCTGCAGACTCCGTGCAGCAGCACAGCTCTCTGAACACAGGAAGCTGACAGCTGCGCTCTGCTCATGTGACCGGAGTCTGCTGAGAAGGAGCCGGAGGAGGGGGCCGCGGGGGATCAGAGCTGCGACAGGTATGTATGACACCGGGGGACACCGGGGAACACCAGAAGGGGGGGTAGGGGGGGACCCGGCAGGGCCTGGGGAGCAGGTTTCTGTCGTATGTGTTATGGCACATACGACAGAAACCATAGGAACAGTGGAAATGCGGCCGGCGCGCTGCTGTGATCGCCGGTGCGCGCGGCCATCTTGGATTTTCGGGAGGGGGTTGGGGGTCGGGGGGGGCACTTTGGGGACACCGGGGGACCGGAGGGAACCGGGAAAAAGATTTATCTCCCATCTGGCATGTTTGATCATGCCAGATGGGAGATAAATCATTTTTTACCGGCGCGGTCATTTACTATAACTTGATGATCGGTATACGGTGTATACCGGTCATCAGGTGAGTGGGGACCGGAAAAACCGGCCCGAATCATGATCTCCAGGGTCTCAGCTACCCCCGGCAGCTGAGACCCCGGAAATTTTCTGACTCTGGGGGGCGCTAGACCCTTTTTTCCGACCGCCGTTAAAAAGCGGCGGATCGGAAAAAGTACCCTTATTTACCGCCGTTAAAAGGCGTATCGGCGGTCGTAAAGGGGTTAAGTGTACCCGGAGCCATAAAGAGATCCTCCGATATATCGAAGAGACATTGTATAAGAACATTTTTAATAGTGGGGTTCCAGGCACCGAGACCCCCACTGACAGCTTTAATGAAGACGGAGGCATGCTGCACAGCACTGGGCCCTTTCAGCTTCCATCTTCATCCTTCATTTGGGACTGCTAAAGCAATACAATAGTTGAATATTACACTCTATAATACATCTCACAGGACTTCTTCTGGAATAAGAAAAATAACCAAAGAAAATGTAATTATGGAATTATAAATACATTCTTAAATAACTTTATTTAGCAGACGACCCTATTTAATATCTTAGGAATATAGCACAATAGCGTAAAAATAACCGCTATCCTCTTACACTGACAGAAACCTGTCTGAGAATATTAATAGGACAGGTGAGTGTGAGCATGTGCAGTAAACAGCTCTATCCCACTTCTGCATGTATAGGAAGATATGCTCCAAGAGAATATTGAGATGTAATACTGGAGATACCAGGGGTACTGAGATAAGAAGAGGCTGCTCACACTGCTGTCCACCCTGTCTATTACTGCAGATACCAGGTGTGCTGAAGTAAGAAGAGGCTGCTTACTCTGCTATCCATCTTGTCTCTCTGATCTAATACTGCAGATACCAGGGGTGCTGAAGTAAGAAGAGGCTGCTTATTCTGCTATCCATCTTGTCTCTCTGATCTAATACTGCAGATACCAAGGGTGCTGAATTAAGAAGATGCTGCTAACAATGCTATCCACCCTGTCTATCTAATCTAATACTGGAGATATCAGGAGTGCTGAGGTAAGAAAAAGCTGCTCACACTGCTGTCCACCCTATTTATTACTGGAGACATTTGGACGGGAGTGCTGAGGTACGAATAGGCTGCTTACTCTGCTATCCATCTTGTCTATCTAATCTAATACTGGAGATACCAGAGGTGCTGAGGTAACAAGAGGCTGCTCACAATGCTATCCACCCTGTCTATCTAATCTAATACTGCAGATACTAGGAGTGCTGCTCACTCTGCTGTCCAACTTAACTATCTGATCTACTACTGAAGTGTTGTGAATGTCAGTTATGCTTTGGCTGCTGGGAGGCTCCCTCTTGTGGCCAGGAATGGTTTGGACATAGACCAGGTGTGTTGAACAATGGGCGTTTCCATTGCTAACTCTCTGCTTATTTAAATCCTGGTCTGATAGCAGGCTATGCCGGATGTCAGTTGTTCTTTGTTCACCAGCCTGCTTCATTCTGCTCCACACCACATCTACCCCAGATAAGTGCTTTGCTCTTTATTTGTTGTTTGGTTCTTTTACTCTTATCTGAGTTTGTCATTTGCTGTGGTTGTTTTCAGTTTATTTGCATGCAGGGATTTTCCCTCTCAGTTGCTTAGGTGGGAAACTCCCTGCAGTTTTGTTTGGAGTATAGCTCCTATAAGTCCATGTGTTTGTGGCTTTTTGCATTTGTAATGATTCTTGTTTTCTGTTCATTAGTATGACAAGAGCGCCTGGTATAGGACGGAGTTCAGATCGTGCGATCTGAGGGCCTTTTTGTACTATCAGGAATTTGGAATTTTGCAGGGTTTTTCTCTGGCCACCATCAGCCCCTTTCCCGTCCTTTCCTATTTTAGTCAGTGGGGGCCTCACCTTTTGCTAATCCTATCATCTATCTGTGTATTGTGTTTTCCTATATCACCGCAGTCTATGAATGTGGGGGGCTTGCTATTCTTTGTCTGTTTCTGAGGCAGAGAGTTGTTCATCTTTCTTTCCTTTAGGATAGCTAGTTCTCCGTCTGGGTTTCGCGGTGCACAGAATGTTAGTTCACCCCTCGGTTACTTCTAGTGTTGATGGTTAGTAAGGGAATGGCGGCCAGATTAGTTGCCAATGCTCTTGTCACCTTTTACCAATGAGTTATGGTGGTCTTCCATGGTTCCGGATCATAACACTGAAGATACTAGGGGTGCTGAGATAAGAAGAGACTGCTTCCACTGCAGTTCACCCCATCTGTTACTTTTAGATACCAGGAGTGCTGAGGTAAGAAAAGGCTGCACTCTCTGCTGTCCACCCTATCTATGTAATTTAGTATTGGAGATACCAGGAGCACTGAGGTAAGAAAAGGCTGCTCACTCTGCTATCCAATTTGTCTGTTTGATCTAATACTGAAGATATCAGGGAAGCTGAGATAAGAAGAGGCTGCTCATACTGCTGTTCACCGTGACCTTCTTATCTAATACTGTAGATACCAGCAGTGCTGTGGTAAGAAGAAGCTGCTCACACTGCTGCCCACCCTGTCTTTCCCATCTAATATTTGAGATGTAAGGTTTGCTGAGGAAAGAACAGACTGCTCACCTTGCTGTTTACCCTGTCTACCTAATCTAATACTGAAGATACCAGTGATGCTTAGGTAAAAAGAGGCTGCTCACACTGCTTTCCATCCTCTGTATATGAACTAATATAGGTGATAGCAGCAGGGATGCTGGGTTAAGAAGAAGCCATAAAATGCTTTATAGTTTTCCCCATAGACTATGCTTTCTTATCTTCAGATGTGGCTTTTTATCAAATACCAAAGCATGTTATTATAATAATTCCCTCAGCCTAAATTATTCATTAGGGAGGGAGGGAAATAATTATTATTAAATGTTCTGTGATTGGAAAGGAATATTTACCAGGCTGAAGGCATGAAGATGTCTTGTCACTTCATTTAAGAAGGGACAGGCGGTATAGTCTTCTTCTTTCCAGATTCCAGCCCGGTCACACTTACGCCAGGCTTTTCGCTCTCCTTCTGCATCGGAGTACAGCAATGAACCGATAGAAAATTGTTTGCAGGGATGTAATGCGGTCATACCAGCTATTGTTCTAGGCCATCTATGAGACACAAATAGTATCAATAAAAAGATTACTAAAGCATAGCAACAGAAAAATACAATCATATCATCTTAAGGCAGAATATACGTATCGGGGACCCCACACCTAAAATCAAAATAGGACCCCAATACTGTGCCAAGGTTTTCCACCCAAGATAACGTTAGAGCAATTTTATGTTCATCTGGTTTGTAAGAAAGTAGATACCCTGGAGAAAGGAGTCCTACACAAGTACTTGTCATCCGATTGTAGCGATAGCACCTAAACAGGTTCTTGCCACCTCGCAGTAGGGTAGGATTACATAGGTCGGTACCCAAAAGCCCCATAGCAGTTGCATTGTCTATCTTTATGGTACATACATTCTTCAAAAGAGTTTACTGCTTCATAGATGGTTCTTACAAAACCAAGAAAACCAAGCCTTCTGCCCCAGTAGCACACTTTTCTCATCCTGAAGTTAAAGCTGATAAGAGACTGAGGCATGTCACTCAACATGTCCATCAGTAATTTTATGCTACCTCCATGAAGACACAATGACTAGGACTAGAGATGAGCAATCATTGTGGATATTTGGGTTTGGCGGGATTGGACAGACTTTAAAAAAAACTTAGGTTAGTGAACCAAACTTGTCCTGAACAACAAACCTCATACAAGTCAATGGGGACCTGAATTTCTGTGCTGTAAAATGGACATAGGAGGGGCTAGGGGGCTGCAAAAGGAAGCAAAATGGGGAAAATAGCATTCCAATAATTCACGCCATATTTCCCCAAAGATCAGGCAGCAGATAATCTCTTTGGCTTGCTCATTAAACTATATGAATATTCACTACTTCCTATTAGCATCCTCTGTGCCAGCATGTGTGATTGGTTGCAGTCAGACTGCGATACACATCCCTCACCCTCTGTGACGGCACATGATTAGTTGCAGTCAGTCATCTGTATTAGTGTAAAAATAATTAAATAAATAAATAAAAAATTAAAAAATGACGTGCGCTTTCACTTTACTTTTTTTATAATAAGCTCAGCTAAAACAGACAGCTACAGGCTGCAACCTCTGCTTTACCTTGGCTAGTTATCAAATAAATGTCATGGGTTCCGCCCTATTTTTGATAGCCAGCCAAGGGAAAGCAGACAGCTGGGTGCTGATATTATTCAGGCTGAGAAGGTCCATGCTCACTTGGCCCTTCCCAGTCTAAAAATAGCAGCCCACAGCTTCCCCAGAAATGGTGTATCCATTTGATGGGCAAAATCTGGTGCTATACCTGGCTCTTCCCGATTGCCCTGATTCAATGGTAATCAGAGTAATAGTTAATGGGGTTAACGTCAGCCGTAAATTGACAGCTGACATCAAGCCCAGGAGTTAGTGTTAGGGCCAGGTGGACGGGCAGACCCAGGAGGTGGATCCACTGGGCCGAACACCTTAATGAAGGCAAGGGGTCCGGTAGCCGGAGCACTACGGGTAGCAGGACAGTCCGTGCAAAAGAGTGGAATGGAGACGTCCCTGGGACCACGGAGTCACTGATGGTAGTCCGGGTGACGGAGCTCAGGTTCGGAGGCCGAGATGTTGTCAGGCAGAGTCCGGAACCGATGGAGCGAGAGGACGGGTCACCACAGGGATCAGAGATGGTACGGACTGACGGGATGGCAGATAGTCAGCGTTCGGGGTTCGGGAATCGGCAGGACCGGATGGCGAGGCAGGAGCGGCTCTAGAAGAGAGATAGGTAAGTATATCACAGAGACACAAGGAGACCTGACTCCTAGGTTAGGAAACACGAAGAACAGGCCCCGCCCACTTGGACATTAAACCCCTTTATACCCTGTACCTGTGTGTTCAATTTCCTGTCAGTGGACGCTGGCCCTTTAAGAGAGGGTCAATGACCGCGCACGCGCCCTAATGCGCATGCACGAGGCCTGGGTGCCAGAAGCCAGGGCAGGGAGCGGTGTATAGGAAGCAGGGGAGCCGGCCTGGAGCAGGGCTGCCGACGGGCGCCGGGAGCGGGGACCGGGCCGCCTGGGGACAGCAGGTGATGGAGGCTGGAGACCGTGGAGCGGGGGATGTCTGACAGAGGAGCCGGGGAGCGAAGCAGGGAAGCCGGGGAGCGTGGCAGGTGAGCCGGGGAGCAGAGCAGGGGACCCGGAGAGCGTGACAGTACCCCCCCCCACGCCCCCCTCCCCGCAACCGGGACAGGAAGGCACATATCAGGGGAGTGCCCACATTCTCCCGGGGTTCCCAGGACCTATCCTCAGGACCATACCCTGCCCAGTCCACCAGGAAGAACTGTTGGCCCCGTACAGTTTTCATGGCCACAATATCCCTTACCGCATAGATGTCATCATCAGCGATAGGAGGAGGAGCCAAACTGGCAGCAGCGGAGAAGGGACCAAGGACAACCGGCTTGAGCAGGGAGACGTGGAAGGAGTTGGGTATCCTCATCGTGGCCGGGAGCTGCAGCTTGTAGGAGACCTCATTTACTCTGCAGAGGACTTTAAACGGCCCGATGTAGCGAGGACCCAGCTTGTATGAAGGTAGCTTCAATCGGACGTACTTGGAAGCAAGCCAGACGAGATCTCCTGGAGAGAAACACGGAGGATCCAAACGCCTCTTGTCTGCGTGTCTCTTCATCCGCAGGGAAGCACGTCCAAGAGACGCCTTGACAGAGTCCCAAATTGTTGCAAAGTCACGGGCTACAGCATCAGCAGCAGGGACATCCGAGGAAGAGGATACAGGTAATGGGACGGAAGGCTGAAGTCCGTAAACGACATGGAAGGGAGAGCTGGAGGAGGACTCACTGACGTGGTGGTTATGGGAGAATTCAGCCCAAGGAAGAAGCGTGGACCAGTCGTCATGATGGGCGTTGACGTAGTGACGTAAGAAGGAGGTCAAGATCTGATTGACTCGTTCCACTTGGCCATTGGACTGAGGATGGTAGGCTGAAGAAAAGTCCAGAGTCACTCCCAGATGTTTGCAGAGAGCCCTCCAGAAGCGGGAGGTGAACTGAGTTCCTCTGTCGGACACAATGTGTGATGGAAAGCCATGCAACCGGAAGATGTGCTGTATGTAAGCGTCAGCGAGTTCCTGGGCTGAGGGCAGTCCAGCCATAGGGACGAAATGAGCCATTTTGGAGAACCGATCCACCACGACCCATATGACTGTGTGTCCGGAGGACAGGGGCAAGTCCGTAATGAAGTCCATTGCAGTGTGTTGCCACGGAACTGAGGGTATAGGCAGAGGCAGAAGACGGCCATATGGCAGATGTTTGGGCGACTTGTTCCTGACACAAGAGGAGCAGGCTGAGACAAAAGAAGCGACGTCCGTACGAAGGGATGGCCACCAGTAATGACGTACAATCGTACTCCATGTTCTTTTCTGACCAGCATGGCCGGCTGTTTTCGAGGCATGGCCCCAGTGCAACACTTTTTGCCTGTCAGTCTCAGAGACATAGGTCTTCCCGGGCGGTATCTGGGCCAGGGTGACAGGGGCCACCGGAATGATTTTCCTAGGGCAGATGATGGGCTGGGATGTCTTCTCCTCCTGCTCCATGGGCATGAATGACCTGGACAAGGCATCTGCTCGTACATTCTTGTCCGCAGGTCGGAAATGGAGCTGGAAATCGAACCTGGCAAAGAACAAGGACCACCTGGCTTGCCGTGGGTTCAGTCGCTGAGCGGACCGCAGGTATTCCAGGTTCTTGTGGTCCGTGTAGATGATCACGGGGTACACTGCTCCCTCCAGAAGGTAGCGCCATTCCTCCAGGGCCAGTTTGACTGCCAATAGCTCTCGGTCACCGATGGTGTAGTTGCGTTCAGGCGCTGAGAAGCTATTGGAGAAAAAACCGCAAGTCACCATCTTCCCGGAGGAGGACTTCTGCATGAGCACTGCTCCGGCTCCCGAGGAGGAGGCATCCACCTCCAAGGTGAACTGTCGGTTTAACTCCGGACGGTGGAGCACAGGGGAGGAAGCAAATGCCCGCTTCAGAGAGCCAAACGCGGCGTCGGCCGCAGGTGACCAGTCCTTTGGATTAGCCCCCTTCTTGGTCAAGGCGGAGAGAGGTGCAGTCAGAGCCGAGAAGTGAGGGATGAACTGACGGTAATAGTTAGCGAATCCCAGAAAGCGTTGGATTGCCTTCAGTCCAGAAGGAGGGGGCCAGTTGAGAATGGAAGAGACCTTCTCCGGATCCATCTGCAGTCCGGTATCGGAGATTACGTAACCCAGGAAGGGAAGAGAAGACTGCTCGAAGACACACTTCTCGTACTTGGCGTACAGACGATTTTCCCTCAGTCTTCGTAGTACCAGCTGCACATTCTCTCTGTGGGTCTGGAGGTCCGGAGAAAAGACCAGGATGTCATCAAGATACACCACCACACAGATGTAGAGAAGGTCCCGGAACACGTCGTTCACCAATTCCTGAAAGACTGCTGGTGCGTTACACAGGCCGAAGGGCATCACACAGTATTCATAGTGCCCATCGCGAGTATTGAACGCGGTCTTCCATTCGTCCCCAGAGCGGATGCGGACCAGGTTGTAGGCACCCCGAAGATCCAACTTGGTAAACACACGCGCTCCTCTAAGCCGATCAAACAATTCGGGGATGAGCGGCAGGGGGTATTTATTTTTCACGGTGATTTGGTTCAATCCCCGGTAGTCAATGCATGGACGTAGGTCGCCCTCTTTCTTCTTAACGAAGAAGAAGCCTGCTCCAGCAGGAGAGGAGGATCTCCGAATGAATCCCCTTGCCAGGCTCTCTGTGATGTAAGTAGACATGGCCCTTGTTTCGGCAGGAGACAGCGGATATATCCGTCCTCGAGGTGGTGTAGTTCCCGGGAGCAGGTCGATGGCACAATTGTAAGGACGATGTGGCGGCAGTACCTCTGACTCCTTTTTATCAAAGACGTCCGCGAAGGACCAATAGGCCGAGGGCAGTCCCGGTAGGGACTCTGGAACCGGAGGTCGTCGGATAGGTTGAATAGTCTTCAGACAGTTCTCGTGGCAAGAGGAGCCCCATTGGGTGATTTCACCAGTACCCCAGCTGACTGAGGGTTTGTGTGTCCGTAACCATGGGAGTCCCAGCAGGATTTGATGGGACATGTGTGGGAGGACATAGAGAGCGATGTTCTCGGTGTGCAGGGCACCGATACGCAGTTCCACCGGCTTGGTGATCCACGAGATGGTGTCAGAGAGGGGTCTCCCATCCACAGAGGCAATCACTAGGGGTTTGTCGAGTGGAGTAACAGGCACCTGGTACTTGTCCACCGTGGCCTGCTGGATGAAATTGCCTGCTGCCCCGGAATCGAGGTACGCCTCGGCCGTGAACCGCGTCTCTCCAGTTGTCACCTGAACAGTCCACGTAACCGGGTCTGAGAGAATCCCAGCACCTAGGGTGGCCTCTCCTACCAACCCTAGGCTTTGGAGTTTCCCGGCCTCTCTGGACAGGAGCGTAGAAGGTGTGTGCCCTCTCCGCAGTAGAAGCAGAGACCCTTGGCGAGCCGATCTGCTCGGCGTTGTTCAGACTGCCGCAAACGGTCGATCTGCATGGGCTCGTGGACGGAGACACCAGATGACGTTGACTGAAGTACGGCGGGCTTCTGCGGAGGAGAGGAATGCCGTATCGGACGTCTCTCACGGGACACCTCTTTGGATCGTTCCTGAAAATGTAGATCCACTCGAGTCGTTAGGGCAATCAGGGCATCCAGGGTGGACGGCACGTCACGACCAGCCAGCTCATCTTTGATACGACCCGAGAGGCCTTCCCAGAAGGCGGCGGTTAGAGCCTCATTGTTCCACCCGAGTTCCGAAGCCAAGGTGCGAAAACGGATGGCATATTGACCCACCGTCAGAGTCCCCTGACGTAGCCGGAGGAGAGATGAGGCAGACGCGGAGGCGCGTCCGGGCTCGTCAAAGGTGCCACGAAATGCCTGCAGGAACTCCTGGATGTTGGTGGTCACCGGATCCTCCTTCTCCCACAAGGGGTTCATCCAGGCCAGCGCCTCACCCTCTAGATGGGACATCATGAACGCGACCTTGGCTTGGTCGGAGGCAAACAAGTGCGGCAGCTGCTTGAAATGGAGAGAGCACTGATTGATGAAACCCCTGCAGGTCTTGGGATCTCCAGCGTACCGGGGTGGTGAGGCCAAATGAAGTCTGGAAGCATCCGAGGAGGCTGCCACGGGAGCTGTGGCCGTGGATTGTACAGTGGAAGCTCGAGATGCCGAAGATGTGACCGACGCTTGCAGCGTGTTCAGGCGGGCGTCCACAGAAGACATGAAGTTCAGCATGCGGGTCTGGGTCTCACGCTGGCGTGTGAGTTCCTCCTGCAAGGCCGCTAGTGCTTGGGCGGGATCCATGGCCTGTTCTTACTGTTAGGGCCAGGTGGACGGGCAGACCCAGGAGGTGGATCCACTGGGCCGAACACCTTAATGAAGGCAAGGGGTCCGGTAGCCGGAGCACTACGGGTAGCAGGACAGTCCGTGCAAAAGAGTGGAATGGAGAAGTCCCTGGGACCACGGAGTCACTGATGGTAGTCCGGGTGACGGAGCTCAGGTTCGGAGGCCGAGATGTTGTCAGGCAGAGTCCGGAACCGATGGAGCGAGAGGATGGGTCACCACAGGGATCAGAGATGGTACGGACTGACGGGATGGCAGATAGTCAGCGTTCGGGGTTCGGGAATCGGCAGGACCGGATGGCGAGGCAGGAGCGGCTCTAGAAGAGAGATAGTTAAGTATATCACAGAGACACAAGGAGACCTGACTCCTAGCTTAGGAAACACAAAGAACAGGCCCCGCCCACTTGGACATTAAACCCCTTTATACCCTGTACCTGTGTGTTCAATTTCCTGTCAGTGGACGCTGGCCCTTTAAGAGAGGGTCAATGACCGCGCATGCGCCCTAATGCGCATGCGCGAGGCCCGGGTGCCAGAAGCCAGGGCAGGGAGCGGTGTATAGGAAGCAGGGGAGCCGGCCTGGAGCAGGGCTGCCGACGGGCGCCGGGAGCGGGGACCGGGCCGCCTGGGGACAGCAGGTGATGGAGGCTGGAGACCGTGGAGCGGGGGATGTCTGACAGAGGAGCCGGGGAGCGAAGCAGGGAAGCCGGGGAGCGTGGCAGGTGAGCCGGGGAGCAGAGCAGGGGACCCGGAGAGCGTGACAGTTAGTAATGGAGTGGCATCTATCAGATCCCCCTTTACTAACCTGGTAATTGAATGATTAAAAAAACACACCCAAGAAATAATACTTTACTTGAATAAAGACTCTACTACATGCCCTTGTTCACCAATATATTAAATAAAAAATCCTGTAAGTTCCGATGATAATCCAATTGGTAATGTAATGTCCCATGATGCCCATCGATTCCTGTGTTTGGTATGAACTTCCGAACTTTATAGTTTGGGTTCTCTCATCCCGAGCTAGGAACTATATATAGGTGTAGATAAAGGTATTCCTCATATTACTGGATGTTCAGGAATTTGGTTCCTGTACAGTTTATTTCCATTTCTCCTCTCCTTAGCATGTTTGTGCAAGTAGTTAGTGTTTGGTGAAATCAGTTTCCACAGTTAAAAATGATAATCTGTGGGTGATACAAATAATGGTACGCAACATTTTGCTATTCAGTAAAAGTTTCCCATTTCCATAGGCAAGCATGTATTTCTACTGTATTTGTTTGTCAGAATAACCTTTAGCACTAATGCCAGACAGACTGAAAACCGTCCTTTGTCTGCCTAGATTACATAATAAATTGCTTGGCAATGTGCACAAAAGATCAAATCTTTCAAGCAAAGATACGTACAAATGATGGATTGTAGAAATTATTTCTAGAACTTCCTAAAAAAAAGTTACAGTATTGAAATATTTTGAGAGGAGAAATAGATAGAACCTAAGAGAATGTCAAGTACGACCTAAAAAATCTCAGTTTATACCACACTTTTTTTTACAATCTGTGAAACTTGGAAAAACTAACAGTTGACCTTAAAGGGAATTTGTCATCACGGAAAATACAATTTACCTGCAATTATAGTGTCACGCTCCCCGGGTCCTTGGCTTCCCTCCCCGGGTCCTCTGCTCCGCTCCCCGGGTCCTCAGCCCCGCTCCCCGGCTCACCTGCCACGCTCCCCGCTCTCCAGCCTCCGGTCCCCGTCCTTCCCAGGCCCCCTGGTCCCCGATCGCGGCGCCCGACGGCTTCCCAGGCCCTGGCCGGCTCCCCTGCGTCCTCTTCTCAGCCTCCTTCCCTGGCTTCTGGCACCCGGGCTGCGCGCATGCGCATTAGGGCGCGCGCGCGGTCACTGACCCTTTCTTAAAGGGCCAGCGTCCATTAACAGGTAATGAGGCTAATCAGGTACAGGGTATAAAGGGGTGTATTGTCCAAGGGGGCGGGGCCTGATCTTCGTGTTCCCTAAGCTAGGAGTCAGGTCTCCTGGTGTTTCAGTGCATGTACTCACCTATCTCTCTTTGTAGAGCCGTGCTTGCCTCGCCATCCAGTCTGCCGTATCCTGAACCCCGAACGCTGTCCTTCTGCCATCCTGACAGTCCGCACCATCTCGGATCCCTGCGGTGACCCGTCATCTTGCTCCCAAGGTTCCGGACCCCGCCTGACATCATCTCGGCTTCCGAACCTGAGCTGCGTCACCCGGACTACCACCCATAACTCCGTGGTCCCAGGGACTTCTCCGCTATTCCCGTGTGCAAGGACTGTTCTGCTGTTTCTAGTGTTCCAGCTGCCGGACTCTTTCCTACCATCTAGGAGTTCGGTCCAGTGGATCCACCTCCTGGGCCTGCCCGTACACCTGGCCGTGACAGTAAGATCAGGCCATGGATCCCGCTGCAGCACTAGCGGCCTTGCAAGAGGAACTCCAACGCCAGCGTGAAGTCCAGACCCGCATGCTGAACTTCATGACTTCCGTGGACACCCGCCTGACCATGCTACAAGCGGCAGTCACGTCTACAACATCCCAAGCCGCCACTAGTCAAGCCACGTCCCCCGCTCCCGTGGCCGCTTCTTCGGATGCTTCCAGACTGCGTTTGGCCTCACCACCCCGGTACGCCGGAGATCCCAAGACTTGCAGGGGGTTTATAAACCAATGCTCCCTCCACTTCACGCAGCTGCCACATCTGTTTGCCTCCGACCAAGCCAAGGTCGCCTTCATCATGTCTCACCTGGAGGGCGAGGCACTGGCGTGGATGAACCCGTTGTGGGAGAAGGAGGACCCTATGACCAAGGATCTTCAAGAGTTCCTGCAGGCCTTCCGCAGCACCTTTGACGAGCCGGGACGCGCCTCTGCGTCTGCTTCATCCCTCCTCCGCTTACGTCAAGGAACACTGACGGTGGGCCAATACGCCATCCGTTTCCGCACGTTGGCTTCTGAACTCGGGTGGAATAATGAGGCCCTAACAGCCGCCTTCTGGGAAGGACTCTCGAGTCGCATCAAAGATGAGTTGGCGGGTCGTGACGTGCCCTCCACCCTAGATGCCCTGATTGCCCTAGCAACTCGAGTGGACATTCGTTTTCAGGAGCGCTCCAAAGAGCTGTCTCGGGAGAGACGTCCGGTACGACATTCCCCTCCTCCACAGAAGCCCTCCGTATCGCAGTCATCAACAGCTGGGATTCCCGTCCACGAGCCCATGCAGATCGACCGAGTACGGCAATCTGAACAACGTCGAGCAGAGCGGCTCGCCAAGGGCCTCTGCTTTTACTGCGGAGAGGACACTCACCTCCTACGCTCCTGTCCGGAAAGGCCGGGAAACTCCAAAGCCTAGGGTTGGTAGGAGAGGCCACCCTAGGTGCTGGGACTCTCTCAGACCCGGTTATGTGGACTGTGCAAGTGTCAACGGGAGAGACGCGCTTCACGGCTGAGGCATACCTCGACTCTGGAGCAGCAGGCAATTTCATCCAGCAGGCCACGGTGGACAAGTACCAGCTGCCTGTTACTCTACTCGAGAAGCCCCTAGTGATTGCCTCTGTGGATGGGAGACCCCTCTCTGATACCATCTCCTGGGTCACCAGACCGGTCGAACTGCGTATCGGTGCCCTGCACACCGAGAACATCACTCTCTACGTCCTTCCACACATGTCCCACCAGATCCTGCTGGGACTTCCCTGGTTGCGGACACACGAACCATCAGTCAGCTGGGGTACTGGCGAAATCACCCGATGGGGTTCTGCTTGTCATGAGAAGTGTCTGAAGTCCATACAACCTATCCGACGACCTCCGGTTCCAGAGAACCTACCGGAACTGCCCTCGGCCTATTGGTCCTTCGCAGACGTTTTTGACAAGAAGGAGTCTGAGGTACTTCCGCCACACCGTCCCTACGATTGTGCCATCGACCTGCTCCCAGGAACAACACCACCTCGAGGATGGATATATCCGTTGTCTCCGGCCGAAACCAGGGCCATGTCTACCTACATCACAGAGAGCCTGGCAAAAGGATTCATCCGGAGATCCTCCTCTCCTGCGGGAGCAGGCTTCTTCTTCGTGAAGAAGAAAGAGGGTGACCTACGCCCATGCATCGACTACCGGGGTCTAAATCAGATCACCGTCAAAAACAAGTACCCTCTGCCGCTCATCCCCGAATTGTTCGACCGGCTCAGAGGAGCCCGTGTGTTCACCAAGCTGGATCTTCGGGGTGCCTACAACCTAGTTCGTATCCGCTCTGGGGACGAATGGAAGACCGCGTTTAATACTCGCGATGGGCACTATGAATACTGCGTGATGCCCTTCGGCCTGTGTAACGCACCAGCAGTCTTCCAAGAATTGGTGAACGACATATTCCGGGACCTCCTCTACGTCTGTGTCGTAGTTTATCTGGATGACATCCTTATCTTCTCTCCGGACCTCCAGACCCATAGAGAGAACGTACAGCTGGTTCTGCAAAGACTGAGGGAGAATCGTCTTTACGCCAAATATGAGAAGTGCGTCTTTGAGCAGTCTTCTCTCCCTTTTCTGGGATACATCATCTCGGGCACTGGACTGCAGATGGATCCAAAGAAGGTCTCCTCCATACTCAACTGGCCTCCTCCTTCTGGACTGAAGGCAATCCAACGGTTCCTGGGATTCGCCAACTACTACCGCCAGTTTATCCCTCACTTCTCTGCCCTGACTGCTCCTCTCTCCGCTTTGACCAAAAAGGAGGCTAATCCAAAGGACTGGTCACCTGCGGCCGACGCCGCGTTTTGCTCCCTGAAGCGAGCATTTGCCTCCGCTCCTGTACTCCACCGTCCGGAGTTAAACCGCCAGTTCACCTTGGAAGTGGATGCCTCCTCCTCGGGGGCTGGAGCAGTGCTCATGCAGAAATCCTCCTCCGGCAAGATGGTGACTTGCGGTTTCTTCTCCAAGAGCTTCTCAGCGCCGGAACGTAATTACACCATCGGTGACCGAGAACTATTGGCGGTCAAACTGGCTCTGGAGGAGTGGCGCTACCTCCTGGAAGGAGCAGTGTACCCCGTGATTATCTACACGGACCACAAGAACCTGGAATACCTGCGGTCCGCTCAGCGACTGAACCCACGGCAAGCCAGGTGGTCCTTATTCTTTGCCAGGTTTGACTTCCAGCTCCATTTCAGACCCGCGGACAAGAATGTACGCGCTGATGCCTTGTCTAGGTCTTTCGTGCCCATGGAGCAGGAGGAAGAGACTACCCAACCTATCATCCCTCCTAGCAAGATTATTCCGGTGGCCCCTGTCACTCTGGCCCAGATACCGCCCGGGAAGACCTATGTCTCTGAGACTGACAGGCAAAAAGTGTTACACTGGGGTCATGCCTCCAAAACAGCCGGTCATGCAGGCCAGAAGAGAACATGGGGTGCGATTGTACGCCATTACTGGTGGCCATCCCTTCGCACGGACGTCACTGCTTATGTCTCTGCCTGCTCCTCTTGTGCCAGGAACAAGACGCCCAAACACCTGCCCTATGGCCGTCTTCTGCCTCTGCCTATACCCTCAGTTCCGTGGCAACACATAGCGATGGATTTTATTACGGACTTGCCATTATCCTCCGGACACACAGTCATATGGGTCGTGGTGGACCGGTTCTCCAAAATGGCTCACTTCGTCCCTATGGCCGGACTGCCCTCTGCTCAGGAACTCGCGGAAGCCTATATACATCACATCTTCCGCTTGCATGGCTTTCCATCCCACATCGTGTCCGACAGAGGAACTCAGTTCACCTCCCGCTTCTGGAGGGCGCTCTGCAAGCATCTGGGAGTGACTCTGGACTTTTCTTCTGCTTACCATCCTCAGTCTAATGGCCAAGTGGAGAGGGTCAATCAAATCTTGACATCCTTCTTACGTCACTATGTCAACGCCCATCACGACGACTGGTCCACGCTTCTGCCTTGGGCTGAATTCTCACATAACCACCATATCAGTGAGTCGTCCTCCAAATCTCCCTTCCATGTCGTTTACGGACTTCAGCCCTCCGTTCCATTGCCTATATCCCCTTCTTCGGATGTCCCTGCGGCTGATACTGTAGCCCGTGACTTCGCTACCATTTGGGACTCTGTCAAGGCGTCCCTTGGACGCGCTTCCCAGCGGATGAAGAAACACGCTGACAAGAGGCGTCTGGACCCTCCGTGTTTCTCTCCTGGTGACCTGGTCTGGCTTGCTTCCCAGTACATCCGATTGAAGATACCTTCCTACAAGCTGGGTCCTCGCTACATCGGGCCGTTTAAGGTCCTCAGCAAGATCAATGAGGTCTCCTACAAGCTACAGCTCCCGGCCACGATGAGGATTCCCAACTCTTTCCACGTCTCCCTGCTCAAGCCGGTCGTCCTTGGTCCCTTCTCCGCTGCTGCCTGTCCGGCTCCTCCACCTATTGCCGATGACGACATCTATGCGGTAAGGGATATCGTGGCCATGAAGACCGTTCGAGGTCGTCAGTTCTTCCTGGTGGACTGGGAGGGGTATGGTCCTGAGGATAGGTCCTGGGAGCCCAGGGAGAACGTGGGCACTCCTCTGATCCGTGCCTTCATGTCCCGGTTGCGGGGAGGGGGGCGTGGGGGGGGGGTACTGTCACGCTCCCCGGGTCCTTGGCTTCCCTCCCCGGGTCCTCTGCTCCGCTCCCCGGGTCCTCAGCCCCGCTCCCCGGCTCACCTGCCACGCTCCCCGCTCTCCAGCCTCCGGTCCCCGTCCTTCCCAGGCCCCCTGGTCCCCGATCGCGGCGCCCGACGGCTTCCCAGGCCCTGGCCGGCTCCCCTGCGTCCTCTTCTCAGCCTCCTTCCCTGGCTTCTGGCACCCGGGCTGCGCGCATGCGCATTAGGGCGCGCGCGCGGTCACTGACCCTTTCTTAAAGGGCCAGCGTCCATTAACAGGTAATGAGGCTAATCAGGTACAGGGTATAAAGGGGTGTATTGTCCAAGGGGGCGGGGCCTGATCTTCGTGTTCCCTAAGCTAGGAGTCAGGTCTCCTGGTGTTTCAGTGCATGTACTCACCTATCTCTCTTTGTAGAGCCGTGCTTGCCTCGCCATCCAGTCTGCCGTATCCTGAACCCCGAACGCTGTCCTTCTGCCATCCTGACAGTCCGCACCATCTCGGATCCCTGCGGTGACCCGTCATCTTGCTCCCAAGGTTCCGGACCCCGCCTGACATCATCTCGGCTTCCGAACCTGAGCTGCGTCACCCGGACTACCACCCATAACTCCGTGGTCCCAGGGACTTCTCCGCTATTCCCGTGTGCAAGGACTGTTCTGCTGTTTCTAGTGTTCCAGCTGCCGGACTCTTTCCTACCATCTAGGAGTTCGGTCCAGTGGATCCACCTCCTGGGCCTGCCCGTACACCTGGCCGTGACATATAGGGTTAATCCTTATTAAGCCCGGGCACTTTACTTAAAGTACAGCTACTGGGTGAAAATGAACTTATTTCTTTATGGAGCCGTTGGCTTTATAGGGAATTTGTCACCACATTTGGCCCTTATATACAGCATTCTAGAATACTATATATAAGAGCCCAGGCCACTCTGTATAGTGTAGAAATCACTTTATAATAGTCACCTAAGGGGTAGTGTAGACTAGTCGGATGAGTAACTCCGTTCTCCGGTACCGGCGCCTCTTCTTTCGGCCTCTTTGTCTTTCTTCTTCTGAAACCGGGGTGCATGACCCATCCTACGTCATCCACATAGGCCGGCATTGAGGTCCTGCGCAGGCGACTTTGATCTGCCCTGAGCAGGGGAGGTCAAAGTATTGTAGTGCTCCTGCACGGGACCCCAATGCCGGTCAGTGTGGATAATGTAGGATGCGTCGTGCACCCAGGCTTCAGAAGAAGGAGGACAAAGAAGGCCAAAAGAGGAGACGCCGGTACCGGAGAACGGAGACACTCATCCGACCAGTCTGCACTGCACCGCACCTTAGGTGAGTATTATAAAGTGATTTTTACGTTCTACACAGCGGCCTGGGCTCTTATATACACAATATTCTGGAATGCTGTACATGAGCCCAATAGTGGTGGCCGCAGCTTATAGTCGCTAAGTTTGGTGACAAGTTTCCCTTTAAGTCATGGAGTTGTGCACAGATTGGCATCTCACTTTACACATATATCCTGCATAGCAAGCTGTCAAACAAAGTGCCAAGGCATACTTAGGGCCAATGTTCACAACATAGCGACTGATGTGGCGAGTGGTGACTGTGGCTACTCTGGGAACACCCCTATGTATGAAAGTTAGTGACTCCTGGAGGCAATAGGGTAATTTTTTCCCACTGGCTGCACTTTCTGTAGGGAGATCAGGTAGTAGTGTAACAAAGACAACTAGGAAATATGGATATCATAGAAGACAGAACCCACGTAGAACTCTCAAATAAGTTATGAAACAGAGGCTTTTCTTTTGGCCTACTTTTCTTGGTCATATATTACAAGTCTGCCCATTCTTTTGGGAAAGGATTTTGTGTGGGCATTCTGAGCTTAAGCAATCAAAAAGTACAAATTGACCTGTGTTTGACAAGGGAATAGTGCAGTGAGATCACAAAAGTAATGCAGCGCTCTTGAACATTGGTGCTAATTTTGATGGTTATGAAAGAAGTTCAAAAGAAAAAAAAAATAGTTACATTAACCCCTTCAGCCCCCGGGCACTTTCCGTTTTTGCGTTTTTGTTTTTTGCTCCTTTTCTTCCAAGAGCCGTAACTTTTTTATTATTCCGTCAATCTTGCCATATGAGGGCTTGTTTTTTGCGGGACGAGTTGTACTTTTAAATGAAATCATAAGTTTTACCATATAGTGTACTGGAAAACGGCAAAAAAATTCCAAGTGCGGAAAAATTGCAAAAAAAGTGGGATCGTACAATAGTTTTTGGGATATTTTATTCACGGTGTTCACTATATGGTAAAACTGATGTGTGGGTGTGATGCCTCAGGTCGGTGCGAGTTTGTAGACACCAAACATGTATAGGTTTACTTGTATCTAAGGGGTTAAAAAAAATTCACAAGTTTGTCCAATAAAAGTGGCGCACGTTTTGCGCCATTTTCCGAAACACGTAGAGTTCTTATTTTTTGGGATCTATGGCTCAGTGATGGCTTATTTTTTGCGTCTCGAGCTGACGTTTATAATGGTACCATTTTTGCGCAGATGCTACGTTTTGATCGCCTGTTATTGCATTTTGCGCAAAACTTGCGGCGACCAAAAAACGTAATTTTGGCGTTTGGAATTTTTTTGCCACTACGCCGTTTACCAATCAGAATAATTGATTTTATATTTTGATAGATCGGGCATTTCTGAACGCGGCGATACCAAATATGTGTATATTTATTTATTTTTTAACCCTTTAATTTTCAATGGGGGGAAAGGGGGGTGATTTGAACTTTTAGGTTTTTTTTTTTTTTTTTTATTTTTTAAAACTTTTTTTTTTACTTTTTTTTTTATTTTACTAGTCCCCCTAGGGGGCTATAGCAATCAGCAATCCCATCGCTGATCGCTATCTGCTGATCACAGCAATACCGCTGTAATCAGCAGATTCACTCACTTTGGTTTTCCCTCTGCTCTCGGCCGAGGGAAAATGAAAGTGAAAGATCATAGCAGCAGGCGTCATCACATGACCCTGTGCTACGATGGCAACCACCGATAGTCACGTGATAACACACGTGACTTCCGGTGGGGGCGGCGGTAAGTAACAAACATGGCCGCGCGCATTTAAATCTTGCTGCCAGACTTTGTCAGCAAGATTTAAGGGGTTAATGGCCGCGGGTGGAAGCGATTCCACCCGCGGCTAGCAGGCACACATGTCAGCTGTTGAAAACAGCTGATATGTGTGCCGATCCACGCCGCCTGCCCGCGGCAGGGGGCGGGGCTTAACGGGACACGATCCTGGATAGATCCGTCCAAGGTCGTGAAGGGGTTAAAGACTATCCGGCTTTACTTACAAGTGGTGAGTAACACTTTGATAACATAGTTGGTTGGCTTATACCCTAAGTGATGTTTCATTAGGTTTTTGACTAAATGATACTTGTAAAAATTCTTAAAGGAAATCTGTCAGAAAGTTTTTGCTATGTAATATATGTAATGTAAGAAAGCATACTGTAGGGGTTAACACACAGATTTCAGGGATGGGTCTCTTATCACACTGTGTGCAGTTATTTACCTATATTATTTGCTTTAGCTTCAGGAGATTATCATTGATGGACTAGGTGAGCTAGAAGTTAGCTAGTCCGGCATGCCCCCTTCTGTGATTAGCAGCTCTCTGTCTATAGACCTTGTACATAGCGAGCCTGGTATGGTCAGGGGCAGCTTTCTCTGCCTTGCTATATGCTAAATCTAAGAACTCTGATTGTGTCAAAACTGCTGCACCCAGTAAAGTAAGTGATACATTGTAGGATTCAGGGTCTCTTTGCTTACATCATGCTGCTCTCAGATGAGGTAGCAAAAACCTGCTGACAAATTCTCTTTAAGCCTAGATAGCAATGTGAGCAATGTGATTATCTAGATAGACCAGTGAACTATGTGAAGGTTTTTTTGGTATATGACTAAACATGAGCGAACCCAAGGTTCGTTGCTCGGTGTTCGTACTAAACACAAACTTAACAAAAAAAAAAAGAGTTCAGGTTTGTAGTTCGGATGCTTTACGAATGCTGACCACTCACGCGAGCATCGCTCAGCCCTTTGTGAGCCACTTGCAGTGTTTGATTGGCTCACACTAGGGGTAAGAACACCATGATCGGATGTAGTGTGCACCAAAAAAAATAAAAAAGGATGAAAAACCACACCCATCCTCCCCCGTAAGTGATCTGTTTATCACACATTTTATTTTAAAAATTATGTAAATAAATAATTAAAAAAACCAAACTCAGGTCCCCCCTCAGTTTTGATAACAGGCCAAGACGTAAAGCAGGCACCTGGGGGCTGGTTTTATCAGTATAGGAAGAGCCATTGATATTTGGCACCTCCCAGCCTAAAAATAGAAGCCTCCCAGCTGCTCCAGAATTGTTACATCCAAACGATTTGTAAAATTTCTTTATACTTTTTATTCTGCTGGTAATACATATACATTAAATTTTTCAGTCATTTTTTTTTTTTTTCATTTCTTCTATTTTGAACTTGCTTCTAAATGACATAGTCTAACTCAAGTGATAGTTTCTTGCAACTGGTCATCACATCATTTTCTTCTTTACCTTTCATCTCCTCAGGGCAAAATTGTATTTCTTAAGAAATAGTTCTTCTCTACTATGTCTACCATAAGATAAATAGCATAGTTTTTTCTGCTTATATGTGGCTCATGACAAATCACAAAATACCATAGCCTGGAAAATTGTTGTCTTTACTTGTATAAAAACATTTAGAAACTACATAAACATAAGTTAAAGAACAAACTCATAGTGATAGATTGGTCACAGGTAGTGTTGAGCGGACCCGGATCCGCAAACTCCGGATCCGGACGGTTTGAGAGCCCAATTCGAGTCCGACCAGTACCCGGGATTCGGGGTGCACGATCCGGATCCCTTTTTCTCTCTCTCTCTCTCTCTCTCGTCCCGTATCCGGCTCCCCATTGATTTACATTGACACGGATTCCGGATCAGATCTGGACTTCTGCGGCAACCCGATCCGGATCTGCCGGACCCGGATTATAACTGATCCGCTCAACTCTAGTCACAGGGTATTCACAGATAGCAGCTGTACTTTAAGAATGCACCTGGCAAGTGGTAAATTTCCCTGCTGCACCTCCGCAGGACAAATGAAGCATTACATGGTGACCATCACAATCATTTGGTTCATGTGCAACATGTGGAAGAGCCAGGATCAGCAAAGATGGTGTGACGAACTACCACTAGGTGTCACCAGATGCAACTAGTGGCGGGAAAGTCAAACAAACTATAGGTCAGGAGACAGGAGGTCACGTATGGAATGCAGGGATGATGCAAAGTGGAGGTCACAGCACAAGCCGATGGTCATAAACCAGGAATTCACATAAAGTAAAATGGGGGAAGCGGAGCCAAGGTCAGGGGACAAGCCAGAGATCAGAAGCCCGGCAGTCACATATGGTACACTGGGGAAAAGCGGAGACGAGGTCAGGGTACAAGCCAGAGGTCAGAAGCCGGGGAACAACATAAGAGTCAGGGACACAGGTGGAGAGGGGTAACAACAGGTTTGGGGTAGGAGGACAAGATCAAAGCACAAAAGGGAGCCAGAACACTTACTTCAGGCAGGAACTATGACTGGCGGTGTTCCGGGTGAGGTTGCTCCCTAATGAAGCAGAGCAATCACCTGGAAGAGGCGCCTGGAGAGAAGCCCCTCCCAACACCAGCGCAATAACCGAGGATGGGAAAGCACCCGTCCACCGGCGCAAAATACAAAGCAGCACACTGGCTCTGCTGGAGAGCAGAGCACCATGGATCAGAACAATTACAGATGGACAATCTTTGTAAATGCAACCTAATCTGGCTAGAAAATCAAGGTCTCACGTCTATTAATTTATAATTTATTAATAGGATATTTCATGTTGGATTTATAAAACTGAATAACCCAATATTGTAACTTGAAGCTCATGAGCCTAAATGCAAAAACTTGTCCCAAGTGTCAATTTTTTATACTAGTGTTCTCCTAAAGCAACAGTGGAAACTTTGGTCAAAATATTTATTTGTTGATTTCAAGAGGCAATTTCACTTTTTCATGTATAATTCTACTTATCTAACAATAGCAACACAGGAACTCTACTGTCAAAACAATTTGATCTCTACTTCTGAAATGGATGGAAGACTTTGTTTTGCCACCCGCTATCTTCTTGTCTTTGTGTTTGACATAACATAAAAAAAACTGGAGACCTCTTCAATAAGAGATTATTACCTTGCAGATGCATCACGGTAAGAAAGCCTTAGAAACAAATAATATATTTAAAGGGTTTAAAGTCTTCTAGCCATATTCAATGTGTTCCTTTTAAGTGCAGAATAATCTACAGACTCAGTCCCGATTTTTGATAAGTATACTTTAAAATATATTTTCTTCAACTTTTCTGGAAATGGATCGATAAAAGTTGAAACATCTTTTTAAATTTACACCCAATGACAAATGGCCTGTGGCATTAGTTTGAAGCTGAATTAAAAAATTGAAAAAAACTGCTAAAAATATCTGAGCTACTGAAAAAAAATAACATTGTGTATATTTACTAAAAGGTTTTGTATTTCAGAATCTTTAAAATGAAAAATAGAACCCATAAAAACATTCATACATATAAAAACCCACAGTTTCTGATACAAGTGTACAGTGTATAGGATAGCCTTCACTCCAATGCTTGTGTAAGATTCTTCATTATGATTTTGAGGAGCTACAGTAGAACTGTGGGGGGCAGTTCCTATAAAGGACTAAACCTTGTAGAGACAAGCTCCCTTCCGCTCTCTGTCAACTTGGACTGTACCAAACACCCTGCAGTTTGTGTGTGTTGGTTTAGGTAGGGGCAGTGATATATAAGAGCAGAGAGCAGGAGTGCACAAAAGGAGATAAAATCGGAAAGTGGAGGGGATCCAGAAGTTTCCCGGTGGCGAGAGTTGGGTAAGAAGCTGGATCATTCCCGGAGAAATCGCCCCAATCTGTGGCCTAGAGAGAGAGAGAGAGTGGTGCCCGATTCTGAGATGATCGATGAGCAGGACCACAAGAGAAAACCAGGGTCCACAAAGCTGAGCCGAAGCCGTTTGGTCTGAGCTCCTGCAGGACAAAGAGATAGAGAGAGACGCAACCCAGTGGAACCAGTGACCCCCTCAGCCCTGAGAGAACAGAAACCGTCGCCTTAATGGGGAGTACACAGCATCAAGTTAACGCAGCTACCTCGGGACCAAGCCAAAGCTAACAAACTTTCCCCCTATCGTGATACCATGGGTGGAATACCAGTCTTCTCCTTACATTAGGGCTTAGTGCAGGCCTCAGTAATCAGTGTGCAGTAGCAGCATGGCCCAGTTCGCGGAGGCCAGTCAGGATTTCGAATAGAGTAGCCTATAATAATTGTCTTCATAATGTAATAGCTGGAGTGCCACTTGTTGGATGCACCCCAGCTAACCGTTTGTGTGCCTGTTACCACTGTTGCAATATACAGATTGTTGATTTTATTTCTCCGGCCTAATACCTCCTATCCATCAAAAAAGCCGGTATTTTTTTTTGCATTTTCATCTATTGTACCATATTTGAGTCCTACTTATTGGGGCATCTCTGGCACTGCTCCAGAACCATTCTTTTTTAGAACAACTGCTTTGGTTCATTGATTTAATGTAGGATTCATAATTTCATGAGACACAGCACATAGTCAGATGTCCGTCCTGACATTTTGTTTAAAGTTTGCTGGAATAATTCTCATTTCTATGATGGAAAGTGTCTTGGTCCAAATGCAGCAAAGCTGGACTAAGCCATGACACTACCACAGCGTATTTCAAAGTTGGTGTGAGATTATTTCTCTATAGTGCAGTGTTTTTATTTGTCCCAAGATATTGTTTTTTATTTAAACCAAAAGCTCTAAACTGGTCTGAAAGTCCACAAAATATTCTTTCATTAGCCTTCTGGCTTGTCCAGGTGACCTTTAGCAAACTGCAGGACAACAATCTTTTTTTGGAGACCAATGGCTTTCTCCTTGAAGTCCTTTCATGTACAACATTGTTGTTCAATGTCCTGCTGATAGTGGACTCATGAACATTTATAGTACTGTTAATGTCGGCCATAAATTTACTTTGATGCAATCTAGTCATGCATCCCTCTTAAACTGTCTGCAGTCCAAATTATGAGTCACTCGTGGTAGCATGCATACCACTCTCTTCCACCCACACCAGAGACGTACTCAGATATGAATAGAATGTAAGACTGATTTTAATACGGAAGTTGTACAAATATTTAAATGGAATTATTGGCTAGGTGCCAAGAATACGTAACACGTCTCCCATTGGATAAAGTAGAACAGCTTATTCTTCTGTGATATACAATATACTGTAATGTCCTTGCTTCCTTATTTATATTAAGCAATGTCAGCATGATTCACTTGTCACAAGACTCTGTCTGTCTGAGTCTTATGCCAGGAGATATATGTGTGGTACAGTTCAAACACCATCTTAAATCCTGGTTTTTGGATATCTTCATATATACTCCTAATAGTTCATAATCTTGTCCTTAACAGTACTGTGTCTTTACAAAAATAAGACACTGTTTTATACTTTTTTTGGACTGAAAAAAGCGCGCTAGGGCTTATTTTCAGGTAGGGCTTATTGTTGGAGAAACATGGTTGGAGTAAGTATACTCCCTTCCCCACCAAAAAAAATTAGACCCTCTTTCTCTGGAGAATCATACTTAGGCTAGGTTCACACACTGCATTTTTTTGACGCTGCGTTTTTGTGCGTTTTTTGCCGCAAAATGCACCCGCGGCAAAAACCGCGGCAAAAAACGCACGCATTTTTGCTCACTGCGTCTTTATGCGTTTTTTATCAGTGAACAAAAAAAAAAGGTCTGATGTCATTTCTTTCTTCAATATGTTCTTCATTCTCCACTAGTGTATGCAGGAGAGCAGACAGCTGTAGAACTACAAGGTTCAGCATACTCCATTCAATAGTGTATGCAGGAGAGCAGACAGCAGCTGCAGAACTACAAGGCTCAGCATGCTCCATCCAGGACTGTATGCTGGAGGGATAGTCAGGGGGAGCAGACCTACAAGGCTCAGCATCCACCATCCAATAGTGTATGCAGGAGAGCAGACAGCATCTGTCGAACTACAAGGCTCAGCATTCTCCATCCAATAGTGTATGCAGTAGAGCAGACAGCAGCTGTCGAACTACAAGGCTCAGCATCCTCCTTCCAGGACTGTATGCAGGATTTCTTTGCCACCTCAAACAAAAAAAATGACGTGGGCTTCGCCATATTTTTGTATGCTAGCCGGGTACAGCAGGCAGGTACGGGCTGCCCCCAACCCCCAGCTGCCTATTTGTACCCGGCTGAAAACCAAAAATATAGAGAAGCCCTTTTTTTTTTATTATTTCATGAATTTCATGAAATAATTTTAAAAAAAAAATGACGTGAGCTTCGGCTAATTTTTGTGTCCAGTCGCGGGTACAACTAGGCAGCTGGGGATTGGAATCCACAGTGCAGGGTGCCCATGCTTTCTGGGCACCCCCGCTGCGAATTGCAGTCCGCAGCCACCCCAGAAAATGGCGCTTTCATAGAAGCGCCATCTTCTGGCGCTGTATCCAACTCTTCCAGCTGCCCTGATGCCGGGTGGCTCGCTGGGTAATAATGGGGTTAGGGATAGCTGTATATTATCAGCTGGCCCTAAGCCCGAAATTCATGGTGTCACGCCAATATTAGGCATGGCCACCATGAATTTCTAGTAAAGATAAAAAAAACCACAACACACAGAAAAATATTTTTATTAGAAATAAAACACAACACAATTAGTGACTTCATCTTTATTGAAATAAAGAACCCCCCTCCGCAGTAATTCTGGGTCAGGGTCCCGCGCCGTCCAATCCGGATCCAATATCATCTGATCGGTTTGCTGGAAGGGAAAGCGATCAGATGATGTGTCAGGTTCAAGTGCCTGAATCACATCACACATCAGCTGATTGTATAAAAGCCGTTCATACAATCAGCAGATGCATCGGTGCAAAAAAAAAAATAAATAAATACTCACTTATGTGCTGATTACCGGCAGCTCCTAGAGCGAGTCTGATCCCGTCCGATCGCTGCAGGAGCTGCCGGTAATCAGGGATGAAGTCTCCTGACGCATCCGCTGATAGGTTAAACCGGCCGGCCGCTGGCGTCAGTGTCACCCCGAGACTTACGATCAGCTGATGCGTCAGGTGACTGAATCAAGTGATCCATCGCCAGGTCCTGCATCCTGCAGGCATACGTACCCGGGGAGACTGCACACACCCGGAGCGGCGGTACCGGGAGGAGGAGCTGGGAGCGGACATGGCACCGGGACCCTGAAGACAGGTGAGTATGACATTTTTTTTCTACTGTTCACTTTTGTTTTCGCAGCCGCTTCCACCTCCTGCCCGTACATGACGCCGCACGGCAGCTGACATACACAGGACGGGAGGTGGAAGCGGCGGTGACGGTACCGGGAGGATTCATGCTTCTGTGTTTACTGACAGAAGGAATCCTCTTCCTGTACATGTCACTTTACTACCCCCCTCCTGCGTTTATAGCTGCGTTTTTGGTCTTAGAAACGCACCAAAACGCACCTATTTGCGTTTCTCATTGCGTCTTTCAACATCCCATTGCACTCAATGGATGAAAAGCGCAGTGAAAAACGCGGGAATAATTGACATGCTGCGTTTTTGTGGCACCACAAAAACGCAGCTGAAAAAAAACGCTGTGTGCAGACAGCAAAAATGAAAACTCATAGACTTTGCTGGGGAAGCAAAGTCATGCAGTTTTCTGAGAAAAAAACGCACCCGAAAACTGCGCAAAAACGCCACGAAAAATGCACTGTGTGAACTTACCCTTAGTAGACTCCGGACGTCTGTGTGGCTCTCAGATCCACCTGCGATCTTCGGTGGATGCTTCCAGCAGGTATGCTTCACAGTGGTCCTCCTCTGATTCTGGCAAACACACTCATACATCAGATCGCACACACACACTTATATATGTATACACACACACATCTGGTCACACACAATCACACATCAGATTGCATTCCACCGCAGGTCCTTGCACTACGTCCCAGATTTCTCTGCTGGCCAGAAGCAATTGGCATCGATGTGACACAGTGTGTGTACGATCTGATGTGTGATTGTGTGTGTCATCTGATGTGTGCTTGTGTGTGTGTGTACAATCTGATGTTTTTGTGTGTGTACAATCTGATGTGTGTGTTAGTTTGTGTGTGTGCAATCTGATGTGTGTGGGTGTGCGATCTTATTGTGTGCAGGATCTGATGGGTGTGCGATCTCTTGTGTATGGGTGTGTGTTCTACTGCAGGTCCTACCGTTCGGGGTCTGGTAAGTATCATTGTGGGGTCTTCTTTCTCTCTTTTGCAGGTGTCTGCTTTCAATAATGAAGTGTCCTCCACAATTCTTTAACTGCATGGACACTTCATTATAGAACCAGAACTAGGGCTTATTTTTGGTGTAGTGCTTATATTAAAGCCTTACACCGAAAATGCTGAAAATTCCTGCTAGGGCATATTTTTTGGGGGAGGGCTTCGTTTTGGAAAAACAATGTAGCTAATGTGAAAGAAGCCTTTAGTTGCTTAGAGGTAACCTTGGGTCACTTTGTGACCTTATGGCCTACTATTCCAATTGCTCTTGGAATAATTTTTGTTGGTTGACTTCTCCTGAATGATTGTGGATGAATGAAGCACAAACTCTTTGGAGATGTATCCTTTTCCAGCCTGATAAGCATCAACAACTCTTCTTCTCTGGTCCTCAAAAATCTCATTTTTATTGCTATGACACACTTCTATAAATATGAATTGTGAAGATCACATTTTTATAGATCCATATTCTTTAAATAAAAATGGTTGCCCACTCACAACTCATGGTAATTTCATTTTCAAATTGTTAGCTAACTCTAGATTCCCATACTTATGCTACCCACAGACTTGTGATATTAGATCATTTTCCTCATTTACAAAATGACAGAGTCTAATATTTCCTCATTTGTTTAATTTGGTACTCTATAGCGGGCTTTACACGCTGCGATCATTTTCGCCTCCGTCGGTTGTGCGACACGGGCATATCGCTGCCCGTGTCGCACAACCTCGCTTACCCCCGTCACACGCACTTACCTGCCCTGCGACGTCGCTCTGGCCGGCGACCCGCCTCCTTCCTAAGGGGGCGGGTCGTGCGGCGTCACAGTGACGTCACACGGCAGGTGGCCAATAGAAGTGGAGGGGCGGAGATGAGTGGGACGTAAACATCCCGCCCACCTCCTTCCTTCCACATTGCCGATGGAGGCAGGTAAGGAGATGTTCCTCGCTCCTGCGGTGTCACACATAGCGATGTGTGCTGCTGCAGGAACGACGAACAACATCGCTAACATCCTGAAAACGATTTTTTGTTTCAGGACGACCTCTCCACGGCAAACAATTTTGCCCTCTTTTGCGATCGTTTAAGATCGCTCTTAAGTGTTACACGCTGCGATCTCGTTAATGACGCTGGATGTGCGTCACAAACAACGTGACAACGATATTGTAGAGTGTAAAGCCCGCTTATATCTATTCTTAAGACTTGTGTAAAAATCTGACGTATTTTTTGATCAAATTTATGGAAAAATATAGAAAATTTTCAATCACCATAGTATATTGTTTAACTTTACTTAAGGCCCCCTTCACACGTCCGTGAAAAACACGCACGTGTGTTACGGGCCGTTTTTTGGGTCCGTGTCCCGTTTTTGTGTCCGTTTTTATGGTCCGTGTGGCACCTGTGTGAATTGCGTATGCTAGCCGTGTTTGTGTGCAGAACGTCCGTGTGTGCGTGTGGAATTAACGTGTATGTGTACGTGGAATGTCCGTGTGGAATGTCCGTGTGTGTGATGCACAATGTCGTTTATAAATGTCGGCTGACAGCAGACAGAGTTGCGCGATGATAATGAACTCGGGTGAACTTCACCCGACTTCATCCTCATACCGCGGCTCTGTCTGTGTGCCGCGTACTGATTAGCGGTCACCTGTGAAGGATTCACAAGTGACCGCTAATCTCCCGAGTGACTGAAGTGTCCCCCCCTCTCTCATACTCACTGTTCCTCGATCCCCGGCGCCGCGCTGCACGGCATTCACACTGCTGCGGCGGCTTTTACTATTTTGAAAAAGCCGGCCGCTCATTAAACAATCTCCTATTCCCTGCTTTCCCCGCCCACCGGCGGCTGTGATTGGTTGCAGTGAGACACGCCCACCAGCTGTCACACTGCACCCAATCACAGCAGCCGGTGGGCGTGTCTATACTGTGCATTAAAATAAATAAATAAATAATTAAAAAAAACGGCATGCGGTCCCCCCCCATTTTAATACCAGCCAGATAAAGCCATACGGCTGAAGGCTGGTATTCTCAGGATGGGGAGCTCCACGTTATGGGGAGCCCCCCACCCTAACAATATCAGTCAGCAGCCGCCCAGAATTGCCGCATACATTATATGCGACAGTTCTGGGGCTGTACCCGGCTCTTCCCGATTTGCCCTGGTGCTTTGGCAAATCGGGGTAATAAGGAGTTATTGGCAGCCCATAGCTGCCAATAAGTCCTAGATTAATTATGTCAGGCGTCTATGAGACACCTTCCATGATTAATCTGTAAATTACAGTAAAAAAACACACACACACCAGAAAAAATCCTTTATTAGAAATAAAAAACACACACAAATTCCCTCATTACCAATTTATTAACCCCGACAAACCCTCCATGTCCGGCGTACTCCAGGATGGTCCAGCGTCGCATCCAGCGCTGCTGCATGGAGGTGACAGGAGCTGCAGAAGACACCGCCGCTCCGGTCACCTCCACGCAGCTAATGAGGTGAGTAGCGCGATCAGCTGCTGTCAGTCAGGTAACTCGCGGCCACCGCTGGATCTAGCGGTGGCCGCGGGTAACCTCAGTGACAGCAGCTGATCGCGCTACTCACCTCATTAGCTGCGTGGAGGTGACCGGAGCGGCGGTGTCTTCTGCTGCTCCTGTCACCTGCATGCAGCAGAGCTGGACGCGACGCTGGAGGTCCGTGGAGTACGCCGGACATGGAGGGTTTGTTGGGGTTAATAAATTGGTAATGAGGGAATTTGTGTGTGTTTTTTATTTCTAATAAAGGATTTTTCTGGTGTGTGTGTGTTTTTTTACTGCCACTTACAGATTAATCATGGAAGGTGTCTCATAGACGCCTGACATGATTAATCTAGGACTTATTGGCAGCTATGGGCTGCCAATAACTCCTTATTACCCCGATTTGCCAACGCACCAGGGTAAATCGGGAAGAGCCGGGTACAGCCCCAGAACTGTCGCATATAATGTATGCGGCAATTCTGGGCGGCTGCTGACTGATATTGTTAGGGTGGGCGGCTCCCCATAACGTGGAGCTCCCCATCCTGAGAATACCAGCCTTCAGCCGTATGGCTTTATCTGGCTGGTATTAAAATGGGGGGGGACCGCACGCCGTTTTTTTTAATTATTTATTTATTTATTTTAATGCACAGTATAGACACGCCCACCGGCTGCTGTGATTGGGTGCAGTGTGACAGCTGTCACTCAGCGTGGTGGGCGTGTCTCACTGCAACCAATCACAGCCGCCGGTGGGCGGGGAAAGCAGGGAATAGGAGATTGTTTAATGAGCGGCCGGCTTTTTCAAAATAGTAAAAGCCGCCGCAGCAGTGTGAATGCCGTGCAGCGCTGCGCCGGAGATCGGGGAACGGTAAGTATGAGAGAGGGCTGGAAACTGACCGACAGACTGTGAGAGAGGGACAGACAGACAGAGAGACCGACAGAGAGACAGAGAGACCGACCGACGGACTCAGGGAGATTGACCGACATACACAGAAATAGAAAGAATAGCCGACATCACTAGAAATAAAAACACCAAACGGACACGAACTATAGGTAGATGCATACGTGTTTACTAACGTGTGTGCACATACCCATAGACTTTCATTGTGTCCACGTGTGCGTGCTCCATGCAGATAACGGACATGCATCCGTGCAAAACGCATACACATACGGATCACGGACACGCACACACGGACATAATGAAATAACGGACGTGTGACCACAATCATAGATTAACATTGGTGCACGTTTGGCCGTGTCTCCGGTATATACGGAAACGGACCAAACACGCACGTGTTTCACGGACGTGTGAAGGGGGCCTTAGACAAATTTATGAAGAAAAAAAAGAAAATACATTCTTCCTTTATAATCCATCAGTAACTTGACAAAACAACAAATTAGATGATTTGATTTTTATTTGATCACCCTGAAAATGTACTAAATCTTATCACATAGTTATTTCTCTGGAAATGAATCACATACTAAGGATGAGCAAATTAAGTTTGTTTACAATTTTCCAACATTTGCAGATTCAAGAGAATCAGATTTCTGGGGAATTTTAATCTGCCACCTTTTTACTGGATTGTTTCGGGTCGTGAATGGGATAAGAAACATCCGTAAAATGTCACACTCACCCCAACTCCCTCCACTATCTCCTCTGCCGCTGCTCTTCTATGGTTTTCCACAGACTTACATTCATAGACTTACCTGAACACACATCCATTTACTATGTTTAGGGGTTGGGGGACCTCAGAACATAATCATTGGCATTATTTTAAAGAGGACCAACCACCATGATTTTCCTATATAAAGTAAAGCCAGTGCTATACTAGCGCTATCATGCGGATTCTATACATACCTTTAGTTGTGAGATCGGATGTATAGTTTCTGAAATATTGGCAAGTAAAGTCTGTGAAATACACTGTTATTTGATTGATAGCAGCTACAGAATATCTAATAGGTGGGTCGAGTTTGCTAGGTATTCCTACCCCTGTCTGTTACGAACCGGCGCCGCTATAGCCGCAAGCAGCCTGCAGCGGTTCGTGTTGCGCCCAGGCGCCGGCTGCCGTTCTTGGCCGTGCCTCGGGTCGTCCAGTTGGCTGTTCCTTCCACCACGTCTAAGTGTGGAGAGGCGGCTAATGCGCATGCGTGCGCCGATTTACCCCAGCTAGAGTTTAAGCCCGGTGTTTTGCCTAGTGAGCATGCTCAGCCTGATTGTGTTATGTCTGAGACTAAGTCCTCAGTTCAGGCTACTGAGCATGCTCCCACAATTAACCCTAACAGCCTCTTTGCACAGGTACTTGGACTTCGTGCTGTGTCTAAGTTCTGGGATGTGCCTACTGAGCATGCTCAAACTGATAGTCTGCTTTCTGAGCCTGTTGCTCAGGCTACTGGGCATGCTCAGGCACTTAGTGCACCAGAGGCTAGGTCCGGTAAGGACCTCACTAAGCATGTCCGTGAGGTGGCAGGCCCTGATAGGGCAGAGGGTGTCAGGTGTCCTGATGACGTGGCAACTCCGGACTGGCTCGCAGAGTCCCGCCCCTATGATCTGGCACCTCAGTATTGGTCGTCAGACGATGACTGGTGAAGTGTTTGGGGCGTGGCTGCCATGAGGTCATCAATGACATGCGGTTCCAGATAGGTCGCATGTGACGTTACTGATGACATGTCACTCTGCTATTGGACCTTGGTGGTTCCACCCTGGGTTTGGGGCGGACCCAGGTTATAAAAGGGGCTGGAGACAACATGGAGGTGCGCAGTCTTCACTTTTGCTCAGTCTGAGCACACCTCCATGTTAGAGCCTCATTGCGGCATAAGCCTATGTTGGGAAGCGGTAGGTAGGGTTAGGCGAACGGTGCCTGTCACGCCAAGATTCGTGGCTCAGCACATCAGGGTCAGGCGCCGTGCTTCCCTCCTGCCGTTCCAGTCTTGCTATAGCAGCCCAGTGGCGTTAACTGGGCTGCAGCTGCTGTGCTTCCTGTCCGATTGTGCCCCCTACGCACACGGACAACGCACCTGCTGCGCCACCTGTCTGATTGTGCCCCCTACGCACACGGACAATGCACCTGCTGCGCCACCTGTCCGATTGTGCCCCGTACGCACACGGACAACGCACCTTCTGCGCCACCTGTCCGGTTGTGCCCCCTACGCGCACGGACAGCGTACTCCAGGACCCCTGTGGAGTTAACAGGGTGTTCCTTATCCTCCTCGGCTTCCCGGTCAACGCTACTGGTGTACCCATCTGGCCTGACGTGTCCTACACACACGTGGCCAGTCGAGAGGTGGCCAGAAACACTAATCGGAGGACCGCTCGGCCTGACGTGTCCTACACACGTGGCCGACAGGGCGCTTTCGTGGCAGTCTTCCGGTCAACGCTACCTGGTTACCACCCGGCCTGACGTGTTTCCTGCACACGTGGTTGGTGTAGCGCTAGGTGCACCAAAACGCTAATCGGGTTGTCGTCCGGTCTGACGTGTCCCAACACACGTGACCGGTTCCCAGAGTTCCTGGGTTATCTCAGAGCCATTCAGCTCTATAGTCTCCGCCTAACCCTCAGGTGCCAGCAGCTCCTTTGTCATCTGGAGCACGGTGGGCCCCGACTGGCGATTAGGATATATACCCCCTGGTCCTAATCTGCCGGCCCCCCGTAACACTGTCTGCCTGCCTGTCCTTTCTCCCCTGTCTCTGTTATTACTAGGGGAGGAAGGTTGGAGGAAATTCAGGGGGGAAGAAGGACAGGCAGGCAGACAGGGGCGGGAATAACTAGCGAAACCCGACCCACCTATTAGATATTCTGTAGCTGCTATTAATCAAATAACAGTGCATTTCACAAACTTTACTTGCCTATATTTCAGAAACTATACATCCGATCTCACAACTAAAGGTATGTATAGAATCAGCATGATAGTGCCAGTACAGAACTAACTTTAGTTTATATATGAAATTCTTGGTGGTTGGTCCTCTTTAATAGTGAATTGGGTTTATTCGATTTCCATCAAATACATTTCCAGCCAAATTTGAATTTGGTCAAATTTGCTCATGTTTAGTGCACACCGTAAAATACAAACAAGACAATAGCAATAGGCTTTCTGAAATTACAAAACAAATTTAGGGTGGAATGGCTCCTTCTATACTGTTCCTATTAAATTTAGTTAACTCAAAATGAGTTGAATAAGATGACCAGCTTAGAAAAAACAAACAGTGCGTGATATATGCAGTAAAGTGTATAGTCACCTGTATTCTCCTCTGTTGTTGATTATCCTTTCCATTGGACAATAAGGGGCTCCAGTTTCCAGGACTATAATCTCAATTTGTTTGGATGTGATTCCATAAGACGAGTTTACTTGACATTCCCAAACACCTGAAGACTCCACATCAACACTGGGCAGGATGAGGTCACTGCAAAAAAATCACCGATACAAGTCAGAATTTTATCAAAAGTAGTTGAGGACATAGTTATAAGAGGGATTTTTTTGTTGCCCAATGGGTCCAAGTTTCATGTACAACCAGTCACCTAAATATAATCTATCAATCCTAGATCTGTCAATGAGAATGTATGGCTTGAAATGTATAGATGAGTAAGTCATCCCTTGGGTCTGGAAGAGTTAGCAGCCTCCTTGCTTAGTTTGAAGGCAATAAGCACCTCAATGTCCTGAAGTTCAAGCTGTTTCGGTGTTTGAATTAGTAGGCCACTATACAGCTGTTATTTGATCACTGTCTGGCCATATATTGTGTTTGGATCTCTTACACATACACTCATCTTTCTTTGTAGCACATAAACAAAAGCAGTAGCAGCATAGAGGATTTACAGGAGTACTGAGCGGTGTGGCTGTGCATCCAGCACTAAAGGGAAATACATTTGCTGAAAGCTGCGGCTCCATCAGCCGGTATCTGCTTGATCTTTCACTTTGCTTTTCCATCCTCTTCACCATCCTCTCTCCATAGAGTATGATAGGTGGTATAACTCTTCTTGCTACCAACAGCTTCACATTTAAGGTGCACCTGAAATGTGTAAATGTTGGTATCAAGCATGTTTTAGCTATGTCATCCGTTTGTATATAAATGAAGAAGATTACAAGTTTGTGGACCCGGATTCCTTTTCATTCTTTGTTAAACACGTCCAGAAGGGGCGGGGCCACAGCCAAAAGAAAAATGTTTTTTCCTGTTATCAGCTTTGTTGGCTGAGGCCCCGCCCCTTCTGGTCACATGGGTATGACCTCAGCACAGGTCCTGCGAGACAAAAATTAAATCGATTGTATAATACTTATGCTAATTCTAACAGGGGGAGGGAATAACTATGAAATATCCCCCCCAGATATTATCTGATCCTCAGCTGCTGTCACTCAAAAAGCTGAAATTATAAACTTTACTTTCTTGGATTGGAAAACCTAAACATCCGAGCTGACCACTACAGGTGTGTATAGAATCAGCCTAATAGTGCCAGTATAGCACTGGCTTTAGGTTATATACAAAAATCCTGGTGATTGGTTCCCTTTAAGGAAGATGTGAGTCCAGTGTTGGCCTAATGTGGGGGCCCTGTGAAGGAAGGGTGCTGCTCAGCTGGGAACACAGAAGATGAACGCAGCCTTAGGAAAAGGTTTTGAAAGGGATCACAGACTATTATTTGGACGCAGGTGTGTCCCTGCTGTTTTCCGCCCACATGTAAAGTGCAGCTGCCCAAAACCAATAAGGATGTAAAATATAAATCTAGCGCAATCACATGGAATATTAAAAAGTTGTCTTCTTTATTGATAGTTTTTCATAAAATCCAAAAGGTACATGCAGCATAAAAATAAAGGATGCCCAGGTCAGAGCGACGCGTTTCAACAAACTGTCTTAATCATGGTCTGAACCAAGACTGACCAAATCCTTCTTAAGGAAGGATTTGGTCAGTCTTGGTTCAGACCATGATTAAGACAGTTTGTTAATATTCCATGTGATTGCGCTGGATTTATATTTTATATCTATTTGGAGACTTCTGACCATCCGTGCGCTGTTCATCCACCACAGGACGATTATGGGACTGCAGCAGGCTTGGTGAGCTGATATTACCTATTTTTGCAATAAGGATGTACCTATGTATGAGATAGAAAAAAACATGAAGTGTGCGTCCTGCTGCCCTGTGTTCTGTGTTTTGACAAACAAAGACTTCTTGTTTTTATCACGATGTCTGGTGTCCTTATCATGAAGGCAAATGTCCTGGTGTTGTGCAGAATGAGACAGGACTGAATGTGAAAGTGATCATAGTGGCAACGTCAGCTTACGCACAAATCCAGAACTTTCACTTTGCTGTAATGTGCCAGGGTGCTCAATATACAACACTCGCCCCCATGGCTACCACCCTGTGCCATGTTACATTTGGCTTAGTCGTCAGGATGCGAGTGGCTCCCATGAAGAAAAAAGAGAGGACCCATGGTGTGTACAAGATGGCACCTGAAATTCAACTACCTACGATACTGTGGCGCCCCTGAGGCTTCCGTCGCCACAGGTCATTGCACCCCATCAGCGGTGTGATGCCCCATTCTGGGTGAGGAAGGGAGTGAACACCGGTCCCCTGGTAAATCCACACTACACCCATTGCTAGGAACACACTGGGACCAAGGATAGTGGCAGAAAACCTCCCATGCTGCATGCTGGGAGGGGTCGTAAGACCCATCCCTGCTCCCATAGGGTGGTAGCTTAGCAACCAGGGGGTGGGAAGAGCCAGCCGAGTGTAGAGCAGAGAGGAAGGTCAGAGTTTCAGTTGACCTCAGAGAGTGAGAGAGTGAGGAGCCAGCATGTAGTTGGAGAAGAAGAACGAGAGAAAGGAGGGAGGAGGAGGCCTGCTGGAGGCAGGCAAGGAGGAAAGAAAGAAAGAAAGAAGGAAAGAAAGCTCCAAGTCAGACAGGAGCAGAGAAACAGAAGGAGACGCTTCCTGGTGAAGATCCTGGGACCCAGAGGTCCAGGTGACACCACGTAGGAGACAGAAGGAGTCGCAGGACCACGGGCAGTCTGTATAGCTGTCGGGGAAGTTTAGAGCTACGGTGGCCTGTTCCACAATAACATCGGTGGAGGGATCAAGCTGCGACAGGGGACGGTCCCTAGAGACTGGAGGAGTGCAAAGATCATCTCCAAACAGTAAAAACCGAGGCCCAGGGAACGTTGTAGACTCCCCGGGCCAGAACCCATAGCAGAACTTCCAGAAAAGGGGTAATCAGCCGACAGGTGACCCCCCAGCCTGGAGGCTGTAGTGGAGGCCAAGCCAGGTTTATCCTACTAAAGGCAAGGCTAAGGAAGACAGCAGAAGAAAGAGACACTAAGAGAAGGGTACCGGCTTTCACTCTCAGAATCACCCAGAAACGGCGGAGGTCCCTGACAGTGGTCCCAGCAGCCCAAGGGTCCCTACAGCGCTGTGACAAGAAGTGTGAGTAAAGAACTTGAACTGCACCCTTGAAGTGGTCTCTGTTATTTCAGCTGCATTGACATTCACAAGCACCAACTGTGCCCCGGGCATTGCTCCACCTGTGGGGAGCAGTACCACCATTGCTGCCATAACATCATCCCGGTGGCCTCACACAGCAGCGGCGGCTTAATAGCCGCATACCACAGGTGGCGTCACGAACACAACTTTATTCATCGAGCCACATATACACCCACCAGGGCCATGGAGCCGGGCCCAGCCACCACTGACTACCACCGGACTAGTCCGGCCCGGCACCGGGTGTCCCATAGCCCTGGGGTGGGCGAGTCAACTTTGGCGTCACAAACAGGATTACGTGCCCGGTTCCACCGGGTACTGTGCGCCTGAAGAATTGTGAAATAGCCTGCGCTTCATTGTGAAAACTGCCGCCATTAGCGCTGCAAAGAGCGAGAAGAAGGGGGGCGTGCCAGAAGAAAGGGCGCGAAGAGAAGCCCCGCCCCCTTGGTCTTGGCAAAAAGAGCGCGAAGCGGTGCCCGCCATGGAAGGCGGAGGAAGAAGCAATGGCGACTAGACAAGCTGGCCGGCTGGCAGAAAGAGTTTAAAAGCCAGACCAGCAGATAAAGAAAATGTACCTTATCGCAAGCGGAGTGATGCCGGCCGTGATGGGCTGGGCGCCAGTCTGGTGCCAGATACTAGTGCAGCCTCCGGCCCTGCCTCCAAGAAGGGAAAGGGTGCAGCCGAGTGGCGTGGTCGAGCACCCGAGCAGTGTTCCAGTCAGCATTCCCCAGGTCGGCAGCATGGCGGAGGAGCTGCAGCAAAGTGCACCAGGGACCGGAAGAATGGATCCTGAGCTGAACTTGCTCCGGGAGGAGATGCGAATCCTGGCCCGGAGGCTGAGCAACGTGGAAGTAGAGGCGGCCGGCAGAGAGAAACACCGCTGGTGCCGGAGGGCCTGGGTCAGTGGATGGATGCCGCGGAGCAGCAGCAGGGTGAGCAAAATGAACCCCCGACCCGTCCGGACCCATGGCCCCGCCAAACGCCATCGCCTAGCCCCTTCCCCGACCCACTGGCCTTACCCGCCAGCCCCGCTGACGCCCGGTGGGGCACCGGAGGCCTGCCGGAGACCCCCGCAGACGGCGCCTGGAGTGGGGTGGACCCCGAACAGTTAGCCCTACCGAGTCCCCCTGTGAGCCTCCTGGGAATGACATCCCCGGGAGTGAATTGGGATGCAGCGCCCATTGAAAGTGGGGGACTTCAGCAGCCATTGCGCCCCCGGGAGACTCCCCTAGCAACCGAGCTGACATGCCGGAGACTGGTGGTGGAGTACCAGAGGGAGCGGGAGGTCCGGGAGGAGAAGCGGAAGGCCAAAGAAGCCGCTAATCTGGCCTCCAAGGAACAGGTCAGGAAGGCCCTGAAGGGATCTGAGGGCCCAGTGAGACAGGGCCTAGTAGTCGACTTCTGTCAAAATGGCGGCTGGGGCTTCATCAGGGAGCCCGGTCTGGGCAAGGACGTATTTGTGGCTCGACGCGACATTGAGGAGCACCTGCCCAGAGGTCACCCGGGGAGAGATGCTAAATCGGGTGATGTTGTGGAGTACACACGGCTGATGGGGAGCCGTGGCTGGTATGCGCTGCATGTGCGTATCCTAAGGGAAGAAGCGGCCCCAGAAGAACCAGAGTGGCGCCGCACGATGCAAGGGCACAGCATCTCCCCTAGTAGCAGCACTACCTCAAGGCAGGCCCAAGCCGCAGAACTGAGCAGCGGGCCTGCAACAGCCACGCAAGAAACACAGACCCGAATCTCCATAGCTTGTGTGATGCAAGGAGCACGGCCAAAGCAGGGCCCCAAAGACCACAGTAACAGCCCCCTGCAGACGAGCAGCCCTCTGCAGCAATGCCGTATGGCACCAGCAAGCAGCCCCACTCCAATCCAGGCGGTAGAGCAGCGCCGAAGGTCAGGGACCAGCGCCCAGGGAACCCAGACGATGATCTCGTCGGCATACCTGCTGCCAGGAGCAATGCCGGAGTGGGACCCCCGCATCTACCCTGTTACATCTCGTGGCTCTCCTGAGGCAAGGACTGAGGCAGTCTCCCATTCCTTGCCTGCCACGAGCACTCCTGCTCAGCAGCGCCGAAGGTCTGCCAGACTGCGCAGTGTGCAGGAGATACCTTCTCAGAGAGGCAGCAGAAGGGTGACACCTAGTGGTTCTCCTGTTACAAGGAGTGAAGCGGTCTCCCATTCCTGGCCTGCCGCAGACTCTCCTGCTCAGCGGCCCCGAAGGTCTGCGAGGCTGCGCAATGTGCAGAGGTTTACTGCTCAGGGAAGCAGTGAGATTCCCGTTATCTCTGCACATTGTGAGACCGAGGATCCCGCCTCTATTTCCCAGAGGCAGGAGGGTGAGCATGTGCAATGCGTGGTGGGTCCTGATTCGCTCACTGACGTCACACGGCTTGATGACAAGGCTGGTGACGTGGTGAATCCTGACTGGCCAGGCTGGGACGTCGTGGACCCTGATTGGGTCAAGTCCGTCATCTCCGCCTCGCGCCCGCCCTCGGGTGGAGCTGCACCTCCTTAAAAGCTCCCCCTGCCATCATGGCGGCGCGTGACCGTCCTTCTATGTTTGGATGTCTGGCAGCGTGCTGCCACGCCACTGCTCAGGCATTACTGTCTCTTGTGGGCTTGGCCCTTGCTGCTCCGGCAGTACCTCGTTTGCAGGCCGTGTTCCTGCCTTGCTGCTCCGGCAGTACCCCCGTCAACAGGCCGTGTTCCTGTCCCAGGTGAGCTCCTCAAGTCTCCATTGGACTCACCTGGTTATTGAAAGCACACGTGCGTGGGCACCTCTGTGCTACCCTCGTGCCATATTCTCGTGACTTCCACTGGCACACGTGCGTGGGCACCTCTGTGCTTCCCTGTGCAACAGGTACACCGAGCCGTGAGATCTGTGCCATACAATCCTCAGGGGTTAGGGCAGATCAGTGTACATAGATCGTCTGTGACATTCCAGACGATCGCTAGCAGCAACCCGCTCACTCTTCACCCACCATAGCGGCGGTCCCTTACACCGCTCAGTGGACCTTGACCGGCGGAAGCAGTCCATTTCCCATCTTGGCACGCTTCCCCGGGTCCCCCTCGTAACATTACGGTCGCGCCAAAGGTCTGGCTATGGCTGAAGAGCAGCAGCAGTTGCTGCGTTATGTGCAGCAGTTGGAGTCACGATTGGCAGCAGTGGAGCAGTCTTCCTCCGATAAGACTACTCTGACGACAGTCGCCACCCAGGCGGCTACCCAGGCTGTGCTATTGGGCGGAAGGTCTCCTCGCCTTGCGCTTCCAGAGCGCTTTAGCGGCAACAGCTCTGAGTGCCGTGGGTTTATAAACCAGGTTACCACCTACTTAGAGCTGTCCGCGACTCTTTACGCTACCAAGAAGGCGAAGGTAGCCTTCGTCCAGTCCCTGCTCACAGGGAGAGCGCTGAAGTGGTCCACGCCGTTGTGGGAGCGCGGAGATCGTGTGGTGAATAACTTAGCAGCTTATCTTGGGGCCATGAGAATGGTGTTCCTCGGGCCTCAAGTCACCCACGATTCCGCGCTGCGCCTCCTATGACTTCGGCAAGGGTCTGCTTCAGTCGGGGACTTTGCTGTACACTTTAGGACACTGGCCGCAGAGCTGGACTGGCCGGATAAGGTCCTTGTCCCTGTGTTTTGGGAGGGCCTGGCAGGGTTTGTCAAAGACGCACTGGCCACACGTGAGGTGCCTGCCACTTTAGAGTCCTTGATTCAGGTTGCCTCTCGCATAGACATCCGCCAGGCGGAGCGAAGGCTCGAGGTCTCTTCAGCACCCACGTCTTCTCGGCCTAAAAAGCGTCTGACTCCCATCTTCCATCAGACAGGTCCCCCAGCCAGTCCTGTAGGCGACTCCGTGGAGTCAATGGAAGTGTCCAAGGTGGTCTCCTCTGCCCCAGGTTCTCGGTCTTGTGTCATCTGCTTTTCCTGTGGGCAGAGGGGACACATAGCTACCCTATGTCCCAAACCGTCGGGAAAAGACAGCGTCTAGTTTCTATCAGAGGGGGGACTCTAGACGCTACTTCTCCCTCTAGGTTGACTATCAGCGCCCAGTTGCAGTTCGGCACTACTCTCTTCTCTGCCCTGGCTTGCTTGGACTCAGGCGCTGAAGGCAATTTCATCTCGACCTCCCTGGCAACCCGATACTCAGTTCCCCTGGTTCTGTTGCCCAAGCCACTCAGGGTCCGGGTAGTCGACGGGTCCATACTACTCGATCCTATCACCCAGATCACCATCCCTCTCAGGATGGATGTACCACCGGGACACCATGAGCAGGTGTCCTTCCTGGTGCTTCCAGGGGGGACGGATGAGATCCTACTGGGGCTTCCCTGGTTGAGACAGCATGCTCCTATACTCAACTGGGCAACAGGGGAGATCTCATCCTGGGCAGGATCCTGTAGAGAGCACCTTGTGACTACCGAACCACCCGCTATCATTAGGTTGGTTAGGTCCTCAGGGAATACTAAGGGGCCGGGTTTACCGACACCTTATGAGGCCTACAGGGATGTCTTTTCCAAAAGGGCCGCAGATACTCTTCCTCCCCACCGGCCATATGATTGCCGAATAGACCTGAAGCCAGGCTCCGAGCCCCCTAGGGGCAGAGTGTATCCACTCTCTGCTCCAGAGACGGAGGCTATGTCCAAATATATTCAGGACAGCCTGGCGAAGGGGTTCATTCGCAAGTCTATTTCACCGGCTGGTGCAGGGTTCTTTTTTGTGCAGAAGAAGGAAGGGGATCTGCGCCCCTGTATCGATTACAGGGGATTAAATGCAATCACAATCAAGAACAAATACCCTTTGCCCCTCATTACTGAGCTATTTGATCGATTCCGCGGGGCAAAGGTCTTCACAAAGCTGGATCTACGCGGGGCGTATAATCTAGTGCGAGTCCGAAAGGGCGATGAGTGGAAGACCGCCTTTAACACCAGGGACGGTCACTACGAGTATCTAGTAATGCCCTTCGGACTCTGCAATGCCCCCGCCGTATTTCAAGACTTTGTGAATGACATTTTCCGGGATTTGTATCTTTCCTTGGTTGCATACCTGGATGACATTCTTATCTTCTCCCCCGATCTTACCACCCATCGGAGGGATGTCATCCGAGTACTTAAGAGGCTCCGCACCCATTCGTTATATGCTAAGCTGGAAAAGTGCGTTTTTGAACAGGAATCCTTGCCGTTCCTGGGGTACATAGTGTCCAGTCAGGGGTTAGCAATGGATCCGGGGAAGTTGGAGACAGTGATGAACTGGCCTGAGCCCCGCTCGCTGAAGGCGATCCAGCGATTCTTGGGGTTTATCAATTATTATCGCCAGTTCATTCCCAACTTCTCGACGGTGGCAGCACCCATCATTGCCCTTACCCGCAAGGGCGCTAATCCCAAAGCATGGACACGGGAAACGGTAGAGGCATTTCACACTCTCAAAACTCACTTCTCCAGAGCTCCCATCCTTAATCGTCCAGACATCTCCAAACCCTTCCTACTGGAGGTAGACGCCTCTTCGGTCGGTGCAGGTGCAGTCCTGTACCAGAAAAACGAACGAGGAAGGAAACATCCGTGTTTCTTTTTCTCCAAGACCTTTTCTCCGGCCGAGAGGAACTACTCCATAGGGGATAGGGAGTTACTGGCGATGAAACTAGCATTCCAGGAATGCATCTCCTGGAGGGTGCGAAGCATCCATTTGAGGTTTTTTCTGACCACAAAAACCTCACATACCTCCAGACAGCACAACGCCTGAACCCAAGGCAGGCCCGTTGGTCTTTATTCTTCTCCCGGTTCCGCTTTATTATCCGCCACCTGGCCGGTGAGAAGAACGTACGGGCCGATGCCTTGTCACGTTGTATGGTTGTGTTGGAGGAGGACGAGGAGGAGCCTCGTCTTATACTACCCCCGGACAGCTTGAGGATGGTCACTCCCACTTCTTTGGACCAGGTGCCACCTGGCAAAACCCTCGTTCCCCCTGAACTACGGAACGAGGTGCTATCGTGGGCCCATGCCTCCAAGGTCGGGGGTCACTTCGGGGTCAAAAGGACCAGAGACCTGGTGACCAGGCATTATTGGTGGCCGAGACTACCCCAGGACATACAGGAATATGTGGGAGCCTGTATGTCGTGTGCTCGGAATAAGCCGTCCCGGCAGAGACTGGCAGGTCTTCTTCACCCACTGCCAGTGCCGGATCGTCCCTGGGAAGTGGTAGGGATGGACTTCCTGGGAGATCTGCCCAAGTCAGCAGGGCACAGGGTCGTATGGGTCATCACGGACCACTTCTCTAAAATGGTCCACTTGGTGCCTCTCCCACAACTCCCGACGTCACGTGCTCTCACCACCTTGTTCATTCGGCATGTATTTAGGTTGCATGGCATGCCTGACAAGGTGGTGAGCGACCGGGGTCCCCAGTTCGCGTCTCGCTTCTGGAGAAAGCTCTGTAAGCTCCTGCAGATAGAGCTGAACATCTCCTCCGCATACCATCCCGAGACCAATGGACTAGTGGAGAGGACTAATCAGACCTTGGTAACTTACCTCCGCCATTTTATATCCGCGCACCACGACAACTGGGCTAACCTCCTTCCTTGGGCCGAATTTGCCATTAACAATTCGGTCCATGAATCCTCTGGCCAGACTCCGTTCCTACTCAATAACGGACAACATCCCAGAATCCCGGTTCCCATGCCCATTACGTCACCCGATACTAGAGTGGAGGATTGGGCGACCAAGGCCCGGGAGATCTGGGATGACACCCAAGAGGCTCTTAAAAGGGCCAAAGACCGGATGGTGACAACGGCTGATGTTCGCCGCCGCCCTGCACCATCCTTCGCCCCTGGTGACCTAGTATGGCTGTCCTCTAAGAATATTAACCTACGGGTACAGGCAGCCAAATTCGCCCCTAGGTATCTGGGTCCGTTTAAAGTACTACAGCAGGTAAACCCAGTGGCATATCGACTCCAGCTCCCTCCACGCTGGGCTATAGCCAACACCTTTCACGTGTCCCTCCTGAAACCCGTACGACTTAATAAATTCTCGGGGTCCCTGCCGGCTCAAACCGACTCCCCGTCCGACGACCCTGAGGTGGCAAAACTTGTGGAGACAAAAGTCATACAGGGCAAGAGGTACTACCTCATGGAGTGGGCCGGCCGTGGTCCGGAGCATAGATCCTGGGAGTTGGAGGATCATATCCGCGCCCCGGGTTTGATAGTTTGATAGCGGCCTTCGAGCACGGACAGGGGGGGGGGCCTAGACGGGGGGGTAATGTTACATCTCGTGGCTCTCCTGAGGCAAGGACTGAGGCAGTCTCCCATTCCTTGCCTGCCACGAGCACTCCTGCTCAGCAGCGCCGAAGGTCTGCCAGACTGCGCAGTGTGCAGGAGATACCTTCTCAGAGAGGCAGCAGAAGGGTGACACCTAGTGGTTCTCCTGTTACAAGGAGTGAAGCGGTCTCCCCTTCCTGGCCTGCCGCAGACTCTCCTGCTCAGCGGCCCCGAAGGTCTGCGAGGCTGCGCAATGTGCAGAGGTTTACTGCTCAGGGAAGCAGTGAGATTCCCGTTATCTCTGCACATTGTGAGACCGAGGATCCCGCCTCTATTTCCCAGAGGCAAGAGGGTGAGCATGTGCAATGCGTGGTGGGTCCTGATTCGCTCACTGACGTCACACGGCTTGATGACAAGGCTGGTGACGTGGTGAATCCTGACTGGCCAGGCTGGGACGTCGTGGACCCTGATTGGGTCAAGTCCGTCATCTCCGCCTCGCGCCCGCCCTCGGGTGGAGCTGCACCTCCTTAAAAGCTCCCCCTGCCATCATGGCGGCACGCGACCGTCCTATGTTTGGATGTCTGGCAGCGTGCTGCCACGCCACTGCTCAGGCATTACTGTCTCTTGTGGGCTTGGCCCTTGCTGCTCCGGCAGTACCTCGTTTGCAGGCCGTGTTCCTGCCTTGCTGCTCCGGCAGTACCCCCGTCAACAGGCCGTGTTCCTGTCCCAGGTGAGCTCCTCAAGTCTCCATTGGACTCACCTGGTTATTGAAAGCACACGTGCGTGGGCACCTCTGTGCTACCCTCGTGCCATATTCTCGTGACTTCCACTGGCACACGTGCGTGGGCACCTCTGTGCTTCCCCGTGCAACAGGTACACCGAGCCGTGAGATCTGTGCCATACAACCCTCAGGGGTTAGGGCAGATCGGTGTACATAGATCGTCTGTGACATTCCAGACGATCGCTAGCAGCAACCCGCTCACTCTTCACCCACCATAGCGGCGGTCCCTTACACCGCACAGTGGACCTTGACCGGCGGAAGCAGTCCATTTCCTATCTTGGCACGCTTCCCCGGGTCCCCCTCGTAACATACCCTCGTGAGTAAGGATGAAGAGATGCTGAACTGTATATAGCCCCTGTCTGCCCCTCATTCTTTGTGAAGATGTCCCTTATGTGCTGCCCTAATGTTCTTTTCGAAGATGACACGCTTTCCTGCTGTACTGCCCCTCATGCTTTTCGAAGATGTCACCCCCATGTTTATATGTACCGGGCCACGGAACTGGAATGTGGTCCCCGGTGAATGTTTTTGTGTCATGTCTTACCAGGCCACTGGACTTAGTGGCTGGTATGTTGTTTATGTGTCTTACGTTTGAAATGAAGCTGAACGAACTGTCGGGCTACTGGACTTGTTGTAGCCGAAAATGTATATAGTTGCACCCGTTGTGCCCCCTACCAGAATTATGGGGGATGTGCCCAAACTGTGCAATAGACTGAAAGTGCACACTTAGATGTTTCTTTATAAGAAGTTTGCAACGTTCAAGTGCCTATGCCTCCCATAAAGGGAAGAAATGTTTTATTGTTTTATGTTATGCATAACAAAAATGTTTTTGCAGTTTCTCTCACATGTTTTGTTGTCTTTTCAGCCCGAGGACGTGCTGGGATTCGCTGTGGGGGAGTGTGGCGCCCCTGAGGCTTCCGTCGCCACAGGTCATTGCACCCCATCAGCGGTGTGATGCCCCATTCTGGATGAGGAAGGGAGTGAACACCGGTCCCCTGGTAAATCCACACTACACCCATTGCTAGGAACACACTGGGACCAAGGATAGTGGCAGAAAACCTCCCATGCTGCATGCTGGGAGGCTTCGTAAGACCCATCCCTGCTCCCATAGGGTGGTAGCTTAGCAACCAGGGGGTGGGAAGAGCCAGCCGAGTGTAGAGCAGAGAGGAAGGTCTGAGTTTCAGTTGACCTCAGAGAGTGAGAGAGTGAGGAGCCAGCATGTAGTTGAAGAAGAAGAACGAGAGAAAGGAGGGAGGAGGAGGCCTGCTGGAGGCAGGCAAGGAGGAAAGAAAGAAAGAAAGAAGGAAAGAAAGCTCCAAGTCAGACAGGAGCAGAGAAACAGAAGGAGACGCTTCCTGGTGAAGATCCTGGGACCCAGAGGTCCAGGTGACACCACGTAGGAGACAGAAGGAGTCGCAGGACCACGGGCAGTCTGTATAGCTGTCGGGGCAGTTTAGAGCTACGGTGGCCTGTTCCACAATAACATCGGTGGAGGGATCAAGCTGCGACAGGGGACGGTCCCTAGAGACTGGAGGAGTGCAAAGATCATCTCCAAACAGTAAAAACCGAGGCCCAGGGAACGTTGTAGACTCCCCGGGCCAGAACTCATAGCAGAACTTCCAGAAAAGGGGTAATCAGCCGACAGGTGACCCCCCAGCCTGGAGGCTGTAGTGGAGGCCAAGCCAGGTTTATCCTACTAAAGGCAAGGCTAAGGAAGACAGCAGAAGAAAGAGACACTAAGAGAAGGGTACCGGCTTTCACTCTCAGAATCACCCAGAAACGGCGGAGGTCCCTGACAGTGGTCCCAGCAGTCCAAGGGTCCCTACAGCGCTGTGACAAGAAGTGTGAGTAAAGAACTTGAACTGCACCCTTGAAGTGGTCTCTGTTATTTCAGCTGCATTGACATTCACAAGCACCAACTGTGCCCTGGGCATTGCTCCACCTGTGGGGAGCAGTACCACCATTGCTGCCATAACATCATCCCGGTGGCCTCACACAGCAGCGGCGGCTTAATAGCCGCATACCACAGGTGGCGTCACGAACACAACATTATTCATCGAGCCACATATTGAACTGACACCCACCAGGGCCACGGAGCCGGGCCCAGCCACCACTGACTACCACCGGACTAGTCCGGCCCGGCACTGGGTGTCCCATAGCCCTGGGGTGGGCGAGTCAATACCAGACAACAACATGGATCCTAAGATGGTGACAGCTTGTGGTCTGAGGTGAGGAAGATCGGCCCATCGTGGGAGTGGTCGGTGACTGAAATCACAGAAATATGCTAAGCCCACTAGAGCGTTGGCCAGGAAGAGGGTATGTGCTGTAGCCAGGATCCAGCTAAGGAGGAAAGGTGCTCTCCGGAAGAGGGCATGATTCAAAGTAAAGTGCCATGGCTAACACCTTGTGCCACATTACAGCATATCTAAAAAGGTTCGTAGAGCCTCTGTTAGGAGTCTCAACGCAGAAAATAGCCAGATATCCCTCCGGGAAGGGCCTAGCCAAGGAGTGGCTCTTTTTAGGAGACCACCATAACCACCATATTAAGTGGCCCTTTTAGTCAATATCCAGCTCTTGACGAGTTTAAAGATATGACAAGGGAAATACCAAGGCCAGGTATCCATCCACAGACAGCTGTTTCGGGGTGTTGCCCCTCATCAGTGTAAAGCAAGACAAAACATTCACTGATCTCGGGGAGACCAGCCAGAGAAGACATTGCTGGCAGCCAGTGAAGACGCTCAACACAGTGAAATCCTAGGTGCATTGCCCCTTGGGAAGTATGCAAATCAATAAAAGGTCCGTGGAGCCTCTGTTTGGAGTCTCAACACAGAAAATAGCCAGATATCTGCAGGATCTCCAGAATGTACAGTATCTTTATCTAGAGCCCCAAGACTAGAGAGCTAGCAGCCCAATAGGCCATCGCATGTACTTACCATGATTTTAGAAGCTATGTGTCATGGGTGTATCCCACTCTGGAGAGATCTCTGGTGAGTCTGGGACCAGAAGGTCATATCGCCTTAATATGCACAGGTCTGCAGCTTATATTTGAGTGAAACAACTTTTATTTTGGTGCTGTAGAGGTTAAGGACTCTTTCCTATCTCACTATTCTTTGTAGCCTTAATCTCGTTGCAATTCTTTTAATGTGTTTATCTCTAAGAGCTACAGATATCTTCTACCATCCATCGGTTATTTCATAGATTAGAAGCAAAATATACTATATATATATATATATATATATATATATATATATATATATATATCACATTTAGCATAGTAACTCTTAAGCACAATACACATCAGTGAGAGCTACAAATACAGATTGTGCTAACAAAGAAAGAACTTCCAGATAATTTCAACTTCAATTTGTTTTTTTCTAAAAATGGCAGGCGGACAAGCCTTAAATATAGGGGCCCATTGTGTAATCCTGTCAAGCAGAAAATAGATGAACATCAAGAAAACAATTGTAAGACGTCAGTTATAAGAAGGAGAAATAATTGTGTCAATGCACCAGCTGAAAGAGTTTTCTGCTTTTTAACGCCACTGTGTTCAGCCTCTGTTCAGTCAAGCATGGCCAGCTCCACTCCGCAATGTTAATATGTCAATGGATTTCTCTCTAGCAGAAGTCAACGCGTTAAGGATGAGAACTTTGTATGAATAATTTGCATGTTCTAGTCTTCATTAACAGCTCCCCCTAGAGGATGAATTACTGTGAGTTGCTAAAAAACAATATTTGCTCAATTACACAGAACTTAATATTTCATTTAAACCAGCAGCTGTCTGATTGGTTCTGGCCGGAGAGGATATTATTATGGGATGTTAGCTGTAACAACATCCATTGACGTCTGAGAATGACAGATCAGGATCACTGGGCATAAATGAGAGCTAGATAAGTAGAGGGATAGAGGGATAGATAGATAGATAGATAAATAGAGGGATAGAGAGATAGATAGATAGATACAGTGCCTACAAGTAGTATTCAACCCCCTGCAGATTTAGCAGGTTTACACATTCGGAATTAACTTGGCATTGTGACATTTGGACTGTAGATCAGCCTGGAAGTGTGAAATGCACTGCAGCAAAAAAGAATGTTATTTCTTTTTTTCTTTTTTTTTTTTTTTTAAATGGTGAAAAGTTTATTCAGAGGGTCATTTATTATTCAACCCCTCAAACCACCAGAATTCTGTTTGGTTCCCCTAAAGTATTAAGAAGTATTTCAGGCACAAAGAACAATGAGCTTCACATGTTTGGATTAATTATCTCTTTTTCCAGCCTTTTTTGACTAATTAAGACCCTCCCCAAACTTGTGAACAGCACTCATACTTGGTCAACATGGGAAAGACAAAGGAGCATTCCAAGGCCATCAGAGACAAGATCGTGGAGGGTCACAAGGCTGGCAAGGGGTACAGAACCCTTTCCAAGGAGTTGGGCCTACCTGTCTCCACTGTTGGGAGCATCATCCGGAAGTGGAAGGCTTATGGAACTACTGTTAGCCTTCCACGGCCTGGACAGCCTTTGAAAGTTTCCACCCATGCCGAGGCCAGGCTTGTCCGAAGAGTCAAGGCTAACCCAAGGACAACAAGGAAGGAGCTCCAGGAAGATCTCATGGCAGTGGGGACATTGGTTTCAGTCAATACCATAAGTAACGTACTCCACCGTAATGGTCTCCGTTCCAGACGAGCCCGTAAGGTACCTTTACTTTCAAAGCGTCATGTCAAGGCTCGTCTACAGTTTGCTCATGATCACTTGGAGGACTCTGAGACAGACTGGTTCAAGGTTCTCTGGTCTGATGAGACCAAGATCGAGATCTTTGGTGCCAACCACACACGTGACGTTTGGAGACTGGATGGCACTGCATACGACCCCAAGAATACCATCCCTACAGTCAAGCATGGTGGTGGCAGCATCATGCTGTGGGGCTGTTTCTCAGCCAAGGGGCCTGGCCATCTGGTCCGCATCCATGGGAAGATGGATAGCACAGCCTACCTGGAGATTTTGGCCAAGAACCTCCGCTCCTCCATCAAGGATCTTAAGATGGGTCGTTATTTCATCTTCCAACAAGACATTGACCCAAAGCACACAGCCAAGAAAACCAAGGCCTGGTTCAAGAGGGAAAAAATCAAGGTGTTGCAGTGGCCTAGTCAGTCTCCTGACCTTAACCCAATTGAAAACTTGTGGAAGGAGCTCAAGATTAAAGTCCACATGAGACACCCAAAGAACCTAGATAACTTGGAGAAGATCTGCATGGAGGAGTGGGCCAAGATAACTCCAGAGACCTGTGCCGGCCTGATCAGGTCTTATAAAAGACGATTATTAGCTGTAATTGCAAACAAGGTTTATTCCACAAAATATTAAACCTAGGGGTTGAATAATAATTGACCCACACTTTTATGTTTAAAATTTATTAAAATTTAACTGAGCAACATAACTTGTTGGTTTGTAAGATTTATGCATCTGTTAATAAATCCTGCTCTTGTTTGAAGTTTGCAGGCTCTAACTTATTTGCATCTTATCAAACCTGCTAAATCTGCAGGGGGTTGAAGACTACTTGTAGGCACTGTAGATTGATTGATTGATAGATAGAGGGATAGATAGATAGACAGATAGATAGATAGATAAAGGGGGAGATGGATAATAGATAGATAATGAATAGATAAATAGAATAATAAACAGATAGGTAGGTACATAAGTAAGTAGGTAGGTAGCTACATAGGTAGGTATATAGATAGGTAGGTAGATAGATAAGAAGGTAGGTAGATAGATAAGAAGGTAGATAAGTAGGTAGGTAGATAGGTAGGTCAGTAGATAGGTAGGTAGGAAGATAGGTAGGTAGGAAGATAGGTAGGAAGGTAGGTTCATAGGTAAATAGGTAGATAGGTATGTCAGTAAATAGGTAGGTACATAGGTTGGTAGGTAGATAGGTATGTAGGTAGATAGGTAGGTAGGAAGGTAGGTTCATAGGTATGTAGGTAAATAGGTAGATAGGTAGGTCAGTAGATACGTAGGTAGATAGGTAGGTCAGTAGATAGGTAGGTATATAGGTAGGTGCAGAGGTATGTAGGTAGAAAGGTAGGTAGATAGGTAGGTCAGTAGATAGGTAGGAAGGTAGGTACATAGGTACGTAAGTAGATAGATAGATAGATAGGTAGATAGATAGGTAGGTATATAGATAAGTAAAAAAAAACAAAAGAATTTGGAGCAGCGCAAAAACAAAAGACTTTTTAGGGTGCAGTGTTCCCCCCTTGCGGTTTCTTCAGATAACCATGAATGAAAAAGTCTAAAATTGGCAGGCAGCGCTCCACAAAATGTTTTAAATTACTTGACCTTTATTGGTCACATAGGTGCATAGTGACGTTTCAGTTCTCATTTGAACCTTCTTCTTTGCCTGCCAATTTTTGTCTTTTATATAGATAGGTAGATAGATAGGTATGTAGGTAGATAGGTAGGTAGATAGGTAGGTAGATAGATCGATAGGTAGGTAGGTAGGTAGGTGAGTAGATAGATAGATAGGTAGATAGAGGGATAGATAGATAGATAGATAGAAGGATAGATAGATAGATATGGAAAGTGGTTAGTCAATTCCAACAGTATTAGTCTGGAATTCTGCAACTACCTTTTCCCAGCATCCGATCATAGAACTAAGCTGTTTGTCAGAGTTCTGGTATTTTGGATACCTGCTCCTATCAGCGTAAAGCACCACATGAGAATTAGAACAAGTCTGGCTTAGAGCCACACTTCTACTTACTATGAAAAAAAAATTGATTTCCTAAATCTAAATATTTTTTTATTTCCTTTGCATGAATCCAGTAACATGGAAGTCAGAAATTATTGAAAAATAAAAAGTATAATTACCTTGTCAATCACCTGTCCCACCACTACAACTACCCCCCTGGTCCTCAACTGGCTTCCTCCATTGTGCCGTTGCTTCCTTTGTTGTTGCCAAAGCAAAATAGAAGTACTTCCAAAGAGACCAGTGCCAGAGAGGGTCAACCAGGTGAGAAGCAGCGGCGGTTGTGAGACATTTGAGTAGTGTAGATGAGCGGAACGTTTGCAATTTGAATTCACCAACTTTACCAAATTTTGCCCCAAAAAATTGATTTGTGGTGAATACATTTCCTCAAATTTCAATGCTGGAAAGCTTGCAATTGCTCATAAAAGTCACATAGGGGAGAGGAGAGAGAATCTCACGGACCACAAAAGCTTATAATTTACAAGCGAGAGAGAAAGAACACTGCTGTCTATAAAAGCTTACACTCTACAAAAGAGAGAGGAGAGTGTGATGATAAGAGCTTACACTGTACAGAATAAAGAGAGACAGGGAGACCCACTTACCATAAGAGCTTACACGCTATAGAAAAGAGAGAGAAGACCCCGCTGACCATAAGAGCTTACACTCTACAGGAGAGAGATAGGACCCCGCTGACCATACGAGCTTATACTCTATAGGATAGAAAGAGAAAGGATCCCACTGACCATAACAGCTTACACTCAACAGAAGAGAGAAAACCATGCTGACCATAAGAGCTTACACTCTACAGGAGAGAGGACACCATTGATCATAAGAAATTACACTCTACAAGAAAGAGAGGACCATGCTGACCATAAGAGCTTACAGTTATGATCCGATGTTCAATGACTACAATGAGCACAATCCACCAGAGTCGTAGGTAATTGCGGAGCAAGATGGAGCAAAGAGAGGCCACTCTATACTAAATACAAAAGACAGGATAGGGAACTCTTGCGGTCGATATGAAAAAACCCTATCAAAACTTCCTACACGGAATGTGCAAAAAAGTAGGCGTAATCTAGTACTCGCACGTTCACAATCCGTTCAAGACTCTGGTGAAATTGTAGGAAAAAACTAGCAATTACCCTGCTGACTAAAGGCCCCTTTACACACTGAAACTTTCTAGCGATCCCACCAGCGATCCCAACCTGGCCGGGATCGCTACAAAGTCTCTGGTGAGCTGTCAAACAGGCAAACCTGGCCAACGAAGCAACAGCGATGTGGACCTGCAGAACGACCTAGCTAGTCATTGGGGACGTTGTAAAGCAGCTTTTTGAAAGGGAAGTTGCTAACAAAGTCGCTGTAAAGTCCCCTTTACACACTAAAACTTTGCTGCACAGCAGGAAACAAAGGACCAAAGAATGGTCCTGAACGATTTGTAGCGATCACAACTTCACAGCAGGGGCCAGGTCGCTGATGTGTTTCACACACTGCAATGTCGCTGGGGAGGTCGCTATAACGTCACAAAACCGGTGACGTTACAGCGATGTCGTTTGCGATGTTGCAGTGTGTAAAGCCACCTTAACCCTTGCTAACATGACTGATTAGGAAGATAAATCTTCCTTATCTGAAGGCACGAACAAAACAGGATACGATACAGAAAAACTTCAGAGATAATTCACAGAAGCATAAGCAAATAACACACGAAACGTATGAAGCAAAACCATGAACTTAGCTTAGTTTGGTAGCGCGGAAGCCAGAGGGACAAGTGACAGACTCCTATAGTCTCTGGAAGTTCAGAGAACTGGCAGAGATAAACAGCCAGCACACACCTATATCCAAAATCAAGGTTTGAGCTGCAAACCAGGTGTGTAGAACTGGAGAACAGAATCTAACCACTAAGCTCAGCGACCACAGGAGGGAGTCCAAGAGCGGAACTCCACCAAACAGTATTCACAACAGTTTACACTCTACAAGAGATAGAGGACCTTGCTGACCATAATAACGTACACTCTACAGGACAGCAGGAGAGAGAATCCCACTAACCATAAGAGCTTAGACTCTACACAGAAGAAACAGATAGAGAGCGAGTGAGAGAGACAGACAGAGAATCCCACTTGCCATAAGAGATTACACTCTACAGGAGAGAGAGAGGATCCCACTGACTATAAGAGCTTACACTCTACAGGAGAGAGAGAGAGAGGACACTGCTGATCATAAGAGCTTACACTCTACAGGTGAGAGAGACTAACCCAGCGACTCTGGAGATGGAAAATGACTCTGCTTTACAAACTGTGCTCCACTGGGAACTGCTGATCTGTGATGGCCCTGGTACTGACCTCCACTCTACAAGTTATAATAATCCACTAGATGTTAAAGTTGCAGCGCATTATAGTGAGGCCCATGTAGTAATGCAAAATGATGGTTGCCCGCTCACTGATGATTCAGCACTGTGGGAAATGGTGCCGGATAATTTTACATTTTTTTTTGCAAACACGAATCAAATCTCAAAATGTTTAAATTTGCCACAGATTTCAGGAAATTTGGCTCGATCCTTTCAGATCCAATCTGCTCATCTATAGTGAGCAGCAAGGTGAGCATAGTATTTATTTTTGTAATCCCTACAATTATTATTATTATGCTCTGGGGACAGGAACAAATTCAAGCATAACGGATCGGACACCATCGGATGTCATTGAATTCATACTATGTAAATCAAATATCTTGGCCAAATATGAGTGAATTTGCTCAGAACTAAAGGCCACTTTACACACAATATAAACATAGCAACAAAAAGAGGAAAATATCCTCCAAAAATTAAGTATTACTTACAGCAAGATGGGCTGCAGTGTGAACATCGCCCTGGCCAAAAACTAGTACTCTAGCAGGATACAGCTCAACCCCAACTAAAGTGGAAGCGTCACAGGTGCAGGAGGAGCAAATCACACACACACACCTCCATGGAATGGAGGAGGGCGATTGCTAGATGATAAAACTGCACACTAGTGGCTTGCATAGAGCGCTGTTCACATATGCAGATAACACAGTCACAAACCCGCAGCCTATTAGGTGACGCCAATACTATTAGATCAGGCGGGCTGCCAAGCCATACCCCACTGTGTATCATGCACGGACAGACACTCTACAGTGCAAGGCCCAACAGAAAGGGGCCTGGCTGTATCCTGTCCAAAAAAAAATATGAGGTTTTTGTTGGTATTTATGGCCATAAAAACGTAAGCCTACAACCCGCGTCACGGAACCTCATGCTTGTAGGTCCCTACACTAAATATAAACATAGCAACAAAAAGAGGAAAATATCCTCCAAAAATTAAGTATTACTTACTGCAATATAGGCTACAGTGTGTACATCGCCCAGGCCAAAAACTAGTACTCTAGCAGGATACAGCTAAACCCCCACTAAAGTAGAAGCGTCACAGGTGCAGGAGGAGCAAATCACACACACACCTCCATGAAATGGAGGAGGGCGATTGCTAGAGTACTAGTTTTTGGCCAGGGCGATGTACACACTGCAGCCCACTTTACACACAGCGACATCACTAGCGAGCGTACCCGCCCCCATCGGTTGTGCGTCACAGGCAAATCGGTGCCTGTGACGCACAACATCGCTAGGAATGGTCACACGTACTTACCTGCCTAGCAACGTTGCTGTGGCCGGCAAACTGCCTCCTTTCTAAGGGGACGGTTCGTGCGATGTCACTAAGCGGCCATCCAATAGAAGCAGAGGGGTGGAGATGAGTGGGCGTAACATCCCGCCCACCTCATTCCTTCCTCATTGCGGGTGGCCGCAGGTAAGGTGATGTTCCTCATTCCTGCGGTGTCACACATAGCGATGTGTGCTGCCGCAGGAACGACGAACAACCTGCGTCCTACAACAGCAACGATAATTAGGATTAGAACGACGTGTCAACAATCAACGATAAGGTAAGTAATTTTGATCGTTGACATGCAACGACATCGCTAACGAGGCCGGATGTGCGTCACGAATTCTGTGACCCACAACGACATCTCGTTAGTGATGTCGTTGCGTGTAAAGTGGCCTTTAAAGTCGCATAGTAAGCATAAAATGGATTCATAGATCTAGTTTGCTAGATCTGGTATACTTGTATAATAAAACACAATGTGGGGTTGCTAAAGATTTTTCCCCCTGAGCAGATTCCAACCTCAGACAGTTTTATCTAACTTATCGATATTGGGAATTAACCAAGAAATCGCTAATTTTGTTGAATATCCCAAGATATACAGTATAATAGTGTCCAAATGTACAATGATTTATGGAACACAGCAAACTAAAGTATATAAGCCAGTCAAATTCACAAGTCTTGTAAGTATGGACACAAGATTTTGGCAGATCTTTTCCTAAATGGGGAAAGTAAATCAATTGAAATGTCATTAAAAGAGTTTAGGTTTATGATCTACCCAATGGATATAGAAATATTAGCATGTTTCTGACCATTATATTTGAACAACTGAATTTAGGTTTAGGGGGCAGCTATTTTGTACATTGAGGAATCATTTTATCGTTTTGTTTTTTTTAGTTTTTTACATCACTGAATATATTGACATGGCTCTATGATGGCTTGTTTTATTACAATAGGCATTGTATTTTTAATGCCACCATTTTCACTTCATATTATGATTTAATAAATAATATTAGCTTCAATATTTGATAGAATTATCACTTTTTCTAACATTGTTTGGCAGGTGTGATAACCAAAAAAACAACAGTTCTGCAATGTCGAAGACTATGGACAGCTCTTGGAAAAATGGACATTGTCTCTATCTCAAAATAACAAAGATGAACAGACCTGTGGAAGTTCAGGTTCGCCGGGTTTGGCCAAACTTTAGCTAAACATTTGATTAGAGACCCGAATTTGACCCGAACGTGACCCTAGACCCTGAACCCTGTGTAAGTCAACGTATACCCAAACTTCTGTGCTTAAAAAATGGCTGTAAAACGGTCTTAGTAAGGCTAGGAAGCTGCAAAAGGAAACAAAATGGGATCAATTGTCTTGCAAAATGTGGATATGGAATAAATAAATAAAAAAAAAAAAAAAACAGCGTGGATGCCTGCCTATTTTTGATAACTAGCAGAAGAGGTAAAGCCAACAGCTGGGGCTGGAGCCCTTAGCTATCTGTTTTACCTTCGCTGTTATGAAAAATAGAGGGGATACTATGAGATTTTTTTTAAATTACAGTATTTAAATAAATATTTTCTAAAAACAGCGAGGTCTCCGGCCTGTTTTTGATAACTAGCCAAGTTAAAGTAGACAGCTGGGGTTGGTATTATCATAGTGGGAAGGGCCATGGTTAATGGGCTCCTTCCATCTTAGAAATAGCAGGCCACAGCCGCCCTAGAAGTTGTGCATCCATTTACACCAGTTCTCTGCAGTCCAATCCTTGTATTTCCTTTAGAATATCAGTCTGTCCTTGATATTTTTTCTTGAAGAGAAGTGTCTTTTTTACAGACATTCTTGACATCAGGCTAAACTTTACCTAACTTAGGGTGTAGATGCACTGACCCCTGCCTGCTGCTATTTATGTGTAAGCTCTGTACTGGTTTTGAACCAATTCAGTAGCTGGATACTCTTTAGGACACTGTCCTGGCACTAGCTGGAATTTCTTGGGCACCGTTAAGCTGTCTTCACAGCAGCTGTAACTCTCTCTTTGAACTTCTTTATGATCCAATAAATGGTTTATTTTGTAGCACTCATACAAACAGCAATGTCCTTAACTGTAAAGCCCATTTGGTGCAAAACAATTATGACTGCATGTATTTCCTTGGAGGTAATCATGGTTAACAGAAGAAGACAATGATTTCAAGCACTAACCCCCCCGATCCAGTCTGATTTTATAATTCAATCAGTATGACAGAGTGATATCAGCTGCCTTGTCCATGTTAACACTTTCTCCCGAGCTAACTTGAAGCTCACTCAAATAGTACAGCAGGCCATTTTGTGACAGGGCTGAAATACTGTGGACATTTTATTTTGTAATTCAGTTAATTTCCATGGCAAGGGATGAAGCGAAAAACTTTGTGAAAACAGAATTTTAAGTCAGTCTCAAGATCTTTAGCCACAATAGTATACGTATCATCAAAAGACACATTAAATCACAAATAATCAGCTATGGTTATCGGATGCATCAAGCGCTATAGATGAAACAGTATGTGTAAGTGATGCTTGACAGCATTAAATGAATGGTTAAGAATTGTTCACCAGCAAAATCAAGTGATACATATATAGTTAGGTCCATATATATTTGGACACTGACACAAATTTAGTTTTTTTACCTGTTTACTGAAACATATTCAAGTTATAGTTATATAATGGACATAAAGTCCAGACCTTTAGCTTTTATTTGAGGGTATCCACATTAAAATTTGAGGAAGGGTTTAGGAGTTTCAGCTCCTTTAAATTGTCCACCCTGGTTCTAAAAGGCCCAAAAATAATTGGAGAATTGACTCAAAGACTGTTGCATGGGCAGGCGTGGGTAATTTCTTTGTTATTTCATTGCACATAAAAGGCCTGGAGTTGATTTGAGGTCTGGTGTTTGCATTTTGAAGCTTTATCTGAGAAGTAAACATGTAATCAAAGGAGTTATATATACAGGTGAAACAAGCCATCCTTCACCAGCGAAATCAGAAAAAAAAATCTGAGAAATTGCTACAATTAGGAGTGGCTAAATCTACAGTTTGGTACATCGTGAGAAAGAAAGAAAGCGCTGGTGACCTTGTGATACCTAGAGGTTACTTTCAGGATACAGTGGGTCGAAACAAGGAACAAGACCAGACTAAAGTGTAACTGCAAACTCTTTATACCCCGGTAAGGGAAACAGGAGGTGAACCTCAATATGAGAAGTGAATATAAACACCAATCAATGTACAAACACCGGTTACCAAACCAGGATCAGAGGTCGATTTCAGTGGGACAGGAATCAGCAGGAACAATTTACCTAACCAGGAACTTCCTGAAGCACCAGATGGTGAAAATCACTGGGTGTATTAAGGAGCTATCCCTGGACCAGCACACCAATTAACAATCTTAGCAGAACCTCTAATTCCCCGCCCTTCTCACACACATATAAGCAACACAGTAAAGTACCCCAAGGTTATACACCTGCTAGCAGACATACACAAACAGTAAGATTCAGTACTGCACTGGTATATAATAGACCTTGTCTGGCGCCAAAGCACTACTGAGTCAGTGTGCACATTTGTCTGCAAAAACAAAAAGATATAGGCCAGGCCTGAGCTCAGGACTCACTGTTACACCATATTTATCCAGGAAGGTCTCCGGGCAAAGGGGTATCCGCTCCACATCCAGCTCTGCAACAGTTCTTTATGGCACTGCAATAACTGGGACAGATCACTTCAGGGCTTCGCTCTGTAGCAATTCTATCTGGCACCGACAATCACGGGGACAGTTCTCAGGCTCTAGTCACAGTCTCAACAGGAAGGCCTCAGATGCAGATCAGCTTCAATCACAGTTTTGTCTCTCCCTGGCAACAGTCTGTGAACATAGGCACTTAGCTGTGTGGCCTTTCTTCACACAGTAATTAATAGGCTGTCTCCAGCAGTCCAGGGACTTGAGACCAATGCAGGGACAGCCAGCCACTACACTTCAGTGTCTCTCTCAATCTCCCTCCCCCCACTGCTTCTCACTTCCTGTCCTTTACTCCTCACAGAATCCTCCTCCAGGACTGAGCAAACATCCCTCTGGTGGACAGGAGGAGACTCTGCAGCTGGATTATCAGCAATATCGGCACTCTCACAACCTCAAGAATGCAAAAAGACCTGGATGCCCAAGGAAGGAAACAGTGATGGATGATCGCAGAATAATTACCATGGTGAAGAGAAACCCCTTTATAGCATTAAACCAAGCAAAGAACCCTCCAGGATGTAGGCGTATCAATATCCAAATCTACCATAGAGAAGAGAAGACAGAAAGACATGAAAGAAAATACAAAAGGTTCACTGCACGGTGCAAGTCACTCATAAGCCTCAAGAATAAGAAGACTAGATTGGACTTTGCAAAAAAACAAATCTTAAAAAACCGCACAGTTCTGGAAGAATGTTCTTTGGACAGATGAAACCAAGATCAACCTCTACCAGAATGATGGAAAGGAAAAAGTATGGCAGAGGCATGGTACAGCAACACACCACACAGTGGAGGCAGTGTGATGGCCGGACGTGCATGGCTGCCAATGGCAGTGGGTCCGCAATGTTTATTGATGATGTGACACAGGACAGAAGCAGCCGGATGAATTCTGGGGTTTTCCGAGGCATACTGTGTGCCTCGGAATGAAATCCAGCCTAACAGATTGCTCAGCGTTTCATAATACAGATGGACAATGACCCAAAACATAAAGCCAAAGCAACCCAGGAGTTTATTAAAGCAAAAAAGTGGGTATTGTTGAATGGCCAATTCATCACCTGATCTTAACCCAATAGAGAAGCATTTCACTTGTTAAAGACTAAACTTCAGACAGAAAGGTCCAGAAACAAATAGCAAATGAAAACCACTGCAGTAAAGGCTGGCAGAGCATTAACAAAGAGGAAACACAGCGTCTGCTGATGGCCATGAGTTCAGGACGTCAGGCAGTCATTGCCAACAAAGAGTTTTCCACCAAGTATTAGAATTAAAATTTTATTTCCAAAAATGTAATTTGTACAATTATTTTTGAGCCCCTGAAATGAAGGGATTTAGTTTAAAGTGCACCAATCCCAATGATTTTCCTATATAACCTAAAGCCAGTGCCATACTGCCACTATCTGGCTGATTCTATACATACCTTTAGTTGTCAGCTAGGATGTTTAGGTTTGGAAACCCAAGGAAGTAAAGTTTGTAAAATTAGCAGCTTGTTGAATGACAGCAGCAGCTGATAGCTGTGACCAGAAGGGGTTTCCTGGTATAAGCTATGTTGGCTTAGGCCCCACCCCTTTGGTCACATGGGTATGACATCAGCACAGGTCCTTTTAGTCCCAATGTAAAACGATTGTATAATAGAATTAGCATAAGTAACGGGGAGGGGATCACTATGAATACCCACCCCACCTATCAGCTGCTGCAGCTGCTGTCACTCAATAAGCTGCTGATTTTACAAACTTGTGTTTCAAAACCTATACATCCGAGCTGACAACTAAAAGTATGTATAGAATCAGCCTGATAGTGCCAGTATAGCAGTGGCTTTAGTTTATATAGGAAAATCCTGGTGATTGGTGCGCTTTAAAAATGCTTTAGCTCCTCACATTTTTATGCAATCATTTTACTGAACCCCCTGAAATAAATCTGAAAGTCAGAACTTCAACTGCATCGGAATTGTTTTGTTGAAAATCCATTGTGGTAATGTACAGAAGAAAAATGTGAAAAATGTTGTCTCTGTCCAAATATATATGGAGTTAACTGGATTCAGATTTGTTTATTGTATATGAGTGAGGTGGAGAGGGTAGTTATCAGGATTTATGCTCATTTTATTATAAGCTGTACAGTTTGAAATAAATTTGCTGGATTTTGATCTCTCTGACAAACATTCTTCCCATGCTCGCTGCGAGCACCATAAATTTCTGCCAATTCCTCTTAATTTAGTTATTAAACTTGGCCTAAACTGCGTCCAAATCCACTCGTCTTGTCACTTTTAAAAAATGATAAATGAGGAGAAAATGTTTAAAAAAAAAAAAAATCATATTTAGCCAAAAATTGGTGTTAACACATTGATAAATAAAGTCACGAAATCTGGGTATGTGTGGTTCAGAGCTGCATTATTTCCACACCAAAAATCTCCGAACTTAGGCACAGGAATGGCGTCACATACAGTGGGGAAAAAAAGGATTTAGTCAGCCAAGAATTGTGCAAGTTCTCCTATTTAAAAAGATGAGAGGTCTGTAATTGACATCATAGGTGGACCACAACTTTGAGAGGCAAAATAAGTATTTGGTCAATAATAAACGTTCATCTCAATATTTTGTTATATATCCTTTGTTGGCAATGACAGAGGTCAAATGTTTTCTGTAAGTCTTCACAAGGTTGGCACACACTGTTGTTGGTATGTTGGCCCATTCCTTCATGCAGATCTCCTCTAGAGCAGTGATGTTTTGGGCTTGTCACTAGGCAACACGGACTTTCAACTCCCTCCAAAGGTTTTCTATGGTTTTGAGATCTGGAGGCTGGCTAGGTCACTCCAGGACCTTCATATGCTTCTTATGAAGCCACTCCTTCATTGCCCTTGCGGTGTTCTTGGGATCATTATCATGCTGAAAGACCCAGTCATGTTTCATCTTCAATGCCTCTGCTGATGGAAAGAGGTTTGCACTCAAAATCTCACGATACATGCCTCATTCATACTTTCATGCAAACAGATCAGTCATCCTGGTCCCTTTGCAGGGAAACAGCCCCAAAGCATTATGTTGCCATCCCCATGCTTCACAGTAGGTATGGTGTTCTTTGGATGCAACTCAGCATTATGTTTCCTCCAAACAAGACGAGTTGTGTTTCTACCAAACAGTTCTACTTTGGTTTCATCAGACCATATGACATTCTCCCAATACTCTTCTGGATAATCCAAATGCTCTCTAGCAAACTTGAGATGGGTCCAGATATGTTCTGGCTTAAGCAGGGGAACACATCTGGCACTGCAGGATCTGAGTCCCTGGCGGCATAGTGTGTTACTGATGGTAGCCTTTGTTACGGTGGTCCCAGTTCTATGTACGTCATTCACTAGGTCCCCCTATATGGTTCTGGGATTTTTGCTCACCGTTCTTGTGTTCATTTTGACCCTACGGGGTGAGATCTTGCATGGAGATTATCAGTGTTCTTGTATGTCTTCCATTTTCCTATTATTGCTCCCACAGTTGATTTCATCACACCAAGCTGCTTGCCTATTGCAGATGCAGTCTTTCCTGCCTGGTGCAGGGCTACAATTTTGTTTCTGGTGTCCTTCGAAAGCTCTTTGCTTTTTACCATAGTGTAGTTTGCAGTGTGACTGAGGTTGTGGTTAGGTATCTTTTATACTGATAACAAGTTCAAACAGGTGCCATTACTACAGGTAATGAGTGGAGGACAGAGGAGCCTCTTAAAGAAGAAGGGACAGGTCTGTGAGAGCAAGAGATTTTGCAAGTTTTTAGGTGACTAAATACTTATTTTCCCCCATAATTTGCGAAAAAAAAATCTTGCCAAATCAGACAAGGTGATTTTCTGGATTTGTTTTCTCATTTTGTCTCTCATAGTTGTGGTCTACCTATGATGTCAATAACAGGCCTCTCTCACCTTTTTAAGTGGGAGAACTTGCACAATTAGTGGATGAATAAATACTTTATTCTCCACTGTAAGTCAATGGGGACCCGAACTAACAGACTTGACTCTAGTAAGCAAGTATAATGGAAGTAACTGATCGGGCAGCTTGGCTCTCCACCCACATACAGCTAGCAATAAACAGAGTATTTCCACTTGAGGGAGTGCAGTTTTTTTTTAGGACACACAGCATCCCCCATTCAGAGACTGCAAGCTGTTTTACTGGGTCAAGCATCCCAAGCACCCCAATGCACGATAGAGTTGTTAGCACCTGAACTGGAACATGGACTTCTGTTAAAAGACCATATTTGAGTTTGAGCCCTGGACACCCAGTGTTCGGTACATCCCTGACCTTTACAGTTTGAGTTCGGTCATCTCTAGTGATATGTAATGAGAAATGACACAGGGAAAACGTATTGAACACGCTTACTGAAATGTATTTAATTGTTCATTCAAAAGCCTTTGTTGGTGATGACAGCTTCAAGATGCCTCCTGTATGGAGAAACTAGTAGCATTCATTGCTTAGGTGGGATTTTCTCCCATTATTCCACACAAACACTATTCAAAACCTGAAGGTTCCAAGGGCTTCTTCTATGAACTCTGAGCTTTAGTTCCTTCCATAAATTTTCTATTGGATTCAGGTCAGGTGATCGACTTGGCCATTCTGGCAGCTTTATTTTCTAAGAGTTTTCTTGGCTGTGCGTTTGGGATCATTGTCTTGCTGACATGTCCACTCTCATTTTGTCTTCATCATTCTGGTAGATGGCAGCAGATTGTAATCAACAATGTCTCAGTACTAGTGATGGGTAAAGCCAAACCATAAAGTTCGGTATCCATACTGGAAACCTGATAGTCCATGTTACTGTTCAGGTTCGTCCACCCGGTTAAAAGTTTTTTAAAAAAATAAATTAAAAAAGGCTGTCACACTGCTTCCAGATCTGCTCATTAAAGCTTTTGAATATTCACTGCTTCCCCCACCAACCCTCTGTGTCAGTGTTTGTGATTGGTTGCCCTCACACTAGCTGTCTGTGTCCCGAAAGTGGAGTGTGAAAATAAATAAATAATTAGAAAATATGACATAGGTCATGCGTAATGCGGCAAAAAAACGGATCCGTTTTTTTGAACTGAGCATGCTCAGTATCACACCGGATCTATAAAAAAAACTGAAAGAACTGATGGAAAAAACTGATGCAACTGATCCGTTTTTTCGCCGGATCCATCGCATCAGTTTTTTCGCCGGATTGTGCCTGATGCCAAAAAACTGATGTGTGAAAGCAGCCTTTGGCCTCCGACACACTCACGTGAAAATCACGCATGTGCCCTGAGACACGTATTTACCCTGCGTGTTGCCTTTAGGTAAGTACGTGTCTCTGATACGTGCGGGCCATGTGTGTTCTCCGTGTGCTATCCGCGATAACACACGGAGAACCGGTAATTTGCATACTCACGTGGTCCTTCCTGCTGTCCGTGGTGCTGATCTTCGGCTCCAGCCCTGCCATCTCCCCGCTGCTGCCGGCCGCAGTGAAGTGAATATTAAATGAGTATAATGAGGTCGGCAGCAAGTTACAGCAGCGGCAGAGACAAGAGGGCTGGAGAAGGTGAGTAACGATTTTTTTTTTTACTCTGACATGTGTGTTTTCTCCGGCGCATGTCACACGGGACCGCATCCACACTACATCCGTGTGGTACGGGGGCGAGCCGTGTGACACCCGTGCTGCCGGAGCAACACGGACATGTCAGCATTTTTAACACACGGAGACACGTAAGTATGGAACGGACACACGTTCCGTTCCAAAATACTTACGTGTCTCCTAACCATAGGGAATACCTAGGTCCCCGTATGCACATGCCTCCGGTTCATGTAAAAAATGGCACACACGGACCGGTGGCACGTGAGTGTGTCTGAGGCTTTAGGAGGATATCTGTTTGTGCAGGTAACTATGGTAACATGTGCAGAATTATTAAGCAACTTAATAAAAAGCAAATATATTACCATCTCACTTGTTTATTTTCACCAGGTAAACCAATATAACTGCACATTTAGAAATAAACAATTCTGACATGCAAAAACAAAACCCCAAAAAATTAGTGCCCAATATACCCACCTTTCTTTATGATGACACTCAGCAGCTTACCATCCATAGAGTCTGTCAGTTGCTTGATCTGTTTATGATCAACATTGTGTGCAGCAGCCACCACAGCCTCCAGACACTGTGCCGAGAGGTGGACTCTTTTCCTTCCCTGTAGATCTCACATTTTATGAGGGACCACAGGTTCTCTATGGGCTTCAGATCAGGTGAACAAGGGGGCCATGTCATTATTTTTTCATCTTTTAGACCTTTACTGGCCAGCCACGCTGTAGAGTAGTTGGATGCATGTGATGGAGCATTGTCCTGCATGAAAATCATGTTTTTCTTGAATGATACCGACTTCTTCCTGTACCACTGCTTGAAGAAGTTATCTTCCAGAAACTGGCAGTAGGTCTGGGAATTGAGCTTCACTCCATCCTCAACCTGAAAAGGTCCCACAAGTTCATGTTTGATGATACCAGCCCATACCAGTACCCCACCTCCACCTTGCTGGCGTCTGAGTCGGAGTGGAGCTCTCTGCCCTTTACTGATCCAGGCTCTGGCCCATCCATCTGGCCCATCAAGAGTCACTCTCATTTTATCAGTCCATAAAACCTTTGAAAAATCAGTCTTAAGATATTTCTTGGCCCAGTCTTGACGTTTTATCTTATGTTTCTTGTTCAAAGGTGGTGGTTTTTCAGCCTTCCTTACCTTGGCCATGTCCCTGAGTATGGCACACCTTGTGCTTTTTGATACTCCAGTAATGTTGCCGCTCTGAAATATGACCAAACTGGTGGCAAATGGCATCTTGGCAGCTTCACGCTTGATTTTCCTCAATTCGTGGGCAGTTATTTTGCACCTTTTTTGCCCAACACGCTTCTTGCGACCCTGTTGGCTATTTGCCATGAAACGCTTGATTGTTCGGTGATCACACTTCAAAAGTTTGGCAATTTAAAGACTGCTGCATCCCTCTGCATGACATCTCACAATTTTGGACTTTTCAGAGCCTGTCAAATCTCTCTTCTGACCCATTTTGCCAAAGGAAAGGAAGTGGCCTAATAATTAAGCACACCTTATATAGGGTGTTTGATGTCATTACACCGCACCCTTCCTCATTACAGAGATGCACATCACCTGATTTACTTAATTGGTAGTTGGCTCTCAAGCCTATACAGCATGGAGTAGGACAACATGTATAAAAATTATCATGTGATCAAAATATTCATTTGCCTAATAATTGTGCACACATTGTAGATATTGTGACTCTTCGGTTTATAACAACTTTTACAATGCCTCGCCTTAGGTAAACCAAGTGTGCTGTCACTTGTAACTCCACAGAATCAGAGGAGCTGTGCTGTCCTGACTATATCATGCCAGAAATTAATGGATCAGACTCTAATAGAAGTGAGTGGTTAGAGGCAGATGACTTCTAGTGATTGTAACGACATGGACACTCACTGCTTAGCATGGGTTAACTTTCTTAAAATTCAGCCAGACATGAAGACAGTTTGTTTATAGATGGGGGGGATAATCCCTCATTGTTCTACAAGACTCTTGGGAGTTTAGTATGGAAGTTTTTGTTGACTCATGTAATTGTTTTGGCCACTGAAGGCCAGACACCCAGATAACTCAATTATGCGAACTTCCCATTGTATTACTAAGTGAATTGCTAAATGTGATGTAACATACCTGTCTCACCCTTGTCTCTGGATATTTGAATATAGCTTGAAATCTAGCCAATAAGAGCACAGTCTTTTCCACCAATCGTGAAGACCCCAATGGTCTGAATGGAGAGCTCAGGGGTATAAGAAGGAGAACTGTCCATTGCTCAGAGAGACTCTTGCTACATGCTACTAATCTAGGACCTGCGGATCCGATTGGCAAGCCATAACCAAACCTGGATTATAATACTATATGGACTTCAGCATCGAATGCAAGGATTCGGCTTTGATATCAAGGACTACATAAGGAAGTAATCCAGCTTGGGATAACCCAGTCATCTGACTACAGACTTTGCGGACCTCAGCCAGCTTCCTAAATCTGGCGTTATTCTATTCTCGGTGGGTGCCCGCCAAAAGCGGGGTGCTGCTGGATTGGAGTAAGTAGCCCTGGAAGCTCTGAGGCACGGACCTTCTAATCCCTGGTGAGCCAGCAGAAGGGTGAGACTCTGTTGCCTGTTACATTTGTGTGTTTTGCTGGTTATGTGTTATGTGCCGTTAATTGTTTGGGGATCCAATAAAGTCTTATTATTGTGAATCCCTCACCCTGTGTTGTCTGAGTAGTGTTCCACCCACGGTTAAGGAGGTCGGTGTTCAGTTGGGATGAGCCCTGGGCCACACTGTCTTTCTAAAGGCGGCCGGACCAGCGGACGAGAGCAACCACTGACCCCGTGTCTCCACAGTGATCACTATTTTGGCTGTGAATTGTAGGATTTTTATGGGTGAAATGGATGAAGTGTCAGCTGCGAGCATGGCGGTTAGATATATAGTCTCATATGGTGGCTGACCAAAGCCAGAGAGATTTTTCATTGACAAAACATGAGCCGCAGGCTAAAATGTAGCCTAAAATGCTAAGTGTGAGAATTAGGCAACTTCCCACCCTGCCCCAAATAGATGCTTTGTTTGTCTCACCCTGATTCTGCAGTCTGCACATTTCTCTCTCGTTCCCTTCAATTTGGTATTCTGCACATCAGCGTTTTTGGGACATGTGTATTATATAATGTGCATTCCTATTTCAGCTGTGTACTGCATTACCGAGCATTACATCACCCACTCGTGGAGGAAAATCAACAATGCATCATTAGTTTCCCAACATGAATTTGACGGGATATATTATCAATCTCTGTTTTTCCGAGAAGCAATTTCCTGTTAATCAAAAATAAAATGAGAAAAGCTTCATTCTGTTTCTGACGCGGAGTTAGAAAATAGCACAAATCTGCTGGGAGTGTCTGCGCTATGGATTAATGAAACAAATCTCATTTTCTTTTTCTTTTTTATAATTTCTATTTTTCAGTTGTGGCGGGATAAGCTGCTGAGCCCATGATCATGCATAATCATTTAAATCACCGAAAGAGGGATCTGTCACACTCTGCAGTAGGGATTAAGCCATAATATTTGTGTTGAATTTTGGTACTGTCATAGATACACACACAAATGTACCAGAGCTGCATTTTCTGGTCAAACCTTATTTCTCCCAGAGAATTTCCCCTTCATTAGTCTTTCGCAACTATTTCTATGCTCATGCCCTGTTCTATATAGTAAGTTGAGTCTACTTGTCCAGTTCTCTAAATGGGTGGAGCCCATTTAACCAGTTCTTTTCATGGGTGGAGCACCTCTACCATGTTCTCTTCATGATTGGAGCCTCTCTACCTTGTTCTACTCATGAGTGGAGACCCTATACCCAGTTCAAGTCATGGGTGGAACTCCTCTACCCTGTACTATTCATGGGTGTAGCCTTCTACCCTGTTATTTCAATGGCTGCAGCCTCTCTACCCTGTTCTAATCATGGGTGGAGCGTCTGTATTCTGTTCCACTCATGAGTGGAGCCTCTCTACCCTGTTATATTCATGGGTGTAGCCTTTTACCCTGTTCTTTCCATGGCTGGAGCCTCTCTACCCTGTTCTAGTCATGGGTGGAGCCCCTCTACCATGTTCTCTTCATGGGTGGAGCATTTTTACCCTGTTTTCTTCAAGGGTGGAGCCCCCCTACCAGGTTCTCTTCATGGGTGGATCCCCTCTACACTGTTCTCTTCATGGGTGGAGCCTCTCCATTGTGTTCTACTCACGGAGCCCCTCTATCCTGTTCTATTCATGGGTGGAGCTCCTCTACCCTGTTCTCTTCATGGGTGGAGCATCTTTACCCTATTCTACTCATGATTGGAGCCTCTCTATCCTGCTCTATTCATGGGTAGAGCCTCTCTACCCTGTTATCTTCATGGGTGAAGCCCCTCTATCCTGTTCTCTTCATGGGTTGAGCCTCTCTAACCTCTTCTACTCATGGATGGAGCCTCTCTACCCTGTTTTACTCATGATTAGAGCCTCTCTACTCTATTATACTCATGTGTGGAGCCTCTCTACCCTGTACTACTCATGGCTGTAGACTCTTCATCCTGTTCTATTTATGGGTGGAGTATATCTCCCTAGATCTTTTCATCAGTGGAGACTCTGTATCCTGTTCTATTCATGTGTGGAGACTCTCTACTCTGTTCTGTTTATGAGTGCAGTTGCCCTGTCCAGATCTCTTCTTGATTGGAACCACTCTATTTCATTCATAGGTGGAATCTCTCTGCTCTGTTCTGGGAGGATGTCGCGGGCGGGGAGGAGGGTGTCGGCACACCGCGCTCACCCCTTCTGCTCGGGTCCGGCTGCTCAGTGGTGGCTCGAGCCGTAGGCCGGATCCCGGGGGTTTCCTCGAGCGGCACTCCTCGCCCGTGAGTGAAAGGGGGGTTGTTTGGGGTGTTGGGATAATGTCCGTGACGCCACCCACGGTTGTGGTGATGTGTAGCACCACCGCTGCTTAATGCGGGGATCCCGGGGATGGTGATGGGGAGCAGCCAGGTGTTGTGTTGCCCCTCCGTGGGTAGGGGTTGGTGATCCCGGGGCCCGGTGATGGCTCGTGAGGTGCAGGGCCTGGTGGGCGCAGGGACGCGGGGGCAGCGCTGTGCCTTGCGGCACTGTGGTACTCACTTAGCCTGAGACACGGACACAGTTTGTACGGTAAACCAAACGGCTGGTAGGACGGTCCCACAGACGGCTGCTTTGCTTTCCCGGTAGGTGACGGTGATGTCCCTCTTCCTTGCACCTGTATGTACGGTTGGTTGCGATGGGTCCCCACCGGTAACCCGCTCCCCGGCTTCAAGCTGGGCCGGAGGAGCACTACACTTTGCCCGCAGGCGCTGGCCCTCAGAGACTGGTGCCCTGGCGGTGGAGGTGCCTCTGTTGTACGGGTTGGGCTGTTGCCTTCAATCTGGACTTGGTTGTTGGGGGAATCTACGTCCCCTTCACTGACGGATTCGGCAACTTTGGCGACTCCTAGCCTTGCCGGGGTCCGAGAGGCCCCTGCCCTGGTGCTGACTGTCTTTCGGAACACTGCTCCAGACCACCGGGCACACAGCCAACGGGGTCCTTCCAGGAACTTCCAAACGGTCCCCCTCCGGACAGTCACCGCCGTCGCTGACCTTGCTGTTCTGGCCCTACACAAAGCTGGACCTTCAGGCTTCTCTCTTTCTCTGTCACCACTCTTGCTTTCCTCCTTTACCACTTTTCCTTCCTTCACTTTCACTTCTCTGTTGTTTACTTTAGCTCCTCACTCAAGCTCCTCCTGAGCTAATCTGCCTGGTACTTCCCGCCTCCAGAGCTGTGATCTCCTTGGTGGGCGGAGCCAACCGCCTGGCCCACCCCCTGGTGTGAATCATCAGCCTCTGGAGGAAGGCAACAAGGATTTGTGGTTCAGCTTAGATGTGCCTACCTGGGATGTGGGGTGTGGTGGTGTGTGACCTGTGTCCCCTGGCTTGCCCAGGGCGACACAAGTAGTTTCCCTGTCCAGAACTATTCGGGGGGGGGGGAGGGGACATCTTTTTGACATGTGCTGTTCAAAGATGGAGACTCTCTGCTCTGATCATTTTATGGGTAGAGTCTTCCTATCTAGTTCTTTTCAAGGATGGCACTTTTTTGCCCTATTTCTTTCATAAGTAGACTCTCCCTTTCATTTTCACTTCATGGTTTGAGCCTCCATATCCGTTTTTTTTTCACATGGGTACAGTTTTCTTGTCCATTTCAGAGGTGGAAACCCGTTACCCTTTTCCCTTCATGGCTGGAAACTCTTTGCTCAGTTTTTTCATGGTTGAAGTCTCCCTTCCCAGTTCTCTTCATGGGTGGAGTCTTATTGCCCTATGCTCTTCATAGGTAGGGTCTCAATGCCATTACCACTAGGATCTCCTAAGCTGGGATTTTTCTAAGTTTATTTTTCTTTATGATGTTTCCTATTGGACAATGCAATTAGGAGTAATTGTGTACTTGCCAAATCCATCTATATGGTGAGCCAAAGCAGTCACCAACCTGATATTGTGTTTTTTTTGTTTTATAATTCTCTGAATTAAACTAATGACATTGTTCCTGCAGACCTATAAAATGTTGTTAATGATCCATCAACAAAATGTGCTGAACTGTGCCGACAAGCAGCAAATTCAGTTCTTTATCATGCACTAGGCATGCAAATAGGAAAGGTAGATTACATTTGTCAAATTTGATCAAGAAATATGTAGCTAAAGACATAATACATTTTATTGAAATGCTTTGCACAGTATTTAGAGCAACGATTCAGTGCTTACATATAATAGGACAATGGATTACCTACTATTGTGCTATTCTTCCATAGAAAACTAGCAGCAGCGAGATCCATTCTACAATTTTTATCTTTGTTGCTATCTATGTCGGTTATCATACAGTATTTTAATGCACTTTTGCCTTTAAAATCGTACTTGTTTTCAAATGAAAGTAAAATTTAGTACAAAGAAACAATACTATAGGGCACAATGGTAAATTCTCTGCAGCAGAGAAATCTATATTGTGCACTGTATAATTGTTTCTTTGTACCAAATTTTACACTTTAGAGCAGAGGTCCCCAATCTTTCTGATCTTGAGAGCCACATTCAGCCCTGAGTGAGTCACGAGTCCCATCCAGCTCCCACAATCCTATCAGAGTAGTGACACCAAAGCCCCAATTACCAGTATAACGGCCAAAGCTATTCCACAGAAATGACACTAAGGCGGGCTTTGCACACTACGACATCGCAGGCCGATGCTGCGATGCCGAGTGCGATAGTGCCCGCCCCCGTCGCAGCAGCGATATGTGGTGATAGCTGGCGTAGCGAAAATTATCGCTACGCCAGCTTCACACACACACTCACCTGCCGTGCGACGTCCCTGTGGCCGGCGACCCGCCTCCTTGTTAAGGGGGCGGGTCGTGCGGCGTCACTGCGACGTCACACGGCAGGCGGCCAATCGGAGCGGAGGGGCGGAGATGAGCAGGATGTAAACATCCTGCCCATCTCCTTCCTTCCGCATATCCTACGGAAGCCGCAGTGACGCCGGTAGGAGATGTTCCTCGCTCCTGCGGCTTCACACACAGCGATGTGTGCTGCTGCAGGAGCGAGGAACAACATCGGACTGTCGCGTCAGCGTAATTATGAATTACGCCGACGCTGCACCGATGATACGATTACGACGATTTTGCGCTCGTTAATCGTATCATCGAGACTTTACACACTGCGATGTCGCATGCGATGCCGGAAGTGCGTCATTTTCAATTTGACCCCACCGACATCGCACCTGCGATGTCGCAGTGTGCAAAGCCCGCCTTAGATCGGATTCACACGATTGGATCACAGCTACGGAGGAGAGGGAGGAATTAATCTCCCCATCTCCTCCATTGTCAGGCTGTGCATATATCTCACTGCACTCGGATGTCATCGAGTGCAGTCCGATGTTTCACTTGCACCCATAGACTTGTGTGGGTGCAAGTGACACGGCTCTCACTGACAATCGCAGCATGCTGCAACTTTTCTATCATCCAGAATCTGGATGAGGAAAAAGCTGACCATCTGCTCTCCCTCATTGAATAACATTGCTCTGAGTGCAATGCCAGATTTTCTCGCATTGCACTCGTTCGATTCATATACTTGTGTGAGTGTACCCTTAAAAAGTAAACCAAGATCCAGAGGTTCCTACCTAATCCCCATTCAGTATTCTCCCATCACTCTGTCACATCCAGCTTCAAGCACCCCATCTGACTGGTAGTATCATCCTGTCTCTAGATTACCATGCTTAAATTTATCTCTAAACCTCCAATGCCAGATTTGCTCCTTTGTGTAGGCTCCTCACATACTTCACCATGTGTAGACCTCATCTTCATAGCTGTTTGCTAGACCTAGTGCTAAGGCAACAAGATGGACGACAGCCGAGACATACATATAATGGGTCCACAAGCCACATATGGCTCCCGAGCCACAGGTTGGGGATCTCTGCTTTAGAAAATAGCCAGGAATCTAATGCCACTGTTTATGCAGACAGCTTTTATGGTATACACTCCCCAGGTCCAACAATGCCCTGTTGCTGTTTCAGTCTCTGCTGTTTGGCTGCAGCGGTGACATGACATTGCTGTAGACAGTCACTGAGCTCAGCAGTTTTGCCTGTGTAGACAGCACAAGCCACTGAACTCGATGACTGGAAGCAGCACTGTAGATATCACATCACCATTGAAGCCAAAGAGTAGAGCCAAGGAATTAATACTGTTTGATTGATTAATTAACCATCTGACCACTCAAGGCTGTAACTGATCGCAGCAGATAGGAGACTGATGGATGCCATGTCATGTAATCACTTCACTCAACAACTGGCTTCTATGGCCACATACCAATAATGTTACAACTGGGACAAATGACTAGTTAGCAGACTAGTGACTTATGAACGACACATTATCTCTCCCAGTTCTGATGGGGACCTTCAGAGTGTAGATGCTGGAATGGCAAGGGATTCAAGAAAAAATTAGCGATCCCTACTTCCTGCCAAATTTTTAAAGATTCTAAAAAACCCTTTGAGTCACTGTCTATACAGATAATTTTCTTGAAGATGAAGAAGGACTTATGATGTTTTTTCGAAGCGCAATGGATCTGTGAGCCAAACAGAACTCTGAAGCTATTTTTGTGTGATGGCACGTGCCACCAAGTATGCACCCTCGTGGTGGTCATGGACGCCACCGGCTGGGGCTGGGGCTATCTGATTCTACGTACCGCCGCTACCACCGATTCATATCAACCAGAATAATTTTTATCACTCCTTTTTTATGTAACCTGTGGCACACAGAGTAAAGGCCACTTTACACGCAGAGATAAATCTTTGGCAGATCTGTGGTTGCAGTGAAATCATGGACATATTGTTCCATTTGTACACAGCCACAAACCTGGCACTGATTGTCCACAATTTCACTGCAACCACAGATCTACCACAGATCTGCCACAGATTTATCTCTGTGTGTAAAGTGGCCTTAAAGGGGGCTTCACATGGTACGACCTATTGTGCGATTGCACGAGCGATCGTACCCACCCCCGTCGTTTGTGCGTCACGGACAAAGTCGTTAAACCGCCGTCACACGCACTTACCTGCTGAGCGACCTCGCTGTGGGCGGCGAACATCCTCTTCCTGAAGGGGGAGGGACGTTCGGCATCACAGCGACGTCACACAGTCGCCGGCCAATAGAAGCGGAGGGGCGGAGATGAGCGGGACGTAAACATCCCACCCACCTCCTTCCTTCCGCATAGCCGGCGGGACGCAGGTAAGCTGTGTTCATCATTCTCGTGGTGTTACACGGAGCGACGTGTGCTGCTACGGGAATGATGAACAACCTGCGCTATTAAGAATAAACAATTTTTTAAAAATAAGCGACAAGTACACGATCGACGATTTTTTTACTGATTTGCGATCGCTCGTAGGTGTCACACGAGATGGCGTCGTGAACGATGCCGGATGTGCGTCACGAAAACTGTGACCCCGACGATGCATCGCACGATAGATTGTCTCGTGTGACGCCCGCATAAGTCTTCTACCAGCAGCTCTATCAGTTCATTGTCAGGGTATATGTGAAATTAAGTGCCAGGGTATATCTAGGCTATAATATACACATATATTTATTAATTTATGCCAATATAAAACATTTTTTCGTATGTCCCATTTAACACATATCATTCCCTTAAAGATGACCATCCTGGATCTGTTTGTTTACCCTCCAGTTGCCATTGGAACAATTCTGTAGTAGATCCCATGATTATGGTCAATCATGCACAGTATAGTCTCTCAGCTGGTTTCCTGCCAGCATAGCAGTGCTCTAGGATGTGTCCAGAATTCAGCTTCTATTCTGAGGAATTATATTGTGGGGCGCTTCCTTTATCAAAGTGTACAATACCAGAAAGCAGCAGTGTACAGGTGTGCTGGTAACTGAAAGGAGAATGAATGTGATGTACTGTAGACAAGGGGCTGTAAGGAGAGATATACTGCAAAAAAAAGGCTGAAATGAGTGATGCACTTCAGGATGGGGCTGTATACCTTGTGTGAGATTAACGTATTTTTCAGACTATAAGACACACTTTTTTCTCCCCAAATGTTGGTGGAAAGTGGGGGGTGCATCTCATAGTCTGAATGTAGGGCGGGAAATGACGATGCTGCGGTGGAACGGGTCATCGGCGGCATGCCCAGGCTGTAGCAGTGCCTGCCGTGACCACGTGGGCCCGCACATTTCATATGCATGCATCTTCCCGCCCATCATCTCTCAGCGCAGGTGGGGGGGATGATGGGCGGGGGATGCGTGCATAATTAACAGCTAGCCCACGTGATGACCCCTGGCAACTACAGCCTGGCGTGATCATGTGCGGCTATATTCACTGCCCCCCGCGCATCATCATCAGCGCAGGGCGCAGGGAATAAGTATACTCACCCGTCACCGTTGAATGCAGGATCGCGATGTCCTCCTATCTGCCTGCTGCTGCTGTGTGCAGAGACTAGCGGTGCGCACAGTGAGGACATCGCAATGCTGCAGGGAACAGTGACGGCTCCACAGAGGTCAGCGGCGCTGCTGCTGACAGAGATGAAGACAAGCGATGCTGCTGGAGGAAGGTAAGGTGAGTATAAACGTTTTTTTTGTGTGCCACAGGATGCAAGACGTATACCAGTATGGGGGTATATAGCAGGATGGGAGTATATAGTAGGATGGGGGTATATAGCAGGATGGGGGTATATAGCAGGATGGGAGTATAACGCAGGATGGGGTATATAGCAGGATGGGGACATATACCAGGATGGCGCTATGTAGCAGGATGGGGGTATATACCAGGATGGCGGTATATAGCAGGATGGGGGCTATACCAGGATGAGGGACATATATATATATATATATATATACATACAAGAATGGGGATTATATACAAGGCAGGAGGATCATTACCAAGTAGTACCTTAGTAGAGCATTTGGAGATATTACCCCCATAATAGTGTCAGCAGCAGATCCTCGCCCCATAACAGTGTGTCATGACCCCATTTTTTGCTTAAAATTTTATTTTCCTATTTTCCTCCTCTAAAACCAGGGTGTGTCTTATGGTCCGGTGCATCTTATAGTCCAAAATATACAGTAGTTTAGCTGGGTTTGTTGCCTGGTGTTGAGATCAGTGAGGAAAAACTGTAAATGCTGCTGTGCTGATGCATATCACAGAAGATTTTCTTCTGCCATATGCATCAATCGAGTGTCATTTTGCAGTTTCACAAAATGAATCTTAAAGCAGCAAGCAACAAATGTAGCTCTGTCATTGTGGAGGAGTGCAGGAGAATTGATCTCTACTATAACCAGCTAATGATGTAACACTGCAGCTACATTGATGTAGGTGGTAGAAGATAAAATAGGTCAGGCAAAGTACTGTACAGGACCAGTGCATGAAGAAAAGCATAGGTAGAATTCTACACTTAAATTACCATGATGATTACTCTGAAATGTAAAGCTTCTCAGGAGCACACAAGAGAGAGAGGGGTCTGCAACACTGAGGAGAAGTAAGGGTTTGCTGGAAATGATGCACTATCAGGTATATATACCTTGTTTGAGATTAGTTGAGCTGGGTTGGTTGCCTGGTATTGAGATCAATGAAGAAAAACTACAAAATGCTGCTCTATTGATGCATATCACAGAAGATTATCTTCTGCCGTATACATCAATAGAGTTTCATTTTTTTCAGCTTCTCAAAATTAATCTTAAAGCAGCAAGCAAAAAACGTAGCTCTACACTGTCATTGTAGAGGAGTGCAGGAGAATTGATCTCTACTTGAGGCTTCCGCCACACATCCGTGAAACACGTGCGTGTTTGGTCCGTTTCCGTGTATACTGGAGACACGGCCAAACGTGCACCAATGTTACTATATCTCAGCGGTTACAATTGCGTTTTTGGTTATGTCCGTGAGTCCGTCTCCGTGATGCGTTTTTTGGTCCGTGTCTCACGCCAGCATGTCCGTTTTCTGCACGCAAAACGCAGCACGGACCCAATGTAAGTCAATGGGTCTGTGCGCACGTCCGAGTGACACGGACGCATCTCTGTTTGCTCCCTGTACGTTTTGTGCTTTTTTCATGTGATGTCGGTCTTTTTTCTTTTTCTGTTTCGTTCTCTCCCTCAGTCCGTCGGTCGGTCTCTATGTCTGTCGGTCGGTCTCTCTGTCTTATCTGTCCCTCTAGCTGTCTGTCGGTCAGTTCCCCCCCCCTCTCTCATACTTACCGTTCCCCGATCTCCGGCGCGGCGCTGCACGGCTGTTATAATAACTCCGGCGGCTTTTACTATTTTGAAAAAGCCGGCCGCCCATTAATCAATCTCGTATTCCCTGCTTTACCCGCCCACCGGCGCCTGTGATTGGTTGAAGTCACACACGCCCACCACGCTGAGTGACAGCTGTCTCACTGCACCCAATCACAGCAGCCGGTGGGCGTGTCTATACTGTGCAGTGAAATAAATAAATAAATAATTTAAAAAAACAGCGTGCGGTCCCCCCCCATTTTAATACCAGCCAGATAAAGCCATACGGCTGAAGGCTGGTATTCTCAGGATGGGGAGCTCCACGTTATGGGGAGCCCCCCAGCCTAACAATATCAGTCAGCAGCCGCCCAGAATTGCCGCATACATTATATGCGACAGTTCTGGGGCTGTACCCGGCTCTTCCCGATTTACCCTGGTGCGTTGGCAAATCGGGGTAATAAGGAGTTATTGGCAGCCCATAGCTGCCAATAAGTCCTAGATTAATCATGTCAGGCGTCTATGAGACACCCTCCATGATTAATCTGTAAATTACAGTAAAAAAACACACACACCCGAAAAATCCTTTATTATAAATAAAAAACACAAACAAAATCCCTCATTACCAATTTATTAACCCCGAAAAAGCCCTCCATGTCCGGCGTAATCCACGGACCTCCAGCGTCGCTTCCAGCTCTGCTGCATGGAGGTGACCGGAGCTGCAGAATACACCGCCGCTCCGGTCACCTCCACGCAGCTAATGAGATGAGAAGCGCGATCAGCTGATGTCACTGAGGTTACCTGACTGACATCAGCTGATCGCGCTTCTCATCTCATTAGCTGCGTGGAGGTGACCGGAGCGGCTGTGTCTGCTGCAGCTCCGGTCACCTCCATGCAGCAGAGCTGGAAGCGACGCTGGAGGTCCGTGGATTACGCCGGACATGGAGGGTTTGTCGGGGTTAATAAATTGGTGATGAGGGAATTTGTTTGTGTTTTTTATTTATAATAAAGGATTTTTTCGTGTGTGTGTGTTTTTTTACTGTCACTTACAGATTAATCATGGAAGGTGTCTCATAGACGCCTGACATGATTAATCTAAGACTTATTGGCAGCTATGGGCTGCCAATAACTCCTTATTACCCCGATTTGCTAACGCACCAGGGTAAATCGGGAAGAGCCGGGTACAGCCCCAGAACTGTCGCATATAATGTATGCGGCAATTCTGGGCGGCTGCTGACTGATATTGTTAGGGTGGGGGGCTCCCCATAACGTGGAGCTCCCCATCCTGAGAATACCAGCCTTCAGCCGTATGGCTTTATCTGGCTGGTATTAAAATGGGGGGGACCGCACGCCGGTTTTTTTAATTATTTATTTATTTATTTCACTGCACAGTATAGACACGCCCACCGGCTGCTGTGATTGGGTGCAGTGAGACAGCTGTCACTCAGCGTGGTGGGCGTGTGTGACTGCAACCAATCACAGGCGCCGGTGGGGAGAGAAAGCAGGGAATACGAGATTGTTTAATGAGCGGCCGGCTTTTTCAAATTAGAAAAAGCCGCCGGAGCAGTGTGAACGCCGTGCAGCGCCGGTGATCGGGGAACGGTGAGTATGAGAGAGGGGGGGACACTTCAGTCACTTGGGGGATTAGCGGTCACCGGTGAATCCTTCACAGGTGACCGCTAATCAGTACACGGCACACAGACAGAGCCGCAGCATGACTATGAAGTCGGGTGAAGTTCACCCGAGTTCATTCTCATCCCGCTACTCTGTCTTCCGACATGTAGTAACGACATTTTGCATCACACACGTACATTTCACACGGACAATACATACACATGTCAGTTATTTCACTCACGCACACACGGACATTCCACACGCACATACGGCTAGCATACGGGATACACACGCAGGCCACACATACCATAAAAACGGACCTAAAAAACGGAAAACGGACCCGAAAAACGGCCCGTTTTACACGGACGTGGTTTTCACGGATGTGTGGCAGAGGCCTTAACCAGCTAATGATGTAACACTGCAGCTACATTGGTGTAGATGGTAGAAATTAATAGGTCAGGCGAGGTACTGTACAGGGTGAGAACATGCATTGGGTGAATTTTTCAAATAGATTGCTATGATGATAGCTCAGAAAGGTGAAGCTTCTCAGGAGCACACAAGAGAGTGAGGGGTCTGCAGCACTGAGGAGAAGCAAGGGTTTGCTGGGAAATGTACTTTTAGCAGATAAGAATAGGATCACGCCCCATTCATCTATATGAAGCTGGATGAATTGAGGGACAGATAGAGATGAATAGAGACTCAAAGAAGAAAGAAACTTTATGTTGGGCTTAGTCTGTATATTAACAGTAAGTATTTACTGTACTTTGTGAAAAATAATGTGATTCTGGGAATAACCCTTTAAATTGTATTATATAAAGGATATTCACTTCAAGTGTGTAAAATATACATAAAACCAAGAAAGAAACACAGGAAAATCATTTGTATTTCCAGAACAAAAAAAAATAAAATACAAATCCCTGTTAACTACTACCAAATGTAAGGGAATACAGTTTTTGTTGGCATTTAGTATTAAATGTTAAATGTTTAATGTAACCTGAAACAGCCTCCAAAGTATCCACACTTCACTCCTTGCCAAAACTAATGCAAAGGAACCGGGTAAGGTGTAAGAAAAGAAGATTTTGTTAGCTGAAAAATGTGTTTATACAGCATTAAACAATATTTCTTCTACCACAAAAAAACATACTTTACCATAATACAGACAGTTAACATTTTAGGAAGGAAAAGCACAGCAAGATACTCTAAAAACACGATATATTTACATATTTAATATTCCTTTAGGCATCGGGGATAGGGAAGACAAAAATACTGAGTACATGAACAAATGTCTGCCAAAATATATACAGAATATCAGATGCTGGAGCTGCATGCATCAGAAATTTGGCTAAATTTGTACCAATTTATGCTTTTCGCCACTTTTAATATGTATCTTGGAGGGTTTTTTTTTTATATCTGATCCAAGTGGGCTTGGAATGTTGGGAAATGGGAAGAGAAAGGCAAAAGATCCCATCCAAACTTTGTTGTAACTTTATGGATCAAAGTAAGTCAACTAACTAATGGTATAAACTTAAGGCCCCGTTACACGCAAAGACGTATCTAACGATATATATATCGCCGGGGTCACGGATTCCGTGATGCATATCCGGCATCGTTAGCAACGTCATTGCGTGTGACACCAACGAGCGACCGTTAACGATGGAAAATACTCACCAAATCGTCCATCGTTGACACGTGGTTCCTTTTCAAAAAATCGTTGATTGTTGAGGACGCAGGTTGTTCATCGTTCCCGAGGCAGCACACATCGCTACGTGTGACACCTCAGGAATGACGAACTACAGTTTACCTGCGGCCACCGGCAATGAGGAAGGAAGGAGGTGGGTGGGACGTTACGGCTGCTCATCTCCGCCCCTCCGCTTCTATTGAGCGGCCGCTTAGTGACGCCGCACGAAGCTCCCCCTTAGAAAGGAGGCGGTTTGCCGGCAACAGCGACGTCGCTAGTCAGGTAAGTCCGTGTGACGGCTCCTAACAATATTGTGCGCCTGGGGCGGGTACGCTCGCTAACGATATCGCTGCATGGAAAGCCCCCTTTAGACTAGAAAGTTTCAAAATGTTCCACACTTGGAAAAATTTGATGGATTTTATGACTGGATGGAAGACACAAAGAAATTCCATGACCATGAAAAGCACAAGGTTGCACACCTTGAAAAAAAACCCAAAAAGTATCACAAATAGAAATGTACAGAGATAAAAGATTTGTCACATCTGATATGTGACATATGTGAGACTGTGACCGGGGTTATCTATGACGGCCGGTATGTCTCGCCCCGGTTGTGCTCACTCCATGATAGAAAGTAACTCCACTCAGGGGTTAATGCTGTTTCCCTACAAGCTGAATGAAGGGTTAAAAGGAAACAGGAACAAGGGCGGGGTGTGCCGGGTGTGAGGGAGTGAACACAACTCCCTGAGTTCTCTGCCGGAGAGGCACATGTGTACTGTTGTGGACTTTTGTTTGACTATTAAACCGTGTGCTGTGAACCTTGGTGCCTGGATCCCGTGTCTTCTGCTGCGCAGCCGACCACGCTACCTCACATATGGTGGAGAATGCGGGCATGCCAGCCCGGTGAGGTGTAGCATCCATCCCTGGTGACCCAGCAGCGCATGTCCTGGATTCGAGCGGCTATACTACAGCCCAAACCCGGCGACGCCATGGAGGACATACTAAAGCAGCTGGCTCAGGCTACTGCACAGCAACAACAGACGAATACACACCTGCTCCGGACGTTGGATCATCAGCAGCAATCCTTGAAATTGCAGGAACAAAGGCACCAAGAACAAATGGTTCTCCTGGCCAAGTCGATCCGTGCCGGACCGGCAGCAACAACCCCGGGATCGGGTGACGACGGCAGCGTCCGGAAAGCGGTGAGACAAGCGTTGCAAAAGATGACCCCGGGGGATGATGTGGAAGCGTTCCTGGCGGTGTTTGAGCGGGTGGCCGAGCGGGAAAAACTGCCGACCCCCCAGTGGGCTGAGGTATTGTCGCCCTTTCTGACGGGGGAGCCCCAAAAAGCGTACCTGGACCTCTGTACCGAGGACGCCATAGAATATGCGACTTTGAAAGCCGAAATACTGGCTCGGTTGGGGGTGAATACCTATGTACGGGCTCAGCGGGTAAATCAGTGGTTCTATGAGGAAGCCAAACCCGTACGCTCCCAGGCCTATGACTTGTTGCATCTCGTAAAAAAGTGGTTGCAGCCTGACACTCTGAGCCCGGCGCAAATGGTGGAAAGGGTAGTAGTTGATCGTTTTGTGCGCACTTTACCCGTCACCATTCAACGGTGAGTAGGACAGGGCGACCCGAGTATTCTGGACCAATTAGTGTCCCTGGTGGAACGGCATGTGGCTACGCAGGACTTGATACGGGACACTGAGACTTTGCGTGCCGCTCGTCGGTCTGGCCCCTCCAAGCCTCGGGCCAAGGACCCACCGCTGACACCGGTGCGGGAGACCGCTACCGTCCCTTCTGAGGCCGCGCCCGCCGTCCCTGAGGTCCGGAAGGCCATGTACCCTAAACGACAACTCGTCAAGGGGGTTACCTTCCCTATTAGATGTTGGCGGTGCCAGCGGGTGGGACATATGGAAGCTCAGTGTCCACTCACCACGGAGCCCATGGATTGTGGGGTTACCCGGCGGGGTTCAATGTATGCTCAGGCGGTGTATACCGCGGACCTTGTCTCCCCGGAGACTGCGCCCAACTTGTGCCAAATACAGGTTAATGGATGTCCGGTTACAGGCTTGTTGGATTCCGGAAGCTTAGTGACCCTTGTGCGATCAACCCTAAGGGCTAACATAAAGGCCACAGGACGTACCGTGGGGGTGGTTTGCATACATGGCGAACGCCGAGACTATCCCACGGGGGTTGTCACCATCACAGCACCCTGCGGACAGGTGCAACATGAGGTGGGACTTATGAACTCTCTTCCCTATGACGTGATCCTAGGAAGGGATCTGCCGTATTTTTGGACTCTATGGAAGGGGCCTCCTAAGTCCCTTCAGGTATTGGACAGTCCGGGACCTGAGCCCGACAATCCCGAATCCGGGACGCCTGCCGTAGGGGTCCCCATGATAGGGACAGAATGTGAACCCGATAGGTCGCCCCTAGAGGTATTGGCAGGAGAGGCTGAGACGGTCGAGCCCATCCCGGAGTTGGAGGCGTCCCCGGATACGTTTGGGACAGCCCAACTCCAGGACCCTACATTAATACATGCCCGGAGTCGGGTGACAGTAGTTGACGGGGTGGCACAGCTGCCCGGTGCCCAGGTAAGGTACCCCCATTTCGCTCTTAAGCAGGATTTACTCTACCGGGTAGATGAAATACGGGGCGTCGGGGTAGAGCAGTTGGTGGTGCCCCAGCCGTATCGCCAGCGGGTCCTCGACTTGGCTCATAAACACCTGATGAGTGGCCACCTGGGGGTCAAGAAAACGCAGGAGCGAATATTGCAAAGGTTCTATTGGCCCGGGGTCTTTGGGGAGGTAAAACGGTTCTGTGAAACCTGCCCGGAGTGTCAGCTTACCGCACCCCTGACCCACTTTCGCAGTCCGTTGGTACCGTTACCCATTATAGAAGTCCCTTTTGAACGGATAGGGATGGATCTGGTGGGGCCCCTCGTAAAGTCTGCTCGAGGGCACCAACACATCCTAGTGATTGTTGACTATGCCACCCGGTATCCAGAGGCGATACCTCTCAGACATACTGCGGCGAAGCTTATAGCTCGGGAGTTGTTTGCTGTGTTCTGCCGGGTGGGGTTGCCCAAGGAGATCCTTACGGATCAGGGGACCCCATTCATGTCTAAAGTGACCAAAGAGCTATGCCGGCTACTCCAGATCAAGCAGTTGCGTACGTCTGTGTATCATCCTCAGACGGATGGGTTAGTAGAACGATTCAATAAAACCCTTAAAACCATGCTCAAAAGGGTGATCTCCAAAGATGGGAAAGACTGGGATATGATGCTTCCCTATTTGATGTTTGCCATACGAGAGGTGCCACAGGCATCCACGGGGTTTTCGCCTTTTGAGTTGCTATACGGGCGACATCCCCGGGGATTGTTGGACCTGGCAAAGGAAACATGGGAGCAAGAGCCCACCCCCCATAAAAGTGTGATTGAACACATTTTAGGAATGCAGAACCGCATAAGCGCGGTCATGCCAATTGTGAAGGAGCATTTACAGGAGGCTCAGGCCGCGCAAAGCGGCCGCTACAATAGACAAGCCACCGTGCGGACCTTTAAACCTGGGGATCGGGTGTTGGTTTTAATCCCCACGGCGGAGAGTAAATTCCTGGCTCAGTGGCAAGGCCCCTACGAGATAAAGGAAAAAGTCGGGGTGGTCAATTATAAGGTATTGCAGCCCGGTAGGCGGAAACCTGAACAAATATACCATGTCAACCTATTAAAACCTTGGCAGGAACGGGAAAGCCTGATGGTTGATTTTTCCCCATCTCCCTCCTCTTCGGCTCGTTCAAATCCGGCTCCAGCGACCTCCGGAGAGGACGAACCGGAAGTAAGGATTGGAGAAGCCCTCACCAAGCAACAGAGGCGAGAGGCCAGACGGCTGGTTCAGCAGAACCCCGATGTCTTCTCCGAGCTGCCGGGTAGGACCAGTCTGATACGACATGACATTGTCACCGAGCCTCACCTGAAGGTACGCCTGAAGCCATACCGGGTACCGGAGGCTCGAAGACAAGCCATATCAGAGGAAGTGAAGACAATGCTACGCCTGGGGGTCATCGAAAAATCCCGGAGTGAATGGGCTAGTCCCATTGTCCTAATACCAAAACCCGATGGCTCCTTAAGGTTCTGCAATGACTTTAGGAGATTGAACGAAATATCCAAGTTCTATCTCTACCCCATGCCCCGGGTGGATGAGCTGATTGATAGGCTGGGACAGGCGCGATATTTCACCACGCTCGACCTGACCAAGGGGTATTGGCAGGTGCCACTGACGGAGTCCGCCAAGGAGAAAACCGCTTTTGTTACGCCGGAGGGTCTCTTCCACTATGTTGTCTTGCCTTTTGGGTTACATGGCGCTCCGGCCACGTTCCAGAGGTTGATGGACTTGGTGCTGGAACCCCACCAGGCGTATGCATCAGCATACCTTGATGACATCATTATTTACAGCTCCGAGTGGCAGACCCACTTGGAACAGGTACAAGCGGTGGTGGACGCGCTTCGAACAGCCGGATTGACAGCCAATCCCAAGAAATGTGCGTTGGGACTCACGGAAGCCCGCTACTTGGGCTACGTGATAGGCCAAGGAGTGATTAAGCCCCAAATTAACAAGGTTGAGGCGATCCAGAAGTGGCCTAGACCCCTGACCACGAAGCAGGTTAGGGCCTTCCTGGGTATCGTGGGGTACTACAGGAGGTTTGTAAAAGATTTTGCGGGACTATCAGCCCCCTTGACGGACCTTCTCAAAGGCAAGAAGTCCGTCATGGTGCGCTGGACTCCGCAGGCCGAGGACTCCTTCCGGGCCCTGAAGGGGGTTCTGTGCGGACAGCCCGTTCTTGTAAACCCTGATTTCCGGAAGGAGTTCATAGTACAGACTGATGCCTCTGAGGTCGGCCTGGGGGCAGTGCTGTCTCAGGTGGTTCAGGGGGAGGAACACCCCGTCACCTTCTTGAGTAGGAAGCTCACCCCTCCCGAGCGGAATTATAGCGTAGTGGAGAAGGAGTGCCTGGCGATTAACTGGGCCTTGGAGTCCCTACGCTATTACCTGCTGGGACGGCAGTTTCGCTTGGTGACTGATCACTCTCCGCTGGTCTGGATGAGGTCCGCCAAGGAACGGAATGCCCGGGTTACCCGGTGGTTCCTTTCTCTGCAGAACTTCCGGTTTACGGTTGAACACCGGGCCGGTAGGTTGCAGGGCAACGCCGATGCCTTGTCCCGCGGCCCGTGTTTGATAGCAGGAGTTCAACCCCGCACGCTTGAACTGAGGGGGGGGTATGTGAGACTGTGACCGGGGTTATCTATGACGGCCGGTATGTCTCGCCCCGGTTGTGCTCACTCCATGATAGAAAGTAACTCCACTCAGGGGTTAATGCTGTTTCCCTACAAGCTGAATGAAGGGTTAAAAGGAAACAGGAACAAGGGCGGGGTGTGCCGGGTGTGAGGGAGTGAACACAACTCCCTGAGTTCTCTGCCGGAGAGGCACATGTGTACTGTTGTGGACTTTTGTTTGACTATTAAACCGTGTGCTGTGAACCTTGGTGCCTGGATCCCGTGTCTTCTGCTGCGCAGCCGACCACGCTACCTCACACATATTATTAGGATAGAATTTAAAGAGGACCAACCATGAGGATTTTGAAATATAAAAAATAAATATAAAATTTGAAATATAAAGTAAAGCCAGTGCTATACTGACGCTATCATGCTGCTTCTATACATACCTGTAGTTGTGAGATCGGATGTATAGTTTCTGAAATACAGGCAAGTAAAGTTTGTGAAATGCACTGTTATTTGATGATAGGTGCAATGGAATATCTAATAGGTGGGTCAGGATTTGCTAGTTATTCCCGCCCCTGTCTGCCTGTCCTTCCTCCCCCCTTCTATCTTCTGTAATAACAGAGACAGGGGAAGGAAGGACAGGCAACAGACAGTAGCGGAAATAACTAGCAAAACCCGACCCACACATTAGATATTCCGTTGCACCTATCATAAAATAACAGTGTATTTCATAAACTTTACTTGCCTGTATTTCAGAGAGTATTCATCTGATCTCAGAACTAAAGGTCTGTTTAGGATCAGCATGATAGCGTCAGTATAGCACTGGCTTTAGTTTATATATGAAAATCCTGGGGTTGGTCTGATCAATACAAGTCTCACCCCAGGAACTGCACCAATCATAAGGATAGGACCACATAAGTGTATCACTTAGATTACTGGGTACAGCCATTCTGACACAATGAGTATTTTTAGATTTAGTCATGTAGCAGAGCTGAGAGAGCTGCAGCTCTCTATAGAGATTGTACATTGACAATGAGGTGCCAATCAGGGAAGGGAGGCATGATGGACTGCCATGCTTGTGTCATTGTAGTCCAAGCAATAATAAGGGTCCTGCTGCTTAAACAAACATAGCAAATGAACAACAAATCGGACCTTGACAAGACAGGCAGCCCTGAATTTTCTGCTCTAACCCTTGCACCATGCTGTCTTCACCCTTTCATAGCAAAAACTTGCTGACAGATTCCCTTTAATAAGTATTCCAATAACACATATTCTCCTATATAACCATACTTTGTGATGTCACCACATGCTGCAAAATTGATAAGATAAATAGTCCATAAGCAGACAACTATACAATGTAGAAACTATCACACAGTATAAAACACCTACAAAAAAAACCCACAAGTAATGTATAAAGAAATTAGAAATTTTATTGATACAAATAGATTTAAAATTTATATTTAAAAGGAATAGGTAAGAGAGTTATAGCATGGCGACAAAAAGTCTCAAAGGTTACACATAGTATGACACAGTATGACAATGAGAAAAACAGTTTTGTGCTGAATATACTCTTCTAAAACAATATACCGTGTAAGCCTCTATTCCATATAGATCAAATATTTAAATTCAGAATTAGTCCATATTATACTGCGCAATATGAAGTGCAAAGTGCTTAATATAAATGAGGTATGTATATATGCTCAAAGTTAGTTGATATATATGTACTATAAAGACACAAATGTTCAATGGAAATGGTAATATATATTACCCAGTTACAATAAAATAAATTATATGCAGAGTCATTATAGATATGTCAGACAAGTTGTAATTCAAGCAATGGAGGTATATCAACAAGTCAGCATATATTAAGGTGTACATATCAGGGACCCAAGAGATGCTCCCAATGCGCGTTTCACCTTCTTTCTCAAGGGAATGCTTCTCTTGTCGAATATGGCAAAACACACATTGGGAGCGTCCCTTGGGCCCCTGCTATGTACACCTTACTATATGCTGACATGCTGATATACCACCATTGATTGAATTACAACTTGACTGACATGTCTATACTGACTCTGCATATAATTGTCGTTCAATCAGAACTTCTCCCCTTGTTGTAACTCAGCTACTCATGCACCTAACCCCCACTGTCCAGGCTGCACCCAATTTATAATTTCGGCCTCTCTACACCCAGCTTGGGAAATTTGATGCAGCAAGTTCATGGAGGATGTGGCATAACTGAAAGCTACAACAGGTATCCACTTATGGTGTATCCAGTGAGAATCTAATCACTGGGATACCGGGATCCCAACCAATCTTGATAAGGAAGACTCAATCTTTACTATCCTATTGATTCCCTCCGACTCCTTCATAGCTCTGCCTAGGCCTCCTCCAACTGTTTATTTGCTTTATTTTCCAGTATGGATGGGCATGTGACTGCCATATCCATAGGACCAAAACAGTATGTACAGACACCACCTCTGATCATCCAATTCTGATTGACTGCAGTGGTCACAGACCTGAACAATAAGCAATCAGGCAGACAATGGATCCCTGCAGCACTACATTGAGGTAGTAGATGATGAGTATATGAGAATAGATATGTTTTATTTTGCAAACCACACTGATCCCTGTTTTGGGAAGGAAAAAAAATTAGTGGTCAATGATATCAAGACCTCCATTTTCATTATTGGTCAGGTCCCATCGATTGGATCGACACTGATCATACATTGTGTAGATTGTAATGCTCTTACCGGCGTCCCCACATTGTTCTGCTTCCCTCCCCCGGCAGGGATGCTGGCATACTCAACTTCCCGGCCTCTCAGCGGTGGCTGTCCCATCCTCGGTTTCAGCTGCCATCTCCTGGGGCCTGTGCATGCCGCAAAGGCCTCCTCAGAGTGCTCTTAGGGCACACAGGCACGCATCTTGTCTTAAAGGGCCAGAACGCCTTAACCCGGAAGTGCCTCTCAGCCTATGGCATCAGGTATTCAAGGCATCCTCCCTTTAGGGTAGGTGCCTGGGCAATGTGGTCTATATGTTGCTACTTCTCAGGTCCCTAAATGCTGCTGCTGAGGTTTAGGGCTGTGTTTATCATTGCTAATGCCGTTTCAGTAAGAATCTACTGCTTCATCATACCCTGTCAGCCAAGTCTGTTATTTCAGCCACTGCTGCATCATACCTTGTTGGCGATATCTGCTATCCCGGCCACTGCTGCATCATACCCTGTTGGCGATGTCTGCTATAACAGCCACTGCTGCATTGTACCATATCAGCCAAGTCTGCTATTCTGGCCACTGCTGCATTGTACCCTGTTGGCCAAGTGTGCTATTCCAGCCATTGCCGCATCGTACCCTGATAGCCAAGTCTGCTACACTGGCTGTTGCTGCATCATACCTTGATGGTCAAGTCTGCTATACCGGGCGCTGCTGCATTGTACCCTGATGTCTGCTATACTGGCTGCGGCTGCATCGCCATGTTTGCTATATCTGCTGCTGCTGCATCGTACCCTGATGGCCAAGTCTGCTATATCGGCTGCTGCATCGTACCCTGAAGGGCAAGTCTACTATACCGGCTGCTGCTGCATCATACCCTGATGGCAAAGTCTGCTATACTGACTGCTGCTGCATCGTACCCTGATGGACAAGTCTACTATACTGAACGCTACTGCATCGTACCCTGATGGCCAGATATGCTATACCGGCTGCTGCTGCATCATACTCTGATGACAAAGTCTGCTATACCGGGCGCTGCTGCATCGTACCCTAATGGCCATGTCTGCTATACCGGTGCTGTTGCATCGTACCCTGATGGCTAAGTCTGCTATACTGTGCGCTGCTGCATCGTACCCTGATGGCTAAGTCTGCTATACCGGGCGCTGCTGCACCGTACCCTGATGGCTAAGTCTGCTATACCGGGCGCTGCTGCATCGTACTCTGATGGCCAAGTCTGCTATACTGGGCGCTGCTGCATCGTACTCTGATGGCCAAGTCTGCTATACTGGGCGCTGCTGCATCGTACCCTGATGACCAAGTCTGCTATACCGGGCGCTAAGAGTGTGTCTTGCACTTGAAACGCGTTGATATGAGGTTTGTTGTTATTATGCACGTTATATAAACAAGAAATATAGAAACCTCGTATGTTTTGAGCTGGATTCTCAGATGATCTTTACTGTTTGGAAGCCATGGCGAGGCTGGGTCCGGGACTCCATACTGAGGATGGATGGACATGGTGGTGAGCTGGACTTTCTTTTTTCTTGCAATTTTAAAAAAGTTTTCATTAGCAACATGATGACTACACTGAGGGCGTCCCCTCCTCACCTTTCGGTGAACATACACATTTGGTTTTCGGTACGTGCATATTAATAGAATGAGTAATTTTTTTATAACACGCGTTTTGTAAAATTCTTCCCATTGTGTTTCTAAGGCTGGGCTGGGAGAGAGCAAACATGTTTTAATAACACAATCTTGCTCGCAGGAAAAGAAACAAAACCTGAAATAACTAAATCTTTCCACAAACTGCTGACCTGGTTTATGTGACTTTATGAAACTTTCTCTTTATTGTTTTTTTACCTAAACTGGAAACAATGGGATTAAAATGAACAGAAAAAAAGGAAGTTAAATGTATCAACTGCGCAAACACATTCCGAAACATTATGTGAGAAGATCTATTTTAGACCTGCGTAGTTTTCTTAACGTTTTGGCACACCGTTATAGCAAAAATAAAATAAGATTTAACCCCATAATGACTTAAACTGTCCTGTTATAATCTGAAAACTGGTTTGACATTATTTAATGGCCCATAGAAATTGCCATGTGACTAGGACAATGCAGCGCTCAACCTGAGTACGACTAAATCATTAAAAATAGTATAAAAGATATAAAAAGAGGAGAAGAACGTCCATTATCATGGCTTCCTTTGTATAACCTCCATCCAATACAACCATAGCTGCTTTGTGTTTCCTTTTTAATGTTTTCTCTCTCAATGATTTATTGAGTGGAAATTATAACTCCAGTTTATTAAACTTTTTGATATATCAGTCTATGATAAGGAGGTTTAGCAAATTTAGTAAAGAACAAATTTTGTGTAGATTCTCTTTAAAATCCAAGCATTAGACCCCCACCAATATATTCACCATTTTCACCAATTCTACTTAAAAAATCTAATGTAAACTACATCTCTTGGGGACAATGTCAACTCTTATTTCCAAATTTGTTTCACGCTGGGGCGAGCAAATGCCCGGTGTGCGACACAACACAGAGGGAAATCCACGGAAGATATAAAGGAGGGCCCTGGGGTCACCGTCTGCCACTCACCCATGGCTGCTCCCTTTGCACGGTGGCTCAGTGGTTAGCATTGCAGCCTTGCAGCGCTGGGGTCCTGGGTTCTAATCCCACCAAGGATAAGAAGCAAGGAGTTTGTATCTTTTCCCTGTGTCTGCGTGGCTTTCCTCCAGGTTCTCCGGTTTCTTCCCACACTCCAAAGACATACAGATAGGGAATTTAGATTGTGAGCCCCAATGGGGACAGTGTTGCCAATGTATGTAAAGTGCTGTGGAATTAATAGCGCTATATATGTGAATAAATATTATTAATATTATTACCCCTTTACTCCCTATCGTCCCTATACGGGTTCTTCCCCCCATCCCCCATCACTTGATTAAGCCCTTGCTGACCTTGAACTTTATTCTGACTAGGGTGTTGGCCAACAGAACACTTGTCCCACTACTACAATAAAACAACACAAGGAAGGTAAGACAAATGGGTGGGGAAAGACACAACAAAACTACTCCTTGGTAACGTCAGCAGGAAACTTCACAGCTGCAACTGAAACAACACCTCAGCTTCTCCAGAGCCAGACTCCTTCAAAGTGGTTAGTATAGAGATTCTATCATCAGCATAGAGTAAACCCAGGTGTGGGTATATATAGCGGAAGGGCGTGATGACAAAATGCTGCAACTGTGATTAAGGCCATCAGTAATCTCAGCCAAAAGGGAACGAGTCCTTAACACTTTCAGCATTAAATTAAAGTAAATCCACTCCAAGATATAACATGCAGACACGGCAAGCAAAAAAAAATGTTGCAAATTTTACTGCAGCACATCATCACTTCTTCTGGATCTTAAAGGGGTTGTCCAGGACGTTAACATTAATGACCTATGCTTAAAGATCATCAATGTCTAATCGGTGGGGTTAAACACCAGGTAAGCGCACTGAGCAGCTGTTCCTGATGCCACTAGCCTGAACTAAACAGTTGCAGAGCTGCACAGCACAGCTTCATCGACGGAATAGTGGCCGCAGCTGGGTACTGCATATCAGCCCCATATTTACCAAAGGATAGGTCATCAATGTTAAAGTCCTGGACAAACCCCATAATATCCATCTGTACCACCCACACAGTGGGCACTAATCACTGGTATATGCACCGTATACTTTCAACTGTGTAGGGTAGGGGGGAATGAAGGGGGAGTGAAGCAACTGAAAGACCATAGCCAATACCTATAGACTGCTTCTCAGACAAATAAATGTTAAAGATCACTTATAATCTCTAGCTGATGACGTAAAAGGGTTCTGCACTAGTGGGACACGCCCTTGAGCAAAATAATAAAGGCATATACTTCTCTCCTGCACCAGTGCCACTACAAGTCTGTCGGCGCTCATTTGACATTGTTATGCCACATGAGCACTGTGGCCAATAAGTGGCTGCTGTCTTCACTATTTCCTCAGAGCAGATGTCAACTCTGATGGATTATGGATGGTCAGCAGCTGATTGGCTGCAGCGGTCATGTAACACAAAAATGGCACATCACCCACAGGGAACCGCAGCTGAAATGGTGATGTGACCAGAGATGAGAAGACACTGTTTTTATTTTCTCTGGGGCACTGAATTTGTAAAACAGCAATTTAGTCCCGCAGTGGACAACCCCTCTAAGGTCTACAGATACACACAGAATAATGGTTCCTGCTCATTTTTGAGCCTCTGATGGACTATTCAACTAATGGGTATACGGGCAGACAAACACAAGATGAGTAGCTCCATGATTTGTAATTTTTACTCTAAAAATCAAAGTGCATCTAATTAGGAGAGGGGATGTCACAGAGGAGTCGGAGTGACTGAAGCAGGGACCTCTAAGCTAGCCGCCCTCAAACTGGGGATCCTGCGCTGTCCCTTATCCCAGAGGTAAGCTTGATGGTAGCTAGGTCTGGACTGCCAGCATGACCCTAACATCCCCTCTCCTCCCCTCCCCAGGAGAGGGCTGGGACCATAGAAGCAAACCCAACAAATACCACAGACAGGGGATAAAACAAAACACAAACGCACTGCAATCAGACACAGGGGAGAAACAATACTTGTCCAGGAAGAAATAAAACACAGGGAGGAAATAAACTAACAACACCACTCAGGAAAGCACACGATCACCAGGCACTGGATCACTACAATAAGGACCGGTATTGCTGAAGTAATGCTGAGCTATATTCGGCGAGGATCCAGAACCTTATAAAAAGAGTGAAGACAGCTGTGAGTGGTCACTAGCAGCCTGAACTCCTAGCAGCAGCTCACAAGCCAGCAGGAATTAACTCCTGCTGGACTGGAGAGCAATGAAGATAAAACAGCCAACGCCCGAGTAACGCAGAACAACTAAGGGATCTCAGGCTGCTTGTCAGACTTGGTGGTGTGAACAGAGTCCTACACTGCCATGACACCCAGCGAGTGCAAAGCCGAACACCGCATGACAATTAAACAGAATGGGGGAGGGGGTAGAGGTAAAATGAGGACGTGTGATGATCAGATGGACATCAGTTCCTCTCCTGTTCTCCATGTTCAGTCTTGTAGCACCCTTTTATTCTAGTGTTATGGATACTGGAGCAGTCAGCATTTATGTTCTGCTGTACATGTGTAAAGTAGAAAGCCTTTCATATGGCTCTCAAACTCATATCAAAGATGAAGACAGATGATCAGATCCGCATCAGATGTCTTCTATAAAAGTTTATAATGTGCAGAAAAATAGTTGGGAGCAGCCAAAGAGGGAGTAAGAAATGTACAAAATACTGCTGGTGCTTCTAGTCTTTCCACCTTTTGTCCAGTTCTGCTCAGTACAGCTGTAGATTGTCCTCCTTCCAAGCTGATTTCAAGGACAATTGATAATTAAAAAGAAGCCATCAGGATTATGTTACTACTGAAACTGCAAAAAATAGAAATTATACATGTCTTATTGTAATCCGAAAATAAAGCTTTGAAGCCTGTAAGCCCTCCGGGGGCATGTGGCACTCTGAGTTCATGGACACACCCTCAGTGCACTTTTGGATTAATTTGCATGTGGCTACAAATCTCAATTTCTCATCACTGATACATTGGATTAGTACAAGATGGGTAAAAGAAAACAGCGAAAGGGAAGGGAATCCCTTTGTCTAGGAAAGGGGGAGATGGTGACCCCTGATAAAACTTACCGCGGGCCTCTGGGGCCTCTCACCACCCTATGTAGCTTCCGCACCTATGCGTTGAGCTGGATACCTGATCCCCAGATGACCCTAGAGCTGGGCCCTAGATAGGGAATGGGTGGGATGAGCTCTTCATCAATCACACTAAACACTAAAGAAGACAGAGGGAGCACACATGTGGGGAAAATGTATCTACTACTTATCTCATGATGTCTCAGAAAGAATACAGCAAAGAGCAGAAACAATCCTACAGATGAGTGCAAGCCACCTGCTTGCATCCAGAGCTTGTGAAGGAACCAGCACAATTTAAGGGAAAATTAGAGTATGTAAACCCAAGGAGCAATACAGATGATTAGTGGCTGAAGGGAAGAGGAGCTCCACCGCGTCCTAAAAGGAAAAGGATGAAAACCCAGCAGAGAAGATACCTAGTACTGTACACTGAATGCTAACAGCTAGAATAATACAAAGTCAAGGAACATTTTGTGCAGCCAAATGCTGTGACCTTCTATTGTCGGACACCACAGGACTGTCTGTCACCCCTGACACACCCATAACAGGTATTTTTTTTCATTGCTGCATTTGGACTTACAGAGGGAGAAAGTTCCTGAAATATACAGGATACAAGTCATGTTATGGCCAAAAATGATGCTACTCCTCATATACACAGATGACAGAATTTTTAAAAAAGTCTCCTGAAATGTTTGGTACGCTTAAAATTCAGAATAGCCATTATTTGATTCTGACCAATCTATTTCATCTTTATTATACATCTGTTTTGGTGTGTTGTAGGAGAAGTGATATTTTTCATAAGCATTAATCTTTATACCTTAGAGGCAGCCATAATTCTGCTATAGAGAACTCACAAACCTTGGTTGGTCCTATAAGCTCAGCAAAATCTGGACAATTTTGGTCAATGCTATAATCGACCCACTTTTCTGTGCTTGCCATTCTTCATAAGTAAGGATGATCGAATACCTCAAATATTCGGCTTTGCGAATATTTCCCGAATAGGTCGCCGCTATTCGAGTATTCGCGAATATTCGATACGCAATGTAAGTCTATGGGAAACCCGAATAACAACTATTCGGAACTATTCGGGCTTCCCATAGATTTACATTGAGCATCGAATATTCGCATAGCGGCGACCTATTCGTCAGATATTCGCGAAGCCGAATACCTGAGGTATTCGATCCTCCCTATTCATAAGCAAATTTAAGGCATGGATCTCAAAGAAAGTCTAGAAGACAATAAATAATAACGCCTGAGTAATATTATTCACCATCCTATGATGAGATTATATGACTGATATAAGACGTATATGGAAAGCAATCCTTATTACCGTGTGATCAAGCAGCAGTCGTGTATTACGCTTTCTTCCACGTGGATCCCTTGCTCCTCGTTATTTTCCACCTGCTGTCCATCGTGCAGCCAGTAAATATCCCCGATGGATGGCATGTAGGTGGCGGTACAATGAAACGGGAGGCGGTCTCCACGGAACACAATCTGCTTCTGGGATGGAATTATTTGGAACATTGGTAATTCCAGAGGTTTATCTGTATTTCAAGGAGGAAAAAGATAATAATATTGAAGCAATGCTTATAGAATTGTATTATTTGTACTCATGTATAATATTAGAACAGCCACAGACACTGAACATGAAAGATGAAGTGAAGTCAAGAGTACCACTGTTATTGCAACTTATCGTACCATGCATGTTATTTTTTATTTATTTTTTTTCAATTTTTTATGGAAAAATGACCATTAGGTGGCACTTTTACATAACCTAGAAGGATGATGTCATCAATATAACCCTCCGATATCGAAGAGTTTGGCCAACAGTCTAATGTGTATGAGACCAACTGATGGTTGAGAGAAGTGTTAATTGGTCATGTTGATCGCATTGTTCTTCCGGAGATAAGCCGCCAACTAACATGTAAGTAGGCGACTTTCTCATAGAAAACAAAGGAACACTCATAAACTGAGTGCTCTATGGGAGAGTTAGCCAAGATGGCGTCAGCCGAACAACAGACATAATGGGGTTCGGCCAACAGCCATCTGATGTGTACGAGCAGCTTTAGGCCTCTTTCACACGTCCGTGCCTCCGGTACGTGTTTGACAGTTTTCTCATGTACCGGAGACACGTACACACGTTGATATATGTTTTTCTATGGTTTCGGGCACACGTAAGTATTTTTGCACGGAACATGTGTCCGTTCCGTACTTACGTGTGCCCGTGTGCTCCACACGCCGACATGTCCATTTTATCTCCGGCGTCACGGGTGTCACACGGAACGCAAACGTGTCACACGTAACACACACGGACCACGCGGATGTGTTCCGTGTGACACGCGTTGGAGAAAAGACATGTGTCTGCGAGAAAAAAAAACAAACCTTTACTCACCTTCTTCTGCCCTCCTGTCTCCACTGCTGCTGTCAGTTGCTGCCGACCGCCGCTCATTATGCTCATTGAATATTCACTTCACTGCGGCCGGAAGCAGCAGCAGCGGGGAGTCGGCAGGGTCGGAGACTGAAGATCAGCACCACGGACAGTGACGCCAGGGACAGGTGAGCAAAAAGTTTCCGTTCTCACACGTAGGCCATAAACACTGCCCACGGAGGGGAAAACGCACCGTTGACATGTCCGTGAAAAACGTGCGTGGTTTTTAACGGACGTGTGAAAGAGGCCTTAAACTGTAGGGGACCTTCTTTAGAAGTATAACTGAGGTCTATATGAAATATGCATACACTTTTGTATTTTATCAATAAAGGCGTTATCCAGCCCCCAAAAAAACATATATAGTAGAGATGAGTGGATTAGTGATGAGCAAGCATTACCATGCTCGGCCGAGCAGGTGGGATACTTGGACGGACATGACTCAAGAATTGAGTATAATGGAAGTCAATGGGAAAATTGAGCATTTTTCCACATCTTCTGGAAAAATGCTTGAGTTTCCAATTGACTTACAATATACTTGATGCACGAGTGGCGCACATCCGAGTGTCTCACCTGCTCGTTTCCACCACCGAGCACGTGAGCATGGTAGTGCCCGCTCATCACTAGTTACAAATACAGAGCACCCGAGCATGGTAGTGCTCCATCATCAATAGTTACGAGTACTGAGCACCGGAGCATGGTAGTGTTCACTCATCACCAGTTACGAGCACCGAGCACCCAAGTATGGTAGTGCTTGTGTGACACCCTGAACTAGCCAGGTAGTCACAGTTAGGCCCCCGCACAACAACCTTCCCCTAAAAAGGGTACCATCAGCCAACCTAAAACCCTGAGTCACCCCTCTCAGGTTCTGATGTACACACCAGGTGGGCGGAGACAGGCGGTTGGCCACGCCCACCAAGGAGTTCGGATGGCCTGAGGCGGGAAAGCACATCAGATAAGATCGGGAGAGATAAGAAAAAGGAAGGAGAGGAGTAGGGAGAGTGACAGCGGAGAACAGAACATCTGTCAGGGGTCCGGGTAGTAGCCTAGACACCCTGTGGCCAGGAAGCAGACGGTGGTGGCCGCCTGCAGGAGCTGGGATTACAGCAGGTGGAACCGTAGGGACCGAGGACGGGCAGTGGCCCGCCGGTACCGAACCGGGGAACCAATTGGAAACCGGAGCACCAGGAGGGGTACTCAGACCCAGTACGAGGCCCAGAAACAACTGGGCTGAGTCAAATCAACTGATTGAGGACTGGACTTGAGGTCCCTTACCATCCAAGGCCTGACTGAAGACAAGAGCCCACCCAACAAGGATAGAAAGCCACCGCCAAGGCATAGAGATCTAAAGTGCCAGCGTCTGCAGGCAAACGGGTTCCTCAGCACACATGCAGCTGGGGAGAGGACTACCGTCGCTGAGGCGTAGGCAGTCGAACACATACACAAAAGGTGTAGGAGAAAGGAGGCAACCACCAGCCCGAGAAAAGGGGAGAAACGCAGCCGGCTGTGGGCACCATCCACCATCTTGTTTGATTTACCAGAGACTCCAGCATGTTTGTAATAATGAGTACACCAGTGCCCTCGGGCCGAGCACCGCGCCGCACCGCATCAACACTGCCTTGCACCAGCAATTTACAGCGACCCCTCGGGCCCCGCGACCATCACCCCTACCCACGGAGAGGTTAACACCAAGCTGCATAACACCGTCCCCGGGAGCCTAGTCAACAGCAGCGGTGGTGTCCATCCATTCACCACAGCCCCGTGGGTGGCGTCACGAACTCTCAATCCCCAAAACCACCACCCCGCCTGCGCGCGTAGCGCCAAAGCAACGACTCCCCCAACATCCTAACTCCCCCTTACAGAGAGGCAGTGGCACCCCCGGGTCTGTGGGAAGCTCGAGCCACCCACTGACGAGCACGGATCCGAGCGGCTCGGCAGCCGGCCGAGCCCTGGGGCGGTACACTTGCTCATCACTAGTTATGAGTACCGAGCACCTGAGCATGGTAGTGCTCCCTTATCAATAGTTACGAGTACAGAGTACCCAAGCATGGTAGTGTTCGCTCATCACTGGTTACGAGCACCGAGCTCCCAATCATGGAAGTGCTTGCTCATCACTAGTTACGAGTACTGAGCACCCGAGCATGGTAGTGCTCACTCATCACTAGTTACGAGCACCCGAGCATGGTAGTGCTCACTCATCACTAGTTACGAGCACCGAGCACCCAAGCATGGTAGTGCTCCCTCATCAATAGTTACGAGTACTTAGCACCCGAGCATGATAGTGCTTGCTCATCACTAGTTACGAGTACCGAGCACCCGAGCATGGTAGTGCTCGCTCAACACTAGTTACGAGTACCGAGCACCCGAGCATGGTAGTGCTCGCTCAACACTAGTTACGAGTACAGAGCACCCGAGCATGGTAGTGCCCGCTCATCACTAGTTACGAGTACAGAGCACCCGAGCATGATAGTTTTTTCTCATCAGTAGCTATGAGTATCAAGCACCCAAGCATGGTAGTGCTCGATCATCACTACTTACGAGAGTACTGAGTACCCGAGCATGGTAGTGCTCGCTCATCACTAGAGCAGATCGATTTGCAGGACTCAAGGCATCGTCAAGGTCAGGGGAACATGGCAGCTGGGTGAAAAGTCTGTAAATGTGCATTTGCTCTTTCCCTTTAATAAAATAACAAATAATAAGATTTATATTGTGGGAAAGAGACTTAATGGCTCGCAGCTTTTTTCACCTCCTGAACTCTTTAAGAATTCACCATTTTGTTATTCGAATAAACTTACATAAATTTTATAAAACCATTTTCCTGAGCGGACCGATAAATCCCTCCAGGATGATGTCATAAACTGATTATGAGAAATGTACATAGAACTTTCCAAAACATCTGCTTTTAATTCTGTTGTTTTAAATTTGATCTGTGACATTAATCCGAAACCATCTTCTCGTGATAATCTCCCCAACTCCCAGGGATAATAGCCTGCCGCTCACAGCTGAACATTCCTGTCCCCTGGATCGAGGGTAAAACTTCTCATTTACACAAAGATGTTTGCAGCTTATTGCTTTCCATATAAGCTCCTTTATATCATATAGGTTACCTGTGGCCCTCCAATGCCATACACCTTTGGTCTTTTTCCAATAGCATCATTTGGTATTTGCATTATGTATAAAAAGCAGAAAGCTAAAATATTATTTTTCATCTTTTTTTTCCAATTTTTCTTTTTTAATCTTTATTATTATTTTAGTTTTATATACTGAAATTCAGGATGAGATTACAGTTGTTTACTACACACAACCGATATTCATGAGAATGTCTGTCTTATCTTCCCACAGTCTCAGAAACTTAGCAAATAGCACTCCTTAGTCTAAGGGCCTCAAAACACATTAGAATAATGTCGGCAGAACCCACCGATATTGAAGGGTTCGGCCAACAGTCTAAAGTGTATGGTGCCAACTGATGGTCGCGAGACATGTTAATTGGGCATGTTGATTGCATTTTTCTTCCGGAGATAAGCCACCAACTGACATGTAAGTAGGCGGCTTTCTCATAGAGAACACAGGAGCGCTCCATAAACTGAGTGCTCCGTGCGAGAGTCAGCCAATATAGTGGTTGGCCAACCGATCAGCCAAAGGGTCGTTCAGCCATAATATGTATGTTCAGCTTTAGGCCCAGTTTTTAGGCGCATAGTTCTGTTTTTGCTGCGTTTTTGGTGCAGTTTTGGGTGCAGTTTGTTGCCCTAAACTGCATGTATTTTCTTCCCCAGCAAAGTCTATGAGAATTCAGAAAGGCTGTGCACACTTTGCTTCTTTTTTGCCTGCAGTTTTGGGTGCAGAAAAAAGAAGCAGCATATCAAAACTTCCATTGAATATAGTGAAAAATGGGCAAAAATACACAGGGAAAAAACGCACCAAAATGTGGCAAAAACTTTCCAAAAACGCATGCGTTTTTTATGTGGTTTTTTTCTCTGATGGTCCGGGCCAGCACCTCCGCCTTCTGCTTCTCCCAGGCCGCAATCTCCCGGCCCAGCTGGCGCTGCTGTCGCTCCCAATACGGAGAGTCCCCCTGCTCCGGTTCCCTCTGCGCAGGGGTCGGGCCCAGCTGGAGCTCCCCCGTTCTGGCTACGACCGGCACCTTCTGCACTGGGGAGCCCCGCTGTGTCGTGGCCTGCTTAGCTGCCTCGCAGCGGCAACCCTGCGACGCCTCAGCCGAGGCTTGGAACCTGGGAGCGGCCAGCTTTACCTGCTGGGCTGGCTTCCGGACAACGGCCACCTCCATCTTGGCCGGGCGGACTGCCGGGGCCTGGATCTCTTGGGGCACGGTCACTTCCGGGACTGGCGGGTCCACACCGGGAGCGGGCATCCTCCGGAGATGGGTCTTCCAAGGAAGCGGTATTGGCGCCGGTCGGATGACTGGCCATCCGTGGGCTGCTCCCACAGGCGGGTCCTCACGGGTGGATTGAACAAGCTCCGCTGCCGATGTTGGGGGCAGCGGACCGAGTGGGGGAGCGGCGGCAGCTGGTACGGGCGATGAGGGAGGTAACATAGAGGGCAGGGGCAGACCGGATCCCTCAGCCGCGTCGGCCGGTCCCTCGGGGACACAGGGGCGTGGGTCGCTTACCTGCTCCTCCAAAATTGCCTCCACTTCACGTACCCGCACTGCCGCAGCTATCTCCTCCATCTTGGCCACCCACCGCTCCATTAGGAAGCACACCTGGGCTTGCAGACGGTGGCACATCAGCGTCGTCCGGGCTTCCACCCACGCTGCTGTTCCAGGCGTGGGCTCCGGGACTTCGGGCTTGCCGGACGGGTCAGCCATATCGCTCTCACGGGATACAGGAACCAAAAGGGTGGCAGGGTCCTGGAGTCCCTGCCCTTTATCTGCTCGGTCACATGTCGCAAAATCTTCACCCGCCCCTCCTTGGTCTTTTCGTGGCACTCCCTTCTTCGGCTGATCAGTTTCGCTTTTCGACCTCTCGTTTTGCTGCACAGCCGCGTTCCCAGGGGGCGGGGCTCCAGTTTTTCGCGCCCTTTCTGCGGGGAAGAAGATTCTGGCGGGAATCTTCGTGCCAAAAGATGGCGGATTCTGTGAATTTCGCAATGGATCACCGCTGACTTCACTTAAAGGTGCACTTCACTAGGTAAGTGAATAGGTAAGTTTCCTGTTCGTGACACCAGAAGAGTCGATGTGTACCGCCCCGCGCTCGGCTGCAGCCGAGCCGCTTGGATCCGGGCTCGTTAGTGGGTGGCTCGAGCGCCTCCGGACCCGAGGTCACTTCGCTCTGAAAGGGGTGCTGGCGCTTTTGGAAGGGGGTAGGTAGGTGCACGGCCGGAGCCGCGCATGAGTTTGTGACGCCACCCACGGGTCATGGGGAAGTTGGACACCACCGCTGCGATTACTGGGCACCCGGGGGAGATGGTGGTGCAGGAAGTTGTTAACCCCTCCGTGGGTAGGGATGATGGCCCCGGGACCCGTTGGGGATAGCTGTGCGATGCAGGGCAGTGCGCAGACGGATGGCGCTGTTGTACTCACGATTATTGACATACACAAGTCTCTGGTAAACCAAGTTTTGCCCGCAGACGCTGGCCCGTGGGATCTCTCTGCCTGTGCGGTGGCTTTTTATCCCCCTCAGTGGGCTGTTGTCTTCACTCGGGACTTGGGTGGGAAAGGACCTATAGTACAGACTGCAATCAGTTAATTAACTCAGTCCAGTGGATTCTGGACCTCGTTTCAGGGTCTGAGTACCTCCCTGTGTGCGCCGGTTTCCGAGTCGGTTCCCCGGGTCGGTACCGGTGGGCCACTACCCTGTCCCGGTCCACCACGATTCCACCGAGCCGTCTTCCCAGCTTCTGCAGGCTAAGGCCACCGTCTGCCTCCTAGCCAAAGGTGCCCGGGCTCCAACCCCGGCACCTGTCAGACTGTCATAGGCCTGTCCCACAGGCCTGACCTCCTCCACTGCTCAACTCTAGAAATCAACTCAACTCAACTCAACTGTGTTGCCTGCCTCAGGCCCTCTGAACTCCTCGGTGGGTGTGGCCAACCACCTGGCTCCGCCCCCTGGTGTGTCCATCAAGCACTGAGGGAGGTGACTAGGTTTTAATGGTTGGCTGATGACACCTTATTGGGGGACAGGTGTAGCGCGGGGGTCTATCTGTGACTACCTGGCTAGTCCAGGGCGTCATATATCCATCTTAAGTTTCAAAACTGATAGCACTATAACAGATCACTTTATTGAACTCTGTCCAGCATGCCTTATATACATACTGCTGACATCAGCAATAGACTTGACTGAGCACATTCGGACAGGGACAGGCATGTCCATTGGAATATTTCCAATATATAATGCTTTAATATTATAAGTGAATAGGCTTTGAATATATAACTTAAAATATAGACATGTCAGGTAAATTTGAAGTTCATATTTAGAATAAGCATGTTCAATTTAGTATAAATCACATGCTTTTCTCTGAGTAACAAAATCATTGTTGAGCAGTGTTATCAAAGAAAAGTCTGTGGCCCACAACAGTCAGCACATTCTTTTGCATTCTTAGGCCTGCAACACACATCCGTGCTGCCGGTACGTGTTTGGGACTTTTTGACACGTACCGGCGGCACGAACACACGTGCACCAATGTTACCCTATGGTAACAGGCACACACACGTAAAGCCACACGGAACGTGTATCCGTGTGGTTTGTACATGTGTGCGTTATTAAACACAGCTGGCATGTCCGCGTTTCTCCGGCATCACCCAGGCACGGACCCGCTAAAGTCAATGGGTTCGTGTCTGCACGTACTTGATACGGACCATGTACATGTGCTTTCTGTACGGTCCGTGTGCATTTTTATTTTTTTTAATGGTGAAACGGCTCAAGACACACGGACTGCACATGGATATGACACGTACGTATCTCTTGCATACATGGACATTCAACATGAACGCACGGCAAGCATATGCCATCACACTGATGTAACATGTACTGGAGAAACGAACATCCAAAACGGAACACGGACCCGAAAAACAGACGGCACGTGTTTTCTGCGGACGTGTGTTTCAGGCCTTAATTAGAATATCTGTGTGAACAAGGTCCAGGAGGGCTGAATTGTTTCAAGTATTTTATTTCCCTTTTAACTATATAATATAGTAGCTGTAGTACCCGGCATTGCCCGGGATAGTAACAGCCTCTCTGTCTCTCTCCCAGTCTCTGTCTGTCTGTGTCTGTCTGTCTCTGTCTATGTTTCTTTCTGTCTATGTCTCTTTCTGTCTGTCTGTGTTCCTGTCTCTGTGTGTCTGTCTCTCTGTCTGTCTCTGTGTGTCTGTCTCTCTGTCTGTCTCTTCCGCTGTCTGTCTGTGTGTCTGTCTGTATCCATGTGTATCTCTGTTCTATCCATGTCTATCTGTCTATGTCTTTCTCTCTGTGTCTATCTCTCTGTCTGTCTCTGTCTCTGTATCAGTCTCTCTGTCTTTCTCTATCTCTGTGTTTGTCAGTCTGTTTCCCCGTCTGTCTCTTTCCCCGTCTGTCTCTTTCCCCGTCTGTCTTTTTCCCTGTCTGGCTCTTTCCCTGTCTGGCTCATTCCAGGTCTGTCTCATTCCACGTCTGTCTCTTTCCCTGTTTGTCTCTTTCCCCATCTGTCTGTCTCTTTCCCTATCTCTTTCCCTGTCTCTTTCCCTGTTTTTGTCTCTTTCCCTGTCTGTCTCTTTCCCTGTCTGACTCTTTCTCTGTCTGTCTGTGCCTGCCTCTTTCCCTGTCTGTATCTGTCTGCTTCTGTCTCTTTGACTGTGTGTCTCTCTCTGTCTCTTTCCCTGTCTGTCTCTGTCTGTCTCTTTCCCCATCTGTGCCTGTCTGTCTGTGTCTGTCTGCCTCTGTCTGTCTCTTTCCTTGTCTGTCTCTTTCCCTATCTGTCTGTGTGTGTCTCTGTCTGTCTCTTTGATTATCTCTCTCTCTTTTTCTCTCTGTCTCTTTCTCTGTCTGTCTGTCTTTCTCTTTCCCTATCTGTCTCTTACTCTGCCTGTACCTATGTCTGTCTGTCTCTTTCTGTCTCTCCACCGATATCATATTACCTCACACATAAGCTTCTTATACTATGAATGTCCTTTGTTCCTATAACAACCAATCACAGCTGCTATCAATAACCTTTAGCTCGCAGCTCCATTGACTTAATGGAGGCAGGTTTTTTGGAGAGTAACTGTAAAGCACGGGGTTACATTTTCCCGTCAAAACATAGTCTATGACATTCCCTGAGTCACATGAGGTGTCTATGTCTTTGTGATTGTAAATGCGACGATGCAGATTCCTTTAGCTGATATATATGTCGCGGGCGGAGGAGGGGACGCTGCGCTCTCCCACTGCTCGGGTCCGGCCGCTGGTGCTGCTGCTCTGCGGCTGCCGCTGCTGCTCAGTGGTGGCTCGAGCGGTGGGCCGGATCCCGGGGACTCGAGCGGCATTCCTCGCCCGTGAGTGAAAAGGGAATTTGATTGTGGGGATTTATTGTCCGTGACGCCACCCACGGTTGTGGTGATAATGGTGACACCACCGCTGCTCTGTACGGGGATCCCGGGAGCGGTGACAGGGAGCAGCTTGGTTGTTATTTCTCCCCTCCCTGGGTAGGGGGTTGGTTGTCCCGGGGCCCGGTGATGGGGTAGGGTTGGATGGCAGGCGGGTTACGGGGCCTGGCGAGGTGCAGGGTTGCAGGGGCAGCGCTGTTCCGCACGGTACGGTGGTACTCACTCAGCCCAATGATGAAGACACAGTTCTCGGTAAAACACTCGGCTGGATGGACGGGTCCCACAGACGGCTGCGGTGTTGTTTCTCCCGGCAGGTTGATGGTGACTGCCTTTCCCTGCACCTAAGTACGGTTGATGGTTCCGATGGGTTCCCACCGGTAACCCGCTCCCCAGCTTGGATATGGGCTGGAGGAGCCCCTCTTTGCCCGCAGGCGCTGGCCCTGAGAAACGGTGTCTCCCTCGGTTGGTTGGACTGTTGCCTTCTGTCGGGACTTGACTGTTTGGAAACCCAGGAGGTCCCCTTCACTAACGGATTCGGCAAATTCACGGCGACTCCTAGCCTTACCGGGGTCCGAAAAGCCCCTGCCAGATGGTGCTGGCTTCTCTTTGTGTACCGGGAAAGGTACCGCCGGGCCACCGCCCGTCCACGGTCCTTACGGTAACTCGGATAGGCCACTCCTGCAGACGGTCACCACCGTCTGCCAACCTTGCTGATCTGTCTGGGCCACACACCCGGACCAACTTCAGGCTGCTCTCTTACTACTTCCTTCTGCTCACTTTCACTACTAAACTCTATCTGCCTGGTTTTCCCGCCTCCAGGACTGTGAACTCCTCGGTGGGCGGGACCAACCGCCTGGCCCACCCCCTGGTGTGATCATCAGCCCCTGGAGAAAGGCAACGAGGGTTTTGTGTCTGACCTCGGTGTGCCTGCTGGGAGTTGTGGGTGTTGTGCTCTGTGGCCCCTGGCTTGTCCAGGGCACCACATATACACACACACACACACATACATACACTCAGCTTTATATATTAGATTTAACCCCTTCACGACCGCGGGCAGTAAAATTACGTCCTATTTTAACGTGACTTAACGACCAGGGACGTAATTTTACTGCCTAAACTTCATTTGATTGCCGTGGCCATAGCAACGGCTTTCAAATGATGTCCCCTGCTGTTTCTTACAGCAGGGGACCTTTGCTTGACCCCAGGGGGGGTGGCATCGCCACCCCCCATAGGCGATCGATGTGATTGGCTGTTCAAATCTGAACCGCCAACCACATCGTTCGCACTAATTTCGGCAAAAATAATGCCGGAATTAGTGCGATCCTGTGAGATCCAGCTATGAGATGCCGCAGCTGCTGCAGCATATCATAGGTGGACCTCAAACATGTCGCCCCCAGCCCCTGCAGCACTGATTGGAGCGATCGTGCTATGACGCGCAATCGCTCCAATCAGTGTGCAGTGGGGCGGTCTGATCTGGAGGTGGCCGCCCTCCCCAGGCCTGTCCTGGTCTGGGGACCCTCCCCCAACATGTCTGCAGCGTGGTGTGGCTGGTACTTTTGGTACCACGCCACCGCTGCTGCCGCCGCAGACGCCGCCTCTGCTGTCACCGCGCCTGCTCCAATGGTAAGTATTGCGCTTCGGCGATGGCCCCTGCGCGCTCCCGTGAAGGCCCCTGCGCGCTCCCGTGAAGGCCCCTGCCCGTGCCCCCCCCGATCTGCCCCCCTACGCCCCGATCTGCCCCCCCTACGCCCCGATCTGCCCCCCGGCATCCCGATCTGCTCCCCACGCGCTCTGCCTGCCTCCTCTGTCATCTGCTTCCAAGGTTCCTTCCTTCTGCTTTTGCTTCTCCGCCCCCTCTGCTCTCCCTCTGCCCCCCCATCTGCCCCCCCTCTCCCCATCCCCCCCCCCATCCCCCTCTGCTCCCCCCCGACGTCCTCTTACCTGCCTTCACGGGTCGTCCGAGGTCTTCACTGGCCCGATCACATCTGCCTCCATCGCTGGGTCCTTCTGCTGATCTGTTCAACGTCCTGCCTGCTGCTCCTGTAAAGCTGTCCATCTCACTGCCTTCTTGTTCCTCTGCAGCTCTTCTGGTCAGTGATCCTCCTGGTACTGTGAGTATAACTTTTTTTTTTTTTTTTTTCTTGTATCCTGTCCATTTTTACACCTCATCCGTCCGTGCGTCCCGCCAAGCGCTGATCAGGGATGCCGATAACGGATCGGCATCCCTGCTCAATTTTTGGCGTGACTTTTTTCCGTATTTGCGACGCTTTTTGTATCGCGTCCGTCCGTGCGTCCCGCCGAGCGCTGATCAGGGATGCAGATAACGGATCGGCATCCCTGCTCAATTTTTGGCGTGACTTTTTTCCGTATTCACGACGCTTTTTGTATCGCGTCGTCTGTGCGTCCCGCCGAGCGCTGATCAGGGATGCAGATAACGGATCGGCATCCCTGCTCAATTTTTGGCGTGACTTTTTTCCGTATTCACGACGCTTTTTGTATCGCGTCCGTCTGTGCATCCCGCCGAGCGTTGATCAGGGATGCAGATAACGGATCGGCATCCCTGCTCAATTTTTGGCGTGACTTTTTTCCGTATTTGCGACGCTTTTTGTATCGCGTCCGTCTGTGCGTCCCGCCAAGCTCTGATCAGGGATGCAGATAACGGATCGGCATCCCTGCTCAATTTTTGGCGTGACTTTTTTTCCGTATTCACGACGCTTTTTGTATCGCGTCCGTCCGTGCGTCCCGCCGAGCGCTGATCAGGGATGCAGATAACGGATCGGCATCCCTGCTCAATTTTTGGCGTGACTTTTTCCGTATTTGCAACGCTTTTTGTATCGCGTCCGTCCGTGCGTCCCGCAAAGCGCTGATCAGGGATGCACATAACGGATCTGCATCCCTGCTCAATTTTTGGCGTGACCTTTTTTTCCGTATCCCCAACGCTTTTTGTATCTCATCCGACCGTGTATCCTGCAGCGGCCGATCATTGTACCGCGTCTGTGTGTTTGAAAAGTTAAATGGCGTTCCTTCTCTTCTGAGCCCCGCCGTGCGCCCAAACAATTACTTTCCACCACATATGAGGTATCTGCGTACTCAGGAGAAATTGCACAATACGTTTTATGGCGCAGTTTTTCCTGAAACCGTTGTAAAAAAAAAAGCTACCTGGTTGATACAAAAATTTTGTGGTTAAAAAAAAAAAAAATAATTTTCACGGTTCAACGTTATCAACTTCTGTGGAGCCCCAGAGGGTACAAGGGGCTCACCAAACATCTAGATAAATTCCTTGAGGGGTCTAGTTCCGAAATGGGGTAATTTGTGGGGGAGCTCCACTGTTTAGGCACCATAGGGGGTCTCCAAACGTGACATGGCGTCCGCTAATGATTCCAACCAATTTTGCTGTCAAATGGCGCTCCTTCTCTTCTGAGCCCCGCCATGCGCCCAAACAATTACTTTCCACCACATATGAGGTATCGTCGTACTCAGGAGAAATTGCACAATACGTTTTATGGTGCATTTTTTCCTGATACCCTTGTGAAAAAAAAGCTACCTGGTTCAAGTAACAGTTTTGTAATGAGAAAAAAAAAATTGTATTCATGGCTCAACATTATCAACTTCTGTGGTGCCCCTTGGGGCTCGCTAAACATCTAGATAAACTCCTTGAGGGGTCTAGTTTCCAAAATGGGGTCACATGTGGGGGAGCTCCACTGTTTAGGCACCATAGGGGTATCCAAAACGTGACATGGCGTCCGCTAATGATTCCAACCAATTTTGCTGTCAAATTGCGCTCCTTCTCTTCTGAGCCCCGCCATGCGCCCAAACAATTACTTTCCACCACATATGAGGTATCTGCGTACTCAGGAAAAAATGCACTATAAATTTTATGGTGAATTTTTTGCTGATACCCATGTGAAAAAAAAAGCTACCTAGTTGAAGCAACAGTTTTGTGGTAAAAAAAAAATTTTTTCTTTTCACGGCTCAACGTTATAAACTTCTGTGAAGCCCGCAGGTGTTCAAAGTGCTCACCAAACATCTAGAAAAAATATTTGAGGGCTCTAGTTTCCAAAATGGGGTCACTTGTGGGGGAGCTCCATTGTTTAGGCACCTCAGGGGGTCTTCAAACCCGACATGGTGTCCGCTAATGAGTGCAGCTAATTTTGCACTCAAAAATTCAAATGGCGCTCCTTGCCTTCCGAGCACTGCCGTGTGTCCAAACATTTGATTTCCACCACATATGAGGTATCTGCGTACTCAGGAGAAAATGCACAATACGTTTTATGGTGCATTTTTTCCTGATAGCCTTGTGGAAAAAAAAGCTACCTAGTTGAAGCAACCGTTTTGTGGTAAAAAAAAAAAAAATTCTTATCACGGCTCAACGTTATAAACTTCTGTGAAGCCCCCAGGTGTTCAAAGTGCTCACCAAACATCTAGAAAAAATATTTGAGGGCTCTAGTTTCCAAAATGGGGTCACTTGTGGGGGAGCTCCATTGTTTAGGCACCTCAGGGGGTCTTCAAACCCGACATGGCGTCCGCTAATGAGTGCAGCTAATTTTGCACTCAAAAATTCAAATGGCGCTCCTTGCCTTCCGAGCACTGCCGTGTGTCCAAACATTTGATTTCCACCACATATGAGGTATCTGCGTACTCAGGAGAAAATGCAAAATACGTTTTATGGTGCATTTTTTCCTGATAGCCTTGTGGAAAAAAAAGCTACCTAGTTGAAGCAACCGTTTTGTGGTAAAAAAAAATTTTTTTCTTATCACGGCTCAACGTTATAAACTTCTGTGAAGCCCCCAGGTGTTCAAAGTGCTCACCAAACATCTAGAAAAAATATTTGAGGGCTCTAGTTTCCAAAATGGGGTCACTTGTGGGGGAGCTCCATTGTTTCGGCACCTCAGGGGGTCTTCAAACCCGACATGGCGTCCGCTAATGAGTGCAGCTAATTTTGCACTCAAAAATTCAAATGGCGCTCCTTGCCTTCCGAGCACTGCCGTGTGTCCAAACATTTGATTTCCACCACATATGAGGTATCTGCGTACTCAGGAGAAAATGCACGATACGTTTTATGGTGCATTTTTTCCTGATAGCCTTGTGGAAAAAAAAGCTACCTAGTTGAAGCAACCGTTTTGTAGTAAAAAAAAATTTTTTTCTTTTCACGGCTCAACGTTATAAACTTCTGTGAAGCCCCCAGGTGTTCAAAGTGCTCACCAAACATCTAGAAAAAATATATGAGGACTCTAGTTTCCAAAATGGGGTCACTTGTGGGGGAGCTCCATTGTTTAGGCACCTCAGGGGGTCTTCAAACCCGACATGGCGTCCGCTAATGAGTGCAGCTAATTTTGCGTTCAAAAATTCAAATGGCGCTCCTTGCCTTCCGAGCACTGCCGTGTGCCCAAACAATTGATTTTTACCACATATGGGGTATCAGCGTACTCAGGAGAAAATGCACAATAAATTGTAGGGTGCACTTTCTCTTTTCTCCCTTGTGAAAATGAAAATTTTATGGCTAAAGTAACATTTTTGTGTTAAAAAGTAAAATTTTCATTTTTTCCTTCCACATTGCTTTGGTTCCTGTGAAGCACCTAAAGGGTTAATAAACTTTTTGGATGTGGTTTTGAGCAGAGTGAGGGGTGCAGTTTTTAGAATGGGGTCACTTTTGGGTATTTTCTGTCACCTCGGCCTCTCAAAGTCACCTCAAATGTGATGTGGTCCCTAAAAAAAATTATTTTCTAAATTTTGTTGGAAAAATGAGAAATCGCTGATGACCTTTGACCCCTTCTAACTTCCTAACGAAAAAAAATTTTGTTTTGAAAATTGCGCTGATGTAAAGTACACAAGTGGGAAATGTTATTTAGTAACTATTTTGTGTGACATATCTCTCAGATTTATGGGCATAAATTTTCAAAGTTTGAAAATTGCGAAATTTTCAAAATTTTTGCAAAATTTCCTAAATTTTCACAAATAAACGCAAAAATTATCGGTTTAAATTTACCACTGACATGAAGTACAATATGTCACGAAAAAACAATCTCGGAATCGCCAGGATCCGTTGAAGCGTTCCAGAGTTATAACCTGTCAAAGTGACACTGGTCAGAATTGCAAAAAATGGCCCAGTCATTAGGGTGTTTTAGTGGCCGGGGGTGAAGGGGTTAAATAAATTGGTGGATATTGACATTTCTTGCAAACTACACTAAAGTGCACCATTAAGTGCCGTGGGTTGAGGGAAGGATTCTCTGACATTAAGCACTGGAACTTATACTTCAGGCTATAAACCATGAAGGTTATTATCAGGAGGAGAACAATGCCCTTTGCATTCCATGATTAATGTTGATTACGCTACATGGGGGACCACTTTTGATCTCATTACTGGGACTCCCTGTGATGCAATTTGTGCTTATACCATGTAGAAGTGTTTTTTTACAGTGGCACTGTAGGTAATAGGCTATCAGCTCTTAACAGGACTTCCACAGAAAGGCTAGTGCTAGCCACTCCATCTACCAGAATTCATGGGTTATCTTGTCCTTTAGTTATTAACCCTTGTACAGGGATCTGAACTTACAAAGGGCCCGTGGGTTGGGACCATGGAGTGGCTGCTAGCTGGTGGAGCAGTCTGGCAGTGGATTGGACAGGAATCTGCGCCAATACCATGGTATCCAGAACAGGGAAAGAAATGTTAGTAGAAGAATGGTTAAAACATGGGTCAAGGTCAAACAAAAGTAGTCAATTTAGCAGCTTAGAGGCTAAAAGTCACATGTGAACCAGGATAAGACTGTAATGCCAAACACCCAGGTGTAATGAGACACTACACCACTAGGTTGTTACGTCACCACCGGAGTCCACTCCAGCGACTTCTGCTCCGATCGCCAGGCGACACCGTGTTCCTGCCATGGATGGTGCTGGTGGTGGGAGAGAAGTCGATGCCAGTGGCACTGGTGGGCGCAGGCTCCGATCATCCACTGGGCTGGGTTGTCTTGGGATCTGCAGTACCACTGGCTGACTGTGGATGGCATGTGTCTTCAAGCTGAAGTTGCCAGCGTTCAGCTACAACCAATGGAAAGACACCACACCCTTCTTAGTTCCCCTTCTGTCTGCTGATGGTTCCATTGCCCCGAGGCATACAGGAAGGATGATTGGAGGGTGGTAGGGAGGATGGAGGTAGTAGTCAGGGGTTAGGAAAGTCTTTTAAGGTGATCATGACGCCACCTGTGGTATGTGGCCAGGGATGGGGGCCGCCGCTGCAGGGTCTTTCACTGGGGCAGATGTTGGGGTGCAGCCAGGATGGTGTTGCTCCCCACAGGCGGAGCGGGATTACCCCGGGGAGAATGATGGAGGATGGTGGTAGTTCCCGTTGGCACCATAGCGCTGGGCATCGGCGCCGGTTAACAGAGAGGCAGAGGCAGGGGCTGCGGTTCCAAGTCTTTTTATTCACAGGTTGTTTAAGCGCTGCTCCGAAGTGCCAATCTCTGCCACGATGGGCTCCAGCCGATTCTGGATCCGTTAGCGTTCACTGCTGGTGACCATGAAAGTCTGTTAGTGAAGTGTCCCTCGGTTGCTATCCGGAACCCGGGCTGAGCCTCCTGCTCCAAGCCACGGGCCCACGAAGAGAGAGAAACACTAACTCCAGCTGTCAGTGCTAGGTGTTATCCCAAGCTGTGCCAAGGAAGGTTCTCCTTAAAGTGTGATGGTTGTGCCTACTTCTACCCCATGTGGTGCCTCACCCCAGTGGTTTTCTTAGCGACTGGGAAGTCTCATGCTTCATGATGGCTGGCTCCCCTGTCTGCCCTAGTCCCACCCCCTGTGAGTAAGCACCTGCTGTTGTTTGTGTGTGTTTTATGAAGGCACCGGCAAGTTAACCCCCTCCTGACCTGGGATAGATATTACCCCATAAAGTGGTGTAATACTCTGTGGCACCTAAAGCCTAAGGGGCACTTTGCACACTACGACATCGCAAGCCGATGCTGCGATGCCGAGTGCGATAGTCCCGGCCCCCGTCGCAGCTGCGATATCTTGGTGATAGCTGCCTTAGCGAACAATATCGCTACAGCAGCTTCACATGCACTCACCTGCCCTGCGACGTCGCTCTGGCCGGCGAACCGCCTCCTTATTAAGGGGGTGGGTCGTGCGGCGTCATAGCGACGTCGCATGGCAGGCGTCCAATAGAAGCGGAGGGGTGGAGATGAGCAGGACGTAAACATCTCGCCCACCTCCGTCCTTCCGCATAGCCGGCGTGAGCCGCAGGACGCAGGTAAGGTGATGTTCCTCGCTCCTGCGGCTTCACACACAGCGATGTGTGCTGCCGCAGGAACGAGGAACAACATCGTAACATCGGTCCTTCCGAAATTATGGAAATGACCGACGCTACACCGATGATACGATTTGGACATTTTTGCGCTCATTAATCGTATCAAAAAGGATTTACACACTCCGATATCGACAGCAACGCCGGATGTGCGTCACTTTCGATTTGACCCCACCGACATCGCAGCTGCGATGTCGTAGTGTGCAAAGCCCGCCTAAGGGTGCCACACTATCACCCCACACCTTGCGGAAGAAGTGGAAACAGAGATGTCAGGCACCGACGGAGATGTAATAAGTTATAAATAGTGCTTATATATAGTGTACCCCGAAATGGTGGCCCAGGAAAAAAAATCATCCTTCAAAAAAAAAAACAAAATAAAACCCAAGTTCTCATACAGCATATTGAAGGCAAAAAATGTATCCTGGAGAGCAACAATTAAAAAATAATAATTCCGGAGTTGCTGTCCATCAGCATTATTAATACCAGCCACTGTGCATGTGTGGTCTAGATACAGGATATATTGTGATCCGGTAGCCATTACATCTGGATACAGCACAGCCAAATCCCCTCTGTCTGTTCTCGGTGTCCTCTGTGAGGGGGGATGCTTGTATTAGGCGACCCTGGTCAGATTAGTCTGATAAACTACAAAAATAAACCTGATTTTTTTTGGTTGTGCGGAGTTCATCTCTATGAGGAGACCACACACGTGCGCGAGTCAGTAGGAATTACATGACTGTGAGAATTGGACAGTAATGTGCACCCATGGGCTCTGCACAGGGAACGTCTAGTAATAACTTTTACTGCGGCTGGATTTATAGCCCAGGAAGCAGCGGCTCTTATTCAGGTCACATTTGAAGCATTAAATATTTCTTCTTAAAAATACAGAAAGCCATTAGCGACAATTATAATCCATAACCTCACGCCAGTTTTCTCTTCTGGTGCGTTATTGTCTTAATTATGAGGCCGTATAATCTCCCTATGAGGTAATATTAAAATAAAGCACGCTGCTTCACAAATCATTTCTTTATTTTATGCAATTTGTTTCCATATTATCATTATCGTGTCCAATTAGTTACAAAAAAAATAACTTTGAATTCAACTTTTTCTTGTATTCAAGAATACTTAGAGCATACAAAGAAAATATGTAGAAAAAGTCTGAATTCATTGAAATCGCTGTTTTTTCTATACTTAATAGTCCGGTGGGCGGTCCTTATCAGTGATTGACAGCTACCTCTATGTGCATTCATGCAGGGAAGCTTGTTATTATTCACACCACCTTAGCAAGACCAACATAAACATCGTCTCTCTTGATGAATCAAGGACTAAATCTTTTTTCACAAAATTATATATCACAGATTCACAGCCTAAATCAATAATGAAAAGTGCATAGCTCTCCAGAGTTAATATTACACCAACAAAAGACAGAGATAAATTGTCTCCAGACCGAAAGAATTCATGGAAAAATATGATATATAATAAAATGTAAATATTTATTAATAACAAGTATATGATAAAAGAATAAAAACACAGAGAGAAGGGAGAAGCTCCTGAAGAAGCCTGTGCGAAACGTGCATCTGGATTACTCCCTATTGCACTCTGTTTATACTACGTGTCTCTGTCAACACTTGAAGCTCACACTATTGCCTTCTGTCTCCTCTCCTTCTCCTTTTTTGACATAAACCCCCAGCTGAATGTGACTTTCACAACCGACTGACTATTCTCCACCACTTTTGCTCACTAGGTCTTCACTGATTCCTCCAGAATGAAAGGTCATTTTCCCTTTTGCTTGACCCCTCCCATGGTGGGCTAGTCCCATTACTTAAATGTTACCTACCCTATAGTGTGGCAAGCTCCTAAACAAGTGCTATGTAACACATTACCACATACAATACATACTATACACTATACCTTAAATCACATTATGACACATACATCAACGCGATTGGTATGTTCAGGGGTAGGACTGCAACAGCACTTGTCAACCACCCTTACACTGGCACCATGAATCACTTGACATGTTCCCTTTAATTAATTTGGTGCATCTTTCAGCTCCTGTACAACATTGAAAGGAAGGCACTTGAATGAGGTACTGGAGTAAATTTCTGGCATAATTTTCACCTTTTTCTGGAGGTAATTTTGATGACAGTGGCACACCTTCAATAGAGGCAGACCACGCCACTGCTATGGGGCCAATGAGCTGGAGGGGCCCGTGGTGGCTGCCCACAGTGTGTGCGTTTTCACTTTCATGCATCATGCCCCCGGGGCCACCACCAAGCAGCTGATTAAGGCTGCTGGGTGTCGGCACTGTTTGTTTACATGCAGGCTGGCCAACGCAGAGATGGAAACTAGCCCACACTGCACACTGTGCGTGGCCTGTGCTGAAGAGGAGGGAGTAGCCATGCAGCAGCTTCTTCCAGTCAGAGAGCTGTGAGAGATGCCAGGAGGAGAATAGCCAATCAGAAAAGGGGGCGTAGCTTGTTCAGTACACAGCAGGAGAAAGTGGGGAGTGTTATAATGTACAAATGTCTGTCTGTAACACTACAGCAAGAAACTGACCTGTATTGTGCCATCACTGTGTGTGTGTGTATGTGTGTGTTGCTCCTGTGCTGTGCCATCACTGTGTGTGTTGCCCCTGTGCTGTGCCATCACTGTGTGTGTTTCCCCTGTGCTGTGCCATCACTGTATGTGTTGCCCCTGTGCTGTGCCATCACTGTGTGTGTTGCCCCTGTGCTGTGCTATCACTGTGTGTGTGTTGCCCCTGTGCTGTGCTATCACTGTGTGTTGCCCCTGTGCTGTGCCATCACTGTGTGTGTTGCCCCTGTGCTGTGCCATCACTATGTGTGTTTCCCCTGTGCTGTGCCATCACTGTGTGTGTTGCCCCTGTGCTGTGCCATCACTGTGTGTGTTGCCCCTGTGCTGTGCTATCACTGTGTGTGTGTTGCCCCTGTGCTGTGCTATCACTGTGTGTTGCCCCTGTGCTGTGCCATCACTGTGTGTGTTGCCCCTGTGCTGTGCCATCACTATGTGTGTTTCCCCTGTGCTGTGCCATCACTGTATGTGTTGCCCCTGTACTGTGCCATCACTGTGTGTGTTGTCCCTGTGCTGTGCCATCACTGTGTGTGTGTTGCCCCTGTGCTGTGCCATCACTGTGTGTGTTGCCCCTGTGCTTTGCAGAGTTTTACTATAGTTCCTAAGGCTATAGAGGGGGTTTTAATCGTTACCATTATGTGGAGGAGACAGATGTAAAAATTTATATTGTGTGGGGTGTGGGGCACAAAGAAGGAAATCGCTACTTTAGGCCAAGTTCACATATTGCAGATATTTTGGGGATTTGCGGTGTGAATTCACTGGTCTTGGTGCAGTGGACTTTGCTCAATAACAGGACAATGGTTATATTCAGACTGTGTGGTGATATTTGGTCATAGAGGGGCGGCATTATTTTTCAATGTATTATTGGCTTTGGTATGGTGTGTGTTGTTCAGTAACACTATGTAGTATGTTTTATTTCTGACTATAAGCCGCCCCCAGTAACATGTATGTCACCCTCAGTAACGTGTGCTGGCCCCCAGTATGATGTATGATGATTATTATGTTAATATTCTATTGTAATTTTGTTTTTTTTTATTGGGGGGGAGGGGGGGGCATTCATACTTTTGCTATGAATTCTATGTACGCCCCTGTATGATGAATTTGTTGACTGAGCTCCCCTCTAGGTTAAGTGCTGCAAACTTTCTGACATGATCCATGTGTAGGCACAAAAAAGCCAAAAGTCACAAATTTTTGGTGCAATTACGAGTTGGACAAAAATAAAAAACAAATTGTGGCATTTCAATTAGTTTTATGCCCAGAATACTTGCAAAAACTGCTTGATGAATCAGGACCAAGTGTATTGGGGAAAGTTCCCTTTAAAATAGTTGGCTTTTATTTTACATGGACATTAGAAAACTCTGTTATTTCCAAATATAATGTTATTATTGGAATTTCTCCCTTCAAAAGTAGGAGCGTTCTCATAATACTGTAACTGTGTGAAGACTGAGGAATTGCGAATTATCCACGGCTGCCCTACTACACTGGGAACTGTAGGGCTTAGGTGTGGCCAGAAAATCTAATGGGCCGAGGCCACATTGGTCTAGCTAAAATGTTACCATTTTAACCCACAGAATATACCGAACAACTGGGCAAATGATTTTCAGTGCTTATTGATACTTAGAGCTGCATTTACAATTCCACTGGTTGGTATCTTCTGCCAAAAGAAACCACTAAGATCTTAGCTGAGCCCATAAAATGTAATACAGTCCGATACATTGGGTTCTTATAGCTTTAACTTTTCATCTCCATCACTCTATTGGAAGAATTATGTAAGGACTACTACTCCCCAGATGACAATTAGGAGGCCACGTTTTGAGAGGATACTGAACGAGCAGGAGATCAGGCTAATTTGGCAAAAATGACACATTTTGGCACCACGTGCCACATTCATATAAAACAATTGAATACTTCTCAATTAGTGATGTCCGTACCGGACACCTGATGTTCTTGCACGGACCCCGAACACAGACTTCTCAGGAAAGTCAGTGTTACTGTTGGAACCTGATAAAAATAAATAAAAAAAAAATGGAAAAAGGAAACAAAATGGGGATTAAAGCAGGACAATTATAGTTAGAGTTTCCGCGCTGCTGTCACACTGCTTACGGGTCCGCTCATTAACTCTTATGAATATTCACTGCTTACCCCGCCCAACCTCTGTGACAGCGTCTGTCATTGGTTGCAGTCAGTCTGCGCCCCCAACCTCTTGGATTGGTTGTCCTCACACTAAATGTCTGGGTCTCTAAAGTGGAGTGTAAAAATAAATAAATAATTGGAGAAAATGATGTGTAGTCTCTCGTATTTTGATAACCAGCGCAGATTAAGCAGACAGCTAGAGGCTGCAGCCCCCAGCTGTGTGCGTTATCTTGACTGCGCATCAAAATACAAGGAACCCCATGTGGCTTTTATTACCCAGCTTTATCTGTGGTGGGTATCAAAAAACGGGAGACCACACATCCTTTTTTCCAATTATGTCATAGTTTCATAGTGTTTAAGGTTGCAGGTAGACTTACGGTAGGTCCATCGAGTTCAACCCATGACCTAACATAACATGATGATCCAGAGGAAGGCAAAAAAAACCCCCATAGGTCAGACAGTAATGCGGGCTTAACACGTTACAATCTATCGTGCGATTGCACGAGCGATCGTACCCGCCCCCGTCGTTTGTGCGTCACGGGCAAATCGCTGCCCGTGTCGCACAAAGTCATTTAACCGCCGTCACACGTACTTACCTGCTGAGCGTCCTCGCTGTGGGCGGCGAACATCCTCTTCCTGAAGGGGGAGGGACGTTCGGCGTCACAGCGACATCACGCAGCCGCCGGCCAATAGAAGCGGAGGGGCGGAAATGAGCGGGACATAAACATCCCGCCCACGTCCTTCCTTCCGCATAGCCGGCGGGTGCCGCGGGATGCAGGTACGCTGAGTTCATCGTTCCCGGGGTGTCACACGGAGCGATGTGTGCTACCCCGGGTACGATGAACAACTGGCGTCATGTTAAATAAACAGTTTTTTAAAACTGAGCGACGAGTACACGACTCACGATTTGTGAGCGATTCTGCGTCGCTCGGAGGTGTCACACGAGACGACGTCGTGAACGATGCTGGATGTGCGTCACGAAAACCGTGACCCCGACGATGTATCGCACGATAGCTCGTCTCATGTAAAGCCCACATAAGTGCCACATTAAGGGAAAAAAATCCTTCTTGACTCCACATACAGCAATCAGACTATTTCCCTGGATCAACGCCCCATCACAGAATCTAGTGCACATAACCAGTAATGTCATGTTTTTCAAGAAAGGCATCAAGTCAAGGCCTCTCTTAAATTTTAGTATTGAATCAACTGTTACAACATCATGTGGCAGAGAATTCCATAGTCTCATTGCTCTTACAGTAAAGAATCTGCGTCTCCTTTGGGGACCCAAACAACTAGTGTGAGGGCAACCATTCACAGACACTGACACAGTGGGTGGGGGTGCAGTGTGACTGCAACCAATCACAGATGCTCTCACAGAGGGTGGACGGGGAAGCAGTGAATATTCATAAGATTTAATGAGTGGACCCGGAAGCAGTGTGAAAGCGGTGTGCAAATTTGGTAAGTATAATTGTCCTGCTTTAATCCCCATTTTGCTTCCTTTTGAAGTCCCCTAGCCATTTTATAGCAGTTCAAGTCCTCATAGTGGTTCGGGTCCAGGTTCAAGTTCGGGGTAATGTCCAGCTGTGAACTGGACTATTTTTTAAAGCCAGACAGACCCGCCAATCCGAACATCTGCGGATTCGCCCATTTCTGTCGGGGTCTCCCAAGGTTAAGTTCTTGGACCCCTGCTGTTCTCCATTTACACCTTCGGCCTGGGACAGCACAGAGAGTCCCCGGCTTTCAGTATCATCTCTATGCTGATGATACGCAGATCTACATCTCTGGACCTGACATCACCTCCCTACTAACCAGAATCCCACAATGTCTGGCTGCTATTTCATCCTTTTTCTCTGCTCGATTCCTAAAACTGAACATGGACAAAACAGAATTGATTGTCTTTCCTCCTCCTCACTCAACCCCCCCACCTGACATATCCATCAATGTCAATGGCTACTCACTTTCCCCAGTGCCACGTTCTCGCTGCCTGGGAGTAATCCTAGACTCTGATCTCTCTTTCAAGCCACACATCCAAGCCCCCTTCACCTCCTGCCGCCTCCAACTCAAAATTTCCTTTCCTTTCCTTTTCCTTGGGAAAGTACATTCCTTTCCCAAGAAGCTGCAAAAACCCTAGTACATGCCCTTATTATCTCCCGCCTGGATTATTGCAACCTCCTGCTCTGTGGCTCCCTTCTAACAGTCTCGCACCCCCACAATCTATTCTAAACTCTGCTGCCCGGCTAATCCACCTATCCCCCCGCTACTCCACGACCTCTCCTCTCTGACAATCCCTTTACTGGCTTCCCAGTGCCCAACGACTCCAGTTCAAAACACTAACCATGACATACAAAGCCATCCACAACCTGTCTCCTCCGTACATCTGTGACCTAGTCTCCCGGTACTTACCTGCACGTAACCTTCGATCCTCACAAGATCTCCTTCTCTACTCCCCTCTCATCTCCTCTTCCCACCATCGCATCCAAGATTTCTCTCGTGACTCCCCCATACTCTGGAATGCTCTGCACAACATATCAGACTCTCGCCTACCTTGGCAAGCTTCAAAAGGAACCTGAAGATGTCGCGGGGGGAGAGGACGCGCTCGCCACGCTCAGGTCCGGGGCTTCTGTTGCTGCTGCTCGGTGGCTCGAGCGGTGGACCGGACCCGGGGACTCGAGCAGCGCTCCTCACCCGTGAGTGAAAAGGGGGTGGTTTGGTTAGGGAGATTGTTCATGACGCCACCCATGGGTCGTGGTGATAATGGCACCACCGCTTCTGGTGATGGGGATCCCGGGAGAGATGGTAGGGTGCAGCTTAGATGTTGTCCCCTCCGTGGGTAGGGGGGGTTGCTGATCCCGGGGCCTGGTGGTAGTAACGGGGAGGTTGGATGGCTGGGGTGCAGGGTGCAGGGGCAGCGCGGTGCCGGATGGCTCTGGTGTACTCACTCAGATAAACAATGACAGTGTCTGGTAAACCAAACGGCTGGATGGACGGGTCCCGCAGCCGGCTGCAGTGTTGTTGTTGTTGTGCTCTCCCCGGATGGCTGATGGTGGCTGTCTTTCCCTGCACCTTTGAGAATGTTCTTGACTCCTGTGGTTGCCCACCGGTAGTCCGCTCCCCGGCGTATAGGTGCCGTAGGAGCCCATTTTGCCCGCAGGCGCTGGCCCTTGGATCTCTAGCCTGTGGCGGTGGCTGTATATCTTCTCTGGGTGGACGGTTGCCTTCAATCGGGACTTTAGTAGTTGAGAAACCCCTGGGGTTCCTGTCACATTCGGATTTGACTATTGGCGGCGGCTCCAAGCCTGGTCGGGGTCCGATGGCCCTGCCTGTGTGATTAGCTTCACTCCGTTCCCCGGTCCGGTACCGGCGGCCCGTCGCCCGACCCCGGCCCTTATGGCTCAGCGGAGTTCCACTAACTCCTGCAGACGGATACCACTGTCTGCCAACCTTGCTGTTAGTTTCTGGGCTCCAACCCAGACACCCAAGTGTTCACTCCTCTCACTTCCAACTCCTAAACTCATCTGACACTTTTCCCGCCTCCAGGCCTGTGAACTCCTTGGTGGGTGGGGCCAACCGCCTGGCTCCGCCCCACCTGGTGTGGACATCAGACCCTGGAGGGAGGCAACAAGGGTTTCTGGTTTGGCTGGTGTATCTGCCTAGGGTGGGGGTGTGTATGTTGGTATGTATGTGACTACCTGGCTAGTCCAGGGCATCACAAAGACCCACCTCTTCTGACAAGCCTACAACCTGCTGCAACCCTCAGTATGATACAGCGCCGCACAATCAGCTCTACCCTCACCTACTGTATCCTCACCTATCCCCTGTAGACTGTGAGCCCTCGCGGGCAGGGACCTCTCTCCTTCTGTACCTGTCTGTGCCTTGTATTGTTTATGAGTATTATATTTGTCCCTATTATGTACACCCCTTTCACATGTAAAGCGCCATGGAAATGATGGCGCTATAATAATAATAATAATAATAATTTCTATTCTCAACACTTTGAAGCTAAAAAGTTTTCAAAAGTATACAAACAGCTGTCTGAAAAAAACCCTATTGAAAAGGCACATTCTACTATATATTGTGCTGCACATGGAGTCTCTGGGGGATTTGCTTACCACATATCAGCTGGATCTTTTCTAGGGAATGCAATGCTCGGCCTTGGACTTTCTGTGGATGTTTGCAGACTGTGTCTTCACTGATACGTACTGCATTTCCTTCTGCCCATGCTAAAATCCACTTCATGTTGCAATCACAGATGAGCGACTCGGTGTTAAAAAATCTGCAAAAAGCAAATGGATAATAATTATTCATATCTGAATCACTTTATCCATCATACGTTTGTCATACATACCACACATTGTTCACACTGTATCACACGCACTTCACATATTGCTCACACGCATCTCATACACATAACACGTCATACATAAATGTCCAATATCACTTATATACATTGCATCGTACATTGTACATCGTTCACACCCTACATCTGATACTTACGATACCTCTCTCACAAACCATATCTCATACACATCACACGTCATACACACATGTCCTGCATCACTTGTATACATCACATCATACATTGGACATTGATCACACACCGCATCTGATACATACGATACTTCACTCATGAACCACATGTCATACACATCACACGTCATACACAGCTGTATCACTAATACACCCCACATCGCACACACAATGCATATCACTTACTAAATATATCCTACGTACAACACTGATTAGCCATACAAAGCATATCTCATACACAGCACATATTAATAATGTAGGGTGGCACAGAGCGGTAGATGTAAGTGAGGGATTGACCCGGGATGCCCCAGCACGCTACACGGTCCTGTCTGGATGTGTGGACCTGTGTCATGTGGGCAGTGAACCCCTGCAGGCCGCATACTGCCGCTGACGTCGGCTGGCCAGGACCCACCTGATGATGACTCACGCACAAGGAGACCAACTGTTCATTTCAAACAACACTTTACTCATCCATTAATTCTCTGCAACAACTTGACACTCCAGATAGTGGGCACATTTCTTCCAGTAGATTACAGATTTACAAGACATATTCAGACACAATCCTAGTTGCCATTGGGTTTCTTCCGATCTTACTAGTCCAGTGGGTTCCAGCACTACCCTGCCCAACGATACAGTACAACTCGTGAAGGTCACTTTGTAATGCATCAGCTCCATGTCTAGTCTCCTTACATAGGTGAGGATCAGGAATCCCATCATCAAGGTCAGAGTAGATCCTTGCATTGTCAGACGCTCGATGAAAGTCCACCGGGACAAGCCGACTGCAATCAAATGCCAGTTTGGATTAAGCCATTACCTTGGCGGCTAAGGGTCCTGGCCACTAGAGTCCTGTCCTCCGGCTCCTAATTATCTGGGGCAGTTCTGTTCGAGGATCGGTCTCTCATTTCAATGCTGTTCACTCTGTGTTTCATTCAGTCAACTCTCAAGAGTCACACTATCTAGACACTAGTCTCCTTTCTTTCTTTTGTTGCCTACCCAATGTATGAGACCTTTAAGATTTACAGACTGTCCATTCATAACCATCACTCACTAGATCTTCACTTAACTGACTCTTCTAGAAAGAACCGTGTCTTACCACATCAACTAACTTCTCCCATTGTGGGCTATTTCCAACATTTAACTGTTGCTTACCCTATAGTCTGGTAACTTCCTATACACAAGTGCTACGCAACACATTAGACATTACTATACCTTATACTTTACATTATCAACACTACTATTGGTGTCTTTAGGGGCAGGAACGCGACAGCAGTAGTCCACCACTCTTATACTAACACAACATGACATACACACATACATGTCACACACACATACATAACTCACATTACACATCTCATACAGCTGTTGGATATTATAAGAAATTTGATAGAATTAGTGTAATGCATGGCCACTAGACTTCATCTTATCATCTCCTCCTCTTCATCGTATCAGAACAAACTTTGGCGTCTGTGCAGATTTTATGTATAAGTGGGGAAAATATGACTCTCCGACCTGTGACTGTGGAGCAGATCGTCAAACTATCCAGCACATTGTTGAGGAGCCCCCTGAGATCCTACCATGGTGACAAGAAGGATTTCTATATTGTAAATGATAACGCTATTGCATATATAGAAAATCTTGATATTCAACTTTGATTTGTATCCTTTTGATATTTTTCAATCACTGTCTATTGTCTGGTGTTTATTTTTATATGATGGTAAGATATACGTTCATACGATTAGATAAAATCATCTCCTCCAGCCCTGGGTAAGGCTTCTCACCACGTGACGTGCAGCTACACACAAAAATCCAAAGTCATTCTAAAGAAAGACCATTTTTAGATTGATGTTAGTCCCAACATCTTATGTTTCCTATTCTCTACAGGGAAGAGTGTCCAGTCTTGCATGTTCTCCACCACTTCATTTATAGTCTATGGGAGTAATGATGATTAGCTTGTGCTCGGTACTCACAACCAGCAGTTAGGTGCTCGGATGGGCGCAATTCGAGTACCCGAGTACAAAAGGAGTCAATGGGGAACTCAAGCATTTTTCCGGAAGATTTCTCAGGAAAATGCTCAAATTCCCCATTGACTTTCATTATACTCGGATACTTGAGTTGCGCCCATCCGAGCATGTAAATGCTCATTACAAGTACTGAGCACCCAAGCATGATAGTGCCCGCTCATCACTAGTTATGAGTACTGAGTACTCGAGTATGGTAGTACTCGCTCATCACTAGTTAGGAGTATCGAGCAACCGAGCATGGTAGTGCTCGCTCATCACTAGTTACGAGTACCGAGTACCCGAGCATGGTAGTGCCCGCTCATCACTAGTTATGAGTATCGAGCACTCGAGCATGGTAGTACCCGCTCATCACTAGTTACGAGTACCGAGTACCCAAGCATGGTAGTGCCCGCTCATCACTAGTTATGAGTATCGAGCACTCGAGCATGGTAGTGCCCGCTCATCACTAGTTACGAGTATCGAGCAACCGAGCATGGTAGTGCCCGCTCATCACTAGTTACGAGTACCGAGTACCCGAGCATGGTAGTGCCCGCTCATCACTAGTTATGAGTATCGAGCACTCGAGCATGGTAGTGCCCGCTCATCACTAGTTACGAGTACCGAGTACCCGAGCATGGTAGTGCCCGCTCATCACTAGTTATGAGTATCGAGCACTCGAGCATGGTAGTGCCCGCTCATCACTAGTTATGAGTATCGAGCACTCGAGCATGGTAGTGCTCATGACTAGTTATGAGTACCGAGCACCCAAGCATGGTAGTGCTCATTCATCACTAGTTACAAGTACAGAGCACTCGAGCATGGTAGTGCTCGCTCATCACTAGTTACGAGTACTGAGCACCCGTGCATGGTAGTGCTCATTCATCACTAGTTACAAGTACAGAGCACTCGAGCATGGTAGTGCTCGCTCATCACTAATGATGATACATCTACATAAATGTCAAAATAAGAATCTATCAATAGATTATTTGTTTTTTACCTTTCCTAAAATAACAAGTTATTGAAAAATTGGTAAAACAACAAAAAGGTATATAAATATACAGTATATCTATAGTTAAGACAGAACTACAGATGTAATGTGGAAATACAATTTAAAGCTTATGTATATTACCATTAAACTGGTTTGAGCAGAAATGTAGAACATGTACTTACATGGCTTTTAGTGATGGCAGTTCTTTAAATACATCAGGCTCAAGAAGAGAGAAAATATTTCCAGATATGTTTCTAAAATATAAGAAATAGAAGAATCTATGAGCCCAGTTATAGTTGGTTGTCCATGCATAATATCATAGTAAGGAGTTGCAAAGCAAGAGTTTTGCGCCCCCTAATTAGTGAAGAGCCAGTGTGAGCACCCCTGCTTGATGTTCTATCAAGTATCAGGTGCTCGAGACGCTGGTTACTCGATAAAGTATGGCAGATGCTCGAGCATCATGCTTCAGTCGCCGGCCCGCATGTTTCTCAGCTATTAGACAGTCAATAAACATGTGGAGATTGCCTGACATACATGGTAATTCTGTAGCCAAGTTGGCTACTGGCGTTACTGTGATTGACGGTCGCTTCGCTTTATCGTGTCTTACATGAGACTCGGGAGCACGATGCTCGGCTCACTCTCATCTGGAAGCAGTTCAGAGTATTAATCTAAAAGTCAGAGCTTAGATTGTAGCAGATTTTGTATACTAACATCCTCTAGTACCTTTCATGTGGCACTAAAGGGTGTTCTTAGCCTGCTTAAACTAATAAAAAAATAAATAATTTAAAAAATTGCATGGGGTTCTCCCTATTTTTGATATCCAGCCAAGGTAACGTAGATAGCTGCGCGCTTGTATTATCATGCTGGGAACATCCATGGTTATTTGGCCCTTCCCAGCCTAAAAATAGCAGCCCACAGCTGTCCCAGAAGTGGTGCATCATATTAGATACACCAATTCTGGTGCTTTCCACAGCTCCATCCAATTGCCCTGGTGCAGTTGGAATCATGTTGTTGGTTAGTATCAGCTGTATAATGTCAGCTGGCATCAAGCCCTGGTGTTAGTAATGGAGAGGTGTCTATCAGACATACCCATTACTAGCCTAATAAGTAATAAAAGCAAAGAACACACGGAAAAAAATATTAAGTTTTAAAAAATGCTCCCCGATTCTTGGCCTTATTCACCAATTTTTTTAAAAAACAGCAATGAAGATCCGAAGAAGTCCAACGAATCAGATGTAGTTCAAAAATGGGAACCTGAAAGATATAAAAAGAGAGAGGTAAAGAAATAAAAACAGGAGACAAACTCTCGTTAACCAATTTATTATTTTAGAAAATCCCCACTGCTTTGACATAGTCCATGGCATTCTCACAACATCCACTAATTCTGAAGCACAACCTATGGAGCCTCATTCGGACAGTGATGCTTCATAGGCCACTCCCAGTCAGGCTGCGCTCTGCAATACCTTGTGACTGTGCAGAGCGCAGCCTGATAGGGAGTGACCCATGAAGCGTCGTTGTCCGAATGAGGCTCCATAAGTTGTGCTACAGAATCGATGGGCATGGTGGGAACACCATAGACTACGTCGGAGCTGCGGGGATTATTTTTAATAATAAATTGGTGAATGAGGGACTGTCTCTTGTTTTTATTTATTTACCTCTTTCTTTTTTATGTATTTCAGGTTCCCATTTGTGGACTATTTTAGATTCGGGGGACTACTTCGGAACTTCATGGCTTTATATATATATATATATATATATATATATATATATATATATATAGTACAGACCAAAAGTTTGGACACACCTTCTCATTCAAAGAGTTTTCTTCATTTTCATGACTCTGAAAATTGTAGATTCACATTGAAGGCATCAAAACTATGAATTAACACATGTGGAATGAAATACTTAACAAAAAAGTGTGAAACAACTGAAAATATGTCTTATATTCTAGGTTCTTCACACTATTTAGACCCCCTTCACACGTCAGTGATTCTGGTACGTATGTTGCTGTTTTTATACACACCAGAATCACGGACATACACAGATACATTAAAATCAATGGATCCGCACATACATCAGTGATTTCTCACTGACCGTATTTCCGTGCGGTGTACACGCGGCGTGTCCGTGACTACCGCACGGAGACATGTCTGTTTTTTTCTAGCATCACTGATGTCCCACGGACCACGCTATTGTGTGGTCCGTAAAACACGTATCAGAAAAATCATGTACATTTAAAATAAAAAGCTTTTTTAACTCACCCGTCTCCAGCGATGCTGTCTTCAGCCGCTGCTCTCTCCTGCTTTCAGGCTGGCTAATTATGCTCATGCATACTCACTACACAGCCAACCCGGAAGTAGCTGCAGAGGGGAGATAGTTGCAGCTAGGCACAGCATCACGGGAGGCTTCAGCACCACGGACAGCAGCAGCGTGGACAGGTGAGTAAAAGTACCTGATCTCCGTGTGCTATCACCGATAAAAGACTCTTTAATTTGGTCATAAATCAGCTTATAAAAGAGGCAAGTGATATAAATGTTGCCACCAGAACAAGCTCAGTGATGGATTTGTCTGCTACTTTATTTTGCAGTCTGATATGTACAATGATACACAAAGGAAGCAGAAACCAAATGGTCCAAATTTTTAACAAAATCCTGCTGTAATTTTTTTTGCCAAAAATACATGTAATTCAGTAAAAACAAAAATGCATTTTAGATGTTTACATCCTTGCACATAGATTATCAAATTACAAATAATCATATTTCAATGGGACTCTGTCAGCAGATTTCTGCAATGTAACCTGAAGACAGCATGCTGCAAGTGTTAAAACAGGGACTTGAGCTCTGCGTCTCTTATCTCATAGTCTTTTTGTTGTTTACCTGAAATTTAGCTTAAGCCTCTTATATTTATCGTTAGTGGGTCTCAGCTGTGTGTAAGTTATAGTAGTCCGACTCCGTTCCCTCTGTGATTAGCAGCTTTTGTCTATTAAATGTTCACAGAAAGCCTGGCGTGGGTGGGGGCAGCTCTCAGAGCTGTGCTACATACAAAATCTCAAATCTTTCACTGTGTTAGAATAGCTACAGCCACTAATCTAAGTGATACATCATTGAACTCAGGCTCTCTTCCCCTACATCATGCTGCTCTTACATTAGGTAGCAAAAACCCACTGACAGACTCCCTTTAAAGCATTTTACAAAAAAAACCATACACATACAGTTTGTGAAGACTGTTTAGTCCAAAGAACATTTCAGGTACCAGACATCCGATACGGTTATTGGACAGATCACTGTAAGGAAAAAAAAATAAAGAGTATGTTTAGAATAAACTTGTGATCTATATTGTCAGAATCACAGACTAAGTACACAGGTTCCATTCATAGAATGAGATTAAAAAATAGCTTGCTCCCTTCTGTAAACAGCGCAACTCATGCCCATAGTTTGTGTGAGATATAGTAGGTCAGGTCCGTTCACTTTCAAACAGATATCAAATTATTACATTTACAAGATCTGTTTGGTAACCACTTTTTAGGACCCTGCTGACATGTCTATTTTGGCAAATATGTGTATTCAAAACTAAACTAATCCATCTTATTCTACTTTGTGCTATTCCTTTACTGTCTCTCCTGGAACTAGATGAATAAATAGATACTAACGGTGCATTTGCACTGCACGATTATTATACGAGAGTGTTGCCGATCACCGGATGAATGAAATATAAGGCCGCTTTAGACGCTGCGACATTGCTAGCGATCGCACACGCCCCCGTTGTTTGTGGGTCACAGGCAAATCGCTGCCCATGGCGAACAATATCGGTAGTGCGCGTCACACATACTTCCCTTCCTAACAACGTCGCTGTGGCCGCCGAACAACCTCTTTTCTAAGGGGGCGGTTCATGCAGCGTCACAGCGACGTCAATCAGCGGGCCACCAATAGAAGCGGAGGGGTGGAGAGTAGCCACATAAACGTCACTCCCACCTCGTTGCTGGAGGACGCAGGAACGCTGTTGTTCTTCGTTCCTGGGGTGTCACACGTAGCGATGTGTGCTGCCTCAGGAACGACGAACAACCTGCGTCCAGAACGACCAACGATATATTGAAAATGAACGACATGTCAACAATCAATGATTTGGTGAGTATTTGGGATCGTTAGCTGTCACTCGTAAGTGTCACATGCAATGACGTCGCTAACAAGGCCGGATGTATGTCACGAATTCCGTGACCCCAGCGACATCTCATTAGCAATGTCGTTGTGTGTAACGGGGCCTTTAGACTGTGTTATTGGCAGTGAATCAACAGATATAAGAAGGAACTGCACTGCAGAGAACAATGTCAGCCGATGTGCCCAGAATGAGCTATTACGGATCGTAAACATGCAATTAAATGATTGCCAACTAGCAAACAAGTAGCTGATTGGTGGTCGTTTTGTTCCTCTGGTTAGCAAATATGAATGGAATTCTAGGTATCACCAGTTTCCATGTCCCATGTTTGCAGCTGTCAATCAGTCCTAATAGTGTCAGACTGTTTAAAAGGAACCTGTCATGTCCAAAAACACTATTTACTTGCAGATATATTGATTATTTACATGTAAATAGCACTAAAATCCTAGCCTGCCTGCTTTACTGGAGCAGTAGCTACAGGGAGAAAATGAACTTCTATCCTCCCTGCAGCTGCTGGCTTCCAGTCATTGGGATGGTGCAAGGAGTGGTTACAATCATTGTGAGCGTGACTTATTTGCACTTTACCAGCTTTCTTTCCAGAATGTATGTCCAGCATGCTTGTGCAGAGCAGGCTGAAAATTAAGGTGGCATGGAGAGATTACAGCCTTCAGATTTTGGGAAGCAGTTAATAAAAGGGTCAACATGAGGATGCTTGATTCCTGAGCACAGAAGCAGAGATGACTCAAATTTCCTATTACAGATTTGCATCTCAATCCATTGGCAGACACAGATAGAAAAGGGCCCTTGTACAAGAACAGTATATTGTCCAGTCCAATGGCCAATCATAATGCACAATTCTGCCTGTTTTGGTGGTAGAAGAAGAGGCCCCTTTCCTTTTTGGCCCCTGTGCAGCTAAAAATATTGCTCCAATGATATATCCACCCCTGAGACATCATATAAGACAAAATGTTGATCTGTAGTAAAGTATTTCAGCCTCCATTCTCTTGTCACATTGTACCACAAGAGTGAGTCTTGTAGATCATGGTTAGAAAACGACCAAGGGCAATATCACAATAGAGTTTGCATGTTTGACTTTCCTCCAGAATCTTAAGTTCCATTTTTCTTCCACACTCCAAAAAAAGTACTTATCTATGAACGTCACATTATGGTTTATATTGAAAAATTAACAGGAAAAAATGTTACGTTCCCCCAATAATTTAGTGTTCTATTTAAAAAAAAAAAAACAAAAAACGAAAGTGCTACAAGCGGCCTATAATTTTATCTTTGAATTCCATATATGCCATGCATCTCAATAAATTAGAATATCATCAAAAAGTTAATTTATTTCAGTAATTCAATACAAAAAGGCAAATGCATATATTATATAGAGTCATTACACACAGAGGGATCTATTCCTATATATTATATAGAGTCATTACACACAGAGGGATCTATTCCTATATATTATATAGAGTCATTACACACAGAGGGATCTATTCCTATATATTATATAGAGTCATTACACACAGAGGGATCTATTCCTATATATTATATAGAGTCATTACACACAGGGATCTATTCCTATATATTATATAGAGTCATTACACACAGGGATCTATTCCTATATATTATAGAGTCATTACACACAGAGGGATCTATTCCTATATATTATATAGTCATTACACACAGAGGGATCTATTCCTATATATTATATAGAGTCATTACACACAGAGGGATCTATTCCTATATATTATATAGAGTCATTACACACAGAGGGATCTATTCCTATATATATTATATAGAGTCATTACACACAGCGGAATCTATTTCAAGTGTTTATTTCTAAAGGCAATTACCAGTCTTGCAGTGCTCCTGCTACCAATGGTGGAACATATTGGATGATTTTTGGTCATATGATATGACTGGACCAATATACAAATAAGTAAAGAGATATTTTATTTGTACATTAAAATATGGTTAATTATACAATGCGTTTCGGCTCGGATGTTTTATCCTTCAGCCTTCTTCAGGTGTAATTGTGAGAAAAAAGATGTATTCATCTAACTTCATGAAGAGGCATGCTTATATAGAGACTAATCCCTCATTTCAAAGTGGAGACATCCTGAACAGATAACCACGCCCACCTGCCACTAATCACATTGCATAGGATTCGCGTCTAATAAGAAAGTAAGAATTACACAGCAATAACAACAACAATATAAAACAACATCGGAATTATTGAATATTATGTAAAAAGATTTGGTTTAAAACTTTTTAAAATTTAAATAAAATTCAACCTTCTCAATTTTTTTGTTCCCCTCTTTCCTCCTTTCCCCTTATTTTTATATGAGGTTGTTATATATTTTCCACTACATCATTCAAACCGTTGGGATACAAACTCTGGAAGCGGTAAATCCAATAAGCTTCCTTACGGTTTAACATTTTACATCGGTTGTTTATATTAGTGGATATTTGTTCTAAAGGTGTAACTTTCATACAAATTTTTTTATTATGTTTTAATAATAAGTGTCTTGACAAACTATGTTTAATAAAACCATTTGGGGCAATTCGAGTCCTAATCGCCGTTATATGATACACATTATGCAGAAAAAAGTTTGCTTTACCGCCGCTATATAGACAATTTGATAATTTTTTGGACATGTACAGAGGAAGAGGCGCAGGAATTTATTGAGAAGTTAAATAACGAATTATTATTATTATTATTTATTTATAGAGCACCATTAATTCCATGGTGCTGTACATGTGAAGGGGTTACATACAGAATACATACACAAGTTACAGTAGCCAGACTAGTACAGCGGGAAGAGGGCCCTACCCATGCGGGCTTACATTCTATAGGATTTTGGGGAGGAGACAGTAGGTGGTGTGTAGATTGGGCGGCAGCTCCACACGGTGGTCGGGCGGCAGCTCCGCACGGTGGTCAGGCGGCAGCTCCGCACGGTGGTAGGGCGGCAGCTCCGCACGGTGGTCAGGCGGCAGCTCCGCACGGTGGTAGGGCGGCAGCTCCGCACGGTGGTCAGGCGGCAGCTCCGCACGGTGGTCGGGCGGCAGCTCTGCACGGTGGTTGGGCGGCAGCTCAGCACGGTGGTCGGGCGGCAGCTCCGCACGGTAGTGAAGCAGTGAGGGATTTCATTTGTATCAACCATTAGTAAAGAAAAAATTATATATTTAGACCTAGAAATTAATCATACAGGGACAATAATAAATACTAAAACACATTTCAAAAGGGTGGATACTAGCGGCTATTCGGACTTTAGGAGTGCTCATCACCCCAGCTGGAAAAAAAACATTCCGTATAGCCAGTTTTTAAGGCTCAGAAAAAACTGTAGGGATAAAGAAGTTTATATAAACCAATCCAGTATCCTGAAAGCCCGTTTTAATGATAAAAAATATCCACAAAAGTTAGTTGAGGATGCATTTGAAAAAAATAAAGAAAAATCCCAAGAGTTTTGCTTAGCATATTTTAAAAGATCGGAGTTGGAGAAGGAACAGGTGAATAAGGCCAGAAATGAGACCATCAATAGTGATGATAATAGCAAAAAATATAGAAACCTTTGGAAATATAATTTTTTAACGACATACAACAGAAACAATAAAATAATACGAAATATTCTTAACAAATATTGGTACCTTCTTAAACGTGACCCGCTTTTAAATAAAATACTACCTCAAAATCCAGGAATTACCTTTAGAAGGGGAATAACTATTAAAAATCTTATAGCACCCAGTAAACTAAAAAAAAACAAGTTAAAACAAATAAAATGTCATTACAAAAAAATAAAAATAAAGGTGTATATAAGTGTCATGTAAAAAAATGTTGCTGTTGCAATATTATTAATAATAAGGACCATTATATCCAACACTACTGGTGAAACCATTGATCTTAAAGACTATCTATCATGTAATAGCAGTTATGTTATATATGTAATTACTTGTGAATGTGGCCTTCAATATGTGGGGCGCACAACACAAAGCCTGCGGTCACGAATGACTCTAAAAATGTTTTTTATTAAACATAGTTTGTCAAGACACTTATTATTAAAACATAATAAAAAATTTTGTATAACAGTTACACCTTTAGAACAAATATCCACTAATATAAACAACCGATGTAAAATGTTAAACCGTAAGGAAGCTTATTGGATTTACCGCTTCCAGAGTTTGTATCCCAACGGTTTGAATGATGTAGTGGAAAATATATAACAACCTCATTTAAAAATAAGGGGAAAGGAGGAAAGAGTGAAAAAAAAAATTGAGAAGGTTGAATTTTATTTAAATTTTAAAAAGTTTTAAAACAAATCTTTTTACATAATATTCAATAATTCTGATGTTATTTTATATTGTTGTTATTGCTGTGTAATTCTTAGTTTTTTATTAGAAGCGAATCCTATGCAATGTGGTTAGTGGCAAGTGGGCGTGGTTATCTGTTCAGGATGTCTCCACTTTGAAATGAGGGATTAGTCTCTATATAAGCATGCCTCTTCATGAAGTTAGATGAATACATCTTTTTTCTCACAATTACACCTGAAGAAGGCTGAAGGATAAAACATCCGAGCCGAAACGCGTTGTATAATTAACCATATTTTAATGTACAAATAAAATATCTCTTTACTTATTTGTATATTGGTCCAGTCATATCATATGACCAAAAATCATCCAATATGTTCCACCATTGGTAGCAGGAGCACCGCAAGACTGGTAATTGCCTTTGGAACTTCTTTCACTAAGTGGACCTGCTGGAGGCCTCCTCTATAGTATCCAGTGCGATTGCTGCATACTGCACCATAATCCTATTGGAAAATGGATGAATTCCTTTTGGATTACTCCAGGCTTTCTAACCTCTGAACCAGGTGAGAGTTCCACTATTTAAACACCTTTAGGCTATGTGCGCACTAGGCCGTTTTGCCCGCGGAGTTACCCGCGGATTTGCTGCGGAAATTTCTTGAGAAATGTCTGCAATCTTTCTGCAGACATTTCCCAGCAAATCCTATGAGAAAAAAAAATAGTGTGCGCACACTGCGGATTTTTCTCAAGAAATTTCCTTGAGAAAATTTTCTCGAGAAACTTTCTTGAGAAAATGAGCATGTCCATTATTTTCCGCAGGTACTTGCGGAATTCCCCCGGAATTTCACTCCATTCACTGTAATGTAATCGCGAAATTCCGGGGGTATACCGCAGGTAGCAAATGATGTGCGGTATACCCCCGGTATAGCCGCGATTTACCTGCAGTAATGCTCATCGCTGCCTGCGGTTTTGAAGGAAACGATGTCATTATGCCAGGAAGAGGAAGCGGAGCAGAGTAAACACACACGTCACACTCCCTGGACGCCGCACAGAAGCACTTCCGTGCGACCTCCAGGTGCTCGTGCAGTCTGTGTCCCGCTCCAGCCTCGCGGCTGCCTGCACTGCAGTGTGTCAGTGTCTGCCCGCAGTGTCAGCAGCTTGTCACCCTGCAGTGTCAGTGTGTGCCCGCAGTATCGGCAGCTTGTCACGCTGCAGCGCAGACAGACACTGACACAGGCAGACACTGACACTGCACTGCAGGGTATCAGTGTCTGCCCGCAGTATCAGCAGCTTGTCACGCGGCAGCGCAGGCAGACACTGACACCCTGCAGCGTTGGCAGCCGCGGGGATGACGATCGCTGCTGTCAGGAGATGAGATGAGGTTATTACCTGCTGGGACGATCTCCTGACGTCACCGCTGTCACTGCTGTCTATGCCCGTCTCGCGGGCGGCCCGAGACTGTCACTAGCGGTGACGTCACGGGCTCTCGCGATACTTCTGACAACGCGGTGGGCATAGAAGTCAGTGACAGCGCTGACATCAGCAGTACAGGAGATGATCACAGCAGGTAATGATTTCATCTATGCTCCTGATGGCAGCGCTCGGCATCCCCTGCAGTGACCTGGGCTATTGATGTTAGCTCAGGTCACTGCATTGCTCTCCCAGCCAATGGGGAACATTCTGTTCTTCATTGACTGGGACAGCGACTATGGTATGGATCGCCGTCCCCCCCCCCCCTTATTGGATTACGCCGGATGTGGAATTGATTGTTCTTTTCAATAAATTGGTTAAAGAGGAATGTGGGGAGTGTTTTTTCAAATAAAACTTTTTTTTGTTGTCTATTTTGTATTTCTTACTGACTGGGTTGGTGATGTCGGGTATCTGATAGATGCCTGACCTCACCAATCCCAGGGCTTGATGCCAGGTGACATTACACATCTGGCATGAACCCCATATATTACCTCGTTTGCCAACGCATCAGGGCAACGGGATGAGTTGGGGCGAAGCGCCAGGATTGGCACGTCTAATGGATGCGCCACTTCTGGGGCGGCTGCGGCCTGCTATTTTTAGGCTGGGGAGTGTCCAATAACAGTGGACCTCCCTAGTCTGAGAATACCAGACCACAGCTGTCTGCTTTACCTTGGCTGGTGATCCAATTTGGGGGGGACCCCACGTTTTTTGTTTTAAATTATTTATTTAATGTAAAATAACAGCATGGGGTGCCCTCTATTTTGGATTACCAGCCAAGGTGAAGCTGCCAGCTGTGGTTTGCAGGCTGCAGCCGTCTGCTTTACCCTAGCTGGCTACAAAAGATGGGGGGACCTCACGTCGTTTATTTTTTAATTATTTATTTATTTTATGGCTAAATACAAGGCTAAGCACCCTTTAATGCCACATGAAAGTCACTAAAGGGTGCCAGCTTAGAAAATGCAGGGAGGTGGGACATTATATAGGTCTTTCTCATCTATCTATCTATCTATCTATCTATTCATCTATCCATCTTTCACTCTAGCCATTATCGATTATCTATATTATTTATTGCAAAACCGCAGGGACCAACCTGCGGTAAATCTGCGGTAAATCCGCGGCAAATCCATGGCAAATCCGCATGCGTTTTTCCCGCGGATTTTTCCGCAGGTGCGGAAATCTTCAACTCCCAGAAGTTTCTCAAGAAATTTTCTTGAGAAAAATCACTTTTCTAGTGCGCACAGAGCCTTATACTGTATATAAAAAAACTCACTACATCAGATTGGCGCCGCATTTGTCTCTTTCTATCTTTTCCTGTCTCCAGGGTATTATTCAAGTGTTCATTTCTGTTAATGTTGATGATTATGGCTTAAAGCCAATGAAAACCCAAAAATCCCACTAGACCTCAAGCAGCTTGGATTATGGCCTCTCCACTCTTCCTCCAGACTCTAGGACCTTGATTTCCAAATGAAATGGAAAATTTACTTTCATCTGAAAACAACACCTTGGACACTGAGCAACAGTCCAGGTCTTTTTCTCCTTGGTCCAGGTAAGACACTTCTGGCGTTGTCTATTGGTAATGAGTGGCTTGACACACGGAATGTGACACTTGTAACCCATGTCCTGGATATATTTATGTGTGGTGGTTCTTGAAGCACTGACTCCACCAGCAGTCCACTTCTTATGAATCTCCCCCAAATTTTTTAATGACTTTTGTGATGGTGTGATATTGTGGCTTATTTTGTGTAGGTTTGTATTTTAGGAGCCTTGCTCCATTCATTCTGTGTAGTCCTTGTCTTGTCTGCAGGTTAATTAGCTCAGCTCAGTTACCCTTTGCTTGCCTTGTGTGTACATTTTCCTGTTTGCAGCTTAATCACCCACTGCTGGGCTTTTGTCCCTAAGTTTTGGGGGAGGGGGTCTTGGAATCCACCCAACCTCTCTGTTTACTTGGGAGATTATTCAGTCTGTCTGACAAGAAGAGAGATTCAAGAAAGATTTATCCTCTGTAGTAGAAGCTTAGGTTCCCCAGAGAGACCGGGACACTTTTTGCTTACTGGATTGTATCTGTGTTCTTGGACTATTTTACCCTCTGTGTGGTGGATTTTTTTATGGACCTTCTGTTATGCATGGAATAAAGCATCTTTGGATTGTTCACCCATCTCTTGCTCTGTTGATTGTGTGATATGGGAGAATGGCCCTCTGACAGCCTTTTATTAACAATCCTATTAAGGCTGTGGTTATCCCAGTTGCTTGTGCACCTTTTTCTACCACACTTGTTTCTTCCACTCAACTTTCCATTAATATGCTTGGATACAGCACTCTGAAGAGCCAGCTTCTTTAGCAATGACCTTTTGTGGCTTACCCTCTTTGTGGAGTGTGTCAATGACTGCCTTCTGGACATCTGTTAAATCAGCAGTCTTCCCCATGATTGTGTAACCTACTGAATCAGACTAAGGGACCATTTTAAATGCTTAGGAAGCCTTTGCAGGTGTTTTGTGGTAATTATTCTAATTTTCTAAGATAAAGATTTTTGGGTTTTCATTGGCTGTAAGCCATAATCATCAAAATGAACAGACATAAACACTTCAAATAGATCCCTTTGTGTGTAATGACTCTATATAATATATGCGTTTCCCTTTTTGTATTGAATTACTGAAATAAATTAACTTTTTGATGATATTATGATTTATTGAGATCCACTTGTATATAAAATAAAAATAAAAACTGACAGTAAATATCATTTGGTCCCATTTTTAAAAAGCGGTGACAATGGACATAGGTACACACATCAACGATGATGATGCTGGGCAATGGGCATTGAATAGTATGTTAGCACGCCCCTGTGGGTGTGCTAAGAGGGCGGACTAGTCAGATGAAATAACGCCCTTGCGACTAGTCCCTGCGCTCATTAGCATATCATAAAGGATCTTTAGAAATACTTTTTCTAAAGATCTCTTTATCTACGCTACTAGATGGTGGGACAGTTAGGCAGGGATTAGCAATATACACCCAGAACTGCTCGTGGTTCTGGGTACATATTGCACCTGACAGGTTCACTTTAATATCTGCAGCATATAGATAGGGTTTATCGGCTTATCCACAATTATGCTACTGTAATATGTATCCGACCAGCATGATACCGCACCGCTGACTTCGTGCACATAAGGGTAGACAGTAGTTTACAAACATTGTCATCAGCACCACCTTCTTTCGTTAATAGTGTCTTTGAGTCTTCGATGTTGACTATGGGTTATAACATTTTTCAAAATTCTGGAACAAAAAGTTTTAATGACTAGTTATTTAGCGACTGTATAAATCGATTCAACTTTAATGTGAAATGACTGCGTACTTTGCATCCCAGATGCCTGCCACTTGTAACAGCGGCACACGTGTTGGCTTACGAAGCTATCGGAAAACCTATAGATCTCGGCAATTTCGCCTACAGTATTTCAGAAGCGATAACAAACTGTGCTCTCCGAACAATTAAACCTGAATGACTGTTCAGTCTACTGTTTAATGGCTGGAAAACATATAAACAGCTTGAACACATGTAAGCGTCTGATATACAATAATCTCTACAAATATACAGTCATGCTCGTTGATTCTCGGATTGCTCTCTTGATGAAATGATAGATGTGGCGCCAGAAGTACTCAGCTCCAGTAAATCCAATTAAACTCTTTCCGTCAAGTTTTAGTTTGGATAAAGGCTTTTTCTTATTTTACAAACTTGGATAGCACTCGAGATGCAGATATTGTAGGTTTAACATCATGTTCTAGGCTGCGGCATCTAGTGGGGTCAATTCAAGGGCTTTTGTGGTCTATTGTCTTTGATTTTCTGGGGTACTCTTAATTTCTTTAAGGGGTTGGAGAAGATAGTTGCAGATTTCTGCTTTCAACAGAGAGAGATTGTAGAAATCGGGTTTCTGAAGCCGCGCCAATGATCACAACCAGGACATCAGATTATGTGACTTTATTGCAGCATCGGTCTACGCGTTTCATGAGCTCTGCTCACTTCCTCAGGACCATATAAAAGACATCATCAATCTGGTGATTGATGGTGTCTTTTATATGGTCCTGAGGAAGTGAGCAGAGCTCATGAAACGCGTAGACCGATGCTGCAATAAAGTCACATAATCTGATGTCCTGGTTGTGATCATTGGCGCGGCTTCAGAAACCCGATTTCTACAATCTCTCTCTGTTATCAGCCGCTTGGGTTGCCGCGGCCGGGATCCATTGTTACATGCGAATATAGTAGTTGTGACTGTCACAACTACATATGGTGAGTAATATTGCTCCCCCTACCCGTGCCCTGTACCTATAAGGGTAAGACCCTATTGCGCTTAATTTCCACAGCTCCTGTTGTTATAGATTTCTGCTTTCAGCAGAGCTGCTTCAAACTGGTGTGAAAATGCAAAAATGTCATCTGAACAGTCCTAATAAATTACATAGGTCACTATGATGTTCGATTCATAGGCCTCTTGCTCACGTTCAGTATTTGGTGAGTTTTTTACTTCAGTATTTGTAGTCAAAACCAAAAGTGGAACAATCAGATGAAAAGTGTAATAGGAACACGGGCACCACTTCTGTATTTTTTACCCACTCCTCGTTTTTGCAGGGGCACCAGTTCTACTTTATCACCCACTACTGGTTTTGGCTACTGAGGTAAAAAACTCACCATATACTTAACAAGTGCATGTAGCCTAAAGTGTATGGGGTCTTTAGGCCACATGCACACATTGAGTTTGATGAGTTTTTTTACCTCAGTATTTGTAAGCCAAAACCAGGAGTGGGTAAAACTTGCAGAAGTGGTGCTCGTGTGTAGCAGCTACTTTGGGAGCTAGCTATAGAGTTCCATCCTATATGGATGCTGCTTCTCTGGTTGAACTGCAGAAAACTACAATTCCCAAGGTGCCTTTCAAATCTGGGGAAGGAGGAGCAGCTGAAGAGACAGACGGATTTGTGGAACATTGGGAAGAAGAATTGGCGCAGGGTTTGTACTGTGGGGTGTGAGGAAGTTCATCCATCTTGCTGGGGTGAATCTGCGACTCTGTGTGATGAGAGACTGAGTTCTGAAGCTACAGGACGCACTATTGGTAGGAATTGCCGTCCTCCGGGTTTCTGTTAGATTGCCAGGCGACTCCGTGTTCCTGCTGTGCATGGTGCTGGTGATGGGAGAGGAGTCGATGCCGGCGGCACCGGTGGGTGCAGGCTCCGATCATCCACTGGGCTGGGTTATCTTTGGATCTGCAGTACCGCTGGCTGACTGTAGGTGGCGGGTGTCTCCCAGCTGAAGTACCATCATTCAGCTACAGCTAATGGGAAGACACCACACCCTTCTTATTCCCCCTCCTGTCTGCTGGCCTCTGCCAGAGATAGTTCTGATTCTGGCTCATGTGCTGTTTGTTTTGTGATTCTTGTGCGCTGACTTGCTTGTTGTTGACTACCCTTCTGCCTGCTGTTTTGTACCTCGCTGCCCGACCCGGATCTGACCACTGCTATGTTTTCTGTTTACACCTTTGCCTGCCGATTCTGTCCCTGTTCTGCTTTTCCTGGTTTGACCCTGCCTGACGACTACTCTCATCGGACTGCAGCCTTCCACGGGTAGAGATCTCCAGAGCCCTGTGTAATTCCAAATCCCTGTATAGGGGTTAAAGGGTTTCAGGGTTCTGGGGTCCTGCTTGGTGAGTGGCTTCCCTCTAGTCTGTCCATTACATCCTACCTGAGTCTGTTGATCCAGGCAGGTGTTACAGTTTCCCACTCAGAAGAAGGATTTAGTCTGACATTCCCATCCTCTCCAAGCCATTGGATCCAGAAGCTCCAGTGTGGCATAGTCTCAGAGAACAGACCTGCTGCAAACAGAAGTGAGTAGGTCATTGCTGGGACTTGTAGTTTTACTACTGGGAAAGTGTACTGAAGTTACTCATAAGGGAGTGTACCTGGGACTTGTAGTTCTACAGTCTGAGAAGTGTGCTGAAGTAAATTACAAGGCCATGCTAAAGAGGACTTTTGATTGCACTAACTGGGAGTTTGTGTAGGACCACCCCATGGGGGGATACTGCCTTCATTACCTTAGCGGCAACTGTGCCAACATCTGCGGCAAATGAAGCCCCAATTTAGGACTGTGTCATTTGCAAGGCTGCAGCTGTTAGTACGTAAATTGTAATCAGTCAGCAGAGTGTGTGTTTTAGGTTAAAGAGGAAGCATTACCCCAAACCTACCTTCAGGTCTATTGCAAAGCACCCCTGTAGAATACTGCATAACATTACCTGTTGTTCACTGTTACTTGCTATTTCCCTTACAAATTCTGGCTCTCATCCTCCTGAAAATAAACCTAAGATTTCTACCCTCAGTTATTGTGAGTGTGTACAAAGCGTGGGCAGGGGTTTCCCGAGTCGACCCCTAGCAGAAGACAAAGACCCTTCTGCATTCCCCTAGAGCTCCTAGCAAGATTCGGGTGGAGGCACTGCGTCATATCAAGGTGAGAACTACCGAACACCCTGCCCCGGCTGCGGATTAAAGAGGTGGTACACATGCTTCTATTACACGTTTTCTTTGATTGCTCCTCTATTGGCTTTGGCTTACAAATACTGAAATAAACACTCATTAAATACTCAACGTGTGCACGTGTCCTAAGGTGTATGAGGGATTTAGGCCACAGTCACACAATGAGTATTTGAGGAGTTTTTACCTCAGTATTTGTAGCCAAAATCAGGAGTGGGTAAAAAATGCAACAGTGGTGCCCGTGTTTCTATTATACTTTTCCTCTTATTGTTTCACTCCTGGTTTTGGCTACAAATCCAGAGGTAAAAAAAGTCACCAAATACTCAACGTGTACACATGGTCTAATGTCTATGGGGGGACTTAGGCTACGATGACATGTTACGTATTTGGTGAGTTTTTTACCTCGATATTTGTAGCCAAAACCAGGAGTGGAACAATCAGAGGAAAAGTATAATACAAACACGTCATCACTTCTATATTTTTTCACCCACTCCTGGTTTTGGTTTACAAATTCTGAGGTAAAAAAACTCTTCAAAAACTCAACCTGTGCACGTGGCCTTACTCGGACAGCGCACAACCATATAATATATCCTGAGTCTTTTTGCTGCATTTTTGGAGTGGAAACTTCCCAATATCCTATTCAGAAACTCAAAACTCTTAAAAAACTTGGAGTATCCACTTCAAAATTTCAGCAAAAAGACTATTTTTTTTTTATCCTGAATTTTCAGAGCAGAAACTCACAAAAAAAAAAATAAGAGGAGTTAAAAAACTATGAGTCTTGATTGAAAAGTTGGAATTTTTACTTTGAAAAGTCAGCAAAAAAAAACAAACCTCAGTGTGAGCACACCCACAGAATATTTTGAAGAGTCTTTTGGCATGGGTCCATTCAAAAAAAGCTTGAAAAACAGCTAAAACATTGATTGGATAGTTCCTAATTTGGAACATTTTCAATCAACAAGCTGAAATAAATGCTTGAAAAACTCTTCAAAAACACTTTAGGAAATGTTTCAGGAAATTACAAGCGTGGTCTACTAGAGAACGTGTTGTTGTTGACGACCTCTAAAAAACCTCATGGTGTTGATGGCGAAATAGTAATATTATCATAGGGTGTGATGGGATAACTGGGAACCAGGGCTCCTAAACTGGCCCACAGGCTAGGGGGGCCCTAGCTGTCCCTGATACCATAGATACGTCTGATTGTGATGATGTCTGAGCCGCCTTCCTAGCCCTGCTCCTTTACATCCCTAATGTAATACTCCCTCTCCCTCACCACAGGGAAGGAACCAGGCAGGAATGGTAGAACCCACAGATAAGGACAAACAGGGGAAACCAAAACTTGATCATGCAGCATGCTCACACAGATGTATTAGACAAGAAGTGATAAGGGGGAAAATGGGAAAATAAGAACAGGGACGACACAATGAGATAATAAAACTGCTCCACAACAACTCCATGCACAAAGCACTACAATTACCAACAGGACTAGGATACAACAGCACACGGACCCATGTAGCTAAAGCTATAGTCGGCATGGGAAGACAGGCTCCTGCAGCTTAAAAAGACTAGGAGTGAATGTGACCTATGTGACCTATCCCTCTCCTCTCCCACAACATGTGATCCAAGAGTAGGATACAACAACATGCGGACCCATGTAGCTAAAGCTATAGTCGGCATGGGAAGAAAGGCTCCTCCATCTTAAAAAGGCGAGAAGTGAATGTGATAGGTCTCCCACAACATGTGATCCAACAGGTAACTAGCAGGCTAGCAGAAATTAACTCATGCAACCTGGATCACTAATGAGAACACAGCTGGTTGATACCAGAGCATAGTGAATGAGGAGTGCCAGACTCTGCAATGTGAACAGCCGCCATGACACTTGGTGAGTTTAGAGCCAACCACTGTGCGGCAGATATAGTCGTTTGAACATTTTTTTAGTAAAGTCTGTTATAAATCCATAGACATGAAGGTTTTATTCCATTCTCCGCACTTTTCTGTTGCGTGTTAATGTCATAGTTGAATTTCCAGTAGGGATGGAGTCATTATTTACATAAACGGTTGAACGTCTTCCATGGTGAAGCAATCATTGTAGTACATCCACAAATATCTTAAAAAAACCCTATAAGACTTTCCGCCCTGCGCCAGGAGCTGATCTGCTGTTATTGCTTGGTGACATATTGCCGTTCCCTGTGGTAAGAATGTCGATGTGAACACAATTTGCGAAGTAATTCAAACAGAATTAATACTTACAGACGCCTCAGTTCAGAAAGTCCATAAAAGGCCCCCGGCTCGATGGTGCTAATCAGGTTATTCCGCAGATCTCTGGAGATAGAATATACACAAAGCAATTAATTATCGGCGTATGGGCTATTGTGGAAGGAACGGCAACGCTGGCATCAATTCACATTAACTTCAAGATTGCTGTTCAATATGAAAAGCAATATAAATAACAATGATGAATCGTAGTCAATGCCGGTGTGATCATGTCCCTCTCCGAACTTCAGCATCGCCTGTACCTAAACACCGTGGCACATCCATTGTATACGACTGTTGCTCTAAACCAAGTCCTCAAGAGCAGTACATGAAAGTACAACTTTATAAACTGGAGAGTTTATTATTATATGCACGCTTTGATTACAGTGGCAATAATACTTTACTATGATACTATATAGTCTCATAAAAGGGAGCTGCATACTTACAGTAGTAAATCTTCCATATAATGGTACAACGTGAAATATTCCTATTGGGCAATTAAATATAATAAAAATAATAATAAAAAAAAAATCTGATGAGACTGGTGTACTTACTTCGGAAGGATAGGTCAAAATGGCTATATAATTCTTTGGGAAATTTTACACCCAGGCTTTGCACACCTAACCTAATTGACAGCTCCTCAGTGTCCCTCCTCCCTGCTGCTGATGTACTGACTTTGGAAGTATAGGTCGAAATGGCTGTTTAATTCTTTGGGAAAGTTTACACTCCATTTTTGCCCACATAACCTAATTGACAGCTCCTCAGTGTCCTTCCTCCCTGCTGCTGGTGTACTTACTTTGGAAGAATAGGTTAAAATGGCTGTATATTTCTTTGGGAAGGTTTACGCTCAATTTTCGCCAACCTAGCCTAATTGACAGCTCCTCAGTGTCCCTCCTCCCTGCTGCTGGTGTCATTACTTTGGAAGGATATGTCAAAATGACTATATAATTCTTTGGAAAAGTTTACACTCAATTTTGCCCACATAGCCTAATTGACAGCTCCCCAGTGTCCCTCCTCCCTGCTGCTGGTGTACTTACTTTGGAAGTATAGGTCAAAATGGCTGTTTAATTCTTTGGGAAAGTTTACACTCATTTTTTGCCCACATAGCCTAATTGACAGCTCCTCAGTGTCCCTCCTCCCTGCTGCTGGTGTACTTACTTTGGACGGATAGGTCAAAATGCCTGTATATTTCTTTGGGAAGGTTTACATTCAATTTTTGCCAACCTAGCCTAATTGACAGCTCCTCAGTGTCCCTCCTCCCTGCTGCTGCTGCTGAAATATCATACTGCTGGGTGGGTGGAGACAGGATAACCTGAAATCATGAGGTCTGTCACTCTTTAGTTGGACTCATAAAATGCTTATGTTCATATCATGACTATACAGATATTTTGACATGGATTTTCATAGTAAGTACACCAACATCATAGGGTCTAAGAGATCTAATTTATAATATATACAGTTTGTATTGTGAAATTTAACGTTAAATCTATTTTGGGATTCATCATTTTTCTTATAATTGCTGAAAGATATGTTGGCAGAATACAACTACCTGTGACAGATGGACCCAGGCGGCAGGTTATTATAAAACACCTTGTCCCTACTGATTGGTCCCAAGAAAACTGGTTGTCGCAGGCATAAATGAACAATATTAGAGATTCTGCGGCTAGGGTGAGAATTTCAGCAAATATATATTCATAAAAACTCACTAAGTGCAGCTTCATTTCATTTGCACCACTACATGATCGTCCATGTCTATTTTTTTGTGACTTATTTGGGGTAATATTAAATGACAATGTCAAGAAATCGCTATTTTCTATATTCCCATCGCAAAAAAAATCCCAGTATGTAAACTGTACACCGTAAATCTTATGTACAAACAAACAAATGCAAAAAAAAATCCAATTAATCCCGCAAAAAACAAGGCTTAATGGAGCCACATTAATGAAAAAAAAGTTTGCGTTCCTGAAATGTTGAAAGTCAAAAAAACTAAAAAAAAAATAAATGACCATCATTAAAGCCCTCTTAGGCAAAGTCATTAGGTGTTGACATTTTCAACATTATTTTTTTTTTTCTATAGAACTCAGGTGTGAGAGAATACAATACATTTCTTATAGAAACCATCTTGTCTTATAATTGAATAATGTCATAAGGCTCAGCTAACACTGATGGGTGGGGAAGTTTGACATTTCTACACACCCCTGCGGCTCTTATTTGTGAATAGTTCAGAGGAGTTATTTCTTTGTTTGGGATACTATACAAACTGGTCACATGATGAAATAAAGAAGAAACCTTCAGCATACAACAAGGCATGTGTGCTGCAATGATTTCCCAAGCCCTTGTAAAACAAATCTTCTTAATTTGGAGTTCCAATGGCATAGAAAGAGTGTATTTCACTGGGAAGTTTCACATTTCTACACACATCTCTGTGGCTATTATTGGTGCATAGTTCGGAGAAGTTATTTCTTTGTTTGGGATACTATATAAACTGGTCACATGATGTATTAAAGCAGAAACCATCAGGACACCACAAAGCATGTGTGCTGCCATGATTTCCCAAGCCCTTGTAATACAAATGTTCCTAATTTTGAGTTCCAATGGCATAGAATGGAATTTCGTTCACACAAGTAAGAAAGGTATAATTCAAGAAGAGTTGTAAGTGAGCCCCCCCACATTGGATGAAACCCCCCCCCCCATTCATGACGGGTCACAGAATCCTTTGCTCCTTGCAGACACAGGATTTATAGCAGAGCTCACTTTTTACTTTTTCTTCTTTCATCACCGGACAATCATTTTTCCAGATGTCTCAAACAGTCTGAATGGGGCTTCTTCAGAGAAACTAACTCTACCCCAGTCCTCTGCACACTAATCATTGTCCTTTTTGCAAATCTATTCATAATTTTGCCCAAGAACACTGCCATCAATAAAGAATGGGATGTAGACTTCCCACAATAGCAACTTCTCCCAACCATCTAGGAGCAACTTGGTGATGAACTATTGGTTTTCCAGCATGATGGAGACCAGGTCATAGGGCAAATGTTAGAACTAAGTGACTCGGTAAACAAAACATTGAGTTGGGTCCATGGCCTGGAAACTCCCTAGATTTTAATCCCATTGAGAACATGCGGTCACTCCTCAAAAAAGTTGGTGGACAGACAACACCGAAATTGTGAGAAACTCCAAACACTGGTTAGACAAGAATGAGTTGTCATCAGTCAGAAATTGACCCAGGAGCTGATTTCCAGCCGAAAGGGAAAAGGGAAGGAGTCTTGAAAAATAAGTCAACCCTGGAAATACTGAGCCTTTACATAAACTTGACGTTCTTCTCAATAACAGTTTAAAAAGTTATGAAATGCTGAAATATCTAAAAACAGTGAACAACAACTGTGCGAAAACCAAAACTTGTATCAAGTCTCGAAATATTTGGTCACGACTGTCTATATCACGCCCGGTTGAAGTCTTTAACAATCTCACTTCCTGTTAACTGCTTAACCATACGAAGACGGGGAAAAGGAAGCCGGCGCTGATTGGTCTTGGCGGTCGCGTGTTATAACAATGTTACATAGGCCCTAAGAACGCGTGTTCCAACATTGTTGTAGCCATGTTAGCACCGGATTTAAGTATAGGCCTTGTTATTTTTATGGGGGCACACATGGGGAAGGAGAAGGGGTTGTCCTAGTAGTGGACAACCTCTTTAAGTCTGGACAATACTGACTTTTTGTAGCGCTACCAATTGATTTCAAATATTTAGCTACAGCTGCAGTCCAAAGAAATATGTTGACTTAGGAGGACTGCTTCTTCCAATTAATCAGTGTAGCAGAGGCCTTTAGCAGCTTGGTAAAGGCACAAAGTAATTCAGATACGGTAAGTACTTTTTTTTTTTTAAATTTACCATATTGTTCAAAAGGAATGTAGTCTGGAATTAGAGGATGTAATCCAAAGGGATTCTCTACCTTTGGGGACAATATTTTTTTTTAATTAATATAATCTTGGCCAAAATAATTGGGTTTAAAGGGGTATTCCCATCGACAAGATCCTATCCCAATATCTATTAGGTGTAATAATAATAATAATAATAATATTAATATTAGCAAATACCTCTAATTAGAAATGTAGTATAGCTCTCCTGATATAGCCATGTCTCTTACCTCATGTGCAGGGCATTGCAGCTTAAGTGTCCATGGATTTGTCCACTCTTATAGTAACAATTAGTTAGTTAGCTACTTGTGGTCATAACCATGGTTACCTGGCTGCAATGCCCTGCACATGAGGTAAAAGACATGGCTATATCAGGAGAACTATATTACATTTTTAATTGCAGATATTTGCTAATATTATTATTATGCTTACTACATATTGGGCTAGGATTTTGGAGATGGGAATACCCCTTTATTCAGATTTTTGCACCGTGTACCTTCTATAGCCTTCGTGTTGCACTGTTTATTGCTGGCCACAGACTAGTTAACTCACTATGAGTTTGGTGCGAAGTTCGTAATTCCTTTGCATCATGTAACACCATCAGGGAGGCGTCTGATTGGCAGCAAATTTACTCTGCAACAGGACAATGACCCAATTGATGATCTCATCATCATCACCATCGAGTCTGTCTAGGAATCACATGAAGAAACAGAAGAATTTGTAAAATATAATATTTCCAGAAAATCTGGGGTTGGTTCTCCAAGATGTTTGGAACAAAATCTCTATCACATTCCTTCAAAACCTGTGTACAACTACCTAGAAAACGTGTTAAAGGCAAAGGGAGGTCACACCAAATATCGATTTAATCTAGATTTCTCTTTTGTTCATTCACTTCACATTTTATTAATTGATAACAAGTAAATTATTAAAACTTATACTTTTAAAAGCATTCTTAGTCAACGTTCTCATGTCCTGTAGTCATCCGTTACCACTGATCCATTAGAAATCCGTTTGCAGAAAAGTTGTGCAAACACAACTTTTTTGTCCGATGATAACTGATGTCTGCCGGAACCATTTTTAACATGTGGAGTCTATGGAGAATGTATCCATTAATGGATTGGTATTTATCGTCCATTTGTAATGGATCTGTTAAGAAAAAAATAATATAGCAATCCGTTATTCATAGACTCCCTTGTTAAAAAAGAAATGGATCAGTTTCCCAAGGGATCCTTCTAATGGAGGACTTACCGTATGTAATGCTACCTCCAGGGGGTTCAGGTACACAGGAGAGTCTGAGAGCTCCTAGGTGTAATGCGGCATCGGCCCACTAGATGTCACCAGTATCTAGATGGAGAGGTAGCAGAATGGTCGTACAAGCCGAGAGTCAGAGTCAGGAGGTCACATCAGTGCAAGGAGGAAGAGGAGCCAAAGTCACGCGGTAGCCTAAGGTCGGAAGCCGGGAGGTAACGTCAGGTACAGATAGGGAGCAGAACCGTAGTCAGAGAACAAGCTGAGGTCAGAAGCCAAAGGGCAACGTCAGTACAAAAGGGGGGAAGTGGGGCTGAGGGAACCAGACAAGAGGAGGGTCAGGGAGTCAGGGAGCATAGACAAGACGGACGGAGCGGTGGACAGGGAGAAAAGTCGGGGTAGCGAGATGAGGATCAGAACGAACTCACAGGATCCAGAAGAACAAACTATAACTGGCGAAGTTCAGGTGAAAACAGCCCACAGATAAAGCAAGGCGATTACCGTAACGGGGCACGAAACATGCCCCACCCATATGCAAGGGCCCGAGGAATACAAACAACTGACCAATAGACAAAACCCAATGGCTCTGCAAAGAGCAGATCCAAAGGTGAATCGTGACACCGGACATGTGAACGTAGCCTTACTTACTATGCATGTTTGTCCACCTGTATAAAACTTTTACATGGTTCTATATATTTCCAGAAGAATAACTCCTCTGCATATAACACGCAGACTCCTTCGATCGTATGGGCCCTTTACAGACTGCAGCTAATCCTTTTGGAATTAGTAAAGCTCATTAATAAATTCCTGCTCGGTTCACAGAAACCTTTAGTGGCAATTGTAAAACCTCGATTTAAGAACGTGAACATTAAATCATCTCTTGCTTGGGATGCAGACAGCGAATTGTAAAACATTGAACTATGGGGTCATGTGGCTGAGGGACTAGTTAAAATTCTGTGCGGAGATCTGAAATGTCATCTGTTTGGGTACTTGCTGCAGTAAAGCAATGAGGTATCATTAGAGGATTAGCGGGTAAGGTACAGGGAACGTCTCGCTGTGCAAGGGAAACCAAATTGATGTTCTGCAGAGAAGGGATCAGTGCAAAGTATTTATTAGACTATTTTCCAGCCGGTAGATACGTCTGGTCAGCCGCCTCTATATCTGTTGCTTTTTGCTTTCTCTACAGGTGCCAGAAGACGAGAGGCCGGTGCTGCCCTTTGCGTGACCTACATTTTGTACGAAGACCGTCATGTCAAATGGAAGAGAATGCAGCGATGGTGGTGATATAAAAGGGACTGTTCCTCCTTATAAAACTCATAAACATCTTACAGCTAGGTACTCTTCATAAGACAGTCAATATTATAAACCCAAGAAGGGTCGTAGCTATAAAAGACCTTTAAGACGCTGCTAATATCACAAATGCTGAGGTTAAGATCATTACCTGCAAACAAGAAACAAGAAAACTAGCGGGCAGGATATTTAAGAGTTTTATCGTAATTTGCTGTTCCAGGAACTATTGCTGTTATCAAAAAATGTATTTATTCTACAACTGGCTAATTGTGGCCAGAGAATTTTATGCGCGATCTTCAGTGACTTCTTCACAAGCCTTTTCCAACATATCAACACAAGTTGATAATTATTTATTTATTTAATAGTGTTGAGCGAGTATTTGACTATTCGTACTCGCTATGCTGTTAGTGAGTACTGTCCGCTACTCGCATATTCGTTACGAGTAGCAGGCGCAATGTAAGTCAATGGAACATACTCTTGACCACTGAGGAAGGATTCTCCGGTCGTGATGGTTAGTATACCCAACTTAACCTAAAATAACACACCGACTGCATATGACTTGGTTAAACAAATTGGCCACAGCAGCCTTTATTACCTATTATTAACATACTAACACAAGGGGGCGCCGTCCAACGGGCGACCCCAAACACACAATAATAGGTAACACATAATAAACAAAACATGAAAACCTTATGTAGGCCCGATCCAGAAACCAATTCCTACGCCAATATCCCTGGCCGCAACACTCCGACCCAGAGATGAGGTATTAATCACCCCACGGATTAATACCCCCCAAACTTTGCAGAACCCCGTGCCTGCAATTTACCGGAACCCGGAGACACCATACCCAGACAGTGCCTCTCGGTCCAGCTACCAATCCCTTACAACCGCTTCTGGACCAGACCTACCCCCGCTGCTGCGACTAACATACATCCCTTTCAACATTGGTTTTTTTTTTTGTTTTTTTGTTTGTTTTTTTTTAATATTACCTTTCCCTTTTTTTTTTTTTTTTTGAACATAGCTAAAAACAAAACGCCTTCACAAACCACAAAGGGAGGGTGGGCGGGAATCTGTCGCCGTCCGGAGTCAAAAGGGGAGGTAAGACCCCTCCCCATTACTTATATACTTCCCCCCCCTCCCCTATAGGGACCCTTTCTCCACCAATCCCCTATATCCTCCCATAATGCCCTATTTCAACTTTATTAACCCCCTCACTCCCTTCCTTTCCTCTGGTCATGTCGCCCCTCCCCCCTATGGGGTCCATGGCTTTCTTGACCACTGAGGAAGGATTCTCCGGTCGTGATGGTTAGTATACCCAACTTAACCTAAAATAACACACCGACTGCATATGACTTGGTTAAACAAATTGGCCACAGCAGCCTTTATTACCTATTATTAACATACTAACACAAGGGGGCGCCGTCCAACGGGCGACCCCAAACACACAATAATAGGTAACACATAATAAACAAAACATGAAAACCTTATGTAGGCCCGATCCAGAAACCAATTCCTACGCCAATATCCCTGGCCGCAACACTCCGACCCAGAGATGAGGTATTAATCACCCCACGGATTAATACCCCCCAAACTTTGCAGAACCCCGTGCCTGCAATTTACCGGAACCCGGAGACACCATACCCAGACAGTGCCTCTCGGTCCAGCTACCAATCCCTTACAACCGCTTCTGGACCAGACCTACCCCCGCCACAGGACAGGACACGTGACACCTTACGTGGCCTGGACCCGCCACACACCCAAGGCTTGCTCCACGCCATCAGGCAAACCCAGGGCCCATAAATCGGAACCAATATCATTAAGGTGAACCCCATCACTCCTCCTAAACTGCCACTTCGGCGACTCCAGGTCCACGTGCCTCACCACAACACCGCCATTTTTCCGCACAAAACGCGCAACCACCCTGTTCACTTGAGCCCGGGCGCGGTTAAGCTTTTCCACCGACCGGGCCCCCCTCCACCATAATCTGGCCACAATATCCGACCACACCACTATCAAGCCCGGATACCGTGTCCATAAACGCAAAAAGGTCCATCTTAGTGTCCCTGATCAGATCGCGGGATGCCCGCGAACCCAGGTCATTCCCCCCCACGTGCAACACTAACACGTTCGGAGGTCTGACCATCCAGTAATAATATTCGAACTCCGGCACGACCCTGCTCCATTCCATGCCACGCACTCCAATCCACTTGACCGACGCCAGCGATCCGTCCACACCCAACTGCCGACCATTTTGGACGAGCGTCAGCCCAACGGGCCCCCCCCAGAAAAACGACAGAGTGCCCCAAAACCCAGATCAGACACACTCCCATGATAAAAGAAACAACTTTAACAAACAACAGCGCCATTCCAAATTGCCCAAGGAACAACAACCCCCAACAGCAACACAAACAAAAACTCCAACCGAAACCTCAATGAGATAACAACTGTGGGCGCACATAACCCCGAAAACGATAGGACTCCCACCGACCAATCCGTCTCCCCACGTAATCTCCAAGGCCCCAACGAGAAGCCTCCATCGCTGCCCTGATCCCAAAGGAATGAGACCCGTAATCCTCTGGGCTCTCCCCCGCCCAGCGCAGACAACTCCTCAGCACTGCTACAAAACTGGTAACGAGACAACCAAGCCCAGTCTTCGTGACACAACAGCGGGCCCGGAAGACCGCCCCGCCATCCACAAACGTACTCACCACCTGCACCGGGCACAACTCATCCCCTCGCACCGCATACAACACTACCAACATGCCTCGACCCATCTGTTCCATTTTGGACCGCCGGAGCCGACACTCCACTCTCTGTCCCACTACCGACACACCCTCGGATAGCAATAACCGCCCCCATTAACCCTAGAAGGGCTCACCAATTCCCCAATCCAAAAAACCCCGGAAAAGCTAACACAAATGCGGCTTCAAACAGTACCGTCTCATATGCTGAGACACAAAGAACCCGCAAACCATCCACCAATCGCCGTAACAAGTCCAACGAAATGGGACGCCTAGCGTCCCGCACCTTTACCCCTTTCTGAAAACCCTTCAAGGCCTGCCGCACGCGGAAATCCCGCGAAACGTCTTGCTCACCCCTAACCTTTAACCAGAAGGCCACTGCCCCACAGCCGATGCTGACCTCCCAGCCTTAAAATCCTCACTCACCAATGCCAAGAGCGCCAATAAATAATCCCCTCGCCCGTTGCCAACATCGCTCCCAGCACTGCCTGCCACTCAACCCACACTTTTGCATAACGGCACCAAGTCACCTCGGTTACAAAATTTCTAATCAAGCCCACAATCACTGCCTCACCAGGCTCCCCAAGTCCTCTGGACACACCGCTCCAATCTCGTCCGCCCCCGGCCTTAAGTCCCGAAACCTGTGGAACTGAAAACGAGATAAAGCGTCAGCCACCCCGTTATCCACCCCCGGCACATGTTTTTCAACCACATGAATATTCCACAGTAAACACTTGAGCACCAAATGCCGCAGATATGCCACTACCAGTCCAAACTTCGCTGACAAGCTGTTTATTGCATGCACCACCGCCTGATTATCGCAATGAAAGCACACTTTACGTCCCGAAAATTGCGACCCCCACAACACCACCGCCCCCACGATTGGAAACAACTCCCGCAGGGCCAGATTTTTTTTTTTACCAGGCCACTCTGCCGCCATTCCTCAGGCCACTTCCCAATGCACCAATGTCCCTGAAAATGGCGCCGAAACCCGCCGACCCGGCCGCATCCGTATACAGCTCCAGCGCACCCTTAGGCACCGCCTTCTCCAACCACAAAGCTCGACCAGTAAAACGCCTCAAGAAGACATCCCAAACCAAGAAATCTTCCTTGATCTGCCGCGTGACCCGCACCAAATGCCCCTAGGACCGCACGCCTGCCGTAGCCGTCGCCAACCTCCTGGCGAAAACACGTCCCATTGGCATAATCCTGCATGCAAAATGCAGCTTCCCGAGCCAAGACTGTAGCACCTTAAGCCGCACTTTTTTTTTTTTTTTTTTTTTCGCTGCCAGCATCGCCGCAACTGCGCTCCGCAAATCCACAATCTTGTCCTCCGGCAACCTACATTCCATAGCCAGAGAGTCAAGTCACTCCCCAGGAACCGCATAACCGGCGCCGGCCCCTCCGCTTTTCTTGCGCCAAATGGATCCCAAAACGATCCGCCATTCTCTGCAAGGCGAACAACAAACCAGCGCACACCATGGAACCCGCCGGACCAACGCACAGAAAATCATCCAAATAGTGGATAATGGAGGACAAGCCAGACACGTCCTGCGCCACCCACTCAACAAAGGAGCTAAACACCTCCAAATATGAACAAGAAATTGAACAGCCCATAGGCAAACAACGATCCCCATAAAACTTTCCCCCCACCAGCACAACCCAGAAGGTGCTGACTCTCCGGATGCACCGGCAATAAACGAAACGCCGCTTCTACATCCGCCTTTGCAATCAATGCACCGCGTCCCGCCGCCCGTACCAAATCCAGCGCTTTGTCAAATGAGACGTAGTACACCGCCGACAACTCCGGCGCGATGCCATCATTCCCCGACGACCCCTCCGGAAATGAAAGATGATGAATGAGCCGAAATTTGTTCGGCTCCTACTTTGGCACCACCCCCAGCGGGGACACCACCAGATTACTGCACGGCGGGCTCTCAAATGGGCCCCCCATCCTGCCCAGCTCAGCCTCTTTACCCAACGTCTCACCCCCAACCATAGGGTGGCCCTTGCCGACCGTAAGTTACGACAAACCAGAGGCAATGCCTCAACCGCCGACGGAATCTGAAAACCGTACAAAACCAAACCACAAAAGCGACGCCGCTGCCCCGTCCGGATACCTACTTAAAACGGCGCCATCGCCCCTATTTTCACCAGCGTCCTCCCTTTTACCAGACCCGTCCCTGGCCTTGCCTCTCCCTTTCTTAAAACATTTGGACAAACTATGTCCCCCCCCCCCGCAGCCGGAGCACTCATGATGTAACCTACACGCTGCACCAAATTTTTACTGGCCTTCGTTAAATTGCCAGCACCAATCCCTTTTTCTGGATACCCGAGGGCCCGGCTCCCGCCCCCCCGGCGCCCCCACGAAAGGGCTGGCTCGGGGCCGCCATTAAACGCATCCATAAGGAAATGTCCTCATGGTCCCACCGCAAGCCGGGCCGCAACGCCGTCCGCTGCCTAAACTGCTCAGCATACCGCAGCCATGCCAAGCCCCCATACGTGCGATACGCCTCCCCGATTGCATCCGTATAGCCAAACAGAGCCGAGCAAGGCTCCGGCTCCTTTCCCCTATCACGCTGGCCAAAATTACGAACGCCTGCAACCAATTGGAAAAAGGAACGAGGAATGAGCCTATAACGGCGTTTTTCTTCCTCCTCCTTTTCCTTCTCGGAATCGCTCGGCTTCACCCTGCTTAGGTTAAATTTCTCCAGGGGTAGTAGGGAAAATCTCTCCACCTACTCTCCTTTCCAAATGTTTTTTTTTTTTTTTTTTTTTTTTGAGGTGCGCCCCTAGCGGTCCCTCAAAGCACACCTACACCTCGCTCTTCGCCCTATCATCCAGCCGCACCACCTCATCCTCCTTTTCCATCACCTGTTTTGTCGCCCACGGACTCCACTACTCCGCTAACTGCACCCGCCCCCACCGGCGCCTTCTCGCCATTGGCCGCTGCTGCGCCATCCGCCGCTGACCCCGTCCAGGCCGCCGCCACCAGCGCTCGCGCTAAACCCTGCAAAAAACCCCCAGCAACTGACTAAGTAAAGCTGACCCCTCTGGCGCTGCCGTACCCGCAGCCACCTCCCCAACACCAGCACCCCGCGCCGCAAGCAATGCCGAATCCACGGCTAGCTCACCCGACCGTGACGCAGAGATAGAAATCGAAACTGTGACGTCCTCTGCCATCTGCTCCTCTGGTTCGTCCCCCCGACCTGAGGGCTCGTTCTTCTTCCTTGCTGTAGTCGTCCTCCAACCGTCCCAGCCCCAGAGGACGCAGCTGATGCGCCCCCTCCACCACGGCCGCCCTCCTGGGCCGCCGCGTGGGCACTGTGCGGCGACAGCCCACAAGACCGTCCTGTCCCCTGGGCCGCCGCCAACCGCATCCTCTTCCTGGAGGAGCCTCTCCCCGGGCTTGGGGGGCTCCCCACCGTCGTTTCCTGCCCTCCAGGGCCTCCGACCGGGACCTCCCGCTGGGTCCTCCCCCGCCCGAGGGAGACCGCGGCCGCCGGACGCAGTGCTGCTGACCTGAGGGATCTGGCAGTCGCAGCAGGGCTCCCGCCGTCCCTCCTTCTCTCCGCAGCCTCGCAGGTATCCTGGTGTCGCCTGCCCACCCGGTCCCCCCGCTGGCTGCCTGCGCCCGGCCCCCCCCCTCCCCTCCTGTCCTCGGGGGGGGGCGTACAGCTGGCCTCCATCATCCGCTGGGCCCGCACCTATATAGGAGCAGCCGCCGGGACGTGCCCCACCGCCGGGGGCCCGGCATCCACAGCAGGCCCCAGGCCGGACACGCCCCCTCTCCGTGCCTCCGATCCACGCTGGGCACGGCCCGGATCCCGGGCTGCCGCCGGCCTGCCAAATCTAGCCCGAGGCCTGGGACCGGAAGTAGGCCCCAGGCCGGGCCCGCCTCCATCCAGGCCACCGCTGGCCTCAGTCCATCGCCGGGCTCGCTCCCGGCCGGGAGACGCCGCTGGGCTCTGCACTCCAGCCCGAGGCCTGACATCGGAAGAAGGCCCCGGGCTGGCCACGCCCCCTTCTCGGCCGCCGCGGCCTCGCCGGAGATTCCTCCCGGCGGCCGGGGCAGACGCTGGGAGCTGCTGCCGCCCGCCCCGCCGCGGAGGGTCCCGAGGGGGGGCTCTCGCTGGGCCTCCTCGCCCCCCCCTGCGCCCGGAGAATACCTGAACGGGGGCCTGGAACGCCGCCCGCGGCTAGAGGGGGAGCGAGGGGCAGGTGCCGACGGGGAAACCCAGGCAGCCCTGACGTGGGACTGCACTGCCCGGGCCCCGTGCACCGCCATCGCCGCTCGTATCATCTGGTCCCACTTCTGAGGGTCCGCCACGTCCACGCTGCCGACGTCCTGGTCCTGGGAATCTGTCGCCGTCCGGAGTCAAAAGGGGAGGTAAGACCCCTCCCCATTACTTATATACTTCCCCCCCCCTCCCCTATAGGGACCCTTTCTCCACCAATCCCCTATATCCTCCCATAATGCCCTATTTCAACTTTATTAACCCCCTCACTCCCTTCCTTTCCTCTGGTCATGTCGCCCCTCCCCCCTATGGGGTCCATGGCTTTCTATAAGTAGCAAGTAACCCGAAAGCTGTACTATTCGTATGAGCAGCGAATGGTACAGCTTTTGGGTTACTCGCTACTTAGCGAGTATTTCCCATTGACTTACATTGCGCCCGCTACTCGTAATGAATATGCAAGTAGCGGACAGAACCCGCTAGCAGCATAGCAAGCACGAATAGTCAAATACTCGCTCAACACTATTTATTAGTTAATTTTGCTCACTTATATAGCATTATTCATTCCAAAGTGCTTTACAGATGTGATATTCACTGTGCCCATTTGTGCTCACAATCTACATTCCCTATCTGTATTTCGTTGGAGTGTGGAAGGGAACTGGGGAACCCGGAGGAAACCCACGTAAACACAGGGAGAACATACAAACTCCTTGCAGATGTTGTATTTGGTGGGATTAAAGGTTAATTCCGAACATTAAAGGTTATCATTAATGATGAGCGAGAACGGAAGTGCTTGCGTGCTCAGTACTCGAATCGAGCATGTTGGATGCTCAGAAATGCTCTGCTTGAGTATGGAGGACAATAGTAGTTAATAAGTGACTAGAACATATTTTTCCCCGATTTCCTTTCTGTTACCTGCCCTGCCAGTCCTTGTCCACCACACTCCCCATCATCCATAGGGAGCAGACATTACCTGGCAACCTCCGTTCATCTTCCCGGCCACCAGAGTCCACATCATTTGCAGCCACGAGACATCACCCGGCAACCTTCGTTTGTTTTCTCAACCACCACAGTCCCCATCATCCACATGCACAAGACATCACCCGGCAACTTCTATTCTGTCTTCCCAGCCACCACAGTCCCTATCATCCGCAGGCAGCAGACATTACACGGCAACCTCCATTCATCTTCCCGGCCACCTCTGTTTGTTTTCCCAGCCACCACAGTCCCCATCATCCACAGGCAGCAGACATCACCCAGAAACTTCTGTTCTGTCTTCCCGGCCACCACAGTCCCTATCATCAGTAGGCAGCAGGCAGCTGACATCACTCGTCAACCTTTGTTCTGTCATCCTGGCCACCAAAGTCCCTATCATCTGGTTGCAACTGACATCACCCAGCAAGTTCCATTCCATGTGCGCTATCTTTATGTCCTCCCCCAAGCAAAGTAAATATGTGGTTCGTTCCGCTTCAGTCCCCATGAGTTCCCATTCTGGAAAAGAGAGAGATTTATTTTTCGGAAACGCTAGCGGAACTAACCACACAGTTACTTTAACCAGGGGGGATATTAGGAAGGAAGTTGATGGATGATGCCAACTGCACCACACCCAAATGATTGGGACTGTGGTGGCCGGAAAGACGGAACGGAGGTTGCCAGATGATGACTGCTGCCTGCTGATGATGGGGACAGTGGTGGCTGTGGGCTTTGTCAGGGCAGGTAACAGAATGGTGTGTTGAGCATTTAGGTCATTCACCAGGATACTCGATCAAGTACTGAGCAATGCTGATCACGCTTGCACATCACTAGTCATCATCATTCCGAAGAATAGGTGATAACTTGCAGATCAAACCACTTGACCCAAACTACGTTAAAAATGGGTCTGTGCAATGGCTGGACTGGAATCTAGCAGTATCCACACATACAGCCATTGAAATTATTGAACATGTCACCAATTTTCTAAGTAAATATGTTTCTAAAAAAAGCTATTGACATGACTTTCTCACCAGACGTCTGTTAGAACCCATCCAATCCACATAGGCAAAGATCAAACCACAGATGTCCATATATTAAACTACGTGTAATAATGAGATATGAACCAGGGAAAAAGTATTGAACACGCTTACAGAAATGTATGTAATACTTCATTCAAAAGCCTTTGTTAGTGAATGATGATATCTTCAAGATTCCTCCTGTATGGAAAACTGTAAGACACTGCATGTTTGATGCAGCAAAAATATGCAGCTTCAAAAACTCACCAAAAACTCACCAAAAGCTCACCAAAAAACTCACCAAAAAGATATATCAATTTATGAATCATATGACCACCTAAGCTGAAGGTGATAATCCACGTAGGGAATTTACTGGACTAAAAAGAGTAAAAAAAACATAAGGAAGCTAAAAATCGTATGAAACTACCTAGAGTTATATGTGGGAAATCTGACATTTACGTTCTCTTCGAAACCCATGTCAGCATGAAATGTCAGATTTTTCCCTTGTATAGTTCTTGAGACTTTAGTGTATTCATTCTGCGCTGTCCTTCTACCTAATATTTGCATTTTTGACTGTTCAGACTGTATCTAGTCTTGATATAAAGTAGTTATTATTATTATTATTATTATATAAAATAGATGGAGGCTTTAAAGGGAATTTGTCAGCAGGTTTTTGCTACATCATCTATCAGCAACAAAAGACTGGCAAGAAGATTCTGATTCCAAGGATATATCACATAGATTACTCTCTGAATCCATACTTAAACAATCAAACAATTTAGATTCACAAACACAGCAGAGCTGCCACCCTCCACACCACACTCTTAATAGAGATTGTGCATTGACGTGAGAGGTGTCAGTCACAGCAGGAAGTATCAGACTGGTGTACACATGAGTTTCTAGTCCTGTACTGCTAATCACAGGGTTATAAACGCTTTAGTTTACATAAAAAATTGCACACACACTGATAAGAGAAGCACAGTTGCTTTTTGTTTGTTAACTCTTACAGCATGCTGTTCTCAGCTTACATAGTAAAAACCTGCTGACAGTTTCCCTTTGTGTTGATCAGGCAAGCAACTCAATAATAGTAAGAACACAAAGGGAAGTGAGGAAAAGAAATTCTCAGCCCCTACATAGCTGGCAGAATGCTGACAAAGAGGAATTGTCCACTCGAAAAAAAGTGGATGACAAGTTAATTAGCAGAAAAATTGAGGCAGTTCCTGAATGTAGTAGAATCGTACGTGCACCAAACATCTACAGTGTATACATGTTCCCATGGGCCCCCTTTACCAGTCGGGGGCCAACATTGTGTTCTTTAGGCCTAAGGCAGGTATGTGAATGCTGCAATTTGTTTTACTATCTAGAAAAGCACAGTAGACTGCTCTTTCCTATACAGAGGAAAAAAGGATCGTATACATGCAGTATATGTTTTTTGTAAAGGGTCCCTATGATGGACAGATGCCACAGTATCCATCCCAAATTTGACCATTAGCAGGCACTTGTGTGTACCTAGTCTAACCGTTTTTGGATGATATGATAGGTTAGCTTTAAAGGGAATCTGTCAGCAGGTTTTTGCCATAATCTGAGGACAGCATGCTATAGGGACTGAGACACAGGTTTCAGTGATGTGTCACTTATTAAGCTGAGTGCTGTTGTTTACATAGAATGAGGGTTTTATCATCATACATTATCATAGCTCAGAGTTCAGGGCGAGTTCTGGTCCATCCAAGCAACTCACTGTCAATATATAAAGTACATACAGAGCTGTGGTGTGGACCAGGTTAGCTCTTTGAGCTCTGCTGCATGATATATCTAAAAACACTGATTCTATCACAACTACTACACCCAATAAACTATGTGATACATCATTGGCATCAATATCTCTTTGTCTACTTTATGCTGCTCTCAGAAGAGGTAGCAAAAACTTGCTGTCAGATTCCCTTTAAACTCACATGATCCACATTAAAGGGAACCTGTCACCAGATTTGGCCCTATAAGCTGTGCCCATCACCAGTGAAGTCTTATATACAGCTTTCTAAAATGCTGTATGTAAGAGCCCAGGTCGCTCTGTATAACGTAAAAAATACTTTTATAATACTCACCTAGGGGACAGACCGGTCCAATGGGTGTCGCTGCTCTCCAGTCCGGCACCTCCTCCATCTTCTGTGATCTCCGTCCTCCTGCCCATCCCCATGCATGACGCATCCGGCGTCATTCACAGAGAGGGCTCCATTGCTCTCTTGCGCATGCGCACTTTGATCTGTCCTGCTGAGGGCAGAGCAAAGTACTTTAATGCGCAGGCGTGAGAAAAAGTCAAAGACTGCCGGCGCATGCGCACTACATTACTTTGATCTGCATTCAGCCAGGTAGATCACGGTGCACCTGCGCAGGAGTGGAACTGAGGCTTCTCTGTGAATGACACCGGACGTGTCATGCACATGGAGCTCGGTAGCAGGATGGAGATTGCATAAGAAGGAGGAGGAGAGCAGCGACACACATCGGACCGATCCACCGTCTAGGTGAGTATTATAAAGGTGTTTTTTACGTTATACAGAGAGGCCTGAGCTCTTATATACAGCACTTTAGAATGCTGTATATAAGCGCTCACTGGTGGTGGCCACAGCTTATAGGGACCAAATCTAGTCACAGATTCCCTTTAAGTTAGCTAGATACAATGTACTACCTACAGCATGTAACTTGTAATCTCTCACTTCAGCTCTCATTAACAATTCGTGCATTCTGAAAATAACAGCATCCACAACTTTATCAGAATATTTTGTATTTTCAAGTTTCCCTGCTCTGATGAATGGTGGGAAAGGGCTGCCCCAAAATCAGTGTCCTTTAAGATCTGGCTCCAGCTCAACGCAGACTAAATCTCATTGTAGCAAATCTGGTGGCTGCAGCCATGGAGTTCATTGAACCCGACTGACGGACGGGAATCTTACATGCTGATAATTTCTGTTTAGCCGAAGAACAGTATCTACAGTGTTGTGTGTGAATTGTTCTGAACCATTGAAGCCCGTCTGCTGCAACAATTTATCTATTCACATCCAGTGTGGCCAGGACGGCATCCAAACAAGTGGGGGGTGGGCTAATAATTAGCGGGTGCTTCTCTTCTGCCATAAACAACATATCGGCAGAGACATTTTTAGAGCCAGTTTGTCTACGAAACATAACTTTATGCAAAAGATTTCATGACTATAATTATCTCTATAGGAACATTCCCTCCTAAATTAAAACATCTAAAGGTTTTCTCCGAGGGAGGTTGAGAGTTTGATTCAATCAAGATTTCTCGAGGGTAAGGTACTGTTGTTATATGTTTTCCGTAATGTATTTGTCTACATTATATCAAACTATTATTAGATTTATTGTTTTGGTGTTTTATTTTTTCACTTTCAAATATTCTATCCCATAGAAAATTATATCTGCATCAATCAATGATCAAAAGCCGAAAGTGCGGAGGAGGAAAGGCTGAGCGAGGCACTCAAGCCCACTTTGTAAAAATTAATTCTTTTGAACTGTAATTGTGTCTCATGTTAGCGGCATTCATTGTCAAGTTTATTTACATCGCGGGTATAGTTAGTTCACACTTAGATTTAATGCACTTCTTTTAGATGTGCTCTTTTTTTTTTACTATCCTCTATTGGGCTTCTAAAAATGATATTAAAGTTTACTTCTTTGATCCTAATGGGGAACATTAAAAGCTATCATAGATGGATGTGTTTTTGTAAATTTTGACTGTTTATTACTCGAGTGTGATCGTGAGTTTTATGAAGTGTCGACAGTAAAACTTCAACTGTTCATCTGGTGGATGATACTCATGCGTCTTCTCATTAAAAAAAATTATAATAATATTTATTCTTATATAGCACTTTACGTACATTGGCAACTCTGTCCCCATTAAGGCTCACAATCTATCAGTCCCTATCTGTATGTTTTTGGAGTGTGTAAGGAAACTGGAGAACCTGGAGGAAACCCACACAAACACGGGAAGGACATACAAACTCCTTGCAGATGTTTTCCGTGGTGGGATTTGAACCCAGGCCCTCAGCGCTGCAAGGCTGTAGTACTAACCACTGAGCCACCGTGCAGGTATTCCTATTTTACTAATCGCTTGGGCACTGAAATGCCTCATTAGCATGAGGAAGCGGTAACGCATGTGAACCAGTTATCTATTTATTTTCTGTGAAGTTGTTGGAGATTATCAGTCTCATTGACAATGAATGGAATATGTGAACACTCCTCCATTATAATGGGGCTTTTCAGAGATTCATCCTTCCTTCTGGTGGGAGTCCCAATATCAGACACCAAAAAATCAACAGGTTATCAGTTGACTTTGGGGCAGGGTCACGGCGTGGACTAGGGGAGAGTCCAGCTTGAGCCAAAGCACAACATGAAAAGGGTAAGAGCTTGACAAACAAGGACACTTTATAACAACGGAGGACCCTAGGACTAGTGAGAAGGAAGATGGACACCTCCTTCACTTACTTGTCCCTGTACCCTGCACTCCTAGCCAGTCCCTATACAGGTTCATCACCTGTTTCCGAGCAGGAACCTGAAGCCCTGAAAAGACCATACAATAGTCCATGGCTAGGGAGTGGGCAGATGAGGGATGCTAGCCCCACCACTGCAGTAGAACAACACATTGGGGAAAGAAAACACCACAACAGACTCCTGCAGTCAGCACCAAGACTGCAGCCACACCAGCAACTCCAAGAGAGGTTTTCAGCAGCTCCTTCCACCTCCAGGACCAGCATCCAAATGAAAAAGAAAATAGCCAGCACCCTCTGCTGATAGCAGAGCAGAGGGTATATAGAGGGACTGGGAGTGGTCCCAAACCAGAAACACCTGAGATCATAATGAGACTGCTTGATGACAGGGAATACTGACATTAACCCTACAACTGCCAAAGGAAAGGAAACAACATTTAATATTGGGAGTCTAGCATGGAAATGACTCTCAAGTCCTGCATCTGCCACTAGTCTCATAAAGCAGAAAGACAGCCATGACAGCAGGTGATAACTTCACAAGATGAGAATAACCCTTTAAGTTAGCTATAGACTGCTTTCTTCTATTTCTATATTCAATGAGTCTTTCTAGTCTTAGAAAGTTGACCAGTTTACCATGGACAAACTCAAACTCTTTGAATATATTGAACCGTACTCAAAAACTCTACATTGTAATGATACCTAATAAAGTTCACATTTTCATGGATCACAATATTAGCAGCCAATGTTAGATTGGTGGGGGGTCCGACTATGTCCCCTATGGGAGTTTAAAAAGGTTGTGGTGCTTGTAAAAAGTACAGCAGCTTCTTCATTGCTGATATTGCGCTGTCTCCCGGTATTGTGTAGACTTAGCAAATTTGCTAGATAATGCAGTGTTCCAAATTCACTTCAATAAAACCTCATTCCAGTACTAATTAATAGATGAGTGTGGGAAAATAGAGTAGAGTAATTAATGAAGAGACTACACTACTCTCACTGGACTGTTGGGGATCCTGAGAGCCTAACCTCCACTAATCTGATATTGATGGCCTAATTCATGTCCCGGGAATTAAAATAGTAGCCAATGGTAACCAGACAAGTTTGGAAAGCAGGAATTTTCCTCTAAGGGTGCAGCCACAGGGCCGAATGAATCCTCTGAGGATCGCATCGTAATGCTCAGATTGGCCGGCGGCTCTCCTGGTCTGAGCTGTCACGCTCGCACCAGGAGAGCACTGGCCAGTCCAAGCATTACGATGTGATCCTTAGACAAGTCATACATTCGTCTGACTACTCCCTAAAACTAAAAATGGCATGGAAGGAAGGGCTATCTATTTACCATTACACCAGACTATCAATACCCTAGCATACAGTGGTATTGCAAAACAACAGGCCATTATTGATGGTGAAATATCATTCTGTGTCCTGTGTGGATTTGGATTTTCTGTCCACTATTGCAATGCCTGATGTGCGAGGACACAGCAAGAGATGATTTACAGGAAGTGTGTTGGTGTGTGGAGGAGGGTCTTGTACTCTCTGCTCTTGCTCTTCTGTCTGCTGTCAAATTGCATACAGTAATAACCTAGAGGTTAGCAAATAGGGAACAGAGATGAGCAAACCCCAGGTTCAGTGTTCGTAGCAAACACAAACTTTACGAACCCCCCCCCCCCCAGATTTCGGGTTTGGAGTTCGGGTGCATTACGTAGGCAAACCACTTGCGTGAGCATCACTGTGCTGGCGTACGCTCGGCGCTCAGCCCAGTGCAAGCTGCTTGCATTATTTGAATGGCTCGCACTGAGGTTAACAACAGCGTGATCGGATGTAGTGTGCAGCAACAAAAAAAAAATCCCCTCCCACCTAGCTCTCGAAGAGAACTGTTTATGGCTGGATGCATGTGGGTGGAAACTTGAACTGCCCATAGGGGTTCAGGTTAAATCCGGGTCCCAAACCCAACTTTATCTAAAATCAGGCTGAACCTGCCGAACCGAACTTCCACAGGTCTGCTCATCTCTAATAGGGAATAATTTACTGATCACTTGCAGACCACTGGGACCACCAGTGATTCCAATATTGGTCGGAACAGTGTCCAGAGCATGGAGCCAAAGTGCACATATTTGGCCTCCGCTCTATTCATTCTCCATCAGACTGACGAGTACGGCGCTTGGTTATTTTTGGTAGACAATGAATGGAGCAGAAGCTGAGCTTGTGCATCTCGTACTATTCAGGAAGGTTCTGCAGAGCCCCAATGTTGGGGCTCCAGAGTCTCGATCTTAGGATTCTCTGGAGTCTGTTTTACCATCCAATCCATAATCTCAGTGTGAACATACTCCAATACATACTTGATCTATCCATGAAGAACACAGATAGAACTTACACGTGAAACACAAACATGTCAATGCAATGGAAAGTTTTCTACCTAAAAGAGATTTTATTGAAAAAGTAAACACATTACTACATTATATATACATCAAGTAAACTATTGTATATTTCCTAAAATTAAAAAGAAAGTATCTACTAGAAAGAAAAATATGGACCGGCTATTCAGAGAATGAGAGCAGCACAGATCACGTGGGTGTCCTAGTTCTCTGCCTGAAAGATTACCACTTATTCATCACGGTTTGCAGACTGCAGAGTACAGCACTATTCTTGATTTACTCCGTTACTGAAAGTCCAGGACACGCACATTTTACTGGGCTAATATTGTGACAAAGGAGTTTAGATATTTTACATGCAATGATGTTCATATCAGGATACAGATAAACCAAGGTGCAGAATAAAAAATGCTGCTTTCTATCTTGTCCTTGTGCGACCCCATTAGTGGATTGTTTTATTTTATGTGAAAGCTTATAGGCACGATATCATGGTGTCACATACAGCTGAAACCTTCACTCTCTAAAAAGACACATCTGCATGTTTTTCTCACTATCTGACATGAAATCAGAATAAATCTTTCCCGTTTTAGGTCAATTAGAAACCAAAATTATTTATATTTGCCAAATGCCAGAATAATGAGAGAGAGGGAATGTTTTAAGACATGTTTATTACTTTCTGCAAAGTCAAAAGTTTACATACATTTTTTTACATTTTCCTTTTTTTTTTATACATACTTTTTTTTTCGCGAGCTGATAGTCGGAGAGATGGGTCACCAGCAGCTGTACTGGAGTCACCCGAGGAAATTCGGCCAGGGATCCCGCTCCTGCCGCGTTTGCTCTAATAGACACGGACTGATCCATAAATATAGACTGAACATGTGCCGCCAGTGCTTCCTGCAGTATGCGAAGGACATTGGCTTTATCAAGTTGGATTAAGCAATTCCCCTTTGGAAGATCTGTGACCATGGTGTGAGAACCCCCTTCTGAAGAATTACGGACACTCACCTGATTGTACATAAACCAATAAACTGGTGCAGTCATTAAAAAAAAAAAGTTTACATACATTTCATTAGTATTTGGTAGCATTGCCCTTAAACTGTATGACTTGGGTCAAACATTTTGTATATCCTTCCACAAGCTTCTCACAATAGTTGGTAGGAATGTAGGTTCCTCCTGACAGAACTTGTGTAACTGAACCATGTTTGTAGGTCGTCTTGCTCGCACCGGCGTTTTCAGCTTTGCCCATACATTTTCAATTGGATTGAGATCAGGGTTTTATGATGGCCACTCCAAACATTGACTTTGTTATCCTTAACCCTTTTTGTAAGCAGTTTGGCAGTATGCTTAGGTCTTTGTCCATTTGAAAGTCTCATTTCCGCTAAAGCTTTAAGTTCCTGGCTGATGTCTTGAGATGTTGCTTCAGTATTGCCACACAGTCTTTTTTCCTCATGATGCCATCTATTTTGTGAAGCACAAGGCCATCCTGCAGCAAAACAACCCCACAACATGATGCTGCCACCCCTGTGTGTTATAGTTTAGATGATGATCTTAGGCTTCAAAACTTCTCCCTTTTTCCTCCAAATGTAATGATGGTCATTATGGTAAACAGTTCAATTTTAGTTTTGTCAGACCACAGGACGTCTCCAAAAATTAAGGTCTTTTTTCCTGTGTGCATTTGCAAAGATTAATCTGGCCTTTTTATGTTTCTTTTGGACTAATGGCTTCTTCCTGGCAGTGTGGCCTTTCATCCCATCGTTTCACTGTGGATAATGACACAATCTTACCAACATCTTCACAAGGCCTTTTGCTTTTGTTCTTGGGTTGGTATGCACATGTCTCACCAAAGCAAGTTCATCTCTGGTACACAGAACCCATCTCCTTCTTGAGCGGTAAGATGGCTGGACATTCCCATCTTGTTTGTACTTGCGTATAATTGTTTATAAAGATGAACGAGCACCTTCAAGTATCTGGATATTGCACCCAAGGATGAGCCAGACTTGTGCAAGTCCACAATTCTCTTGAAGTCTTGGCTGATTTCTTTTCAATTTCCCTTGATGCTTCACAAAGAAGCAGTGTGTTTCAAGTGTGCAATAAAATACATCCACATGTCTAATTAACTCAGATGTTGCCAATAAACCTATCAGAAGCTTCCAAAGACATGACATCATCATATGGGCTGTCCCATATTGTTTAAAGGTATAGTACTCTTAAGCGGGCTTTACACACTGCGACATCGCTAGCATTTGCTGGCGATGTTGAGCGCGATAGCACCCGCCCCCGTCGTACGGCCGATATATGGTGATCGCTGCCGTAGCGAACATTATCGCTATGGCAGCGTCACACGCACACACCTGCTCTGCGATGTTGCTCTGGCCGGCGAACCGCCTCCACTCTAAGGGGCAGTTCATTCGGCGTCACAGCGACGTCACACGGCAAGCGTCCAATAGAAGCGGAGGGGCGGAGATGAGCAAAACGTAAACATCCCGCCCACCTCCTTCCTTCCGCATTGCCGGTGGAGGCAGGTAAGGAGATGTTCGCCGCTCCTGCAGTGTTACACACAGTGATGTGTACTGCCGCAGGAACGATGAACAACATCGCTAATAAGTAGAAAACGATTTTTTGTTTCAGGACGACCTCTCCGCGGCAAACGATTTTGACCGCTTTTGCAATCGTTTAAGGTCGCTCATAAGTGTCACACACTGCGATATCGTTAATGATGCCAGATGTGCATCACAAACAACGTGACCCCGATGATAATTCATTAATGATATCGTAGCATGAAAAGCCCGCTTTAGTGTATGTAAACTTTTGACTTTGCAGAAAGTAATAACAAATGTAATAACAATAATAACATTCTCTCTCTCTCATTATTCTGGCATTTGGCAAATATAAATAATTTTGGTTCCTAATTGACCTAAAACTTGAAAAGTTTATTCTGATTTCATGTCAAATAGTGAGAAAAACATGCAGATGTGTCTTTTTAGAGAGTATATGTTAACCTCTGGTTTCAACTATACAGTATGTGAAGAGTGGGACAGACCATTTAGGGTGCTTAATGTAGAATTTAGGTTATTTGCATCCCACTCCCCCTCTCTCCCTCTCACTGAAACCAACCAAAATCATACTAAGAATGTCCATTGTTACCTATAGCAACCAATCACAGCTCCTATTAATGACCTGTAGCAAAATAGAAGTAGAACTGTGATATGTTGATATAGGCCATCTGATAAAAATCTAGGATAACTGTCAAAAAAGCCAATATAATACCTCATACATCCAAACAGTAAGTAAACGTGGTTGTTTTTTTGGGGGGGGGGGATAACTGTAAAGCGCAGGGTTAAAACTTCCCCTGAAAAGATAGTCTATGATGTTCCCTGAGTCAAATGAGGTGTCTGTGCAAAATTTTGTGATTGTACATGCGACAGTGCGCGGATTCATTTAGCGGACACACACACACATATACACACACACATATACATGCACACACACACACACATACATACACACACATATACATACACACACACACACACATATACATACATACACACACACACACACACATACAGTTAGGTCCAGAAATATTTGGACAGTGACACAATTTTCGCGAGTTGGGCTCTGCATGCCACCACATTGGATTTGAAATGAAACCTCTACAACAGAATTCAAGTGCAGATTGTAACGTTTAATTTGAAGGTTTGAACAAAAATATCTGATAGAAATTGTAGGAATTGTACACATTTCTTTACAAACACTCCACATTTTAGGAGGTCAAAAGTAATTGGACAAATAAACCAAACCCAAACAAAATATTTTTATTTTCAATATTTTGTTGCGAATCCTTTGGAGGCAATCACTGCCTTAAGTCTGGAACCCATGGACATCACCAAACGCTGGGTTTCCTCCTTCTTAATGCTTTGCCAGGCCTTTACAGCCGCAGCCTTCAGGTCTTGCTTGTTTGTGGGTCTTTCCGTCTTAAGTCTGGATTTGAGCAAGTGAAATGCATGCTCAATTGGGTTAAGATCTGGTGATTGACTTGGCCATTGCAGAATGTTCCATTTTTTTGCACTCATGAACTCCTGGGTAGCTTTGGCTGTATGCTTGGGGTCATTGTCCATCTGTACTATGAAGCGCCGTCCGATCAACTTTGCAGCATATGGCTGAATCTGGGCTGAAAGTATATCCCGGCACACTTCAGAATTCATCCGGCTACTCTTGTCTGCTGTTATGTCATCAATCAACACAAGTGACCCAGTGCCATTGAAAGCCATGCATGCCCATGCCATCACGTTGCCTCCACCATGTTTTACAGAGGATGTGGTGTGCCTTGGATCATGTGCCGTTCCCTTTCTTCTCCAAACTTTTTTCTTCCCATCATTCTGGTACAGGTTGATCTTTGTCTCATCTGTCCATAGAATACTTTTCCAGAACTGAGCTGGCTTCATGAGGTGTTTTTCAGCAAATTTAACTCTGGCCTGTCTATTTTTGGAATTGATGAATGGTTTGCATCTAGATGTGAACCCTTTGTATTTACTTTCATGGAGTCTTCTCTTTACTGTTGACTTAGAGACAGATACACCTACTTCACTGAGAGTGTTCTGGACTTCAGTTGATGTTGTGAACGGGTTCTTCTTCACCAAAGAAAGTATGCGGCGATCATCCACCACTGTTGTCATCCGTGGACGCCCAGGCCTTTTTGAGTTCCCAAGCTCACCAGTCCATTCCTTTTTTCTCAGAATGTACCCGACTGTGGATTTTGCTACTCCAAGCATGTCTGCTATCTCTCTGATGGATTTTTTCTTTTTTTTCAGCCTCAGGATGTTCTGCTTCACCTCAATTGAGAGTTCCTTAGACCGCATGTTGTCTGGTCACAGCAACAGCTTCCAAATGCAAAACCACACACCTGTAATCAACCCCAGACCTTTTAACTACTTCATTGATTACAGGTTAATGAGGGAGATGCCTTCAGAGTTAATTGCAGCCCTTAGAGTCCCTTGTCCAATTACTTTTGGTCCCTTGAAAAAGAGGAGGCTATGCATTACAGAGCTATGATTCCTAAACCCTTTCTCCGATTTGGATGTGAAAACTCTCATATTGCAGCTGGGAGTGTGCACTTTCAGCCCATATTATATATATAATTGTATTTCTGAACATGTTTTTGTAAACAGCTAAAATAAAACTTGTGTCACTGTCCAAATATTTCTGGACCTAACTGTATACATACACACACACACATATACATACACACACACATATACATACACGCACACAAACACACACATATACATATACACACACACATACATACACACACACATATACATACACACACATATACATACACACATACACACACACACACACGAACACCCACATACACACACACATACACACACACACATACACACACACACATACACACACGCACATACACACAAACACACACACACATACATACACACACATATACATACACTCAGCTTCATATATGAGGTTACAGAATTGTCCATCTGGGAAGCATATCGGGGCACACAGAATGTCTACAAGTCAGTAGGGATCACTCAGTGCCCATGGAGCCCATATGTCTCTTCCTATACAGTAACATACTTTGCTTTGGTAATACAGAAAGAACAGAATATTACATGGAGTGGATTAGCCACAATTTCTGCATTCTGCATTTCTTTGTCGCTTAGAGAATAGAGAAACTTTTGTATAAATAAACAAACAACTTAAAAAGCTTGGAAAAAAAGAAGCGAGACACATTATATGCATTGTAGAAAAATAAGCTTTCAGGGACTAAAACTTTAAAAGATGAAGAAGAGCTGCGTTAAAAGAAGTAGACCACTCCAGAGGATTGGTGCAGCACACAAGAAGTCTTGTAAGCCGTAAAGATCTGTGATGATAAATAATAGATTGTGAAAGATTAAAAATAAAGACTGGAAAATAAAAGGGCACCCTTGGAAATTCATCAACATTACATAGTACTAGCTTGAAAAAAACCTGGCTACATAGTGATTGTGGCACTATAGACTTGTTAAGAGACCTAGTTCTAAGCAGTAGAGACAAAAAAAGACTTTTTCTTGTATACAGTGTGTCCACTAGAATTGAGCGCGGTTCGCGGTTCGAGGTTCTCCAGTTCGCGGCTCGAGTGATTTTCGGGGCTGTTCTAGATCGAACTAGAACTCGAGCTTTTTGCTAAAGCTCGATAGTTCTAGATACGTTCGAGAACGGTTCTAGCAGCAAAAAGACAAGCTAATTCCTAGCTGGCTTTCCGCTGTAATAGTGTAAGTCACTCTGTGACTCACACTATTATGAAATTTCAGCGTATAGTGTGCGGGAACTGCGCATTCAGATCACTGCTGTATGGATAATGGCGATCGCCATTTTTTTTTTTTTCCTTGTCTTCCTTCCCTAAGCGCGCGCGTGTAGTGGGGCGGGCCAGTATGTCAGCCAATCCCAGACACACACACAGCTAAGTGGACTTTTAGCCAGAGAAGCAATGGCATGTGTGATAGGATGTCCATGTCACATGTCCCTGCATTATAAAAACGAGTATCTGCCCATCCGGACGCCATTATCTCTTCTGCGTCTGGGTGTCAGACACCGCCGGTGTAGCTCCTGTCTCTGATACTGCTGTGTACGCTCTATACACAGCGCTATAGAGAATAGGGATAGAAGTTTCTATTAGTCCTTTTAAGGGCTAATACCGGCAGGGTCAGAGCCATAGGTGACAGTCAGGGCCGTGAAAACAGATTTTAACAGCTACACAAGATGACAGCGTCTGTGTAGCTAAGGTCAGGGATTTCCTCGCTGCATTTCCCCATTAAGAGGGATAGAAAGGGAGGATTCCTTTCCTGTACCCAGACCCACAACCCTGCCACTGTACCCTCCTGCCCTTTGCACACTCAAACTCATTGTTACAAAGCCATTATAATAGCAAACACTGAGGAAACTTAGTGGCATCCTAAAAGTGGCTGTTGGACTTCTGTATTGTCCCACTAGTGCAAAGATATTTGCAGCACGTCTGCCTGCATTGCACACTCAAACTCATTGTTACTAAGCCATTATACTAGCAAACACTGAGTAAACTTAGTGGCATCCTAAAAGTGGCTGTTGGACTTCATTAGTGTCCCACTAGTGCAAAGATATTTGCAGCACCTCTGCATTGAACATCCAAGCTCATTGTTACAAAGCTATTATACTAGCAATTTATGCTGCCAGTTTAAGGGCCGTAGTTGCATTGTCAGGGATAATTATTGTTGTTTATTCTGCTGTTAATAAAGCTAGACCACCGCTGAAATCTACACCACCTCTCAATTTTTACTATCACATTTTAAGTGCACAATCTTGTCGCAATCAAAATGAGTGGCAAAATGACAGATGCTGGTGGAAAGGGGAAGAGGCGTGTTGGAAAAGGAAAAAAAGGGTTTGTCCGTGGGGAAGGTGGCAAAGCTCCATTAACATCTGCTGAAGATAGACCATCTTCCAGCAAAAGTAAGATGTCTACTACTTACCGTGGACAATCCGATGTGCTCCCTTTTTTACAGACACGAACAACTGGAACAAAGGTAGATGATGGCCAAAAAAGGAAAATGCTTGAATGGATCTCAAGTGGTCCAACAAGTGCCCTCTCCGCCATCTCAACTACCGCATCCAAAAAACACCAGTCCTCTGAGTTGTCAGCCCAATCACACTTGCATTCTCCCAGCTCTGAAGTCTCCATCTGCCCTGCACAGTATGGTGGAACTAAGATGGCTGAGTCTGCAGAGCTGTTCAGTCACACTATAGCCTGGGAATCAGAGGTCTGCTCCCAAGCTACAGAGAGTATAGATCAGGAAATGGTCTGCAGTGATGCCCAGAACCTTTGTGACTCTGATTCAGGCCGTGAGGACCAAGTTTCTGAGCATAATGTTGACCCTTTTTCGCAAACTGTAACACCTGTTGTTATAGACAAAGAGGAACATACTGATGACGATGAGGCGCAGATACCAGATTGGGATGACAACTTAAATATTCGGTCAGGGCAAGAAGAGGCTCGGTCTGAGGGTGAGGGCAGTGCAAACACAACAATTGATGAGGAAGTTCTAGATCCCACCTACTGTCAACCCACAGTCAGGCACTCAAGGAGGTCAACAGAGGCGGTGGAGGAGGATGCAACCGATGACGAAGTTACCTTGCGCCTTCCTGGACAGAGTCGGAGCACTGGTAGCACGTCTACAACTGCATCCTCAGCCACCACTCTGCCTCTGAGCACTAGTCGGGGGGGCTCAGCAGGTCGCATGCCCTCTAAGCCTTGCCTAGCCTGGTCCTTTTTTGACATAGCAAAAGATCTCCCAAATTATGTGATCTGTAAAATTTGTCATGATTCTGTTAGTAGAGGGCAAAACCTCAGCAGTTTGACAACTTCTTCCATGAATCGTCACATGAATAAATATCATATGTCCCATTGGGAAGCTCACCGTGCTGCAATGCGGCCTAGTGGAGCGAACCATCCACCGCCTGCCCCTTCCAGTGCATCCGCGCGCTCTTCATCTTCTAGGACTGTGGGGACAGCTGTCACATCTGGTTTTCCACGCACAACTTCCATCACTGTAACCGCAACAGGCAGTTTGCTTGGTAGGTCGTCAGTTGGTTTGGAAGGGGAAACAAGTGCGTGTGTACAGCTCTCTCAGACATCGATAGCACCAACGTTGGATGAAGGCAACATCATGTCTCCGCCTGCACTTTCCTCACAAACCTGCATTTTTCCAGGGACACCCTACTCAACACCGTCTACACACAGCAGCCAGATCTCTGTCCCTCAGATGTGGACAAATAAAAGGCCATTTCCTGCGACCCATGACAAAGCTAAGAGGTTGACTTTATCCCTCTGTAAGCTCTTGGCTACCGAAATGCTGCCTTTCCGCCTGGTGAACACACAGGATTTTAGAGACCTTATGTCTGTCGCTGTGCCCCAGTACCAGATGCCTAGTCGCCACTACTTCTCTAAGAAAGGTGTGCCCGCGCTACACCAGCATGTCGCACACAACATCACCGCTTCCTTGAGAAACTCTGTGTGTGAACGGGTGCATTTCACCACCGATACTTGGACCAGTAAGCATGGACAGGGACGTTACATGTCGCTGACTGGTCACTGGGTAACTATGGTGATAGATGGTGAAGGGTCTGCTGCACAAGTCTTGCCGTCCCCACGACTTGTGTGTCAATCCTCTGTCTGTCCAAGTTCCGCCACTGCTTCTGCCTCCTCCACCTCATCTGGGTCCTCCACCTCCGCCCCAAGCCTGCCTGGTCAAGCCACCAGCGTTCTCACTGCTCAGAAGGAATCACGCACCCCTCTTTACTATGCTGGCAGCAGAGCGCAACGGCATCAGGCGGTCTTTAGCTTGACATGTCTTGGAAATAGGAGTCACACAGCGACTGAGTTCTGGGCAGCTCTGGAGACTGATTTTGATAAATGGTTGTCTCCACTCAACCTGCAGCCTGGTAAGGCCGTGTGCGACAATGCTGCAAACCTGGGTGCGGCCCTTCGCCTGGGCAAGGTGACACACGTGCCTTGTATGGCTCACGTGTTGAACCTTGTTGTCCAGCAATTTTTAACACACTATCCCGGCCTAGATGGCCTTCTGACCAGGGCACGGAAACTGTCTGCAGTGCTCACTTCCGCCGTTCAACCGCCGCAGCTGAGCGACTTGCATCGCTCCAGAAGTCTTTCGGCCTGCCGGTTCATCGCCTGAAATGCGATGTGGCGACACGCTGGAATTCAACTCTCCACATGTTACAGCGACTGTGGCAGCACCGCCGAGCCCTGGTGCAATATGTCATGATGTATAGCCTGGGCCAACGAGATGCAGAGGTGGGGCAGATCACCCTGATGGAGTGGTCTCAGATCAAGGACCTATGCACCCTTCTGCACAGTTTCGACATGGCGACGAATATGTTTAGCGCTGACAATGCCATTATCAGCATGACAATTCCAGTCATTTACATGCTGGAGCACACGCTAAACACTATTCGGAGTCAGGGGGTGGGACAACAGGAAGGGGAGGAACTACAGGAGGATTCATATGCGCAAGACACAACAACATCACCAAGGTCCAGACGTTCATCATCACCAACGCGGCAAGCATGGGACCATGGGGGACAGGGATCAACAAAGGCGCATGGTAGCAGGCGAAATGTTGAGGAAGGTGCAGGAGAACATGAAGAAATGGAGGACGAACTGTCCATGGAAATGGAAGACTCAGCGGATGAGGGAGACCTTGGTCAAATTTCAGTTGAAAGAGGTTGGGGGGAGATGTCAGAGGAAGAAAGAACAGTTAGCACCTCTATGCCACAAACACAGCGTGGACTTGGTCCGCATGGCTGCGCAAGACACATGAGTGCCTTCTTGCTGCACTACCTCCAACATGACCCTCGTATTGTCAAAATTAGAAGTGATGATGACTACTGGCTTGCCACACTATTAGATCCCCGGTACAAGTCCAAATTTTGTGACATAATTTCAGCCATAGAAAGGGACGCACGTATGCAGGAGTATCAGCAGAAGCTGTTACTCGATCTTAGCTCGGCTTTTCCACCAAACAACCGTGCAGGTGCACGGAGGGAATCTCCCAGTTGTAACTTGACAAACATGGGACGGTCTCGTCATCTTTAACAGTCTACCCGTACCAGTAGCACCATATCTGGTGCTGGTAACAGCAATTTTATTGAATCTTTTCATAATTTTTTTAGACCCTCCTTTGCAAGGCCACCAGAGACAACAACTCTGACACATAGTCAACGGCTGGAGAGGATGATACAGGAGTATCTCCAAATGAACATCGATGCCATGACTTTGCTAAATGGAGCCTTGCTCATTTTGGGCTTCAAATCTAGAAAAATAGCCAGAGCTCTCCACTTACGCCTTGGAGATTTTGTCGTGTCCAGCTGCCAGCGTTGTCTCTGAACGTGTCTTCAGTGCTGCTGGGTGTGTGCTGACAGATAAGCGCACGCGTCTGTCCAGTGACAATGTGGACAGACTAACGTTCATCAAAATGAACAAGTCATGGATCCACAAGGAATTTACTACCCCTGTGTCATCCTGGGGAGAGTAAATGCTTGTGGATTTGGAATGTGCTTGATGCAAATCAAAACATCCTGTTTGCAACTAGGGCACAAGTGCTGCCACTGAAGGGGTTAGTGTCTGTGTGGCCCAATTTTTGGAAAAAAAGGGAGACTCCGCTTGGAGTAACCCTTGCTTACATTGTTTTTAAAAATGATCCAAGATGAACAGAGCTGGGATCAGGAAAGACTTTGCTGCCTACCCCGGGGTCATCCTGGGGACGGTTAAGTATGGCGTATTTTTGAATGTGCTTGTTGCAAATCTAGCTGTGAAGTGTACAACTGGGGCACAAGTGCTGCCACTGATGGGGTGTGTGTGTGGCCCAATTTTTGAAAAAAGGGAGACTACGCTTGGAGTCACCTTGCGGTGTTTTACATGATTTTAGAAGGGCATGCCATGCCTATATCTGTTGCACACCAGTCACAATGTATAGGGGAATAATGAAAAGCATAACTGCTATAGGAATAATAGACTGAAAAATACAATGGACTATGTGAAATAAGTGAAAAACATGAAAATGGTATCTGCATAACTGCTATGAAAAATAGAAATGAGAGATATTTAGCCATTGTATTGATCAATACAATGGCTAAATATCTCTCATTTCAGTTATTTCAGATAGTCCATTGTATTTTTCAGTCTATTATTCCTATAGCAGTTATGCTTTTCATTATTCCCCTATACATTGTGACTGGTGTGCAACTCTTTATCCTATTGTTTAGTTGTATATTTTTGAGTCTTGCACCCTGTTCACACCATTGGTGTTCCAGACATACATTCTTTAGTTAGTATGCACTTTTTGTCTGAGAACCCTGCCCCACCCATAGCCATGTCTCTTATTTCACACATATATAGCTTGGTCCCTTGCTTCCCATACAGAGCAAGTTTTTTAACTGCAGGTGAGGTTACACATAGGTTAGGGACCCCAAAAATAGAGATTACCTTGGCGTTTGGTTTTGGGGCTCCTTTGCATTGATCAATACAATGGCTAAATATCTCTCATTTCTATTTTTCATAGCAGTTATGCAGATACCATTTTCATGTTTTTCACTTATTTCACATAGTCCATTGTATTTTTCAGTCTATTATTCCTATAGCAGTTATGCTTTTCATTATTCCCCTATACATTGTGACTGGTGTGCAACTCTTTATCCTATTGTTTAGTTGTATATTTTTGAGTCTTGCACCCTGTTCACACTATTGGTGTTCCAGACATACATTCTTTAGTTAGTATGCCTATATCTGTGTCTCCTCCTCTTTTTCCTTGTCCAGCTCTTTTGTTTTCGCATGAGTATATGTCCTTGTCACTTTCCCATGTGTTTGTGTTGTGTTGTGAGTTGTTTGTCACCTTTTGGACAACTTTGAGGGTGTTTTCTAGGTGTTTTTATGTGTTTGTGATTGCCTGCCATTGTTTCCAATGCGGTTCGAGTTCGGTTCGTCGAACGTTCGACGAACCGAACTCGAACAGGACCTCCGTTCGGCGAACCGAACTCGAGCCGAACCGCGATCGGTTCGCTCATCTCTAGTGTCCACCCATATCCTGTCCACTGCCATTAACTTGAGGACGGCGGCAGCTATAGGCATAGAAGTGGTGTCTAGGTATAGTAAAGTAGCCATGCGCTACGCAATGAAACCACCTATAGCGCCACCTGGTGGAAAACAACGGAGTTAGCATTTTTATTTCGAAAATGGAACGAGATAGAGAAAAAAAGTGAATTACAAAGTTGTAGGGCATCATCAGTTCAATACGAATCAACACCTTGCATACAGAAATGCTATGATTAGAACGTGTAAAACTCACAAGGCTGCGGACATGAATCGATACCTCATGGAGACCTTCCTACAAGTCATTAGGTACAGTGGCTGTGTGGAGTGGCCTCCACGCTCACCTGACCTGACCCCATTGGACTTCTTTCTGTGCAGCAGGTGTATGCGACCCCTCCACCAACATTGCAAGACCTACGACGACGTATCACAGAAGCTTGTGCAAACGTGTCACCTACCATATTGCACAACGTGCAGCAAGATACAGTATGCTGTCCAGAGTCCAGATGTGCATTGCAGCTGACGGAGGCCACTGTGAGCATCAAAGTTAAATGAGCGCCATATGTGTGACCAGCACTCAATGTTTTGGGGGGTCATGGGTTTCATATCATACCATTTCTGTATGCAAGGTGTCGATTCATATTGAATTGATGATGCCCTACAATTTTTTAATTCACTTTTTCTCTCTATCTCGTTCCATTTTCGAGATAAAAATGCTAACTCCATTGTTTTCCACCAGGTGGCGCTATAGGTGGTTTCATTGTGTAGCGCATGGCTACTTTACTATACCTAGACACCACTTCTATGCCTATAGCTGCCACCGTTCTCAAGTTAATGGCGGTGGACAGGATATGGGTGGACACACTGTATACAAAAATTTGACTGAGGTGACTGCAAATCATGTGGTTGTGATGGCATTGGACAGTCTTGCATTCACCCTGCAGGGTCCAAACTGGAAAACAGGGCTGTTGCCAAAGTCCAACAGAACAGTTATCAAGGGTCTAAAGCGGGCTTTACACACTACAACAAATCTAACGATGTGTCGGCGGGGTCACGTCGTAAGTGATGCACATCCGGCATCGTTAGTATTGTTGTAGCATGTGACAGCTACGTGCGATTGCGATTGAACGTAAAACCGTTCATCGCATACACGTCGTTCATTTGCTAAAAATTGAACGTCGGATTGTTCAAAGTTTCCGAGGTAGCACACATCGCAGTGTGTGACACCCCGGGAACGATGAACATATCTTACCTGCGTTCCGCGGCTCCCGCCGGCAATGCGTAAGGAAGGAGGTGGGCGTGATTTTTACGTCCCACTCATCTCCGCCCCTCCGCTTCTATTGGCCGGCTGCCGCGTGACGTCGCTGTGACGCCGAACGTCTCTCCCACTCCAGGAAGTGGATGTTCGCCGCCCACATCGAGGTCATATGGACGGGTAAGTACGTGTGACAGCTTTTAATCGTTTGTGCGACATGGTCAACAAATTGAACGTGTCGCACATACGATGGGGGTGTGTCACATCGCATACGATATCGTATGCAGAATTTAAAGGTATAAAGCAGGCTTTACTTACACACAGACAGTAAACTTCAATATATCAAAATAGAGTGGTCAAAAAATCTGCATCCCATATTGATAAATTAAAAAACAGGACTTTATATCAAAGGGCAAATTAGACCTTTTATTATAGTTCTACATTTTTCTACCCCAGACAGAAGATCCTGGGGTATATATTACCCTCCATAACCTTTAGCATTATTATTATTTATTATAGCGCCATTTATTCCATGGCGCTTTACATGTGAAAAGGGGTGTACATAGTAGGGACAAGTACAATAATCATGAATACAAGGCACAGACAGGTACAGGAGGAGAGATGACCCTGCCCACGAGGGCTCACAGTCTACAGGAGGTGAGAGGTCCCTGCCCACGAGGGCTTACAGTCTACAGGAGGAGAGAGGTCCCTGCCCACGAGGGCTCACAGCCTACAGGAGGAGAGAGGACCCTGCCCACGAGGGATCACAGTCTACAGGAAGATAGAGGTCCCTGCCCACGAGGGCTCAGAGTCTACAGGAGGAGAGAGGACCCTGCCCATGAGGGCTTACAGTCTACAGGAAGATAGAGGTCCCTGCCCACGAGGGCTCACAGCCTACAGGAGGAGAGAGGACCCTGCCCACGAGGGCTCACAGCCTACAGGAGGAGAGAGGACCCTGCCCACGAGGGCTCACAGTCTACAGGAAGAGAGAGGTCCCTGCCCACGAGGGCTCACAGTCTACAGGAAGATAGAGGTCCCTGCCCACGAGGGCTCACAGCCTACAGGAGGAGAGAGGACCCTGCCCACAAGGGCTCACAGTCTACAGGAAGATAGAAATTCCTGCCCACGAGGGCTCACAGCCTACAGGAGGAGAGAGGACCCTGCCCATGAGGGCTCACAGTCTACAGGAAGAGAGAGGTCCCTGCCCACGAGGGCTCACAGTCTACAGGAGGAGAGAGGACCCTGCCTACGAGGGCTCACAGTCTACAAGGGATGGGTGAGGATACAGTAGGTGAGGGTAGAGATGGTTGTGAGGCGCTGAAGTGGACTGAGAGTTACGCTGAAGTGGACAGAGGTACGCTCAATCTCTACCTCTGTAGTTGCTAAAATTGCTATTCCTTTGTGATTGTGACCCTTAGGCTGTGTTCACACAGTGCATTATTATTGTTTTTTTATGCTTTTTTTTGTGCAGTTTTATCACAAAACTGCAAACAAATCCTTATGCCAGAAAAGTCAATGAAAAGGGGTGTACATAGTAGGGACAAGTACAATAATCATGAATACAAGGCATAGACAGGTACAGGAGGAGAGATAACCCTGCCCACGAGGGCTCACAGTCTACAGGAAGAGAGAGGTCCCTGCCCACGAGGGCTCACAGTCTATAGGAGGAGAGAAGACCCTGCCCACGAGGGCTTACAGTCTACAGGAGGTGAGAGGTCCCTGCCCACGAGGGCTTACAGTCTACAGGAGGAGAGAGGTCCCTGCCCACGAGGGCTCACAGCCTACAGGAGGAGAGAGGACCCTGCCCACGAGGGATCACAGTCTACAGGAAGATAGAGGTCCCTGCCCACGAGGGCTCACAGCCTACAGGAGGAGAGAGGACCCTGCCCACGAGGGCTCACAGCCTACAGGAGGAGAGAGGACCCTGCCCACGAGGGCTCACAGTCTACAGGAAGAGAGAGGTCCCTGCCCACGAGGGCTCACAGTCTACAGGAAGATAGAAGTCCCTGCCCACGAGGGCTCACAGCCTACAGGAGGAGAGAGGACCCTGCCCACGAGGGCTCACAGTCTACAGAAAGATAGAGGTCCCTGCCCACGAGGGCTCACAGCCTACAGGAGGAGAGAGGACCCTGCCCACGAGGGATCACAGTCTACAGGAAGAGAGAGGACCCTGCCCACGAGGGATCACAGGCTACAGGAAGATAGAGGTCCCTGCCCACGAGGGATCACAGTCTACAGGAGGTGAGAGGACCCTGCCCATGAGGGCTTACAGTCTACAGGAAGATAGAGGTCCCTGCCCACGAGGGCTCACAGCCTACAGGAGGAGAGAGGACCCTGCCCACGAGGGCTCACAGCCTACAGGAGGAGAGAGGACCCTGCCCACGAGGGCTCACAGTCTACAGGAAGAGAGAGGTCCCTGTCCACGAGGGCTCACAGTCTACAGGAAGATAGAGGTCCCTGCCCACGAGGGCTCACATCCTACAGGAGGAGAGAGGACCCTGCCCACGAGGGCTCACAGTCTACAGGAAGATAGAGGTCCCTGCCCATGAGGGCTCACAGCCTACAGGAGGATATCAAAGTGTAGACTGGAGGAAAAACGGGTTTAAAAACCGCGCTAGGAAACCACAAGCAAGGATGTAAATGAATATTTTTCTTTTATTTAGATAATTCCAACGCGTTTCGGAGACCCATCTGTCTCCTTCCTCAGGGAAAAAGAATTGGATTCTTTTTTGGATTCTTTTTCCCTGAGGAAGGAGACAGATGGGCCTCCGAAACGCGTTGGAATTATCTAAATAAAAGAAAAATATTCATTTACATCGTTGCTCGTGGTTTCCTAGCGCGGTTTTTAAACCCGTTTTTCCTCCAGTCTACACTTTGATATCCTTTGCTTAGACACAGGGCCGCTGCTGAACCACTAAAGCACTCATCCACGTTCTCTCAGGGGTTGTGACTGGCACAACCCAGCCAGGTGAGTGTGTTTTAACCCTTTTTCCCTCTGCCCTGTAAATCGGGTAAGACCCTATTGCGCCTTTTCTCTCCTACTACAGCCTACAGGAGGAGAGAGGACCCTGCCCACGAGGGCTCACAGTCTACAGGAAGAGAGAGGTCCCTGCCCACGAGGGCTCACAGTCTACAGGAGGAGAGAGGACCCTGCCCGTGAGGGCTCACAGTCTACAGGAGGAGAGAGGACCCTGCCCACGAGGGCTCACAGTCTACAAGGGATGGGTGAGGATACAGTAGGTGAGGGTAGAGATGGTTGTGAGGCGCTGAAGTGGACTGAGGGTTACGCTGAAGTGGACATAGGTACGCTCAATCTCTACCTCTGTAGTTGCTAAAATTGCTATTCCTTTGTGATTGTGACCCTTAGGCTGTGTTCACACAGTGCATTATTATTGTTTTTTTATGCTTTTTTTGTGCAGTTTTATCACAAAACTGCAAACAAATCCTTATGCCAGAAAAGTCAATGAAAAACCTAAAGTCTAGTGCACATGCTTGGTTTTTTCCTTGAAGATTAGGTGCAAAAAATAATCTGCAGCATGTCAATTCTTTCAGTGTTTTGGGATGCATTTTTCACCATTGAAAGAAATGAAAAACACATTGAAAAAAAGCATCAAAACACAGCAAAAACCTTCGCCAAAAGATGCAAAAATGGTGCAGAAATTTCTGCACCCAAATAGTCAACATGTGCATATAGTCTTAGGCTTAGGCGTTTCTGCTGCATTTTTTAAAGCAAACTAAAAGCTGCTTTTTACAGTACCAGCAAAAACTGCAATTTTCAGAAATCTCATACACATACTACATTTTTTTCCTAACTGAATTAGAAAACTGCTGCGTTTTTTTTAAATCAGCAGCATGTTAATTCTTTCAGTATTTTTGCAGTATTTTTTTTTACCAAAGGATGCAATAAGGAACTGCCAAAATGTTGCAAAAATACACCCATGCATTTTTTGCTACATTTTTTATGTTCTTGTTACATTTTTGAGAAACAAAATTAACTTTATTAAACATGTACTGTAGACAAATAATTCATATAATCTGCACCAAAAAAGCAACAAAAACACAAGAAAAGCAGGAAAATTGCTGCAAAACTTGCTTTTTGTAAGCAGCTTCTTTTATCCCAAGAGAACAGGTTTTACCTGCAGAAAAAAGACTCAAAAAGCAATGAGTGCACATATCCTTACAAGTACTCTTACTAACCCCCAAAAAAGGGTGTATAACTAATCAGTGCTCACCCCCGCCCCATTTTGAAGTGTCTTATAGCAGCTACATAGGCTGTCTCAATGTGCTGTATGTTCTTGCCTTGTAATAAGGGCACAAGGATAGGGCATATTACTGCAGAATGGGGGCACATGCATGGGGCACATTACTACATGATGAGGCACAAGGATGGGCACATTACTACAGGATGGGCACATTACTACAGGATAGGGCACAAGGATGGGCACATTAGTATAGAATGGGCACATTACTACAGGATAGGGCACAAGGATGGAACATTACTACAGGATGGGCACATTACTACATGATGGAGCACAAGGATTGGCACATAACTACAGGATGGACACATTACTACAGGATAGGGCCCAATAATGGGCACATTACTACAGGATTGGCACATTACTACAGGATAGGGCACAAGAATGGCACATTACTACAGGATGGGGCACATTACTACATGATGGGGCACAAGGATTGGCACATAACTACAGGATGGGCACATTACTACAGGATAGGGCACAATAATAGGCACATTACTACAGGATTGGCACATTACTACAGGATAGGGCACAAGGATGGGTACATTACTACACTATGGACACATTACTACAGGATAGGGCACAAGGATGGGCACATTACTACAGGATGGGCACATTACTACATGATGGGGCACAAGGATGGGCACATAACTACAGGATGGGCACATTACTACAGGATGGAGATCAATGATCGGCACATAACTATAGGACAGGCAAATTACTACAGGATGGGGCACAAGGATGGGCACATTACTACAGGATAGGCACATTACAACAGGATGGGGCACAAGGATGGGCATACCTACAGGATGAGAACATTAGTACAGGATGGGGCACAAGAATGGATACATTACTACAGGATGGGGTACACTACTACAGGAGACAAGCATGGGGCATATTAAATTTGATTGGTATCTATTTTTATTTTTCAAATTTACCAGTAGCTGCTGCATTTCACACCCTAGGCTTATACTCGAGTCAATAGGTTTTCCCAGTTTTTTGTGGTAAAATTAGGGGCCTCGGCTAATACTCGGATTGGCTTATACTTGAGTATATATGGTAATCACATTTTTTTTTTTTTATTAAAAAAAGCAAAACTTTTAGTCTCTACTGTGAATCATAGATTGGACTCCGGAAGATTGCTGTTTTTGGGTCCCTAATTTAAAAAACGGTTTTAGCGCTATCCGATTATCATTGATATTTACCACTGGTTGATGTTCTGCTAGTTTTTGTCTTCTGGTGGAGAAATAATTTTTTTTTTTTTTTTGCAAGTAACACTTGCGGCTTTCATTGCTCTGTACATACAAGATGCAATTATGAACAAAGCTCTATTGCTTTTCAGTCTCTGATTTCATTGGTTTGTGAATTGGCCGACCATGTAATTATGCCAGAAGCATGAAAACATTGTTTTCATGGAGAACTTGCTGAAAACACAAAATGTAGGATGATTATACAGTCGCGTACTGGCAAACAGATAGCCCAAATGAATAATTTCTACAATATATTAAACTCAAACAGCCTTTTCAATAGTGAGCTGTAAAGCGAAGCACAATTAACATTGAAATAAGTTTGTTTCATGCAGAGAGAACATTAAATGTGATTTAGCTTGCTATCGGCTGCTCGGAGTGTGTTAAAAATAAATGGGTTGAATATAAAGGGGAGAGAATGGTTCGATTCTTAAGGTGGAGCTGTCAGTTACCAGCGATGAGTATTTACTAGAACATTATATGGAAAATGCACATCAGGCAATAGGAAATGTGTGCTCGCTGCTTCTTTACATCATTAGTATCCAACCTGTTGGAGACCAGGATACCAGCACATGCAGAGAGTCTTAGCTGAAGAGCCGTAGGTTGGAGACCACTATTTATTTTCTAATGGAGAAGTAGAGTCGTGTTTGGTGGTAAGAAGCCAAATAAGGAATCTTGCAAATGAATTTTAGCAGCATTGTGTATTTTTATGGGTATGAAGTACCCAGATTTATTGGTAATGGCTAGTGATGAGCAAGTACTACCATACTCGGGTGCTCGGTACTCGTAACTAGTGATGAGCGGGCACTCCCATGCTCGGGTGCTCGGTACTCGTAACTAGTGATGAGTGGGCACTACCATGCTCAGCTGCTCAGTACTCGTAAATAGTGGTGAACGGGCACTACCATGCTCAGGTGCTCTGTACTCGTAATTAGTGATGAGCAAGCACTACCATGCTCAGGTGCTCGGTACTCGTAATTAGTGATGAAGGGCACTACCATGCTCGGGTGCTCAGTACTCGTAACTAGTGATGAGCGAGCACTACCATGCTCCGGTGCTCTGTACTCTTAACTAGTGATGAGCGAGCACTACCATGCTCGGGTGCTTGGTACTCATAACCAGTGATGAGTGAGTATGCCCGTGGAAATATTATACAGCGGAGGAGTGTGTGTTTGTGGTGGGGGATATCATACAGAGGAGCAGTGTGTGGGGTTATTATACAGAGGAGCAGTGTGTGGGGGGATATTATACAGAAGAGCAGTATTTGAGGGGATATTATACACAGGGGCAGTGTGTGAGGAGATATTATACGTGGGGCAATGTGGGAGAGATATTATTGAGAGGGGCGGTGTAGAGGGTGTATTATGGAGAGGGGCAGTGTAGAGAGTATATTATGGAGAGGGGCAGTGTATTATTAATTTTCTGAGGGAAATACTTCATTTTCTGGAAAAACTTCAAGGGTTCTAACACTTTTGGCCATGACTGTATATATATATATATATATATATTATATACATATTTTTCCAAGACTGACGGTGAGTGTGGAAGGTTTGGGGGTGGAGGTGGAGCTGTAGTGAAGCCTGGGTGGAGTCTCATAGGGGCTCCAAAATTTTGCCACCATGGGGCCCTGAAATTCCTAGTGGCAGCCCTGATTGTAGTACTCGCTCATCACTAGTTATGAGTACCAAACACCCCAGCATAATAGTGCCCGCTCATCACTAGTTTTGAGTGTTGAGCCCCTGACCATGGTAGTACTCGCTCATCACTAGTTACGAGTACCGAGCACCCGAGCATGGTAGTACTCGCTCATCACTAGTTACGAGTACCGAGCACCCGAGCATGGTAGTGCCCGCTCATCACTAGTTACGAGTACTGAGCACCCGAGCATGGTAGTACTCGCTCATCACTAGTTACGAGTACCGAGCACCCGAGCATGGTAGTACTCGCTCATCACTAGTTACGAGTACCGAGCACCCGAGCATGGTAGTACTCGCTCATCACTAGTTACGAGTACCGAGCACCCGAGCATGGTAGTACTCGCTCATCACTAGTTACGAGTACCGAGCACCCGAGCATGGTAGTGCCCTCTTATCACTAGTTACGAGTACCGAGCACCCGAGCATGGTAGTGCCCGCTCATCACTAGTTACGAGTACCGAGCACCCGAGCATGGTAGTGCCCTCTTATCACTAGTTACGAGTACTGAGCACCAGAGCATGGTAGTGCTCGCTCATCACTAGTTATGAGTACTGAGCACCAGAGCATGGTAGTGCTCGCTCATCACTAGTCACGAGACCCGAGCACCCGAGCATGGTAGTGCTCGCTCATCACTACTTACGAGTACCGAGCACCCGAGCATGGTAGTGCCCTCTCATCACTACTTACGAATACCAAGCATGGTACTACTCGCTCATCACTAGTTATGAATACCAAGCACCTGAGCATGGTAGTGCTTGTTCATCACTAGTTACGAGTACCGAGCACCCGACCATGGTAGTGCCTACTCATCACTAGTTACGAGTACCAAGCATCTAAGCATGGTAGTGCCCACTCATCACCAGTAAACTTCTAAAATGCCAAAACCTGTGTTGTTGTCCAAATATTTCTGGACCATAACTGTATGTACATTTAACTTTTGACATTGTATCATAAATTCTGGTTCAAAATATCAAATATGTCCTCATGTAAATAAGAAAAAAAAATCCTGAGCTCCGAACATTGTAAGATTTGTATCATATGTTATTAGCAGACATCCAATTTGTTATCTCAAATGAGAACCAGATGCCTTTATTCCATGTCTGCCATAATTCACAGACCAGCTAATCACATGTAGAGATGTGATGCTCTCAGCTGTCCTCTTCTGCTCCGCACCACTCGTCTGTGTCCTTCCGCGCTGATACTTTCTGATTTTGTCATAGTCTTTGTAATTGAAATTTGTATCTCTGAACACGTTAGAATAAATTCCCATTACCTCCGTCAAGAGCGGAGTGAAAAAATTTCTAACGGAAGCAAATTTCCACCCCTAGAGCTGCAGGAAGTGTATTCCGCGCACTCTGGGAGGTCATTGATCTTGTACAAGTTGTATCATTTCGCTGGTTAATGAATTGAGTATTGAAGGAATCCGCCGCTGAATGTTGTGACATGAGTCTGATGAGTTGCACATTATATACAACCCTGAATTTTAATTGCTTCAAACTGGAAGCCCAAATGCTTTTCCTAATCTGTTTATATTGCGGAGATAATTTATTTTGGTCTGGGAAGTCTGAGCTCCGCACGGCCGTTACTCAGTTCATTTGTTTGCATTATCCGGCCATACGGGTGTTCAAAGTAATTCCAAGGCCAAATATTTGGATTAGGTTTAAAATAGTTTAATATAGCGATACTAAAGCTGCCGACATGTGCATGGGAGAAATGCACAATGCGAGCTGTTCTCATTAATATTGTTAAGGGAGCAGTAAGCTGAAAATACACTGATTTTTGTACAGAATTAAGTAGAAATTAATACAGATATTGTATATATATGTAAATAGGGACCAGGGACCAGCTGTAGGGTGTTGTCAGGGGTCAGCACTTATGCCTTCGCCCTCCCTGTGTTTTGTCATATACTGGTGGTATTATTATTCCTATTTATTATTATAGCGCCATCTATTCCATGGCGCTTTACATGTAAAAGGGTATACATAATAGGGACAAGTACAATAGTCATAAACAATGCAAGGCACAGACTGGTACAGGAGGATAGAGGTCCCTGCCCATGAGGGCCACAGTCTACAAGGGATAGGTGAGGATACAGTAGATTAGGGTAGAGTTGGTCGTGCGGCGCTATATCAGACTGAGGGTTACGGCAGGTTGTAGGCTTGTCGGAAGAGGTGGGTCTTCAGGTTCCTTTTGAAGCTTGTCAAGGTAGGCGAGAGTCTGATGTGTTGTGGCAGAGCATTCCAGAGTATGGGGGAGGCACGGGAGAAATCTTGGATGCGATGGTGGGAAGAGGAGAGGAGAGGGGAGTAGAGAAGGAGATCTTGTGAGGATCTGAGGTTGCGTGCAGGTAAGTACCGGGAGACTAGATCAAAGATGTAGGGAGGAGACAGGTTGTGGATGGCTTTGTAGGTCATGGTTAGTGTTTTGAACTGGAGTCGGTGGGCAATAGGAAGCAAGTGAAGGGATTGGCAGAGAGGAGAGGTCGGGGAGTAGTGGGGGGGGGACAGGCAGCATAGTTTAGAATAGATTGTAGGGGTGCAAGACTGTTAGAAGGGAGGCTACAGAACAGGAGGTTGCAATAATCCAGGCGTGAGATAATAAGGGCACGTACTAGGGTTTTTGCAGCTTCTTGGGAAAGGAATGTACGGATCCGGGAAATATTTTTGAGTTGGAGGCGGCAGGAGGTGGAGAGGGCTTGGATGTGTGGCTTGAAAGAGAGATCAGAGTCTAGAGTTAAGGGTGCTTTACACGCAGCGACATCGCTAGCCATAGCACCCACCCCCCGTCGTTCGTGGGACATTTGGTGATCGCTGCCGTAGCAAACATTATCGCTACGGCAGCGTCATACGCACATATCTTTTCAGCGACGTCACTGTGACCGCCAAACAATCCCTCCTTTAAGGAAGAGGTGCGTTTGGCGTCATAGCGACGTCACAGCGGCGTCACTAAGCGGCCGCCCAATAGCAGAGGAGGGGCAGAGATGAGCGGCCGGAACATGCCGCCCACCTCCCTCCTTCCTCATTGCCGGTGGACGCAGGTAAGGAGATGTTCATCATTCCTGCGGTGTCATACATAGCGATGTGTGACGCCGCAGGAACGACGAACAACTAGCGGCATGCACCACCAACGATATTATGAAAAGGAGCGACGTGTCAACAATCAACGATTTTTGACGTTTTTGCAATCGCTGATCGTCGCTCCTTGGTGTCACACGCTGCGATGTCGCTACCGGCGCCGGATGTGCGTCACTAACGACGTGACCCCGACAATATATCGTTAGCGATGTCTCCCCTGCCATGACAGTCTGCCAGTGAATCATACTCTGATCAGAGTGTGATCCAATTGTCTTGGACAAGGAGAAGCTGGAGAATAAAATTTCTTGATCTTTTCCTTTCTTTCAGTCCATGAAAATCAGACTGCACTCAGATGTCATCGGAGTGCTGTCCAATTTTTTCCAGGTACTCAAAATACAGTCATGTGAGCGAGCCCTAATGTCTAAATAAGTCCAAATAAGTCAAAATAAGTCCTAATTTAGATGTTCTATCCATATTGCAAGAAACCTATAACAAGTATAAAAAAGCAGGTCGTTCCATAGTGCAGATACCCTTAATAAGGTGGAGATGGTGAGGACTGACAGAAAAGGTGCAAGGTACTGCGCTCACCCAGGACGGACTGGCAAATATCAGGCACGACCCTGTTTCAATACCAGAGATGGAAGGAATTAGTTGTCCCAGGTGATGGTACATACCAGGAACCACCATAGTAAATAGTAAAGTAAAAATGAAAGAGGGTGATACATGCAGGTAATATCTTCATAAAAATTTAGGAAAGGACCTAGGTCTACGCATTTCAACATCGGACAGCAACATCGGTCTTCCTCAGATCAGGCATGAAATATGTGATATATACAGTATATCATATGTGACACAATAATATGTGGATGGTTGAGTTCGCTGGGTTTGACCTTAATTTAATTAAAAGTTTGATTCAGGACTCGGATTTGACCTCGAACCCCAAATAAGTCAATGGTGACCCAATCTTCTGGGCTGTAACATGGCCTGCCTTCCTCCTTTCCTTTCCTCTTTGCATATGAACAGCACCTGAAAGTCAGTCCGAAACCCGGACACCCGCTGCCCGGTACGAACCCCGCACTTTACAGTTCGGGTTCGCTCATCTCTAGGAATGACGAAGATCTAATTATTTGTGGTCAGAATTTGATAAATCAGTTATGTTATATTGATTCTTTTCTGTATAAATATGTTTGTCACTTCGGTGTCTGGCAGATCTACGAGGCGGAGTATTGTATATTGTAATGCTGCACATGTTTAACCAAAATGAATGGTTTTATGCACAAGAAAACAAAGGACTGCAGGGAGGACGTAAAATCCTCCATATGTCGCATAAATGATTGTTCCTCCAAGGACTCTCTGATGCCATCCATTTTTGTAGAAGAGAACATAAACTCACCCAGCACTTAGTACACAAAGTAGTAAACACATTAATCAGCCGCTATAAATCTGCACCCAGCGTTCTCTTTGAATAGGTCAAATGTCGCCCAAACTGTGAACTGCAGCACGGGAGAAACCAGAAATAAGGAAATATGGAGCAGGTAAGTGATAGGAGTCAGTAATCACTGTCTGCATTCAGAGCCGTCACTGAGATCATCAGATTTAGGCTATGGATGCTCCGTGTCTGTAGAGAACATCTATCTAACGTGCCCATACAGAAGAGTTTGATTGATCAATGCATTCCAGAACACTGTCCGGTTGGCAGTATTGTCTCTGGTATATGTTGAGATATAGCCACCTCTGACATGGTAAACAACACTTCTTATTCAACTCTATATTGAGAAGTATATGATGCCGTACAGTAAGTGCAACATTAGTGACATTCCCTTATAGACTGTCCCAGGTTGCTAGGGGAATCACAGGGTAACCTATGTTGGCCCTAAGGCTTAGGCCCCTGAGCTCACTCTAACACCTGGGGATACCCTTAAAAGTAGGGAGGTCCGGGCCTCCAACCTAGGCCCTATCTCCTGTCTTTGTCCCTGATGACAAGACCCCCCCCCCCCCCTCCACAATCAACCACCTGGTGGAAAGGGCCAAGAACAGAAGTACAGAAGTAAACACCCCACTAACAAAAAAGGACAGAACAAGGGTAATAACTACAACACCTCGTACACACGGCAATCACACACAAAGGTGCCAATAAAAGTGCACGAGGGGAAACAACATAAAAGGGGGGGAAGAACAACTGACTACTGGGTCACAATCATACCATACAACCAGCAAAACCTAGAACTGCTGCAGCAAGCACCAATGCTGCAGCCAACAAGGAAAGTCATAGAGAGGGTTTCTCCAGCTCCTTCCTCCTCCTGGCCAAGCTTCCAAATGAATGAAAGTAACCGGCACCCTCTGGTGGAAGTTGAGGGTATTTATAGGACCTGGGTGTGGTACCAACCAGAAACACATGACCAGGAGTCAGGAGCAGCTGGAAGGTAAACTGACATTAACCCTTTCCTCCCCAAAGGAAAGAGAATCCATTTAAGGCCGTGGCCACACGGGGAACTAGTGTGATCCTCGCTGTGCTGCCAGCGTGAGCCGAGTGTCATGTGAGTGTCCCTGCTACTGAGGTCCGACTGTGCGAGCGGACCTCAGTTGCGGGGGGCGGGCCGGCACTGAGGAGGTGAGGGAGGGATTTATCTCCCTCTCTCCTCCGTATCCGGCTATTGCCATTCTCGCACTGCACCGGTGTACTGCGAGTGCAGTGCGATTTTTTTTCTCGCCCCATACACTTGTATGGGTGCGAGAGAAAGAGACTCGCATTACAATTACAGCATGGTGCGATTGTTTTCTCGGTCTGATTAGGGCTGAGAAAATAATCGGTTATGTGCGCTGACACAGAGGCTAATATTGGTCCAAGTGGAATGCGATATTTTATCGCACTCCACTCGCCCCGATTTTCTCGCCGTGTGGCTTAGGCCTAATAAACAGAGTCCCAAAAGAAAAAGTGAGACTCAGACTCTGTCACCAAAATCTGCAACACAGTAAAGTCCATGACATAGACATTCTGCACCCAAATATTCCCTGACGTTTTGTTTATCCAGCTTTATTTCTTCAGAAAACTTACCCCTTTAACAAACCACTAACAAATACAAGTCATTTGAGTATTTACTTTTTTGGTCTAATTATACGGCCAGCAAATATATGAACCTGAGAAAAAGCCAACGTTTCGTCCATAAAAGACATTTATCAAGGTGTATCTGAGCCCAGAAAAAAACATGATTGTGGGATAACAGATAGCGTCCAAATACACATATCACACAGTGGCAAAAGAGCATTAAACAATCAAATTGTGAATTTAGTTGGTGATAATACGTATGGAAATTTAGTTACATTGTATCCAAGTGTAGGACCAAAAATATAAAGGGTTATTCCAAACTTCATACACAAATATTGCGAAAACAATCACTTTTATAAGTTAAAGCTTATCAAAATTTGTAATCATTCTTGAGATATTAATATGTTTGATTCATTTTGTTTACAGCTCGTTAGATAGGAAATCGACCACCGTTGCTGTCTTAGGCTACTTTCACACTTGCGTTGTGCGGCATTCGTTGCAATCCACCGTCTTGAGGAATTACAGTAACCGTTGCAAGAATCCGTTTATTCCTCATAGGCTTTTATTAAGGGCAGAGTGCAACGGATGGTGTTGCGTTGCATCCGCCCCGTGGCACATCAGTCGTTTAGTGATTGACCAGCGGGCGGGAGGAACCAGCAATGTAACGTTTTTTGTTGCTGTAAAAAAACACACTCCACAGGATTCCGTCGGGATCTATTAAGAGGCATAATGAATGTCTATGGTGCTGGATTCTGTCGTCATGCGTTTTGCGACGGATTCCAGTGCAGGATTCCGTCACGTTCTGCAGAGCATTCCCAGCATGTCCAGCAGAACGTTATGAATCGTGCAAAAGCACTTCTGGTCTCTCTCTCTCTCTCTGTTCCGTTCCATTCTCTTCGAATCCATTACCTTTATTACCACGCTATTTGCAACGCATCAGTCACATCCGTCACACAACGCACTGTGACGGATGCCGCACAACGCAAGTGTGAAAGTAGCCTTACTTGCAAACACTGTCTGAATCTGGTCAGGATTAAGCAGGGTTTACACACTACAATATATCTTACAATGTGTCGGCGGGGTCACGTCGTAAGTGACGCACATCCGGCATCGTAAGGTACATTGTAGTGTGTAACAGCTACGTGCGATTGCGATTGAACGTTAAAACGTTCATCGCATACACGTCGTTGAATCCTGACGAATTGCACATCCGGTTGTTCAATGTTCCCGAGGCAGCACACATCGCAGTGTGTGACACCCCGGGCACATTGAACAGATCTTACCTGCTTCCCGCGGCTCCAGCCGGCAATGCGGAAGGAAAGAAGTGGGCGGGATGTTTACGTCCTGCTCATCTCCGCCCCTCCACTTCTATTGGCCGGCTGCCGTGTGACGTCGATGTGACGCCGATTGTCCCTCCCACTCCAGGAAGCGGACGTTCGCCACCCCCATCGAGGTCGTATGGACGGATAAGTACGTGTGACGGGGGTTTCTTGTTTGTGCGGCACATTCAACAAATTGAACGTGCCACACATACGATGGGGGCAATGCAAATCGCATACGATATCGTATGCAAAATTGCAACGTGTAATGCAGGCTTTAGGATGTACCAGCGTACTTTGGTGATCCTGGTCAGTTTCAAAACAACACTTGCAAGCTCATTAGAAAAGAGCCTGTAAACACTGCACATGTTTTGCAGCAGTGGTCAGTCTCCTAGGCAACGAGCTGTAAATAAATGTAAGCACAAAAGTGTCAATAGCTCCAAAATTACATAGTTTACATAGGTTGAAAAAAGACCTAGTGATAAAACGGAGGAGGAAATACTGGGCACTATCCACATTCAGCGGTTAATGGTCTGCATTCTGGAGCCATATACACCGAATCTGTCCATTAAGTACTGACTAATGAGAGGAAAAAAAACGTGGTGCTCTTTTCACAAGAAAAACACTTGTAGAACATAGAAAAGTAGAATGGAAAGGCACTCACCGAGTATATAGTGTCCAAAAATCCTTTATTCCATCATTAGATAAAACAGTGTAGGCAATGGGGGAGGGGGGTGCACGAGGCACGTCGGACGACGAGAATGAGAAAAATGATCTGCTAGTTTTCTTGTAAAGTAGACTCTGCGTATTCATGCTCTATAAATAAGTAATAGGCTCTTCTGTTATTTTCCTTTGTTTTTAACATTGTTTTTAAATCATGTGATGTCAGCTATGGTAACCGGAAGGTTAAAAAGAACAGGAAACGGCATCACAGTGTCTAGTTCCGCAGAAGCGTCATATAGAGATGTGAAACAGCCGTCGTCCGACGTGCCTCGTGCACCCCCCCTCCCCCATTGCTTACACTGTTTTATCTAATGATGGAATAAGCGATTTTTGGACACTATAATCCTTTCCATTCTACGTTTCTATGAAAGAAAGACCTAGGTCCACCTATTTTAGCCTTCGTCCACCAATTACATATTTTGTCACTAAATTTTATTAAGCAATAATAATCTTCATTGGGCCTACAATATGGTGGCGGCAGTGTCCATATGTAGGGCTGCTGGTGTCGGGGAGCTACTTTTAATTGATGGTACCCTGAATTCCTAGAACTATTACCATTCATGGAAAGAGAAGATGCTCCTGTCGCGGGCGGAGGAGGGGACGCTGCGCTCTCCCACTGCTCGGGTCCGGTTGCCACTGCTGCTGCGGCTTCCGCTGCTCGGTGGCTCGAGCGATGGGCCGGATCCCGGGGACTCGAGCGGCGCTCCTCGCCCGTGAGTGAAAAGGGGATTGGTTTTGGGGGTTTATTGTCCGTGACGCCACCCACGGTTGTGGTGATTGTGTGGACACCACCGCTGCTCTGTATGGGGATCCCGGGAGCGGTGACAGGGAGAAGCAGAGTTGTTAGTTCTCCCCTCCGTGGGTAGGGTTGGTTGTCCCGGGGCCCAGTGATGGGGTGGAGGATGAGGGATGGCAGGCCAGGTGCGGGGCCTGGTGAGGTGCAGGGTCGCGGGGGCAGCGCTGTGCCTCACGGCACGGTGGTACTCACTCAGCCTGAGACGGTGACACAGTTCTCGGTAAAACACACTGCTGGAAAGACGGTTCCCACGGACGGCTGCTGTTGCTTTTCCCTGGTAGTTAACGGTGACTGTCTCTTTCCCTGCACCTTGTGTAATGTTGGTAGCGATGGGTTCCCACTGGTAACCCGCTCCCCGACTTGGATATGGGCCGGAGGAGCCCCTCTTTGCCCGCAGGCGCTGGCCCTGAGAAACTGGTGCCTTGGCGGTGGCGGTGTCTCTCTCATACGGTTGGACGGTTGCCTTCAATCGGGACTTAGTTGTTTGGTGCTGGCTTCTCCTTGTGTACCGGTCCGGTACCGCCGGGCCACCACCACCACCACGGTCCTTACGGCACCTCCGATAGGCCACTCCTGCAGACGGTCACCGCCGTCTGCTAACCTTGCTGTTTCTGTCCGGGGCACACACCCGGACCAACTTCAGGCTGCTCTGTTACTACTTTCCAAGCTTCACTCCCACTCCTCTCACTTGCTCCTCTACCACTCAACTCCCCTCACTTCCCTAGCTTCACTCTAACTGCCTGTGTTCTCCCTCCTCTAGGACTGTGAACTCCTTGGTGGGTGGAGACCAACCCACTGGCTCCACCCCCTGGTGTGGACATCAGCCCCTGGGGAAGGCAACAAGGATTTCTGGTCTAGCTTTGATATGCCTAACCGGGGTGTAGGGTGTGGTGATGTCATTACCTGTGACCCCTGGCTTGCCCAGGGCGTCACACTCCCATCACTTCATGCCTTTGGTAGACGTGCACTTTACCAACATGACAATTATCCAAACACACATCTGCTGAATTTCTGAAGAAGAACAGGGTGAAAGTGATTCAGTTGTCTCCTGATCTGAATCCAACTGAACAGTCAATGGCTATTCTAAAGACATGACTTGTCATCACTCTCCATACAGCATCCAGATTCTAAAAGAGGTCTTTCTTAGGCCTCTTTCACACGTCCGACTAAAACCACGGACATTTTTGATGGACGTGTCAAAGGTGCGTATTGCCCAGGGGGAGCCGTGTTTATGGCACACATGTGTTCTCCGTGTGTTATCCGTGATAACACACGGAGAACAGGAACTTTCTGCTCTTCTGTCCCTGGCGTTGCTGTCCGTGGTGCTGATCTTCGGTCTCCGGTCCTGACAACTCCCCGCTGCTGCTGCTTCCGGCAGCAGTGAAGTGAATATGCAATGAGCATAATGAGCGGCGGTCGGAAGCAAGTGACAGCAACAGCAGAGACAGGGGGGCTGGAGAAGGTGAGGAAAGGTTTTGTTTTTTTTTCTCAGACACGTGTGTTTTCTCCGGCGCGTTTCACACGGAACATCTCCGTGTGGTCCGTTTTCGTTCCTTGTGACACCCGTGATGCCGGAGAAAAACGGACATGTTGACGTGTGGAGCACACGGTCACACGTATGCTCCACACGTACACACGGTCCATGGCAGAACACGCACGTGAGCTCAGGCCCATTGATTTTAATGGGTCTATGTGTGCCTGTGTCTCCGGTACGTGAGGAAAAGGACCAAACACGTACCGGAGACAAGGACGTGTGAAAGAGACCTTAAAGAATGGAAAAAACTAGACGTTGCAATATGTTGCCAACTTGTTCCTTTCATGTCTAGAAGACACTTGGCTTCTATAAATCGATATTGATCCTAAACACAAAACAACATCCACAATAGACAACCTCAAAAGGCACAGCCTGATGGTTTTACAATGGCCCTCACAATCGCCTGATCTGAACATCATTGCAAATCTCTCGCTAGATCTCAATGGAGCAGTGCATGGAAGACGAGAACGCAATCTCACAGAACTTTTCAGAAGACTTTTCCAAAGAAGAGCAGTGCATGCAAGACAAAGTAGGAATCTCACAGAACTTGGAAGACTTCTCCAAGGAAGAGCAGTCCATGCAAGACGAGCCAGGAATCTCACAGTACTGGAAGACGTCTCTAATGAAGAAAAGTGCATGCAAGACGAGCCAGGAATCTCACAGAACTGGAAGACGTCTCTAATGAAGAAAAGTGCATGCAAGACGAGCCAGGAATCTCACAGTACTGGAAGACGTCTCTAATGAAGAAAAGTGCATGCAAGACGAGACAGAAATCTCACAGAACTGGAAGACTTCTCCATGGAACAGCAGTGCATTCCAAGGCAAGTCAGGAATCTCGTGGAGCTGGAAGACTTCTCCATGGAAGAGTAGTGCATTCCAAGACAAGCCAGAAATCTCCCAGAACTGGAAGACTTCTCCACAGAAGAGCAGTGCATGCAATGCAAGCCAGGAATTTTACAGCACTGGAAGAATTTTCCAAGGAAGAAGGGATGAAAATCCCTAAAACAAGAACTGAAAGGCTCTTGGCTGGCTACATAAAGCGTGATACTTACCAATGGGTTAGCTAGTAATTTCTAACCATGCAGGATGCCCAAACTTTCGCATCAGGCCATTTTTTTTTGTTAATTTAAAAATGTAAAGGATGAAAATATTTTTTTTTCTAAAATAAAAAGGAAATGTGTCATCTTAGCTTTATGCCTTTTAGAGATCATTTCATTCTCAATTTGCTTAACTGTTCAAAATAACAGTAATTTTGATCAGGGGAGTCAAAACCTTTGCATGAAACTGTATACCCCATCTACAGTTAGGTCCAGAAATATTTGGACAGTGACACAATTTTCGCGAGTTGGGCTCTGCATGCCACCACATTGGATTTGAAATGAAACCTCTACAACAGAATTCAAGTGCAGATTGTAACGTTTAATTTGAAGGTTTGAACAAAAATATCTGATAGAAATTGTAGGAATTGTACACATTTCTTTACAAACACTCCACATTTTAGGAGGTCAAAAGTAATTGGACAAATAAACCAAACCCAAACAAAATATTTTTATTTTCAATATTTTGTTGCGAATCCTTTGGAGGCAAATACTTCCTTAAGTCTGGAACCCATGGACATCACCAAACGCTGGGTTTCCTCCTTCTTAATGCTTTGCCAGGCCTTTACAGCCGCAGCCTTCAGGTCTTGCTTGTTTGTGGGTCTTTCCGTCTTAAGTCTGGATTTGAGCAAGTGAAATGCATGCTCAATGCTGGTGATTGACTTGGCCATTGCAGAATGTTCCACTTTTTTGCACTCATGAACTCCTGGGTAGCTTTGGCTGTATGCTTGGGGTCATTGTCCATCTGTACTATGAAGCGCCGTCCGATCAACTTTGCGGCATTTGGCTGAATCTGGGCTGAAAGTATATCCCGGTACACTTCAGAATTAATCCGGCTACTCTTGTCTGCTGTTATGTCATCAATAAACACAAGTGACCCAGTGCCATTGAAAGCCATGCATGCCCATGCCATCACGTTGCCTCCACCATGTTTTACAGAGGATGTGGTGTGCCTTGGATCATGTGCCGTTCCCTTTCTTCTCCAAACTTTTTTCTTCCCATCATTCTGGTACAGGTTGATCTTTGTCTCATCTGTCCATAGAATACTTTTCCAGAACTGAGCTGGCTTCATGAGGTGTTTTTTAGCAAATTTAACTCTGGCCTGTCTATTTTTGGAATTGATGAATGGTTTGCATCTAGATGTGAACCCTTTGTATTTACTTTCATGGAGTCTTCTCTTTACTGTTGACTTAGAGACAGATACACCTACTTCACTGAGAGTGTTCTGGACTTCAGTTGATGTTGTGAACGGGTTCTTCTTCACCAAAGAAAGTATGCGGCGATCATCCACCACTGTTGTCAACCGTGGACGCCCAGGCCTTTTTGAGTTCCCAAGCTCACCAGTCAATTCCTTTTTTCTCAGAATGTACCCGACTGTTGATTTTGCTACTCCAAGCATGTCTGCTATCTCTCTGATGGATTTTTCTTTTTTTTCAGCCTCAGGATGTTCTGCTTCACCTCAATTGAGAGTTCCTTAGACCGCATGTTGTCTGGTCACAGCAACAGCTTCCAAATGCAAAACCACACACCTGTAATCAACCCCAGACCTTTTAACTACTTCATTGATTACAGGTTAACGAGGGAGACGCCTTCAGAGTTAATTGCAGCCCTTAGAGTCCCTTGTCCAATTACTTTTGGTCCCTTTAAAAAGAGGAGGCTATGCATTACAGAGCTATGATTCCTAAACCCTTTCTCCGATTTGGATGTGAAAACTCTCATATTGCAGCTGGGAGTGTGCACTTTCAGCCCATATTATATATATAATTGTATTTCTGAACATGTTTTTGTAAACAGCTAAAATAACAAAACTTGTGTCACTGTCCAAATATTTCTGGACCTAACTGCATATATATAATTGCTTTATTCTGTCTGTCTGTCTGTCTTGCTCCAAAATTGTGTCACGTGACAGTGTCACCGTAAGTGTCATAAAAGTGACAACTGTTGGATTGGCCGCTGGGCTCGGCCTGCCCCCCCCCCCACGGATTGGCCGCTCGCCTCGGCCTGGCCCCGCCCCCCGCATGGATTAGCCGCTCTGGGCTCGGCCTGGCTCCGCCCCCCCACGGATGGCCACTCGCCTCGGCCTGGCCCCGCCCCCCACATGGATTAGCCGCTCGCCCTGGACCTCCGCCCGCTCAGCCCCGCTCCAGCGTACACCGGCTCCCGGTACAAATGTGCAGGGAGCCGGCATACGCTGCGGTCAATAATGAAGTGTCATGCATCGGTGAAAGAGTTAAAGACACTGCAAGACACTTAATTATAGGCAGCGGGCACCCCCAGAAGAGAGAAGACAGAAGAAAGAAGACCCCGCAGTCATACTCACCAGACGCCGACCGGGAGCAGGTGAGCGCATCAAGGTCCTGCAGCAGCAGAACACACACACACATAAGAACAGACACACACACTCATCAGATCACACTCACTCACTCTCACACACACCTCACACACACATCAGATCGCATCCACACACAACAATATCCAGTGATATCGCTTACTTCTCGGTGGCGATACTGTGCGTGCAGTGACCTTCCAGGACCTGCCGGAGGATCACATGGCCGGAAGCATGTGGTATCTCCGGATGTTGTGAGTGTGTGAGCGCGTATGTGCGATATCGTCAGTGTGTATGTGCATGTATGCGATCGGGTGTGTGCGTGTATGCGATCGGGTGTGTGCGTGTATGCGATCGGGTGTGTGCGTGTGTTCTGATGTGTGAGTGTATGCGATCGGATCTGTGAGTGTCGGCAGAGGAGCACGGCGTGCAGCACAGCTGCTGGGACCGCCCACCGGAGGGCACAGGGAGAAGTGGGGTGTGAGTGTATGCGATCAGATGTGTGTGTGTGTATACTGTCTGATGTGTGACTGTGGAGCACGATGGGGAGTGCGCAGCATGGGGGATGGAACACGATGGGGGGTGCACAGCATGGGGGATGGAGCACGATGGGGGGTGCGCAGCATGGGGGATGGAGCACGATGGGGGTGCGCAGCATGGGGGATGGAGCACGATGGGGAGTGCGCAGCATGGGGGATGGAGCACGATGGAGGTGCGCAGCATGGGTGATGGAGCACGATGGGGGGTGCGCAGCATGGGTGATGGAGCACAATGGGGGGGCGCAGCATGGGAGATGGAGCACGATGGGGGGTGCGCAGCATGGGAGATGGAGCACGATGGGGGTGCACACCTCCCCCCAAAAAACACACACAGCGCCACACGCGCACCGCACAACACACCACACACACACTGGGAACCACAAACACCGCCCTACACAGACAATGCCGCACACACACAACACCCAACACACAAACACCGCGGCATACACAAATATACGCACATACCGCGCAACACACACACTGCACAAAACATACCTCCCCCAAAACACACACACGCACTCCACACCCACACAAACCGCGCAACACACACAGCACCACACACACAGAACGCTGTAGACACACAGCGCTCCACAAACAACGCAACACACACAACGCAACACACATACAACACCGCTCTCACCCCCCCCCACACCCAGACAACATCCAGAACATTTACAGCGCCCTACACAAACACTGGCAACTACACACAACAGCATCGATATATATAACAAAAAACATACATTAACTACACAATAAATTCTAGACTACCCGATGTGTTAGAATCGGGCCACCTTCTAGTCCATTATATAATTTCCCATTCCTCGGTTGAACTTTGGGTCTTTTTTTCAATAATTGTAGTAACTGTGTAACTAGGTAATATCATGTTGAAGCCTAGTAAGCAGGGGAACACAGTGGCATAACTAGATTTTGATGGGCCCTGGTGCAAAGTTTGGACTTGTGCTCCATCCCCCCTACCAACACTTATGGTACGGGATAATAATGCTGACAATCGGGGTACAGTATAGTTTTGCTGATACTTTGCATTGGGCCCTCCTGACTCACGGGCCCCATAGCGGCCGTGTGATCTGCCACTGAACTACGCAACTCATCTCTCACTGAGAGGAGCTGGCTGCTTCTCTGCAGGCCGGGCACTGGATCCCTAAGGCTACTGAGCCCGGTCGCACTCGCGATCTCTGCGACAGCTATCGTTACGCCCCCGGGGAACATACCTTTATTATATTCTTATATACTGTGTTATAGTCTAGTATGTCATTGACTTTAGCTATTTGTTTGTCCTATTCGGGCATTTCTTACTCACATGATGGTTCATTTTCAACAGGAAGAGCAAAGTTTACTCGCAAGCAAACACAAATCTATCAATGCCACATGTCTGTAAGAAGCCTCTACTGTTACATATGCCGCTATCCCACTGTTTAACTTGCTGACAGCCACAAGATGTATTAGTACATTTAGGAAAGCCCGTTACTAGAAAACACTGCACGCTGCTGACTGGTGACAGAAGGCAGGCTTTTATTACAGATAAATATTTAGGCTTAAAAATAATTTAAGATGTACGTTACCATAAGGGACTTTACTGACTACAGAAGCAGCTGATTCCAAGACAAATGCCTTCTGGCATGCCTCACGTTTTCCTGTCTGTCATCCTTCAGTTAATTTTTCCTATTTGCTGTCGCGGGTGTCCTCTGTTTTATAAATTATCCTCTTAGGAAACGGCCTCAGTTTATGTCTTAGACCTCATTTCCCTCTAGGAAATAATTTTTGTATATTTTACTGTGTTATCTGTGGAGAGAAATGTCACTTGTGTCTGGAAAAGGCCTTCTACCTCCTCCCCACACAATTTTCTTTCCTTTTTTTGCGTTTTCATTTTTTTCCTTCCCTTCTTCCAAGAGGTATCTGTAAAGCTACCACTAGGGGGCACTGGGTCACAGGTAGAGGAAGAACTCCTGAGTGCAGTAAGACAGAGGCCCACTAGAGGTCGCTTAACACAAGCGCAGGGATAATCAATCAGCCAAGGTCTATACCGGGATGTCACATCTGTACCGAGGGGTAAAGAAGCCAAAGTCAAGTAAAAAAAAATAAGGTCGGAGGCTGGGAGAACAAGTAAGCACAGGAGAGGGAGCGTAGGTCGGGACATGGAACGGGACCAGGGTCAGGAGGACAGGAATGAGAGACCAGGCAGGAGGGACGGAGGTCAGGGAGAGCAGGTACGCACAGAGGAGGGAGTGGAGGTGAGGACACGGAACAGGACCGGAGTCAGGAGGGCAGGGAGGTCAGGCCGGGCAGGAGGGATGGAGGTCAGAACAGGCAGGAGCGATGGAGGTTAGGGAGAATGGTACTGGATAGCTGGAATTGATCAGAGTACACTCACAGGAACCAGCTGCACGCTGCAAAGCAGGAACTATTACTAGCGGTGTCCTGGAGGTAACAACACCAAGATATGGCAGCGGGACCTCAGGAACGATGCACAACCAAACAGGCCCCTTTCCTCAGACCTAACCTCAGAGACAACATACATGCACTGGCTCTGTAGAGTCAACGCCATGCTAAAATCATGACAGTATCACCTTTTTATTTTTTTTTCCAGGGCCTGAACCTTTTCTCCACACATTTAGCCCAAAAAGATCTACTTTGGTATCATCTGACCAAAGCACACAGCGAGCATGTGGATGAAGGTGCTCTGGTCAAATGAGATCAAAGTAGAAACTTTTGGGCTAAATGTAAAATGCTATGTGTGGCGGAAAACACAACACTACACATCAGGGCCGGCTCCAGGTTTTTGTGGGCCCTGGGCGAAAGAGTCTCAGTGGGCCCCATCCACACACAGACATGCACAGATACATACACATACAGGCACACGTACACATACTTATTTAAAGAGAAATTCACAAAAACACATAAATAGACATAAATCTAGACACAGTCATATACACTGCCAGATAGATACACATCATACACACACGCACAGACACACACACACACACACACACATTATTTTTATATATTTATCCTGTATATATATTTCTAATATTGGGAAGCCGGCAACAGCCTCATTCACCTCCCGGCTTGTCTGACAGACATGGCCGCACATAGGGCACACTAACACTGCAGTATATACATCACAAGAGAGGCTGGGGACAAACACAATACTGGGGGGAATACATATTACTGAGGAAAGGGGTATACAGCTCTAGAGGAGGGCAGTGACTGAGGTGGGGGGGGCAGCTGTGAGGTGGGGGGTTGACATGCAGCTCTGGGTGTATACAGCTCTGGGGTGGGGGGGGGCATACAGCACCTGGGTGGAGGGGACATACAGCTCTGGGGGTATAGTAGTATGCAGCCCCCATATTGTGTTATGAAGCCCCCATTGTCCTCCATATAGTATTATGTAGCCCCCGTATGCACTATGCAGCCCCCATATAGCACAATGCAGACCCAGATAGCATTAGGCACCTTCATGTAGTATACAGCACACATATAGCACAATGCAGACCCAGATAGCAACAGGCACCCTCATGTAGTACACAGCCCCTAAATACCACAGTGCAGAGCCAGATAGCATTAGGCACCCTCATGTAGTACACAGCACCTATATAACACAGTGCAGAGCCAGATAGCATTACGTATCCTCATGTAGTACACAGACTTATATAGTACAGTGCAGACCCAGACAGCACAGTGCAGAGCCAGATAGCATTAGGCACCCTCATGTAGCATACAGCTTGTATATAGCACAGCCTGTATATAGCACAGTGCAGAGCCAGATAGCATTAGGCACCCTCATGTAGCATACAGCTTGTATATAGCATAGCCTGTATATAGCACAGTGCAGAGCCAGATAGCAGTAGGCACCCTCATGTAGCATACAGCTCGTATATAGCATAGCCTGTATATAGCACAGTGCAGAGCCAGATAGCAGTAGGCACCCTCATGTAGAATACAGTGATTAATACTCAGTGGCGTAACTAGAGTTTGATGGGCCCTGGTGCAAAATTTGGACCGGGGCCCCCCTCCACGTACACCGACACTTAGGGTGCGGGATAATGACACTGACACTCGGGGTACAGGATAATGATGCTGACACTTGGCTCTTACCCTCAGCACCCAGGTTTCCCATGATCTGAAATCCCTCTATCAGTACCCAGCTTTCCCATGTTCTGATATCCATCTTTCCCTCAGCACCCAGCTTTCCCATAACAGAGTAAAGCTGGGTGCTGAGAGATGTATAGCAGAGCATGGGAAAGCTGGGTGCTGAGAGATGTATAGCAGAGCATGGGAAAGCTGGGTGCTGAGGGAAAGAGCCTTTTTCCCTCAGCACAAAACATTCCCATCCCATACTTGTATCTTTGTCCTCCTTATATATAGATCTCCAAATACTATAATGGCCCCTACATAGCCTTCTGTATAATATAAAGGGTCCCACATAACCCGTCATATATTATAATGCACCCCCATAGTTCTCCATGTATTATAATTCACCCCATAGTACTCCATATATTATACTGCACCACAGTCCTCCATGTTTTATAACGCACACCCATGTGTGTCCATGTGTAAGGTAGCCTCCATATTTCTCCATTTATTATAATGTAGTCCCCATAGTCCTATATGTATTATAATGTAGCGCCATAAATCATCATATTGTATTATGCAGCCCATACTCCTCCATGTATAATGCACCTCTAGTCCATGTATAAGGTGTCCTTCATGTTTATTATGCAGTCCCATAGACCTCCATGTATCATGGAGCCAGGCCCCTCCAGGCCTCCATGTGTCATGCAGCCAGCAAAATAAAAAACAAGTACCTCTCTTCTCCTTCCGACCCCTGCAACTGCGGTAGTTACGCCCCTGCCCCCATATGTCACACACCCTGCACCCCCATATCACACACACTACACCCCCATATCTCTCACACCCTGCTTCCCATACAGCCTGCACCCCCCATATCCCACACACACACACACTGCTTCCCATACAGCCTGCACCCCCCAGATCTCACACACTACACCCCCATATGTCACATACCCTGCTTCCCATACAGCCTGCACCCCCCATATCACACACACACACTGCTCCCCATACAGCCTGCACCCCCCATATCCCACACACTACACCCCCATGTCGCATACCCTGCTCCCCATACAGCCTGCACCCCCATATCACACACACTACACCCCCATATCTCACACACCCTGCTTCCCATACAGCCTACACCCCCATATCTCTCACACCCTGCTTCCCATACAGCCTGCACCCCCCATATCACACACACACACACACACTGCTCCCCATACGGCCTGCACCCCCCATATCCCACACACACTGCTTCCCATACAGCCTGCACCCCCCATATCCCACACACACTGCTTCCCATACAGCCTGCACCCCCCATATCCCACACACACACTGCTCCCCATACAGCCTGCACCCCCCAGATCTCACACACTACACCCCCATATGTCACATACCCTGCTTCCCATACAGCCTGCACCCCCCATATGACACACAATACACCCCCATATCTCACACACCCTGCTCACATATCTCACCCTGCCAGTACCCCAACTTACCCCTCTCAAACACTCTGCACCCCTTCACATGCTTCTGTCACAGTCTGCAGCCCTCTGTCACGGCCGGGCGGTCGGGCAGACCCAGGAGGTGGATCCACTGGACCGAACTCTCTGAGATGGTGGTAGGGAGTCCGGCAGCTGAAGCACTGATGGGCAGTAGAACAGTCCGTGCAAGAGAAGGCAGCGGAGGAGTCCCAGGGACCACGGAGTCACAGAAGGTGGTCTTGGTGACGTAGCTCAGGTTCGGAGGCCGAGGTGATATCAGGCGGGGTCCGGAACCTCTGGAGCAAGATGACGGGTCACCGCAGGGATCCGGGATGGTACGGACTGTCAGATGGCAGACGGACAGCGTGCGGGGATCAGGACACGGCAGACTGGATGGCGAGGCAGGTACGGCTCTACAAAGACAGATAGGTGAGTACAGGCACATAAACACCAAGAGACCTGACTCCTAGCTCAGGGAACACGAAGATCAGGCCCCGCCCCCTTGGACAATGACCCCCTATATACCCTGTACCTGTGCAACCTCATTTCCTGTTAATGGACGCTGGCCCTTTAAGAAAGGGTCAGTGACCGCGCGCGCGCCCTAATGCGCATGCGCGCCGCCCGGGTGCCAGAAGCCAGGGAAGGAGGCTGCGAGGAGGACGCAGGGGAGCCGGCCAGGTCCAGGGAAGCTGTCGGGCGCCGGGATCGGGGGCCCGGAGCCCTGGGACGGACGGAATCCGGTGACTGGGGAGCGGAGAGCGTGGCAGGTGAGCCGGGGAACGGGGGTGAGGACCCGGGGAGCGTGACAGTACCCCCCCCCCACGCCCCCCTCCCCGCAACCGGGACATGAAGGCACGGATAAGAGGAGTGCCCACGTTCTCCCTGGGCTCCCAAGACCTATCCTCAGGACCATACCCTTCCCAGTCCACCAGGAAGAACTGTCGACCTCGTACGGTCTTCATGGCCACGATATCCCTTACCGCATAGATGTCATCATCGGCAATAGGAGGAGGGGCCGGACTGGCAGCAGCGGAGAAGGGACCAAGGACAACCGGCTTGAGCAGAGAGACGTGGAAGGAGTTGGGTATCCTCATCGTGGCCGGGAGCTGTAGCTTGTAGGATACCTCATTGATCTTGCTGAGGACCTTAAACGGCCCGATGTAGCGAGGACCCAGCTTGTAGGAAGGTATCTTCAATCGGATGTACTGGGAAGCAAGCCAGACCAGGTCACCAGGAGAGAAACACGGAGGATCCAGACGTCTCTTGTCAGCGTGTTTCTTCATCCGCTGGGAAGCGCGCCCAAGGGACGCTTTGACAGAGTCCCAAATGGTAGCAAAGTCACGAACTGCAGTATCAGCAGCCGGAACATCCGATGAAGGGGATATAGGCAATGGGACGGCGGGCTGGAGTCCATAAACAACATGGAAGGGAGATTCGGAGGATGACTCACTGACGTGGTGGTTATGGGAGAATTCAGCCCAAGGCAGAAGCGAGGACCAGTCGTCGTGATGGGCGTTGACATAGTGACGTAGGTATGAGGTCACGATTTGATTGACCCTCTCCACTTGGCCGTTAGACTGAGGATGGTAAGAAGAAGAAAAGTCCAGAGTCACTCCCAGATGTTTGCATAGAGCCCTCCAGAAGCGGGAGGTGAACTGAGTTCCTCTGTCGGACACTATGTGGGATGGAAAGCCATGCAAGCGGAAGATGTGATGTATATAGGCTTCCGCGAGTTCCTGAGCAGAGGGCAGTCCGGCCATAGGAACGAAGTGGGCCATTTTGGAGAATCGATCAACCACGACCCATATGACTGTGTGCCCGGAGGATAATGGCAAGTCCGTAATAAAGTCCATTGCTATGTGTTGCCACGGGACTGAGGGTATCGGTAAAGGCAGAAGACGGCCATGGGGCAAGTGTTTGGGCGTCTTGTTCCTGGCACAGGAGGAGCAGGCAGAGACAAAAGCAGCGACGTCCGTGCGAAGGGATGGCCACCAGTAATGGCGTACAATCGCACCCCATGTTCTCTTCTGACCAGCATGCCCGGCTGTTTTTGAGGCATGACCCCAGTGTAACACTTTTTGCCTGTCGGTATCGGAGACATAGGTCTTCCCGGGCGGTATCTGGGCTAGGGTAACAGGGGCCACCGGAATGATGTTGCTAGGACAGATGATGGGTTGGGTAGTCTCTTCCTCCTGCTCCATGGGCATGAAAGACCTGGACAAGGCATCAGCGCGTACATTCTTGTCCGCGGGTCGGAAGTGAAGCTGAAAGTCGAACCTGGCAAAGAATAAGGACCACCTGGCTTGCCGTGGGTTCAGTCGCTGAGCGGACCGCAGGTATTCTAGGTTCTTGTGGTCCGTGTAGATGATCACGGGATACACTGCACCTTCCAGGAGGTAGCGCCATTCCTCCAGTGCCAGTTTGACTGCCAAGAGCTCTCGGTCCCCGATGGTATAGTTGCGTTCAGGCGCTGAGAAGCCCTTGGAGAAGAATCCGCAAGTCACCATCTTCCCGGAGGAGGACTTCTGCATGAGCACTGCTCCGGCTCCTGAGGAGGAGGCATCCACCTCCAAGGTGAACTGGCGGTTCAACTCCGGACGGTGAAGTACAGGCGAGGAAGCAAAAGCCCGCTTCAAAGAGCCAAACGCGGCGTCGGCCGCAGGCGACCAGTCCTTTGGATTTGCCTCTTTCTTAGTCAAAGCGGAAAGTGGAGCAGTCAGAGCAGAGAAGTGAGGGACGAATTGGCGGTAGTAGTTGGCGAATCCCAGGAAGCGTTGGATTGCCTTCAGTCCAGAAGGGGGAGGCCAGTTGAGAATGGCGGAGACCTTCTTGGGATCCATCTGCAGTCCAGTCTCAGAGATGATGTACCCCAGAAAGGGGAGAGAAGACTGCTCAAAGACACACTTCTCATACTTTGCGTACAGACGGTTCTCTCTTAGTCGTCGTAGAACCAGCTGTACGTGCTCTCTGTGGGTTGGGAGGTCCGGAGAGAAGACAAGGATGTCATCTAGATATACTACCACACAGGTGTAGAGGAGGTCTCGGAACACGTCGTTCACCAGTTCTTGGAAGACGGCAGGAGCGTTACACAGGCCGAAGGGCATCACGCAGTACTCATAATGTCCATCGCGCGTATTAAACGCGGTCTTCCATTCGTCACCAGAGCGGATGCGCACCAGATTGTAAGCACCCCGAAGATCCAGCTTGGTGAACAGACGGGCTCCTCTAAGCCGGTCAAACAATTCGGGGATGAGCGGCAGAGGGTACTTGTTCTTAACAGTGATCTGATTCAGACCCCGGTAGTCGATGCAGGGACGTAAATCGCCCTCTTTTTTCTTGACAAAGAAGAAACCCGCTCCAGCAGGAGAGGAGGATCTCCGAATGAATCCCCTAGCCAGGCTCTCTGAGATGTAAGTCGACATAGCCCTTGTTTCGGCTGGAGATAAAGGATATATCCGTCCTCGTGGTGGCGTTGTTCCAGGGAGCAGGTCGATGGCACAATCGTAGGGGCGATGTGGCGGCAGTACCTCGGATTCTTTTTTATCAAAGACATCAGCAAAGGACCAATAAGCCGAGGGCAGCCCCGGTAGGTTCTCAGGAACCGGAGGTCGTCGGATGGGTTGTGTGGATTTTAGGCATCTCTCATGACACGAAGCACCCCAGCGGGTGATTTCGCCAGTGCCCCAGCTGACTGATGGTTCGTGAGTCCGTAACCATGGAAGGCCCAGCAGGATCTGATGGGACATGTGCGGTAGGACGTAGAAGGCGATGTTCTCGGTGTGAAGAGCACCGATGCGCAGTTCAACCGGCCTGGTGGTCCAGGAGATGGTGTCAGAAAGGGGTCTCCCATCCACAGAGGCAATCACCAGGGGCTTGTTGAGTGGGATAACAGGCACCTGGTATTTGTCCACGGTGGCTTGCTGGATGAAATTGCCTGCTGCCCCGGAATCAAGATAGGCCTCAGCCGTGAACCGCGTCTCTCCCGTTGTCACTTGCACGGTCCATGTGACCGGATCGGAGAGAGTCCCAGCACCTAGGGTGGCCTCTCCTACCAACCCTAGGCTTTGGAGTTTCCCGGCCTTTCCGGACAGGAACGGAGGAGGTGTGTGCCCTCACCGCAGTAAAAGCAGAGACCCTGGGCAAGCCGCTCTGCTCTACGTTGTGCAGACTGACGCACTCGGTCAATCTGCATGGGCTCGTGGACGGGACTCCCAGCTGTTGATGACTGAGGTACGGAGGGCTTCTGAGGAGGAGATGAATGCCGTAACGGGCGTCTCTCACGAGATAGCTCTTTGGAGCGCTCCTGAAAACGTATGTCCACACGAGTTGCTAGGGCAATCAGGGCATCTAGGGTGGAGGGCACGTCCCGACCCGCCAACTCATCCTTGATGCGACTCGAGAGTCCCTCCCAGAAGGCGGCTGTTAGGGCCTCATTATTCCACCCGAGTTCTGAAGCCAAAGTGCGAAAACGGATGGCGTATTGGCCCACCGTCAGTGTTCCTTGACGTAGGCGGAGGAGTGATGAAGCAGAGGCAGAAGCGCGTCCCGGCTCGTCAAAGGTGCTGCGGAATGCCTGCAGGAACTGTTGAAGATCCTTGGTCATGGGGTCCTCCTTCTCCCACAAGGGGTTCATCCACGCCAGCGCCTCGCCCTCTAGGTGGGACATTATAAAGGCGACCTTGGCTTGGTCGGAGGCGAACAGATGTGGCAGCTGCGTGAAATGAAGGGAACATTGATTTATGAAGCCCCTGCAGGTCTTGGGATCTCCAGCATAACGAGGAGGTGACGCCAAACGGAGTCGGGAAGCATCTGACGAGGTTGCCACTGGTGCGGGGGCCATGGCTTGCCTGGCGGGGGACCTGGGTGCCGCAGGCGTCATTGATGCTTGTAATGTGTACAGGCGGGTGTCCACGGAGGTCATGAATTGCAGCATGCGGGTCTGGACTTCACGCTGGCGTTGGAGTTCCTCTTGCAGAGCCATTAGTGCTGCAGCGGGATCCATGGCCTGATCTTACTGTCACGGCCGGGCGGTCGGGCAGACCCAGGAGGTGGATCCACTGGACCGAACTCTCTGAGATGGTGGTAGGGAGTCCGGCAGCTGAAGCACTGATGGGCAGTAGAACAGTCCGTGCAAGAGAAGGCAGCGGAGGAGTCCCAGGGACCACGGAGTCACAGAAGGTGGTCTTGGTGACGTAGCTCAGGTTCGGAGGCCGAGGTGATATCAGGCGGGGTCCGGAACCTCTGGAGCAAGATGACGGGTCACCGCAGGGATCCGGGATGGTACGGACTGTCAGATGGCAGACGGACAGCGTGCGGGGATCAGGACACGGCAGACTGGATGGCGAGGCAGGTACGGCTCTACAAAGACAGATAGGTGAGTACAGGCACATAAACACCAAGAGACCTGACTCCTAGCTCAGGGAACACGAAGATCAGGCCCCGCCCCCTTGGACAATGACCCCCTATATACCCTGTACCTGTGCAACCTCATTTCCTGTTAATGGACGCTGGCCCTTTAAGAAAGGGTCAGTGACCGCGCGCGCGCCCTAATGCGCATGCGCGCCGCCCGGGTGCCAGAAGCCAGGGAAGGAGGCTGCGAGGAGGACGCAGGGGAGCCGGCCAGGTCCAGGGAAGCTGTCGGGCGCCGGGATCGGGGGCCCGGAGCCCTGGGACGGACGGAATCCGGTGACTGGGGAGCGGAGAGCGTGGCAGGTGAGCCGGGGAACGGGGGTGAGGACCCGGGGAGCGTGACACCCTCATATGCCCCTCACCCTGCAGCCCCCCTCACCCTCATGTCCCCTCTTTTCTTATTACCAATCATGTGTCCAAATCTCCTTCAGGATTCAGTATCTTGCTTTCTGCCCGGCCTCCTGTGTCTCCTCCCACACAGTCACATGGGCGTGACATCATCGCAGGTCCTGCAGGATGGAGATTCCGTCTGCTGTGCAGGTCAGGACTAGCACTCCTGCAGCTCAGACACGGCTGGTGGCCTCTCCAGGTCAGGGGCCCCTCTACTGACACTGGGCTCCGCTGACTCACAGTTCGGCCACTACACAGCAGCACTACACATAGACGCAGAGCGGCTGCCGGGCCCCTATGTGTACTAGTGCCGCTGTGTAGTGGTCGGCCTGTGAGTCAGGGGAGCCCAGTGTCAGTAGAGGGGCGGCTCACTTCTCGTTCCCCCGCTGATCCGGTCTCCTCGGCGCATCGTCCATTGCTGTCGCTCGCTCTGACCTCTCAGCAGGCGCGCAGTGATGACGTCACCGCGCTCGCTGCAGAGCTGTCAGAAGAACGCCGACAGTCACAGCGGGGAGAATGATAAGAGAGGGAGCGCGCCGCTCACTCTCTCATCATTGCTCTCAATTGTATCGGCACCTGCGATGCCGATGCAATTGAAAGCTCGATCCTTGGCGGGGGGCGGTGACAGCGCGGCCACCGGGCCCCCCTGAGTAGCGGTGCGCCACTCCTGCCACCGCGAGTGGGCCCCCCCGGCAGCTCAGGGCCCCGGCATTTGACCGGGTTTGCCGGGTGCTGGCGCCGGCCCTGCTACACATCATTCTGAAAACACCATCCCCACCGTCAAACATGGTGGTGGCAGCATCATGCTGTGGTAAGTCTTTTCTACAGCATTGGCAGGGAAGCTGGTCTGAGTTGATGGGAAGATGGATGGAACTAAATACAAGCAATCCATGAAAACCTGTTAGAGGCTGCAAAACACTTGAGACTGGGGTGTGGGTTCACCTTCCACTAGGACAACGACCCTAATTATACTACCAGAGCTCCAATGGATGGTTTAAATCAAAGCATATTCATGTATGTGAGGGGTCCAGTCACAGTCAAGAACTAATTCTCATTGAGAATCTGTGAGAAAACTTCAAAATTACTGTTCACAGACGTCTCCATCCAATCTCATAGAGCTATTTTGCAAATAAGAATGGGCAAAAAAATCCGCTTCTAGATGTGCAAATCTGGTTGAGACATGCCCCAAAAAATCTGGATCAGTAATTGCAGTGAAAGGTGATCCCAAAAAGTATTGACTTGCTGAAAAAGGGTGGGGGAGAGGCTGAATACAATTGCACAACACAATTGTCAGATTTATACTTTTTCAAATATTTAGATAACCATGTAACATTTCCTTTATACTCCACAAATGCTTGCTACTTTGTGTTGGTATATCACATAAAATTCAAGGGAAATCCAATTTTTTCTCATGTACATGAGCTGTTAAAGGGAACCTGTCGTGTAAAAAAATGCTATTAACTGCAGATATGGGGTTAAACTGCAGTTTAATATCGTATGAAATTCGGCGCCTGCACATTGAAAACCGCTGCTGGGAGGAAACTAACTCCTTGCAGCATTCGGGTTTTAGTTATTGGGGTGGCACCGGCACGGGTTCAGTCACTGCTCTGCATATGGAGAGCGGCGGCTGTAACCACAGCCCTCGCACTGACTGACAGCTGGTTTTAAGGACGTCAGTCAGAGCTGGGGGAGTTATTACAGCAGTCACTTTCCATACACAGAGCGGTGACTGAACTAGTGCTGTGGCCGCCCCTGTGACTGAAACCTGAACACTGCTAGGGGGAGTAACGTTAATTTCCTCTTGTCTGCCTGAGACTGAAGCTGAAACACTATGAGAGAACAACTGTAGATCTGTTTAAAGGGCTACTCTGATGAGATAAAAAATCTTCTACTGCCCCTGCCCTTATAAACTATAAAGATGAGATGCACAGGGCAGTTTTATCATCCTCACAATACCTGTAATTCCGTGTGACGCAGGAGCTGCTCTTTGCTGCTCCCTCTCCTCTCTGGGACGTTACATCACACATGACTTGCTCCATGCTGTTGGTAACTGCTAGCCCCCTAATAATAGCTGCTTATCTGCAGTCTGAGAACAAGGGGAGTGGCGAGATCATGGCTTGGTCCATACTGTACGTAACCGCCAGCTCCATAATAATAGCTGCTTCCCTGCAGTCTGAGAATAGAGGGTATGCCCACACCCCATCATACCTCCTTCTCTCAGACAGAACAGAAGCAGATGTTACGAGGGGGTTGGGTGTTACAGAATTGAGCAGGCCATGCCCCCTAATGTGTGATGTAACGTCCCAGAGGGGAGGGGGAGCACAAAGAGCAACTTCTGTCAAACTAAAATACAGCTAGTGTGAGGACATATAACTGTGTATTATGTCTCTTTCTGTGTGTGTGTGTGTGTGTCTCTCTTTATGTGTATGTCTTTTTATGTGTCTCTTTCTGTGTGTGTGTCTCTCTCTCTCTGTGTCTCATTATGTGTGTGTCTCTTTCTGTGTATGTGTCTCTTTATGTGTGTGTCTTTTTATGTGTGTCTCTTTCTGTGTGTGTGTCTCTCTCTCTGTGTCTCATTATGTGTGTGTCTCTTTCTGTGTGTGTGTGTGTGTCTCTTTATGTGTGTGTCTTTTTATGTGTGTCTCTTTCTGTGTGTCTCTCTCTTTCTGTGTGTCTCATTATGTGTGTGTCTCTTTCTGTGTGTGGGGGTCTTTCTGTGTGTCTCTTTCTCTGTCCATAATAGGAATCTATAATAACAGATCAGTTCCCAGCCCCATTGACTTTAATGTAAGCAAGTTTTTTTTACCAAATAACTGTAAAGCACAAGCTTAACTTTTCTTCTTAAAGCATAGTCTATGACATTCCCTGAGTCAAATGAAGTGGCTGTGCAAAATGTTGTGATTGTAAATGCGATGGTGTGTATTCCTTTAGTGGACATACACACACACACACTCACACACATACATACACACACAAACACACACACGCACAAACACACATACACACACACTTATCTTTATATATTAGATAAGGCAATGGAAGTAGAAGACTTTTTTATCTCCCCGGAGTAACCCTTTATTGCTATATTGTGTCAGTTATAATCATACACAGCTCTGCAGTGAGATTCCAAGAGCAGACTGTCAGTCATTACATGTCTCGAGCTGGTAACACCTCCTTTCATTAAATAAAAGCTCTGGAGGCAGATTCTCAGGAAGATCTGTGTCTGGATTCTAGATCTTGATAGGTCATTTACATATAAGAAAAACAAAGATTTCTCTGGAATAAAACATCAGCTCACATATGTGAAGGTATCATTTTTATTCAGCTTCCTATGACCTGCATGCCTATATAGAAGGCTTTGAAGGGTTGATTCTACTGACAGATTCCTTTTCATAGGGGTGGATCTTTTGTTTAGGATGCAAATAATATCTCTCATTCTGGAGGGACAAATGGACAACATGTAATGTATAAATTCTCCTGTGTTGGCATTTCAAAGAAATGAAAAATGTACGACAACTTTCCAAATCTTATTTCTGCTATTAGGGAATTTTACTAAAAAAATGTACAAAAAAATTAGGATAAAAAATGGTTTAGTAATATGAAAAATTAAAAAAAAGTATTAAAAAATATATTACCTTTTTCTTTTTCTTTATTATATAAAACAGTGAAAAAAAATAAATTGATAACACCATATGCATAACATAAAAAAAAGTAAAAATGCCATAGTTGCTGGTTTTAGTTCTCACCACCCAATAAAAAAACAGATACAATTCATCACAAAGTTATATGTTCTCCAAAATGGTATCGATAAAAATGTCAGCCAGCCCTGCAAAAAAACAAGTCATCACAACATAGCTCTATCAACAGAAAAATAAAAAAGTTATGATTTAAAAGTATAGCGACACAAAAACAAATTATGTAGATTTTGTACCGTCATAAATTGGGGAACCTGAAATATATCAATTGTTCCGCCGTAAAAATGAAATTCATTAACTGAAACAATAAAAAAAATGAAACTGTAATATTTCCTCCCCTAATTAAAAAAAAATGATAATAGGTTTTCAACATATTAAAGGGAACCTGTCACCAGATTTTGGCCTTCTAAACTAAAACTGGCACCTTAATCAGCGACTGTGTTGCATTCTATCAAGGTGCACGTTAACCCCTGACCCCCCTGTAGACCCCAAAAGTACCTTTATTAAATCTCCCGCCATGTATGTAAATTGTCCGGTCCAGTCTGGTGGGCGTCCTAATCTGTGCCTCGTGTCCTTCCTTTCGCCCCCCTCCTGTGCTGATTGATGGGATGACGCCTTGGATGCCATTGATGTACGCAGGCAAAATCACCATATTCCTGACTTGCGTAGGCGCACTTTGATCTGCCTTGTTGCAAGTGCGCCTGCGTGAACCAGCGAGTTATCAGCATAGGCGCAACATTTTGCCCGCCGATGTGTATGAAGCGGGTGATGTCATCCACATCTCTGGGCAAAATCTTGCAACTCTATAGAGAATTCGCTAGCTCGCACAGACGCACCTATGTGTGCCTGCGCAAGCTGGGAATATGTCTGCCCAGGTGCAAGATTTTGTCCGCCTATGTAGATGGCGTCCAAGGCATCATCCATGTCAATCAGCACAGGAGGACAAAGAAAGGATGGACACGAGGTGCAGATTAGGACGCCCATTGTACCGGACCGGGCAATTTACATACATGGCGGGAGATTTTATAAAGGTATTTTTGGGGTCTACAGGGGGTATCAGGGGGTAACATGCACCTTTATATGATGCAGCACAGATGCTGCTTAAGGTGCTAATTTTAGTTTAGAAGGCCAAAATCTGGTGACAACTTCCCTTTAAATGAACAACAAAATAGTGCCCTAAATATCCAACTCATCCCGCAAAAGACAATGTTTTTTATGACGACACCGACGAAATAAACTAAAAAACTCTAAGTTCTAAGAACACAGTGATGAAATAATGACAACAAAAAAATCGCTGTGTCTTCAAGTTTCAAAATATCGGCTTCCAGAAGAGGTTAAAGCTAATTTTCCGATTTTGGCTGCGGTGAAATACTGATAAAAGGTGCAGAAAATGTATCTGACATATTCGTAGCAAAATCATATTTTCCTCCCTACTGCTGCTACCACCAGAATTCAAAAAGGATTGAGGGAGGATATTGACACAATGACCGTTTCATTCGACGCTACGTAAAGTCCTACAAAACCATTAAAATGTTCAACAGGCAGTCAATCCTCTCCGCCGGCTCAAAACATGAAACCTTTCTTTGCTCATCGCTGGAAAGCTGTTCTGTAGAATTTAATGGTCCATTTTTTTGATATTAGGAAACAAGGATTCACACATAAAAACGCAGTGATATTCCTACAGCACCACAGAGTGTGAAGAAAGGTTTCCAGATGGAAAAAGTCCCAGTCTCATAGGGACACAAAGTGGGGAATATAACAAACTCCAAGGAGGAAGTCAATAGTTTAAAATTGATTATCTTTATTATAAACTGGGCCCCACATTGTGCAGTGCCCATATGAGACTGGGATTTTGTTTCACCTAGAAACCTTTCTCCACATTGCTTTAGCCCATGGCATGGATGCTACAAGCTCCAGGTAAGAGCAACTAATGCTCAAAGGGGAATCACATACATTTACCACGGTTGTGTATGGTATGCACAACCTAACCAGGTGAGCCCACCTAATTTTTATCCCATTCCTTGGTTCCCATCTTTTCTACACATGGAACGCTTCTCCTTTCTTACAGTCTATATCAACACAGAGGCCGGCGAAACCACTTCTATATAGCCCAAACAGCCCAGATCCAGCAGAACATTCCTGGTTTTGGGAAGCTGCCTGGCTCCATGGTGTGATTTTACCTGCAACACCCTCAGGACAGCAATACAGAACAGGGCAAAGGATGGAGTACTTTATACCAGGAAAGGGAGACATAAACGAAAGCGGCCAAGGATGGAGAACATTATACCACGATGGAGGACATTATACCTGGAAAGGGTGACATTATACCAGGAAGGGGCCAAGGATGGAGGACATACCACAAGAGAGGCATTATGTCTGGAAAGGAAGACATTATACCAGGAAGAAGCCAAGGATGGAGGACATTATACCACAATAAGGGATAATATACCTGGAAAGGGAGACATTATACCAGGAAGAGGCCAAGGATGGAGGACATTATACCACAATAAGGGATAATATACCTGGAAAGGGAGACATTATACCAGGAAGGGGCCAAGGATGGAGGACATTATACCACAATAAGGGATAATATACCTGGAAAGGGAGACATTATACCAGGAAGAGGCCAAGGATGGAGGATATTATACCACAATAAGGGATAATATACCTGGAAAGGGAGACATTATACCAGGAAGAAGCCAAGGATGGAGGACATTATACCACAATAAGGGATAATATACCTGGAAAGGGAGACATTATACCAGGAAGAGGCCAAGGATGGAGGACATTATACCACAATAAGGGATAATATACCTGGAAAGGGAGACATTATACCAGGAAGGGGCCAAGGATGGAGGACATTATACCACAATAAGGGATAATATACCTGGAAAGGGAGACATTATACCAGGAAGAGGCCAAGGATGGAGGATATTATACCACAATAAGGGATAATATACCTGGAAAGGGAGACATTATACCAGGAAGAAGCCAAGGATGGAGGACATTATACCACAATAAGGGATAATATATCTGGAAAGGGAGACATTATACCAGGAAGAGGCCAAGGATGGAGGACATTATACCACAATAAGGGATAATATACCTGGAAAGGGAGACATTATACCAGGAAGAGGCCAAGGATGGAGGACATTATACCACGATACGGGGCATTATACCTGGAAAGGTAGACATTATACCAGGAAGAGGCCAAGGATGGAGGACATTATACCACAATAAGGGATAATATACCTGGAAAGGGAGACATTATACCAGGAAGGGGCCAAGGATGGAGGACATTATACCACGATATGGGGCATTATACCTGGAAAGGTAGACATTATATCAGGAAGAGGCCAAGGATGGAGGACATTATACCACAATAAGGGATAATATACCTGGAAAGGGAGACATTATACCAGGAAGAGGCCAAGGATGGAGGACATTGTACCACAATAAGGGATAATATACCTGGAAAGGGAGACATTATACCAGAAAGGGGCCAAGGATGGAGGACATTATACCACGATACGGGGCATTATACCTGGAAAGGTAGACATTATATCAGGAAGAGGCCAAGGATGGAGGACATTATACCACAATAAGGGATAATATACCTGGAAAGGGAGACATTATACCAGGAAGAGGCCAAGGATGGAGGACATTATACCACAATAATGGATAATATACCTGGAAAGGGAGACATTATACCAGGAAGGGGCCAAGGATGGAGGACATTATACCACGATACGGGGCATTATACCTGGAAAGGTAGACATATCAGAAAATGGCCTAGGATGGAGGACATCATTATATTGGGAGGGTGAACACGTATGTCTTATTTGGTTCTGAAATGCTATAAGGGCCCAAACGTCTGATGAATACGCAGGTGGGGGCCTATGTAAAAATTTAGCATCAGGTCCCATACTCTAGTTACACCACTGTAGTGACAGTCTATGACCTGAGTGAGACTGAGTTAAAAAGAGGACCTACGCCCGGTTGAGGGAAAGATATATCTATCGCCTGTATGGAAACAAAAGTCTACAAAGTCCTCCCCTGCTACATGACTGGCTTCAGCTCAGAAACTTCTACAGGTAAGAGAAATAATCATTTCTTTTCTGCTGAAACGAGATGTTTTTCTTGTCGGAGCTCCAGTTCTTGTGCCTGTGTGTGATTAGTACATTTTCTGGGGTTACCGTGAGGTCTACTGAGAAAGGTCAATGCAAGTGTCATGAAGGGAAAGAATTTATGGTAGAAATCTCGGGGGTCCCAATGGTTGTATGAAAAATAGAGACATTTCAATAGCTGGATATTCAGACTGAATTGTTATTGGAGGTTAATGCGTGGGTGCTCAGACGGTTCTGATGAGAATCAAAGAGAACGTAAGCTTCTGTATTTATGCAACATACAGAATGTGCCCTACATTGATTTATACAAACCAAACAAGAGGGAATATGCAGCTTTCATTCTCCGATTGTGGCAGTTTAACATCTTGAATGCCACGTTCAAGAGTGACTGCAACCTCAACTTGATTCCACAAAGTCAACCCATTGATCGCTCCCCCATAGGGCTGGTGGTGATGGATTGTCATTGAAGCCAGGGGTCCACCATTTTTGACTTTCATAGCAGAATCCCTGCACTTAGCACGCCTTGGCTCCTATCAATGAGGTTATTAAAGGGAACCTAACATGTAAAAGTAGATATGGGTTAATAGCGTTCTGAAGCAGCCAGGCATCCGCACCGACTATCAGTTAGTGTCGGGGCGCAGTTACCACCACCATTCACTATCACAGAAAGAGGACTGAAGCCGTGCTGGCGCACCCCTATGATATAAAGTCGCAGGCTACTGAGAGAAATAAAGTTAATTTCCTCCTGGCATCGGGGCTTTTAGTTCAGCAGCCAGGCATCTATAAAACAATCTAAACCTGCATATTAATCCCATACCGGCAAGTTAATAGCGTTTTTTTACATGACAGATTTCCTTTAATGGTTAACTAAGGACTTATTTGTGTCGCGGGCGGAGGAGGGGATGCTGCGCTCTCCCACTGCTCGGGTCCGGCCGCGGCTGCTGTGGCTGCTCGGTGGTGGCTCGAGCGGTGGGCCGGATCCCGGGGACTCGAGCGGCGCTCCTCACCCGTGAGTGAAAAGGGTGGGGATTGGATTGTGGGGATTTGGTTATTGTCCGTGACGCCACCCACGGTTGTGGTGAGATTGGTGACACCACCACTGCTCTGGACGAGGATCCCGGGAGCGATGACATGGAGCAGCCTGGATGTTAGTTCTCCCCTCCGTGGGTAGGGGGTTGGTTGTCCTGGGGCCCGGTGATGGGGTAGGAATGGATGACAGGCTGGTTACCGTCCGGGCCACACACCCGGACCAACTTCAGTCTGCTCAGCTGCCACTTTCCTTCCTTCCACTTTCACTTCCCTCACTCAACTCTCCGCTTTTCCCGCCTCTAGGACTGTGAACTCCTCAGTGGGCGGGACCAACCGCCTGTGTCAGGTTTCCAGGTTTTCCAGTTCTCTTTTGAATGAGCTTGCCCTCGGTTAACATGGAGTTTACTGTTCTGTTGCCCTACTTCCTGTCCAGCTGCTTAAAAGGCCGCCTCTAAGCCTAGTCCAGTGCCTGAGTATACTGCTTGCTGTGTGCTCCTGCTTTGCTGCTGCTAATCCTGATTGCCTTTGGATCCTTCTAAAGACTACCGACCGACCGACTCTGGACCTTACCCGGTTTCTCAAAGCTGTGCCCGGATTCCTTCTGCCATCTTCGGTCAGCACTCTGCCTGGTTCTCTCTGGTTCGTAACCACTCTGGACAATCATCCCGTACGGACACTCCTGGACTTTTACCGCTTGCCCCTTGTGTCCCGGCTGCTGCGCATTTAGGCCTTCCGGGGTGATTGCCGGACAGTCCCTGTATAGGGGTTCGCTCTGGTGGTCTCCCTGGGGGAGTCCGGTGCGTGGCCCCGGGAATTCCCTTCGCTGCGTTTCGGGAAGGTATTTTGTGTATTTGTACCGCTGTGTTTTCCGTTGTGTATCTACCGTGGTTACATATTATAAAATATCTTGTACCAAGAACTCGTCTCTGATTGTCATTGCCCTACGCTATCGAAATCCTCAGAACATATATAAGTATTACAGCCTGGCCCACCCCCTGGTGTGGACATCAGCCCCTGGAGGAAGGCAACAAGGGTTTTGTGTCTGACTTCGGTGTGCCTGACCGGGAGTGTGGGGTGTGTGGGTGTTGTGCTCTGTGGCCCCTGGCTTGTCCAAGGTGCCACATTCCCACCCGCTCCCCAGCTTGGATGGTTGCTGAAGGAGCCCCTTTTGCCCGCAGGCTTTGGCCCTGGGAACTTTAGCCTTGGCGGTGACTGTGTTTCCCTCTCTCGGTTGGACGGTTGCCTTCTGTCGGGACTTGGCTGCTGGGAAACCCAGGAGGTTCCCTTCGCTAATGAATTTGGCAAATTCACGGTGACTCCTAGCCTTGCCGGGGTCCGTAAGCCCCTGCCGGATGGTGCTGGCTTCTCTTTGCGTACCGGTCCGGTACCGCCGGGCCACTGCCCGTCCACGGTCCTTACGGTTAGCTCCAATAGGCCACTCCTGCAGACGGTCACCACCGTCTGCCAACCTTGCTGATCCGTCCGGGCCACACACCCGGACCAACTTCAGTCTGCTCTACTACCACTTTCCTTCCTCCACTTTCACTTCCCTCACTGAACTGTCTACTTTTCCCGCCTCCAGGACTGTGCACTCCTCGGTGGGCGGGGCCAACCGCCTGGCCCACCCCCTGGTGTGGACATCAGCCCCTGGAGGAAGGCAACAAGGGTTTTTGTCTGACTTCGGTGTGCCTGACCGGGAGTGTGGGTGTGTAGATGTTGTTCTCTGTGGCCCCTAGCTTGTACAGGGCGCCACATTTGCAACACTGAATGCACTTGAGCAAATAATCAAGATCCTCTGCTGGCAGCTCACTTTGCAATTGCGGTATAATGATGTCCCTGATGTGCTCGGTGGGACACAAGTCTAGAGACACTGCAGGTCATGGTAGCACATTTAATCCCCACAAGCTGCTCACAGTTGTAGGAGGGTGGCCTATGTATAGTACCCCCCCCCACCCCTGAATACACCGGTTGTTGTGACGCACCCCAAGACCTTGGGGTACTTGGTCCCGGGCCTTGAATCATGGGGACAGGACACTGGTGGTCATTGCCCGGTCCAATGACCCTGGGGGTCACTTAATGAAAAGGGGAAAATAAAAATAATTTTTTTTTTGTGACGCCACTTATGACGTCGTGGTATGCGGCTATATAGGAAAAGCCACCGCTGCAAAGTCACTCACTGATGGGGCTGGTGGTATTAAGCAGCTTGAATGTTATGGCTTTCCACAAGTAGAGCTAAGCCCCAGGGGAGAATGATGATGGTAGTAGCACTGTGATGCAGAGGTGTAGGAAGAATTCAGGTGACACAAGGGCTGCGGTTTAACTTGTTCTTTAGTCACTGGTTCTGAGTAGCTGCAACCCGGCTGGTGCTGGTCTCTACCAATCTGGGCCTCAGGTAATCCGGTATTCCCTTGTTCCCAGTGCCGGTGGATTGACCTGGTGAGCTTTACTTCCATGCACCTGTGTGGGAAAAAAGGCATGGATGTGTGTGTTATTTACTAGCACTGGTCTTCCAGGGATCCGGGGTTAGCGCTGCACCGGTTACTGGATGCAATACCCTGTGGCACCTGACACCTCAGGGGTGCCACAGTTGTATTGTGAAAGTGTATTTTATCTGCTGACTGTGCAATGTTTTTTATGTATTTTAGTGTATCAGATGTAAGTGTTCCTGTGGGTTATGTCACAATCCTGCCAGCTACCACTAGATGGCACCGGACTCTCTAAATGCCAGGAGGGAGTTCAGATAGAAGGTACAGTGGTTGGACTGCAAGGGTTAATGAAGGAAGCCCGGCCCACAGCTTAGGGGGAAGCAGGAGGTAGCATTTCCTGGTTTTAACCCTTTCACCGCCGGGCGATTTCCCTCTTTTCCATTTTTTTTCCTCCCCTTCTTCCGAGAGCCGTAACAAACAAATTCCAAGTGCAAAAAAATTTCACAAAAAATATTGCATCTGCCCTATTGTTTTTGGGATATTTTATTCACCGTGTTCACTGTATGGTAAAACTGATGGGTGGGTGTGATGCCTCAGGTCAGTGCGAGTTTGTAGACACCAAACATGTATAGGTTTACCTTTATCTAAGGGGTTAGAAAAAATGAATTCACAAGTTACTTTGTAAGGGCTGCAAAGTTGTGAGATATGTTTCTGTGTCCCAGTTGAAAGTCAAATATTTTTTTTTTTTGGCGGGGAGGGGGCGAGGATGGGGCAATTAGAACTTCTGCTGCAGGGCTCCATGATTTTTCTGTACGTCCCTGGTCTGACACCTTTCGCTTTCGCACATGCCTGTTCTGCATTTACAAATAATGGGATGTGGGCACCAAGGGGCGCATTTGCACAGGGCACCGTTCAGCCTAAGGCCCGCCGTGAGCCCATGTTCTCAATCACGAAGAGGAGGATAACAAAGTGACTGCGATGTCATAAGGAGACAGAATTCTTTGTATTTAGAGCCGCTCACATAAGCCGTCATCTTTTTCAGACTTCACTCTTAAGACAAGCCTGTGAGCTGGTCTCATCACATGATGGAGATCAATCAACGCTCCGATTCTTTGTAAGCGCTGCCAGAAATCGTATTCCTAACAGGTGTGATGCCACTGATCAAACGCTCCTACAAGAGACTTACATAGTACATGGCAGGCAGGATCTAGAAGGGAAGTTTTCATCAAGTGATGAATGATGTCAAAATGTCTCCTCCGGTAACTGTCTTTAATTTCATCATCCTGCTAAATATGTCATTTTCCATTTTTAATCTGAAGATACAGATTTGTAGTCTCTTAAGACAGAAGCAATTGTGTCAAATGTGGCGTTCTGAATAGATTTGGTTAGTAAATCATCCTTAAAGGGGTTGTCCCCAAATAAGTATTTACTCAGATTATATATCATGTGTATAAGTACTATTGTTATATACTTGTTATGGCGCCCCCTGCTGTTCTCCTGTGTAAGTATTACTGGTATATACTTGTTATGGCACCCCCTGCGGTTCTCCAGTGTCAATATTACTGTTATATACTTGTTATGGTGCCCCCTGCTATTCTCCTTTGTAAATATTACTGTTATATACTTGTTATAGTGCCCCCTGCTGTTCTCCTGTGGAACTATTACTGTTATATACTTGTTATGGCGCCCCCTGCTGTTCTCCTGTGTAAGTATTACTGTTATGGTGCCCCATGCTGTTCTCCTGTTATATACTTGTTATGGTGCCCCCTGCTATTCTCCTGTGTAAATATTACTGTAATATACTTGTTATGGTGCCCCCTGCTATTCTCCTGTGTAAATACTACTGTTATATACTTGTTATAGTCCCCCCTGCTGTTCTCCTGTGGAACTATTACTGTTATATACTTGTTATGGCGCCCCCTGCTGTTCTCCTGTTATATACTTATTATGGCACCCCTTGCTATTCTCCTGTGTAAATATTACTGTTATATACTTGTTATGGCACCCCCTACTGTTCTCCTTGTAAATATTACTGTTATATACTTGTTATGGTCCCCCATGCTGTTCTCCTGTGTAACTATTACTGTTATATACTTGTTATGGTGCCCCCTGCTGTTCTCATGTGTAAATATTACTGTTATAAACTTGTTATGGTGCCCCCTGCTATTCTCAAGTGGAAATATTACTGTTATATACTTGTTATGACGCCCCCTACTGTTCTCCTGTGTAAATATTACTGTTATATACTTGTTATGGCGCCCCCTGCTGTTCTCCTGTGTAAGTATTACTGTTATGGTGCCCCGTGCTGTTCTCCTGTTATATACTTATTATGGCACCCCTTGCTATTCTCCTGTGTAAATATTACTGTTATATACTTGTTATAGCACCCCCTACTGTTCTCCTTGTAAATATTACTGTTATATACTTGTTATGGCGCCCCCTGCTGTTCTCCTGTGTAAATATTACTGTTATATACTTGTTATGGCGCCCCTTGCTGTTCTCCTGTAGAAATATTACTGTTATATACTTGTTATGGTCCCCCATGCTGTTCTCCTGTGTAAATATTACTGTTATATACTTGTTATGGCGCCCCCTGCTGTTCTCCTGTGTAAATATTACTGTTATATACTTGTTATAGCACCCCCTACTGTTCTCCTTGTAAATATTACTGTTATATACTTGTTATGGCGCCCCTTGCTGTTCTCCTGTAGAAATATTACTGTTATATACTTGTTATGGCGCCCCTTGCTGTTCTCCTGTAGAAATATTACTGTTATATACTTGTTATGGTCCCCCATGCTGTTCTCCTGTGTAAATATTACTGTTATATACTTGTTATGGCGCCCCCTGCTGTTCTCCTGTGTAACTATTACTGTTATATACTCGTTATGGCACCCCCTGCTGTTCTCCTGTGTAACTATTACTGTTATATACTTATTATGGCGCCCCCTGCTGTTCTCCTGTGTAACTATTACTGTTTTATACTTGTTATGGCGCCCACTGCTGTTCTCCTGTGTATATATTACTGTTATATACTTATTATGGCGCCCCCTGCTGTTCTCCTGTGTAACTATTACTGTTATATACTCGTTATGGTGCCCCATGCTGTTCTCCTGTATGCATATATTACTGTTATATACTTATTATGGCGCCCCCTGCTGTTCTTCCCTCAGCAGGGCAGATCAAAGTGCGCCTGTGCAGCATCGCAATGCCGGCCCGTGTGGATGACGTAGGATGCTTCATCCACACTGGGCTCAGAAGAAGGGGGACCATGATTGCAGCAGAGAGGAGGTGCCAGATCGGAGAGCAGCAACACCCATCGGACCGGACCGCCGACTAGGGGAGTATAATAAAGGCGTCTTATACGTTATACAGTGCGGCCTGGGCTCTTATATACACTATATGCTGTATATAAGGGCTCACTAGTGGTGGCCGCAGCTTATAAGGGAAAAACCTGATGATAGGTTCCCTTTAAAGAATCATGTCTTGAAGAAAGTGCAACTTTATGGAATCATTCTCAGTGCACACATCACACGCTGAATGTAAGAACTCCTACATACTGTACTTACCTCCCTGTGTGAATTTACCCTACTGCTACCGTTCACTGACAGCAAGTAGAGCTCTTTAAAATAGAGAGGAACTGAAGCCCAAAAAATGGAAACATAACTTTTCATCCTCCGTTGAGTAAACATTCATTGCCTTAATTTCCCCTTCCATCTTTTGTCATAAGAATGGCGCTCGACAAGCGGTGAAACCTGAAGTTATGTCTGCTCATAACGGAAAGAAAGTTATAGATCTTTACAAAGCAGAAACCTTTAGTGCGGCATAAAAGCTGATATTTTATAACTGCAGCTCGGAGGGTCGTAAAAATAATAAAGAATGTTTACAAGTCATCAACAATCCAATTGGCAAAAATGAATTTCAGCGAAAAAAATAATAATTTCTGCCATTACCAATAACTGATTTCTTTATGAAAAACAAAGTGGAAATAGCGTGAGAGGTTGCCTCCAGCCTCAGGCACACAAGCACATTAAAGGGGTTTTCCAAGCAGAAGTTTTTCTTCCCGGTCAACTACACTAAGTTAAAATGATAAACTGAGGTGTTACTCACCCTCCTCAGGTCCAGTGATGCCTCTCTTCTGCTGCTCTGGTCATTGTTGACAGCCTACAGTGGTAACATCACAATTACAGCACATAAGACTGCTGCTGCCAATCACGGTTTGGGCCATCTACTTCTGCAAGGGCCCAGGGACAGGGGACCCCGAATGTTTGGTATGTCACGGTTGCTGTTCTGGCACGAAGGTGCAGGGGCCGTGTTTCCCAGGTGGTCTACAAGGCTCTGATATTCCCTGCTATCCACCCCCATACAGTATCCACAGCCGATAGACTGACCACAGACGCAGGTTTCGGGGATAACAGTAGGATAATACTGTTAATAGAGCAGGAATGAAGAAATCCAACACAGAATAGGTGTTTTACAGTCTCTCATGGGTAGGCAATGGCAAACACAACTTGGAGTTGATTACTGAAGTGCAATTAGGGTTCTGGAGCTTTAAGAGCACGACTTGTTTCAGATGTAATACTTGTATGCTTTAAGGGTGCTTTCAAACATCCAGTGTTTGCCGTCTGGCACAATCCAGTGTAAAAACTGATGCAACGGATCAGGCGAAAAAATGGGTCAGTTTCATCAGTTTTTTCCAACAGTTCCTTCAGTTTTTGGACGGATACGTTGTGCTACTAAGCATGTTCAGTAGCAAAAAACGGAAGCTGACACTGTAATGCGTTGTATGCCGCATTACAACGGATGCGGTGTGGTCCGTTTTTTTGCCGCTGCCAAAAAATATTACATGCTGCGTTCTTTCCGGCAGCTGGACAACGCAGGGGCATCAGGCACAATCCAGCGCTAATACAATTGAATAAGGAAAAAAAGGCATCCGGCGCCGTATCCGTTTTATTCAGTATTCGCCAGATTGTGCCTGATGGCAAAACCGAATGCGTGAAAGCAGCCTTAAGGCCGCTTTACACACTGCGATATCATTACCGATATCGCTAGCGTGCGTACCCGCCCCCATCGGTTGTGTGACACAGGCAAATCGCTGCCCGTGGCGCACAACATCGCTCAGACCTGTCACACTACTTACCTGCCTAGCAACGTCGTTGTGACCGGCGAACCGCCTCCTTTCTAAGGTGGCGGTTCGTTCGGTGTCACAGCGACGTCACTAAGCGGCCACCCAATAGAAGTGAGGGGACGGAGATGAGTGGGACGTAACATCCCGCCCACATCCTTCCTTCCTCATTGCCGGTAGCCGCAGGTAAGGTGAGGTTCCTCGTTCCTGCGGTGTCACACATAGCGATGTGTGCTGCCGCAGGAACGACGAACTACATCGTACACGCAGCAGGAACGATAATTGGGAATGGGGGGCATGTCACCGATTAGTGATTTTGCATGTTTTTGCGACAATGCAAAATCGCTCATAGGTGTCACACACAACATCGCTAAAGCGGCCGAATGTGCGTCACAAAATCCGTGACCCCAATGACATCACTTGAGCAATGTCGTAGCGTGTAAAGCGGCCTTTAGAAGCAGGTTCAGAGTCTTTTGTAGCTTACAGTAGGAGGGTAGATATAATAGTAAGATTATACAGACCTGGAATCCTGGGATTAATATCTGTCACGTCCCCATCGGAGTCCGCTCCTGCGACTTCTGCTCCGATCGCCAGACGACGCCATGTTCCCACCATGGATAGTGGTGGTGATGGGAGAGGAGTCGGTGCCCGTGGCTCTGCGGAGCACAGGCTCCGCTCATCCACTAGGCTGGGTTTCCCTGGAACCTGCAGTACCACTGGCTGACTGTAGGTGGCGTGTGTCTCTCGGCTGAAGTGGCCAACATTCACCTGCAGCCAATGGGAAGACACCACACCCTTCTTATTCCCCCTCCTGTCACATGACCACTGCCAGAGATAGTTCTGTACTCCTGGCTGATGTGCTGTTTGTATTGTGATTCCTGTGCGCTGACCTTGCTTGTGTTTGACTACCCTCCTGCCTGTCGTTTTTGTACCTTGCTGCCAGTTCCGGATTTGACCTCTGCTTTGTCTCCTCACTACGCCCTTGCCTGCCGATTCTGTTCCTGTTTTGCATCTCCTGGTTTTTGACCCTGCCTGACGACCACGGACTACAGCCTACCACAGGTAGTGATCTCTGGGGCTCTGTGTAATTCCAAATCCCTGTACAGGGGTTAAAGGGTTGCAGAGTTCTTGGGGTCCTGCTTTGTGAGCGGCTTTTTTCTAGACTCCCCTTACAGCCAGTCTGAGTCTGTGGCTACTATCAGGCATTACAATATCACTGCTAGTCACGGCACAAGGAGAAGTACTTGTAAGTGTGGGGCCCCGAGGTGCGGTGTCGGTGCAGCTGTGCATTACCTTCAGGGACTCCACGCGGCTGGATCTTGTCACAGGTAGGAAATCCTCTATTTTGATTGTCGTGACGCCACTCTCAGAATTGCGGTCAGTGGAGACCGCCACTGCAGGTTAGGGGTGCCTGGGGCCGATAGTGGGTGCAGTCAGGTGTAATAGCCTCCTGAGAGTGAGGCATGCCCCAGGGCCCCGTGTAGGTGTGTGGAACTACAAGTCGCAGAATGACTCACACGCACAAGCAGGATGTCTTTCAGGGGTTTTACTCACTGATGGTGGCAGGGTGAGTAACCCGGGCGTAGCTGGGATGAACCAGGCTGGAACCAGGTGTCCTTCAGGCTGACTGATGAGGGTGGCTACCGACTCGCCTTCCTTAGCCCTTTGTGTTTTGGGGTAACCCCTGCTTGAAGCCCTGCTGGGGTCGCCCAGGGAAGTTGCTGGTGCCTCTCTCCCCTTCCTTTTGGCCCGTTTGCTTGTAGCCTGGACCAGATCACTCCGGCTGCTTGCCTCCTGTGAGCTATGGGCCCTCACTTTGCTACGTGGCTGCAGACTCTGTGGTGTTGTCTTGGGGGTGTAAAGTGCCCCCTCATGCAGGTTTGGCAAAGGACAGGTGAATCTATCCCTGCACTGGGACCTGTTACCCGGTTGGGCCTGGTAACTCCCTGACAGTCTCCTTACTCCCCACTCCGTTGCTCTCTCTTTAGCCGTGGGTGGATTTCGGGCAGCACTCCCAGGTGACCGTTCTCCCCCGTCGGTAGTCACTGCGCGTACGTTGTCAGAATTGTGTAGAGCTACAGGGTCTGCTTCTGCTCTCCCTGAACTTCACCACTCAACTGTCTTCGGCTCACTCTTACCTCCTCTCCTATTCTTGCCTACGTCACCTAGCAACCAGGCTCTCTACCACACCCCTCGAGTGGAGATGGAGGCTTCGCCCCCTCCTGGGATCCCCAGGGGTCCTCCCAAAGGTACATGTGTGAGACCTGATCACTATGCGCCTGTGTAGTCACACCTCGGTCAGCCTTCTGGATTACCTGTTTTGTACTGTCCCCAGCATGGGTGCAGTACTCAGTGGTGCCTGACCAGGTCAGGGGCGCCACATTCCCCCTTAGTTATCACCAGCACGTCCTCGGGCTGCAAGACAACATTTTTAAAATGCGTAAAACAGTAAAACATTTTAAAACCAGCAGGTACCATACATCACCACCCTCCACCCACAAGTCCGTTAACCCACCCAAAACCCTCTCAGGAGGCAGGTCACCGGTTTCTTTTGGTAACCAGGTCTGGGCCATCCGTTTCCCCAGACCTTTCCTCCAATCTGCCTCTCCCGTTGGCCGCGCCTTCAGCCACTTCTGGCAGGATGTGGAGGCGGCTTTCATGGTCTGGTGGTTTCAGGGTATACCTGGCCTGGTGGAGCCGCGCCTTCAGCCTCTTCTAGCAGGATGTAGAGGCGGCCTCCACAGTTGGTGCCGACCAGGTACCCTCTTTGTGGTGGAGAGCCAGGTCCCATAAACAGGCGTGCTCCCTGGTAGTGGTTGTACCTCTGGGGTAACTATGTACACTGCGAGAGTTTGTGGCTATAGCCAGTTCATAGCCTTAAGGTTCATGGGTTAAAGTGCAAAAAGAGGTTTCTCACATTAGTTCATGTGGGCACATTTCTTGAACTTGTAAACGTTGCAAAACTTGTCAAAACTTGTAACTTCTGTACTTTACTTGCTTTACACAGATTCCTCCTCACCAGGGCTTGGGCCTGTAGGGCTGTGGCACCTGACATTTTCTGTGTTTCCGTCGTCTGTTTCTTTCTCTTGTTCTGTATCTCTATCTTCATCTTCTGTTGTTGAGATAGCAGGTTTACTGTAGAGATTTCTGGGGCATGGTGTGACATCTAGTGCGTACCATCCGCGTTCTCCTTGGTGTTTGGTGAATTCTACCGGGTCTCCTATCTGTAGGTTTCTTCCTGGATGTCCTCTAGGTAAATGTGCTCTTACATCCCTTCTGTTCACAAAAATGCCCTCCTTTACACCAGGTGCTACTATAAAGCCATATCCAGACCTTAGACTGAAGTCTTCTACAACTCCTCGACAAAGTGGGCCTCTGACCTGGGATTTGGCTCTTCTCAAGGACCGCTTTTCCTCTAAGTCTCTGGCCGTGACCTCGTCCTTCTCCTCGGGAGACTGCTGTGCAGGTGGATCCCTTGTCCTACTGCGGCGCCGTGTCCTGCGGGCTGGGTCCTGCCTGGCTGCCACCTCACCGCTTGCAGGCTCCCAGGTGATGTATTTGGACAGATCTTCTTCAGCGGAGGATATCGGGCCCTCTTCATCCCAGCGGGAGTACGGCAGCATCTCTGGCTCTTGGACTGGTGCTGCATCCGCTGCCGACGGCTCTGGGGTCAGCTTCTCAGCTTTCTGGCCTCCCCTCCCCCTTAGTTCTTCTGAGCACTCCTCTTGTGGCAGCGCTAGGGATGGATGTTCATCAGCAGGCCAGGGCGGTGGACTCTTTGGCGTGGATGTTGCAGGAGTCTCCCTGTGGGTGTGCGGGGGGAGCAGATACCGGTCCACCATCTCCTTTGGGAAGTGGGCCTCTAGATCTGCCTTCAGCTTCCAGTATTCGGGGTCCTCCCCCAGCATGGACTTCCCAGCAGGGACTTCCTTGGGCTGGGGAGTGATGTCTGCTCTGGCCTTGCAGGCCGGGGTAGATAATTGTACAGTCTTGCCTTGGCGGGCTGAGCCTGGCGTGGCAGCGGCCTGGACTTGGCGGGCCGAGCAGGGCATCGCTGCGGCGGCCTGGATTGGCGTCGCTGCAGGGACCGGATCTTGTCGGGCCGGGCAGGGCATCGCTGCGGCGGCCTGGATTGGCGTCGCAGCTGCAATGGGATCTATGCAGGCCGGTTCTTGGCGGGCCGGGCTGGGCATCGCTGCAGCGGTCTGGGCTTGGCGGACCGCACCTGACTTGGCGGCGGCCTGGGTCAGCGCCGCCGCGCCGGGCATCTCTCCAGGGACCGCAGGCATGGCAGCAGTGGTCGGGGCACTCGCGCTGGCAGGGGCAACACAGGACTCACCCATCGGTAGCATCATCGGGGCCTGAGTCGTCGCCGCTCGGTCTGGCACCCGTCGTGCGGTTCCCCTCTCGTAGGCCTGAACCGCCGCAGCCATCTCCTGCAGCTCCGCACGTCCCTCTCGGATCTGCTGCACGATCCTCGCTTCCAGTCGATTACTGAACTGGGCAAGCTCCCAGGACCACCCGGCAGCGGAACCCGGCTCTGGGCTCCTATCTTCAGACGCCATCTTCACCACGTCGTCGCTGCTCTGCAGATCTTTTCTCAGCAGCAGGCCTCCGACTCTTCCTTGCAGCCTCAGTGCCAGTTCCTTCACTGCCTTGAACTCTTCTCCCAACAGCAGGCTTATCAGTCTCTGCTCTGCCTTTTCCAGCAGCAGGCTTCTGGCTCCCTTTCCTTCCCGACGTCCCTGAACGCCTCCGCTCTCATCACTTGCGAGACCAGGACCCTGCAGGGGATCTCTGGGTAGCCACACCTCTTCGTGGGCGGTAACTTCTCCCAGCACGGGCTGCTGTTGTTTTTCAGCGCGCTTTTCATGGTGGCAATATGGCGGCGCTTCCAATTTTTCAAGCGGACCGCCCAGGCACATGGTCACCTGTCTGAACAGGTCTAGTCCTTATCCTGTTCGTGACGCCAGAAATGTGGGGCCCCGAGGTGCGGTGTCGGTGCAGCTGTGCATTACCTTCAGGGACTCCACGCGGCTGGATCTTGTCACAGGTAGGAAATCCTCTATTTTGATTGTCGTGACGCCACTCTCAGAATTGCGGTCAGTGGAGACCGCCACTGCAGGTTAGGGGTGCCTGGGGCCGATAGTGGGTGCAGTCAGGTGTAATAGCCTCCTGAGAGTGAGGCATGCCCCAGGGCCCCGTGTAGGTGTGTGGAACTACAAGTCGCAGAATGACTCACACGCACAAGCAGGATGTCTTTCAGGGGTTTTACTCACTGATGGTGGCAGGGTGAGTAACCCGGGCGTAGCTGGGATGAACCAGGCTGGAACCAGGTGTCCTTCAGGCTGACTGATGAGGGTGGCTACCGACTCGCCTTCCTTAGCCCTTTGTGTTTTGGGGTAACCCCTGCTTGAAGCCCTGCTGGGGTCGCCCAGGGAAGTTGCTGGTGCCTCTCTCCCCTTCCTTTTGGCCCGTTTGCTTGTAGCCTGGACCAGATCACTCCGGCTGCTTGCCTCCTGTGAGCTATGGGCCCTCACTTTGCTACGTGGCTGCGGACTCTGTGGTGTTGTCTTGGGGGTGTAAAGTGCCCCCTCATGCAGGTTTGGCAAAGGACAGGTGAATCTATCCCTGCACTGGGACCTGTTACCCGGTTGGGCCTGGTAACTCCCTGACAGTCTCCTTACTCCCCACTCCGTTGCTCTCTCTTTAGCCGTGGGTGGATTTCGGGCAGCACTCCCAGGTGACCGTTCTCCCCCGTCGGTAGTCACTGCGCGTACGTTGTCAGAATTGTGTAGAGCTACAGGGTCTGCTTCTGCTCTCCCTGAACTTCACCACTCAACTGTCTTCGGCTCACTCTTACCTCCTCTCCTATTCTTGCCTACGTCACCTAGCAACCAGGCTCTCTACCACACCCCTCGAGTGGAGATGGAGGCTTCGCCCCCTCCTGGGATCCCCAGGGGTCCTCCCAAAGGTACATGTGTGAGACCTGATCACTATGCGCCTGTGTAGTCACACCTCGGTCAGCCTTCTGGATTACCTGTTTTGTACTGTCCCCAGCATGGGTGCAGTACTCAGTGGTGCCTGACCAGGTCAGGGGCGCCACATTCCCCCTTAGTTATCACCAGCACGTCCTCGGGCTGCAAGACAACATTTTTAAAATGCGTAAAACAGTAAAACATTTTAAAACCACCAGGTACCATACATCACCACCCTCCACCCACAAGTCCGTTAACCCACCCAAAACCCTCTCAGGAGGCAGGTCACCGGTTTCTTTTGGTAACCAGGTCTGGGCCATCCGTTTCCCCAGACCTTTCCTCCAATCTGCCTCTCCCGTTGGCCGCGCCTTCAGCCACTTCTGGCAGGATGTGGAGGCGGCTTTCATGGTCTGGTGGTTTCAGGGTATACCTGGCCTGGTGGAGCCGCGCCTTCAGCCTCTTCTAGCAGGATGTAGAGGCGGCCTCCACAGTTGGTGCCGACCAGGTACCCTCTTTGTGGTGGAGAGCCAGGTCCCATAAACAGGCGTGCTCCCTGGTAGTGGTTGTACCTCTGGGGTAACTATGTACACTGCGAGAGTTTGTGGCTATAGCCAGTTCATAGCCTTAAGGTTCATGGGTTAAAGTGCAAAAAGAGGTTTCTCACATTAGTTCATGTGGGCACATTTCTTGAACTTGTAAACGTTGCAAAACTTGTCAAAACTTGTAACTTCTGTACTTTACTTGCTTTACACAGATTCCTCCTCACCAGGGCTTGGGCCTGTAGGGCTGTGGCACCTGACATTTTCTGTGTTTCCGTCGTCTGTTTCTTTCTCTTGTTCTGTATCTCTATCTTCATCTTCTGTTGTTGAGATAGCAGGTTTACTGTAGAGATTTCTGGGGCATGGTGTGACATCTAGTGCGTACCATCCGCGTTCTCCTTGGTGTTTGGTGAATTCTACCGGGTCTCCTATCTGTAGGTTTCTTCCTGGATGTCCTCTAGGTAAATGTGCTCTTACATCCCTTCTGTTCACAAAAATGCCCTCCTTTACACCAGGTGCTACTATAAAGCCATATCCAGACCTTAGACTGAAGTCTTCTACAACTCCTCGACAAAGTGGGCCTCTGACCTGGGATTTGGCTCTTCTCAAGGACCGCTTTTCCTCTAAGTCTCTGGCCGTGACCTCGTCCTTCTCCTCGGGAGACTGCTGTGCAGGTGGATCCCTTGTCCTACTGCGGCGCCGTGTCCTGCGGGCTGGGTCCTGCCTGGCTGCCACCTCACCGCTTGCAGGCTCCCAGGTGATGTATTTGGACAGATCTTCTTCAGCGGAGGATATCGGGCCCTCTTCATCCCAGCGGGAGTACGGCAGCATCTCTGGCTCTTGGACTGGTGCTGCATCCGCTGCCGACGGCTCTGGGGTCAGCTTCTCAGCTTTCTGGCCTCCCCTCCCCCTTAGTTCTTCTGAGCACTCCTCTTGTGGCAGCGCTAGGGATGGATGTTCATCAGCAGGCCAGGGCGGTGGACTCTTTGGCGTGGATGTTGCAGGAGTCTCCCTGTGGGTGTGCGGGGGGAGCAGATACCGGTCCACCATCTCCTTTGGGAAGTGGGCCTCTAGATCTGCCTTCAGCTTCCAGTATTCGGGGTCCTCCCCCAGCATGGACTTCCCAGCAGGGACTTCCTTGGGCTGGGGAGTGATGTCTGCTCTGGCCTTGCAGGCCGGGGTAGATAATTGTACAGTCTTGCCTTGGCGGGCTGAGCCTGGCGTGGCAGCGGCCTGGACTTGGCGGGCCGAGCAGGGCATCGCTGCGGCGGCCTGGATTGGCGTCGCTGCAGGGACCGGATCTTGTCGGGCCGGGCAGGGCATCGCTGCGGCGGCCTGGATTGGCGTCGCAGCTGCAATGAGATCTATGCAGGCCGGTTCTTGGCGGGCCGGGCTGGGCATCGCTGCAGCGGTCTGGGCTTGGCGGACCGCACCTGACTTGGCGGCGGCCTGGGTCAGCGCCGCCGCGCCGGGCATCTCTCCAGGGACCGCAGGCATGGCAGCAGGGGTCGGGGCACTCGCGCTGGCAGGGGCAACACAGGACTCACCCATCGGTAGCATCATCGGGGCCTGAGTCGTCGCCGCTCGGTCTGGCACCCGTCGTGCGGTTCCCCTCTCGTAGGCCTGAACCGCCGCAGCCATCTCCTGCAGCTCCGCACGTCCCTCTCGGATCTGCTGCACGATCCTCGCTTCCAGTCGATTACTGAACTGGGCAAGCTCCCAGGACCACCAGGCAGCGGAACCCGGCTCTGGGCTCCTATCTTCAGACGCCATCTTCACCACGTCGTCGCTGCTCTGCAGATCTTTTCTCAGCAGCAGGCCTCCGACTCTTCCTTGCAGCCTCAGTGCCAGTTCCTTCACTGCCTTGAACTCTTCTCCCAACAGCAGGCTTATCAGTCTCTGCTCTGCCTTTTCCAGCAGCAGGCTTCTGGCTCCCTTTCCTTCCCGACGTCCCTGAACGCCTCCGCTCTCATCACTTGCGAGACCAGGACCCTGCAGGGGATCTCTGGGTAGCCACACCTCTTCGTGGGCGGTAACTTCTCCCAGCGCGGGCTGCTGTTGTTTTTCAGCGCGCTTTTCATGGTGGCAATATGGCGGCGCTTCCAATTTTTCAAGCGGACCGCCCAGGCACATGGTCACCTGTCTGAACAGGTCTAGTCCTTATCCTGTTCGTGACGCCAGAAATGTGGGGCCCCGAGGTGCGGTGTCGGTGCAGCTGTGCATTACTTTCAGGGACTCCACGCGGCTGGATCTTGTCACAGGTAGGAAATCCTCTATTTTGATTGTCGTGACGCCACTCTCAGAATTGCGGTCAGTGGAGACCGCCACTGCAGGTTAGGGGTGCCTGGGGCCGATAGTGGGTGCAGTCAGGTGTAATAGCCTCCTGAGAGTGAGGCATGCCCCAGGGCCCCGTGTAGGTGTGTGGAACTACAAGTCGCAGAATGACTCACACGCACAAGCAGGATGTCTTTCAGGGGTTTTACTCACTGATGGTGGCAGGGTGAGTAACCCGGGCGTAGCTGGGATGAACCAGGCTGGAACCAGGTGTCCTTCAGGCTGACTGATGAGGGTGGCTACCGACTCGCCTTCCTTAGCCCTTTGTGTTTTGGGGTAACCCCTGCTTGAAGCCCTGCTGGGGTCGCCCAGGGAAGTTGCTGGTGCCTCTCTCCCCTTCCTTTTGGCCCGTTTGCTTGTAGCCTGGACCAGATCACTCCGGCTGCTTGCCTCCTGTGAGCTATGGGCCCTCACTTTGCTACGTGGCTGCGGACTCTGTGGTGTTGTCTTGGGGGTGTAAAGTGCCCCCTCATGCAGGTTTGGCAAAGGACAGGTGAATCTATCCCTGCACTGGGACCTGTTACCCGGTTGGGCCTGGTAACTCCCTGACAGTCTCCTTACTCCCCACTCCGTTGCTCTCTCTTTAGCCGTGGGTGGATTTCGGGCAGCACTCCCAGGTGACCGTTCTCCCCCGTCGGTAGTCACTGCGCGTACGTTGTCAGAATTGTGTAGAGCTACAGGGTCTGCTTCTGCTCTCCCTGAACTTCACCACTCAACTGTCTTCGGCTCACTCTTACCTCCTCTCCTATTCTTGCCTACGTCACCTAGCAACCAGGCTCTCTACCACACCCCTCGAGTGGAGATGGAGGCTTCGCCCCCTCCTGGGATCCCCAGGGGTCCTCCCAAAGGTACATGTGTGAGACCTGATCACTATGCGCCTGTGTAGTCACACCTCGGTCAGCCTTCTGGATTACCTGTTTTGTACTGTCCCCAGCATGGGTGCAGTACTCAGTGGTGCCTGACCAGGTCAGGGGCGCCACATTCCCCCTTAGTTATCACCAGCACGTCCTCGGGCTGCAAGACAACATTTTTAAAATGCGTAAAACAGTAAAACATTTTAAAACCACCAGGTACCATACATCACCACCCTCCACCCACAAGTCCGTTAACCCACCCAAAACCCTCTCAGGAGGCAGGTCACCGGTTTCTTTTGGTAACCAGGTCTGGGCCATCCGTTTCCCCAGACCTTTCCTCCAATCTGCCTCTCCCGTTGGCCGCGCCTTCAGCCACTTCTGGCAGGATGTGGAGGCGGCTTTCATGGTCTGGTGGTTTCAGGGTATACCTGGCCTGGTGGAGCCGCGCCTTCAGCCTCTTCTAGCAGGATGTAGAGGCGGCCTCCACAGTTGGTGCCGACCAGGTACCCTCTTTGTGGTGGAGAGCCAGGTCCCATAAACAGGCGTGCTCCCTGGTAGTGGTTGTACCTCTGGGGTAACTATGTACACTGCGAGAGTTTGTGGCTATAGCCAGTTCATAGCCTTAAGGTTCATGGGTTAAAGTGCAAAAAGAGGTTTCTCACATTAGTTCATGTGGGCACATTTCTTGAACTTGTAAACGTTGCAAAACTTGTCAAAACTTGTAACTTCTGTACTTTACTTGCTTTACACAGATTCCTCCTCACCAGGGCTTGGGCCTGTAGGGCTGTGGCACCTGACATTTTCTGTGTTTCCGTCGTCTGTTTCTTTCTCTTGTTCTGTATCTCTATCTTCATCTTCTGTTGTTGAGATAGCAGGTTTACTGTAGAGATTTCTGGGGCATGGTGTGACATCTAGTGCGTACCATCCGCGTTCTCCTTGGTGTTTGGTGAATTCTACCGGGTCTCCTATCTGTAGGTTTCTTCCTGGATGTCCTCTAGGTAAATGTGCTCTTACATCCCTTCTGTTCACAAAAATGCCCTCCTTTACACCAGGTGCTACTATAAAGCCATATCCAGACCTTAGACTGAAGTCTTCTACAACTCCTCGACAAAGTGGGCCTCTGACCTGGGATTTGGCTCTTCTCAAGGACCGCTTTTCCTCTAAGTCTCTGGCCGTGACCTCGTCCTTCTCCTCGGGAGACTGCTGTGCAGGTGGATCCCTTGTCCTACTGCGGCGCCGTGTCCTGCGGGCTGGGTCCTGCCTGGCTGCCACCTCACCGCTTGCAGGCTCCCAGGTGATGTATTTGGACAGATCTTCTTCAGCGGAGGATATCGGGCCCTCTTCATCCCAGCGGGAGTACGGCAGCATCTCTGGCTCTTGGACTGGTGCTGCATCCGCTGCCGACGGCTCTGGGGTCAGCTTCTCAGCTTTCTGGCCTCCCCTCCCCCTTAGTTCTTCTGAGCACTCCTCTTGTGGCAGCGCTAGGGATGGATGTTCATCAGCAGGCCAGGGCGGTGGACTCTTTGGCGTGGATGTTGCAGGAGTCTCCCTGTGGGTGTGCGGGGGGAGCAGATACCGGTCCACCATCTCCTTTGGGAAGTGGGCCTCTAGATCTGCCTTCAGCTTCCAGTATTCGGGGTCCTCCCCCAGCATGGACTTCCCAGCAGGGACTTCCTTGGGCTGGGGAGTGATGTCTGCTCTGGCCTTGCAGGCCGGGGTAGATAATTGTACAGTCTTGCCTTGGCGGGCTGAGCCTGGCGTGGCAGCGGCCTGGACTTGGCGGGCCGAGCAGGGCATCGCTGCGGCGGCCTGGATTGGCGTCGCTGCAGGGACCGGATCTTGTCGGGCCGGGCAGGGCATCGCTGCGGCGGCCTGGATTGGCGTCGCAGCTGCAATGGGATCTATGCAGGCCGGTTCTTGGCGGGCCGGGCTGGGCATCGCTGCAGCGGTCTGGGCTTGGCGGACCGCACCTGACTTGGCGGCGGCCTGGGTCAGCGCCGCCGCGCCGGGCATCTCTCCAGGGACCGCAGGCATGGCAGCAGGGGTCGGGGCACTCGCGCTGGCAGGGGCAACACAGGACTCACCCATCGGTAGCATCATCGGGGCCTGAGTCGTCGCCGCTCGGTCTGGCACCCGTCGTGCGGTTCCCCTCTCGTAGGCCTGAACCGCTGCAGCCATCTCCTGCAGCTCCGCACGTCCCTCTCGGATCTGCTGCACGATCCTCGCTTCCAGTCGATTACTGAACTGGGCAAGCTCCCAGGACCACCAGGCAGCGGAACCCGGCTCTGGGCTCCTATCTTCAGACGCCATCTTCACCACGTCGTCGCTGCTCTGCAGATCTTTTCTCAGCAGCAGGCCTCCGACTCTTCCTTGCAGCCTCAGTGCCAGTTCCTTCACTGCCTTGAACTCTTCTCCCAACAGCAGGCTTATCAGTCTCTGCTCTGCCTTTTCCAGCAGCAGGCTTCTGGCTCCCTTTCCTTCCCGACGTCCCTGAACGCCTCCGCTCTCATCACTTGCGAGACCAGGACCCTGCAGGGGATCTCTGGGTAGCCACACCTCTTCGTGGGCGGTAACTTCTCCCAGCGCGGGCTGCTGTTGTTTTTCAGCGCGCTTTTCATGGTGGCAATATGGCGGCGCTTCCAATTTTTCAAGCGGACCGCCCAGGCACATGGTCACCTGTCTGAACAGGTCTAGTCCTTATCCTGTTCGTGACGCCAGAAATGTGGGGCCCCGAGGTGCGGTGTCGGTGCAGCTGTGCATTACTTTCAGGGACTCCACGCGGCTGGATCTTGTCACAGGTAGGAAATCCTCTATTTTGATTGTCGTGACGCCACTCTCAGAATTGCGGTCAGTGGAGACCGCCACTGCAGGTTAGGGGTGCCTGGGGCCGATAGTGGGTGCAGTCAGGTGTAATAGCCTCCTGAGAGTGAGGCATGCCCCAGGGCCCCGTGTAGGTGTGTGGAACTACAAGTCGCAGAATGACTCACACGCACAAGCAGGATGTCTTTCAGGGGTTTTACTCACTGATGGTGGCAGGGTGAGTAACCCGGGCGTAGCTGGGATGAACCAGGCTGGAACCAGGTGTCCTTCAGGCTGACTGATGAGGGTGGCTACCGACTCGCCTTCCTTAGCCCTTTGTGTTTTGGGGTAACCCCTGCTTGAAGCCCTGCTGGGGTCGCCCAGGGAAGTTGCTGGTGCCTCTCTCCCCTTCCTTTTGGCCCGTTTGCTTGTAGCCTGGACCAGATCACTCCGGCTGCTTGCCTCCTGTGAGCTATGGGCCCTCACTTTGCTACGTGGCTGCGGACTCTGTGGTGTTGTCTTGGGGGTGTAAAGTGCCCCCTCATGCAGGTTTGGCAAAGGACAGGTGAATCTATCCCTGCACTGGGACCTGTTACCCGGTTGGGCCTGGTAACTCCCTGACAGTCTCCTTACTCCCCACTCCGTTGCTCTCTCTTTAGCCGTGGGTGGATTTCGGGCAGCACTCCCAGGTGACCGTTCTCCCCCGTCGGTAGTCACTGCGCGTACGTTGTCAGAATTGTGTAGAGCTACAGGGTCTGCTTCTGCTCTCCCTGAACTTCACCACTCAACTGTCTTCGGCTCACTCTTACCTCCTCTCCTATTCTTGCCTACGTCACCTAGCAACCAGGCTCTCTACCACACCCCTCGAGTGGAGATGGAGGCTTCGCCCCCTCCTGGGATCCCCAGGGGTCCTCCCAAAGGTACATGTGTGAGACCTGATCACTATGCGCCTGTGTAGTCACACCTCGGTCAGCCTTCTGGATTACCTGTTTTGTACTGTCCCCAGCATGGGTGCAGTACTCAGTGGTGCCTGACCAGGTCAGGGGCGCCACATAAGCAAATGTAGAGAGTTGCCCAGCGTGTTACGGGCCGGACGTCTGGTGCGTGGACAATGGCGTGCAAACCACTAATGTTGCAGTGGGGCGGTAGACCCTCAAACTTTCCCAACCTGCGTACAGTAGGTTCTTTTATATACTCAGTGTGCCCTACTGTCTGAAGATGAATGGTGTATATCCGGACAGCGAGGATTAAGGATAGACAGCCTTTAGTATATTGACTGTGGGAGTCAGGAAATGATGAAATTCTAGGCCTTAGGCCTGGCAGGAGTCTTGTAGTGAAGATACCTTCTACATGTGCTCTGATCCCAAAGGAGTCTCAGCCAGTATTGAAAAATTCCAGCTCTGTCTAGCCAGACAGAGGCTGGAAGTCGCTCCACCTATGGAGCCATGTGACCAAGTCACTGGTCGATAGGATAACCCTTAATGTACACTTCAGATTTTTACAGTTTCACCAGTAGATGGTGCCAGAGCACAACAAATGAGAAATACATTACATATAAGTGCATTTGTAGAGCTCACACATGAAAGGAGCGGGGCAGCTGAGGAGTGAGTTGTAGTGTGCAGGAGCTACTCACGGTCCAGGCGCACTTAAAGGGACAGACAAAATCTGAACCGGGCCACTACACAACTGAGCCCAGTGATTGACTGCACTGTAGTCATGACGTTACCACTGCAGCTTGTCCACAAAGCCTGAAGCAGCGGTGAAGAGGCAGTGCTGGAACTTATTTTTACATTATTTTAGCCTTGCAGAAGTCTAACTAACTTTGTAATCATTTGATCATACTTGAAGGCATCTTCTCATTGCAAACTATCCAAATAATTTGAAAGTCGCAAGCGATTTTCTTGGGGCTGGCTCCTGAGATCTCCTAAAATTTTATGCTGAAGAAAAATAGTGCACAATATTTGCCTCTTTCTGGGAGGGGTGTCCTAATTTAGTGACCCGCTCATATATCATCTTTCTAGACTTATGGTATAAAGCCTTTAATGATGATGATGCCGCAGCAATAAGGCACACCACTAACGCATTGGCCATACCAAGTACAAAAAAATGCTGAAAAATATAACTTACAAACTACATGCGGATTTCTGTATGAAGATATTTAAAGAATAACTAAACTTTTTATCTGATTATTGATCAGCCTTTCCAAAGTTATACATTTTTATAATACAAATCATTACCTTCTTTTGCTTCCTTCTTTCCCAAATAGCAGACTGCAGTGCTGTTTCAATGCCCAGATGCTGCTCCTTTAGAAGCTGCTTTTAATTGCTGCTTGGTCTATATCAGTGTTCCCCAACTCCAGCCCTCAAAGCCCACTAACAGTGCATGTTTTCAAGATTTCCTTAGTATTGCAAGTGTTGGAATCATCACCAGTGCAGATGAGTAAATTATCACCTGTGCAACACTAAGGAAATCCTGAAAACATGACCTGTAGGTGGGCCTTGAGGACTGGAGATGGGAAACACTGGTCTATATGACATAGGGAGCATAGACTTTCCCTTTGTCAGTACAGTGGATGAAGCAAACCGGCCCATAGAGGAAAAGTCCTATACACAGATTGTTTAATTGCAAAATACAGATATGCAGAGCAGCAGATGAAAGCAGCTTCTAACGAAGCTTTAACTATGCACCGATTTAGCACTGTAGCATAGTATTTGGGGCTGAATTTACTTTAATTTTTCTGCCACCTCCTTGATGCCAACTAATAATAGTTGGCCAGTATGATATTTTTTTTGGGATGGCATTTTTAGCTCACATTAAAATAAATGAGCAGATCGAGCCCCGTGTAAACCCCTCTAGGTGACATTTGTACATTGCTATCATTAGGGAGCCATGTACAGGAACATAACTCTCCCATTATCACCACACATTTTGGAAGGTCTCGTCTCCTGCTCAGCAATATGTCTTCTTCGCCTCCCCTTCCTCCCACAGCTGTTAGGTTTTTGGGTCCTGTTTTCAATTATAAAAAGCGTTATGTGGCTCCAATTACAGAATCTAATTATACAGCACAATTACAAGGAGACGGTATAGTTTCAATTACACAATGCCTAATAAAAACCATTTCATTAAATGGACTGCCAGGGCTTCGCAGCTCCGACGTGAAGGGCCGTTCTGTGGACTCAGCGCTAAATAGTTCAGCAAAGTATCTGTTTCCCGCTTAGTCAGACGTGTTGACTGTACTATAAGTGGCACTTCACAAATGGCTGCTTAAAGGGTCTCTATGTATCCTCGGGAACCGGAGCGGAAATGATCTTATTTAATGACCTGCTGCTGATGTTCCACTTTGAACACAGTTATGTAGCTCTCAGGCCAAGTCACCTTCACAAAAGCCTCAGTGATGAGAGTGATATGACACCAGGGCTTATTCAAAGCTATTTCTACCATATTAACAGGATTTCACCCCAAAACTATTTATATGACCACATAGCTCTTTCAAAGACGAGTCAAGCAATACCTTTACATGGCCAGTCCACTCCTCCATTACTGAGAAATCAGTATTTGACTTAATATGCAAATGAGCTGTGGAGCTATGGTAGACCTGAAGCCTCCGTCACTCAAGCTCTATTCACCAGCCAGCACTGTCTCCTCCTACTTGACTGATGACTCCTTTGCCTGAAGTCATACAGCATAGAGGTTGTCATTCAATCAATAGATAGACACAGCAGGTGAAATAAGTATTGATCACATCACCGATTTTCTAATTACCGGCTTATAAGATGCACTTTTCCTCACAAAAATTATTGAGGAAAAAAAGGTGTGTGTCTTATAATCTGAAAGTAGTTTACCGAGAGGTGGAGAATGGGCGCTGTACTGGTTGCGATGGGGGCTGTGCTGGCTGCAGTGGGGGCTGTGCTGGCTGCGGTGGGGGCTGTGCGGGCTGCGGTGGGGGCTGTACGGACTGCGGTGGGGGCTGTGCGGGCTGCGGTGGGGGCTGTGCGGACTGCGGTGGGGGCTGTGCAGGCTGCGGTGGGAGCTGTTCTGGCTGCACTGTGGGCTGTGCTGGCTGCGGTGGGGGCTGTGCGGGCTGCACTGAGGGTTGTGCTGGCTGTGATGGCGGCTGTGGGGGCTGCGGCTGTGCTGGTTGCGGTAGGGGCTGTGCTGGCTGCACTGGGGGCTGTGCTGGCTGCACTGGGGGCTGTGCTGGTTGTGTAGAGCAGGGCAGTGCGGAGGAAGTCTTAGTTGCTCAGTTGGTGGTGTAGGCTTCAAATAATGGTGTCCGGAGTCGGCGCGTGTGCAGATGCAACTTTGGCTCAAGATCTCATCTGCACACATGCCACCTCTAAGACGCCTTTTTTCTAAGATAAACAAGCCCAATTTTTCCAACCTCTTATCATATGGACACCCTCCATTCCTTGCTATAATCTAGCTGCCCGCCTTTGAACTGACTCCAACTTCTGAATCTCCTTTCATAATGTGGAACCCAAAACTGGATCCCATATTCCAGATGTGGCCTTACAAGTGATTTATAGAGGGGTAACAATATCTTGAGATCACGGGATCTAATCTCTCTTTTTATACACCCTAGAATCTTGTTTGCTTTAGCAGCTGCTGCCTGACATTGAGTGCTGCTGCTCAGCTTATTTGTAATGAGAATACCCAAGTCCTTCTCCTGTTCTGTAGTCCCGAGTTTACTTCCATTTAATGTATACGCAGCTATAGGATTACTCCGTCCTAGGTGCATTACTTTACATTTATCAATTATTTGACAGGACCAGATCCAGTAAATGATCTCCCCTGATTGTGTCATCTACTAACAGAGAGAGGTAATTGTCATGAACTGTGAATAAGATCTTGCAGGTTTTAGCAAAAACAAGAACATTCTATGTCCCACTGAGTGTCTAAATAATAAAAATCCCCCATAATAAAGACCCAATTATTATTTTTTGCCTTTTTCTTTTGTTGCAGCATTTTGTTCTTTACTTGTTCAGCTATATTAGGACGCTTACAGCAAACTGCAATTAGCGAGCAGCTTTCCATTACTGCCCTCCCCATATATATTTAACCACATTGACGCTACATTGTCTCAGCTCCATCCAATGTGATCATTGAGCACAGTTTCTAAGTTAGATTTAACAAAAATACACAGCCCCTACACCATTTTTGGCTTTCCTATCCCATCTGAATGTAGTGTAACCCCCTAAGTTTGTCACCCAGTCATGGCCCTCATCCAGCCAGAAAATGAAGAAAGAGAGGTGCAAAAAGCGATGGAAAGTCTTGACACCACCTGAAATCTATCAGTAACTGGAAAGCAATCCTGCCACTTAGTGAAAAAACATATCAGATGGTTCAGCTCATGGCCTATGGAAAGGTGTCTAATTACCAAAATGCCACACAAGAAACATATCATGATGGATAAAACCAGTGAGCTGTATCAAGACCTTCCCAAACTTTCTTTTTCAAAACATACTGATCGCATTGGCTGCAGAAGAACATATATACTAAATAAGGTTCCTGTGAGCACTGTTTGGGCCATAATCAAGAAGTGGAAAGAACATCACCATAAACCGGCCATGACCAGGTACTCCCCACAAGATTTGAGATAGAGTGAAAATAATTATCAGAAGAGTTGTCCATAAGCCAAGAATCAGCAGGCACATTTTTTCAAAGAAAACAATAAGTAATGCACTCGCCCTCCATGGCCTGTATGCACGGTCACCACACAAGACTACATTTCTGAACAAAAAGCAGGTTCATAAAAGTTTAAAGTTTGCTCAACAACATTTAGACAAATGGGAGAATATAGTCTGGTCAGATGAAAACAAAATTTAACTCTTTGGATGCCAAAAGGCACTGCATATGACCCCAAAAACCAAATACCAATTATCAAATTTGGAGGTGGGAACATCATGGTGTTGGGCTGTTTTTCAGAAAATGGAACTGGCAAATTTCCCATAATTGAAGTAACCGAGACATTCTTGATAAAAATCTGCTGCCATCTACCAAGATAATGAAGATCAAAAGAGAGTGGACATTTACTACGACAAATATCCCAAACATACAGCCAAAGAAGCTCTCAATTGGTTTCAGAGAAAGAAAATAAAGCTACTAGAATGGCCAAGCTGATCACTGGAGCTGAATGCATCAGAAAATTTATAGAAGGAACTAATGTTCAGAGTTCATGGATGGAACCCATAAGATCTTCATGATCTTTAGGATTTGAAGTGTGTTTGTGTGGACGAATGGACCAAAATCACACCTGAGTAATGCATGAAACAAGTGTGGCGCCCTGGACAAGCCAGGTCGTCACAGGTACTGCAACAACACACCCCACACCCCGGCTAGGCACACCGAAGTCAGACAAAAATCCTTGTTGCCTCCCTCCAGGGGCTGATGTCCACACCAGGGGGTGGGCCAGGCGGTTGGCCTCGCCCACCGAGGAGTTCACAGTCCTGGAGGCGGGAAAAGGCAGTAGAGTGTAGAGAAGAGGAGTTTTGGAGTGAAGGAGGGAAGTGGTAGTAGAGGAGACTGACTGTGTCCGGGTCCGTGGCCCGGGCACATACAGCAAGGTTGGCAGACGGTGGTGACCGTCTGCAGGAGAGGCTGATTGAAGTGAACCGTAAGGACCGGGGACGGGCGGTGGCCCGCCGGTACCAGATCGGGGAGCCAAGAGAAGCCAGCACCATTCGGCAGGGCCTACGGACCCCGACCAGGCTAGGAGTCGCCGTAAAACCGGTCAAATCCGTTAGCGAAGGGAACCTCCGGGGTTTCCCAGCAGTCAAGAATCGATTTAAGGCAACAGCTCAAACTGTGAAGGGAAACACAGTCACCACCAAGGCTACAGTTCCCAGGGCCAGAGCCTGCGGGCAAAAGGGGCACCCTCAGCATACAGCCAAGCTGGGGAGCGGGTTACCGGTGGGAAGCCACCAGAACCGAGAACACAACACAGGTGCAGGGAAAGGCAGTCACCACCAACTTACCGGGAGGAGAACAACCGCAGCCGTCTGGGGGACCCGTCCATCCAGCCATTTGTTTTACCGGAGACTTTGTGTTCATCATTGGCTGAGTGAGTACCACTGTGCCGTGCGGCACCGCGCTGCCCCTGCAACCCTGCACCTCACCAGGTCCCGCAACCCACCTGCCATCCTCCCCTCACCGGGCCCCGGGACAACCAACCCCCCTACCCACGGAGGAGAAAAACAACATCCAAGCTGCTCCCTGTCATCGCTCCCGGGATCCCCGTCCAGAGCAGTGGTGGTGTCACAACCTCACCACAACCGTGGGTGGCGTCACGGACAATAAATCCCCAAAATCATTCCCCTTTTCACTCACGGGCGAGGACCGCCACTCGAGTCCCCAGGATCCAGCCCACCGCTCGAGCCACCACCGAGCAGCAGCAGCCGGACCCGAGCAGTGGGTGAGCGCAGCGTCCCCTCCCCGCCCGTGACACAAGTTTTTCCGTGCAGGAGGCGTCTTGAAGCTGTCATCACCAACAAAGGCTTTTGTACGAAGTATCAATTAAATTTCAGTTAGCGAGTTTAATACTTTTTTCCCTTTGTTATTTTTCATTAGTTCACATCACTAAATTTATAAAAAATTATGGTTAGATTGTTAGATTTCTTTACCTGTGTGGATTGGACGAGTTGTTCCGGACATCTGGCGAGAAATTCAAGCCAATAGCAACTTTAGAAATACACTGTGTGCAGAATTATTAGGCAAGTTGTATCTTAGAGGATTTTTTTATTATTGATCAACATCTATGTTCTCAATCAACCCAAAAGACTCATAAATATCAAAGCTTAATATGTTTGGAAGTTGGAGTGGGGTTTTTTAGATTTGGCTATCTTAGGAGGATATCTGTTTGTGCAGGTAACTATTACTGTGCAGGATTATTAGGCAACTTAATAAAAAACAAATATATTCCCATCTCACTTGTTTATTTTCACCAGGTAAATCAATATAACTGCATAAAATTTAGAAATAAACATTTCTGACATGCAAAAACAAAACCCCAAAAAATTAGTGACCGATATAGCCACCTTTCTTTATGATGACACTCAACAGCCTACCATCCATAGATTCTGTCATTGCTTGATCTGTTTACGATCAACATTGCGTGCAGCAGCCACCACAGCCTCCAGACACTGTTCGGAGAGGTGTACTGTTTTCCCTCCCTGTAGATCTCACATTTTATGAGGGACCACAGGTTCTCTATGGGGTTCAGATCAGGTGCACAAGGGGGCCATGTCCTTATTTTTTCATCTTTTAAACCTTTACTGGCCAGCCACACTGTGGAGTACTTGGATGCATGTGATGGAGCATTGTCCTGCATGAAAATCATGTTTTCTTGAATGATACCGACTTCTTCCTGTACCCCTGCTTGCAGTTGTTTCCAGAAACTGGCAGTATATCTGGGAGTTGAGCTTCACTCCATCCTCAACCTAAAAAGGTCCCACAAGTTCATCTTTGTTGATACCAGCCCATACCAGTACCCCACCTCAACATTACTGGCGTCTGAGTCAGAGTGGAGCTCTCTGCCCTTTACTGATCTAGCCTCTGGCCCATCCATCTGGCCCATCAAGAGTCACTCTCATTTCATCAGTCCATAAAACCTTTGAAAAATCAGTCTTAAGATATTTCTTGGCCCAGTCTTGACGTTTTATCTTATGTTTTTTGCTCAAAGGTGGTCGTTTTTCAGCTTTCCTTACCATGGCAATGTCCCTGAGTATGGCACACCTTATGCTTTTTGATACTCCAGTAACGTTGCAGCTCTGAAATATGGGCAAACTAGTGGCAAATGGCATCTTGGCAGCTTCACGCTTGATTTTCCTCAATTCATGGGCAGTTATTTTGCGCCTTTTTTGCCCAACACACTTCTTGCGACCCTGTTGGCTATTTGCCATGAAACGCTTGATTGTTCGGTGATCACGCTTCAAAAGTTTGGTAATTTCAAGACTGCTGCATACCTCTGCAAGACATCTCACAATTTTGGACTTTTCAGAGCCCATCAAATCTCTCTTCTGACCCATTTTGCCAAAGGAAAGGACGTTGCCTGATAAGTATGCACCCCTTATATAGGGTGTTGATGTCATTACACCACACCCCTCCTCATTACAGAGATGCACATCAGCTGAGTTACTTAATTGGTAGTTGGCTCTCAGCCTATACAGCTTGGAGTAAGACAACATGTATAAAAAGTATCATGTGATCAAAATACTCATTTGCCTAATAATTCTGCACACAGTGTATATTTAATTAGAAAATCGATGATTCTTTCAATACTTACTTCACACATTTTATTTGTAAATATATATATATAAATATATATACTTTTATAAATAAATATAGAGAGCGGAATATATATATATATATATATATATATACACTACAGATCAAAAGTTTGGACACACCTCATCTCTAGAAGAACTGTTAAGAGGACGCTTTGTGCAGCAGGCCTTCATGGTAAAATAGCTGCTAGGAAACCACTGCTAAGGACAGGCAACAAGCAGAAGAGACTTGTTTGGGCTAAATAACACAAGGAATGGACATTAGACCAGTGGAAATCTGTGCTTTGCTCTGATGAGTCCAATTTTGAGATCTTTGGATCCAACCACCGTGTCTTTGTAGAAAAGGTGAACGGATGGACTCTACATGGCTGGTTCCCACCGTGAAGTATGGAGGAGGAGGTGTGATGGTGTGGGGGTGCTTTTCTGGTGACACTGTTGGGGATTTATTCAAAATTGAAGGCATGCAGAACCAGCATGGCTACCACAGCATCTTGCAGCGGTGTGCTATTCCATCCGGTTTGTGTATAGTTGGACCATCATTTATTTTTCAACAAGACAATAACCCCAAACACACTTCCAGGCTGTGTAAGAGCTATTTGACTAAGAAGGAGAGTGATGGGGTGCTACGCCAGATGACCTGGCTCCACAGTCACCAGACCTGAACCCAATCGAGGTGGTTTGGGGTGAGCTGGACCGCAGAGTGGAGGCAAAAGGGCCAACAAGTGCTAAGTATCTCTGGGAACTCCTTCAAGACTGTTGGAAGACCATTTCCGGTGACTACCTCTTGAAGCTCATCAAGAGAATGCCAAGAGTGTGCAAAGCAGTAATCAAAGCAAAAGGTGGCTACTCTGAAGAACCTAGAATATAAGACATATTTTCAGGTGTTTCACACTTTTTTAAGTATTTCATTCCACATGTGTTAATTCATAGCTTTGATGTCTTCAATGTGAATCTACAATTTTTAGAGTCATGAAAATAAAAAAAACTCTTTGAATGAGAAGGTGTGTCCAAACGTTTGGTCTGTACTGTATATATATATATATATATATATATATATATATATATACTGTATATTGCTGAATAAAATATTAATGTTATAACTAGAATAGGACTTGAATATCAGATTAGCGTGCATAAGTACACCAATGACATTTATTTAAACGGGGGGAGACGTACGTAACACTATTCCCGTCCACTAAATGTATAGAACTGTTCCACTTCTGTTGTGCAGCAGTGTCTTCAGTTATCTAGTTAGCTGATCATTGGAGGAACTGGGTGTCAGACCTTCAATGAGCTGATATTGATTATCTATCCAAAGAACAGATCATCAAAATTAATGACCCAGAAAATCCTTTTAAAAAGATTGTAGAGAGTAATATTATTTTTTTTGACTTGAGCAAAAATATTCTTTTAGGGTATGATGCACTAAGCGTAATCTCATTCTTTCCTGAAGTCTGGAGAATATACAGAAAAGCCCATGCAGTGTGCACTAAGTAACGATCATGGGACCTCATTAGACAACCGAATCTTCCAAAAGTTCTAGCACTGTAGAACGAACAGACTCTGCGTGAATGGACTGCCCCATCGTTTTTTTTTATTGAAAGACTGGAATGGTGCTTCTAATCTAAATTCCCTGCACTTAGTCTTATATTTACCAGCTGCCATCTTCACTTTCTACCTGCCCCGCTCCGGTTGGTCTTCAGCAAGTTGTGACCTGTGAGATCTCTGCAGTGTTTTTTGGAGTGATCCGAAGGTTACAACTCAATGTTTTGCACAAACTTTGCCGTCTGTCATGGTGGCATTAGATTCTGCTCACATGTTGATTCTGACACTCTGCCCGATGGTTTCTCTGGTGTCTGGAATCAACAGAGGCAGACTCTGGCATCAACCAGCTGTGTGCTGATTCATAGGCAGGAAAGCAAACGTTAATCTCTGCTAGTCTGCTTGCTTCTTTAATCACGTGTTGCAGGGAGACCTATCACATTTGTTCCCCTCCTATTTATGCTGGTTGAATCCTCGTACTCATGCCAGCTATAGTTTATTCTATATTGGTCTGTCAGGTGTGGTGTCCCAGAAAAGTTTGTTTAAGTTGTGCCTATTGCTTGGAGCAATTGTGGAGTTTACCCCTGTTGTTTTCTACTTCCTTCCTGCTCTTTCTTTTTCCTCCTGAATCTCTTATTGTCTTTACTTTTGTGTGTGTAATATGTGACAGAGTTTTGTTTTTTCCATTGCCTGTCATTTTCTGTGGTTTTCAACACACTCCTGTCCCATCCCTCCTTGGGGGAGGGTGAATCATACTGGTCAGGATCAGGGCCAGGAAGGAGACTCAGGCCTCTCCACCATCAGGAATAACCCAGAGATTAAAGATATCATGGAGTGCCTACCTTGAGAGACAGCTTAGGAGCCCCGGTTCCACACTATCCCAAAGTTATTGTGACGGTGTCACACTGAACTGAGGGAAACACTGAAGCTAATAGCTAGTATGACTTCAGTGAGCAATAAGCAGATTTCCCCACTATAGGGTGATAGAGTAGTCAGCACGCCGGGTCTGCAACAGGAGGTCTAGTCAATAGAACAGGAGTAAACAAATCATAGTCAGGTGATAGCCAGGGGTCAGGAACCGGGAAGTCACAAATACTGGAGAAGGGGAAGATGGACATGAGGATAGAAACGATAATACAGTGAGGATACAGGTCAGAGATGGGGAAGTCTGGAAACAGAGACGAACGAACAGAGGAGAATGCGGTGCAGGACGGGAAGATAGTGGAGACAGGGACAAGCCAGGGAAACACAGGTCAGAATGGGTCAAGAGGGACACCCAAGTCAGATTAGGTCAGAAGTGAAACGGAAGTTCAGAATAGGTCAGGACAGAACACAGGTCACTCACAGGAACAAACGCAGCTGAGCCAGAAATATCACTGGTGATGTTCCAAAGGAGTAGCACCAGGATATAGCGACCAGACCTTCAGAACGAGGCAGAGTGAATTAACTCCTCACATGACCTGTAACCCCGAGCGGGAATACCAGCAATGGGTCAGCGATGGCTGAGCCAGGCAGGAATCATGACAGTAACTCTATGAGATCCTCATTCTGCTTTGTTCTGGCTCTCATAGACTTACATTGAGCAATTGTGACCATTACCTCTGAGTTATGGCAGTCAGAAGTTACGGTCACAAGCTGGTGCCATGGGACCGGGGCAAAGGTGAAGACAGCGGCAGGTGAGTATGTATATTACTAGGGGCAGTAACTTTGCATTACACCAATAGCACCACTCCAGGGCTGAACAAAAAAACTCTGTAGTGGTGCTTTAACACAACTAAACTCCCTTAGAACACATGGGTGGATCAAGTAATTTATCTGCCATGTTAGTACTTATAAGCACTTCCTGCATAAAAGCTTGGCCTGAGAAAAGATAACGACTTTTCAATATAACTACATAGAAATAGAATGACAGGTTGATGGTTCATTCCTTTATTCTTCTCACTACATGTAGCTGGCCTTTGGAGAACATCGTCTTCTTCAACTTTTATTTGTTTATTTATAGACATGTATTCTTTTCATGAACTTTCTGGTTCATGGTGTTTTTTGATGTGTAAGTCAGGCAGTCTAGAAGCACTGACAAGTGAAATGCATTTGAGGCTCTGATCCCAGTCACCCAGGTACCCACTTCAATTGCAGCAACTTTTCAACTTTTGCTAACATTCAGAATGAAAATCGTACTCACAATTTCTCAAGGGAGTTTAATCCAAGAAAAGATCTTTTCTTTACAAGAGATATCTTGTTATTGCTGAGAATTCTATAAAAGCACAAAAAGAGAAAACGGTTAGCAAAGTAGAGACATTTCTTTTGCTTTTCCCATAAATTATAGCGTCATATGCCCATTACATGTAATTCAGCCTTTTGCTCATATGATAATTATTTAATACAAAGTTATCCAATAAACTGTCAGCGCTATCTTGCAATATAATGTATAGTGTAATGGCGCTGTTATACTGATTGATACCTTTGGTGAAGAAATCTGCCTCCTTGCTCTTCTTTAATCACCATTTGAAGCTTTTTGCAAATTAGATTTGGGGGGCACAGAGGCTGGACTGTGCACTGGGTCTTCTCCTCCCTGTCTGTGATTCCCCGGGTGCTCGTCCTGCCTCCAGTCTGTGAGTGACAGATCACTGCTGACATTTCATTCATAGGAGACAGGTCATTCACAGACCAGAGGCAGGCGGAGGGGCTGGGAATCACAGACAGGGAGGAGAAGACCCTGTGCACAGTCCAGCCCCTGTGCACCGAAATCTAATTAGTAGAAAGCTTCCAATGCTTGAATGTCTAATCAGAAAATGACACTTAGGAATACTGTTAATGTGGAACTATTACTGCGCTGCTGAAGATACAACACACATCCAGGAGATCCACCAGTATGACCCATGGATTTCTTGATGAAGAAGTGGGGCACACTTTGAAACGCATTGAATTAAACCACCTTGCATTATACCTCTCCTGAATGTCTCGTATCTTCAGCAGCACAGTAAGGCTATGTGCACATGTGGCGTATAGTCACTGCAGAAATTTCTGCATCGATCTGAAGAGCACACGTGCGCTTCAAATCGCTGCAGAAAATGTCCGTAGTGAAAAAAAAAAGCCGTTTCCATGCGCTCTGCCGGCAGCTCCTGCCATAGACAGAGCAGGGGCTGCCGGCAAATCGCACGGAAGAAGTGACATGTCACTTCTTAGAACGCGCGCTTCGGGCAGCAGCCGAAGCGCTGCGCTCTAAGACGCCACGTGCGCACGTCTCCTGCATAATCTCCATAGATTATGCATGGGACGCAGGACGCATGCAGTTACGCTGCGCTACAAAGCGCAGTGTAACTGCATGTAATTACGCAACGTGCGCACATAGCCTAATAGTTCCACATTAACAGTGTTCCCAAGTGTAATTTTCTGATTAGGCATTCAAGCACTTGAAGCTTTCTACTAATTGGATTTCAGCGCACAGAGGCTGGACTGTGCACTGGGTCTTCTCCTCCCTGTCTGTGATTCCCCGGGTGCTCCTCCTGCCTCCAGTCTGTGAATGAGAGATCACTGCTGACGTTTCATTCATAGGAGGCAGGTCATTCACAGACCAGAGGCAGGTGGAGGAGCTGGGGAATCACAGACAGGGAGGAGAAGACCCTGTGCACAGTCCGGCCCCTGTGCACCGAAATCTAATTAGTAGAAAGCTTCCAATGCTTGAATGTCTAATCAGAAAATGACACTTGGGAACACTGTTAATGTGGAACTATTACTGCACTGCTGAAGATACGACACACATCCAGGAGATCCACCAGTATGACCCATGGATTTCTTGATGAAGAAGTGGGGCACATTTCGAAACACATTGAATTAAACCACCTTGCATTATACCTCTCCTGAATGTGTCGTATCTTCAGCAGCGCAGTAATAGTTCCACATTAACAGTGTTCCCAAGTGTCATTTTCTGATTAAACATTTAAGCACTTGAAGCTTTCTACTAATTGGATTTCAGCGCACAGGGGCCGGACTGTGCATTGGGTCTTCTCCTCCCTTTCTGTGATTTCCCAGGCCCTCTTCCTGCCTCCAGTCTGTGAATGACAAATCACTGCTGACATTTCATTCATAGGAGACAGATCATTCACAGACCAGAGGCAGGTGGAGGGGCTGGGGAATCACAGACAGGGAGGAGAAGACCCAGTGCACAGTCTGGCCCCTGTGCACTGAAATCTAATTAGTAGAAAGCATCCAATGCTTGAATGTCTAATTAGAAAATGACACTTAAGGCCGCTTTACACGCTGTGATCTCGCTAGCATGTGCACCCGTCCCCATCATTTGTGCGTCACGGGCAAATCGCTGCCCGTGGCGCACAACATCGTGAGGACCCGTCACACTACTTGCCTGCCTAGTGGCGTCGCTGTGAACGGCGAACTGCCTCCTTTCTAAGGGGGCGGTTCGTTCGGCGTCACAGCGACGTCACTAAGCGGCCGTCCAATAGAAGCGGAGGGGCAGAGAGGGACGGGACGTAACATCCCGCCCACCTCCTTCCTTCCTTCCGCATTGCCGGCGGCTGCAGGTAAGGTGAGGTTCCTCATTCCTGCGGGGTCACACGGAGCGATGTGTGCTGCCGCAGGAATGACGAACATCGTGCCTGCAGCAGCAACGATAATTGGGAATAGGGGGGAATGTCACTGATTAGCGATTTTGAATGTTTTTGCGACTATTCAAAATCGCTCATAGGTGTCACATGCAACGACATCGCTAACGGTGCCGGATGTGCGTCACAAATTCTATGACCCCAACGACATCGCTTTAGCGATGTCGTAGCGTGTAAAGCAGCCTAATGTGGAACTATTACTGCGCTGCTGAAGGTACGACACACATCCAGGAGATCCTCCGGTATGACCCATGGATTTGTTGATGAAGAAGTGGGGTAACACTTCGAAACTTGTAGAATTAAACCACCTTGCATTATACCTCTCTTTGATGTGTGTCGTATCTTCAGCAGTGCAGTAATAGTTCCACCTTTACAGTGTTCCCGAGAGGCTTCTTCAGCACGTGGACTTTGCAGCAGCTGGTTACAGGCTTAATATCTGGTTGTGTGATTCACACCCCAATAAGGTGAGCACATTCCCTTTATTACTTTTATTCTGTGTTACTGGTTAAGACCCTATTGCGCTTTCTTTTGCCTCCAGGCTTGTAATCAGAAAATGACTATTTTAGACTAATACTTCCTGTTCTTTCAGGAGGAGTTTTCAGAAGTCTCATTATCGTCACAGACAGAGTAACAATAACACTTTTATCCCCATCTGATAACACAATATCCACTATTCAGAATGGATGACGTTTCTGCTCCCCTGCCCCCCTCCCTTTATAATGACCTCTGCACACGCTCATTATATGTTTTAGTACACAATTTGGGGTCTGAATAAGTCTGTTGCTGCTAATGTATGTGTGCATCTTTGTGAGTCCAGAATTGCTCAAGTGGGCAAACTGCAAGATTGAAAAATACAAAAAGATTATTTTTTGTTTTAAAAAGTGAAGCTATTAGGTGACCCAATGCCCCCTACTAATCAGCAGCTTTCTGACAGTGTCCAATATGCACAGTGAGCTGCCAATCAGTGGTGTGAGCAGATCAATATACAGCTCAGCATTCTGAGATCTGCTAGATCCGCAGCAGAGAAAACCTTGATTGTATCAAAATAACAGCAAACAGCTCAGTAAGTGACACATCGCTGGAATCAGGGTCTTTCTTCCTACATCATTCTTCTCTTAGATTACATAGCAAAACCGTGGTAACAGATTCCCTTTAAGGCTGCTTGCGTTCTGTACCATTTTGACAACTTCCCAGATCTCCTTCTTCACCAACATGGCGTTTACCACAATATATATTTTTCCATTAATGACTATAATTTTGCATTGTATCCTATCTTGGGCAGTAAAGGAGAGAAGCACATTGGTTGGTTTCTTTCTTTGGCAAAGCAGACCTAAAAATCACATTAAAAGTCAAAAGTCGTGTATTTCATGTGGTGTCGTCACCGAGGCTGCAAGTTCTAATTAGACAATAATAACACATACCATATGCCTCCGGGCCCACGTGTGGTACCCGCAAGATGAAGATGGCTGCGAATGCTGAAATATTGACATTTGTTATTGTAACACTTGCCTGCTGATGCTGACACAACCATCCTTGAGTACAGCGATGCCAGTCACAGGCATTTCAATGTCTTGTATGGAGAACATATGGCAAAAGTCAATATTTTTGTCAAGCATTGAGAAAAATATTAATTCTGAGCATTTCTTGATTATTTATGCAGCTACGGTCCATGTGTCTTTTCCATCTCTAGAATTTCTACTTGCTGTTTTACATAAATACCCAAAAAGGAATCTGAATGGAATATGTGTAAGGCCTCTTTCACACGCCCGTGAAAAACCACGCACGTCTTCCACGGACGTGTCAAAGGTGCGTTTTGCCCTCCGTGAGCTGTGTTTATGGCTCACGTGTGTTCTTCGTGTGTTATCCGTGATAACACACGGAGAATGGGAATTTCTGCTCACCTGTCCCTGGCGTTGCTGTCCGTGGTGCTGATCTTCGGTATCCGGTCCTGCCGACTCCCCGCTGCTGCTGCTTCCGGCCGCAGTGAAGTGAATATTCAATGAGCATAATGAACGGCGGTCAGAAGCAAGTGAGAGACTGCAGGGCTGGAGAAAGTGAGTAAAGTTTTGTTATTTTTTTCTAAGACACGTGTGTTTTCTCCAGCGCGTGTCACATGGAACACCTCCGTGTGGTCTGTTTGCGTTCCATGTGACACCCGTGATGCTGGAGAAAAATAGACATGTTGACATGTGTAGCACACGGGCACACGTATGCTCCACACGTACACACGTTCCATGGCTGAACACGCACGTGAGCGCAGACCCAGTGATTTTAATGGGTCTACGTGTGCCCGTGTCTCCGGTACGTGAGAAAACTGACCAAACACGTACCGGAGGCACGGACGTGTGAAAGAGGCCTAAGCCTGGCCTGGAGCGCTAATCGCGGTCAAGGGATGCCCTCTTTTAGTCCGCGCCATGGCCATCCCCACAGAGCAGGGGGGACTATTGTTCACGTTTGTTCTGGAGGCCTGGCTGGTGTGAGGGGTGGTATCGTGCAGGTCATACCTCTGGAGCTCCTGCACGTCGCCGGTAGCTAAGGTGTCAGGTCCCTCCGACGGAGAAAGCAAACATGGAGGCAAACAGTTATTTTTCTGGTTAACTTCTAGTCCAACAGTTCAGACTTTACAGTTGAAACAGCGGGAACATTTTCTTAGTTCAATTTTAACAGACCTTAGTTTCACTGCAACAAAGCCTCTCATGCTGTGGACAACATCTTCTACACTTGGTTCATTACAAAGTTACATTGATCTTAGGTCGAACCCCTATCGGACTACCTTCTCGTCGCTTCGTTCCGGGGGCTCGAAAAAAGATGCAGTGATTATCGCAGAAGACATCATCTAGTAAGTTCTGTGCATGTCCTGGAAACTCTTGCCAATACGGACAGGAGAGGGGATTCACCACAGTCATAGCGAAGGGCCTTTGACTCGCTGATACCTCTGAAGGTTCTGAGTAGGATGATGAGCTACTGGGATAGCTCATTATCTTAACAGGACACACGCACTTCTCCTCCATTCCCTCTGGCCACAGCCTCTCAGATATTATAAATCCATACTCCTCCACCCAGCCTGGCTTCACAGTCCCACACTTGAGAGTCATGAAGTCCCTTTCGGCTTGGGGTGAGCAGACCACCCACAGGGATTCACATAAGACATTCGACCGGAGTGCAAAGACCATTCAGCTTGTCTAATGTCCGTTACTGTGGCTGCCTAGGCCTAAGCTAAGCATCCTCTAGACCTTTCTGTGGTAGCAATCACTGGGTTCCTGCTACAATCTGGTTTAAGGCACCACCTGTACTTGTGTCTTGGCGCTCCTCGAGGGTTCACGCTATCTTACTGACTGTAAACTACATTTTGGGATAACTCTAACTCAATAACTGCACTCCAAGGTATTGAGCAACCTGCACATCCTAACTATTCATTAATCAGTCCCTATCTAAATATTTAAGATGGAGTCAGCCTGTTCCCTGTGACTGGCTCCTCCTCATATGGGCTACTCACAGAGCTTAACGGTATTCTTACCTATATTTCTCCTGTCGCTAGGCAGATTCTAATATTTACATCTATGAGCACTGCCTAGAACCACCAGTAGATGGCCACACTTAAACTGTATGCGTTGACACATTACATACACAATATATACATAGATACAGTTCACACTACCACAATACAGCACGGTCGGTGTCTTCTGGGCAGGAGCATATGGGCATAGTATACCCCCTTATACATGCACATATTTGGAAAGTGAGATTTTACCATGAAGTTTTTTGCTGTCCTTAAAGACATGTCTCTCTATGTAAAAATCCAGGTTTCATTGAGATTAAATGGATTGAATGTTTTAAAGGTGTTGTCCATACTATCAGTATCAAGTTGGTGGGGGTCTAATATTCAATTCTCTCGCAGATCTTCTGTTGTCAACTCTGGATATTACCAAATGTAAAGTGAACAGCTCCAATCACTGTATCATGATGGTTAACTAATACTGCTTCTCATTTCTTATTTATCTGTTGTGAATGTCATCGAGTGGGTGCTGGTGTGGAGCTCCTTCTGGTGGCCAGGAATGGTAATGAAGCTGAGTTCGAATCTGTGATTCAGACAGGTGATGGAATTAATTGGGAATCCAGGAAATCCTATTGCAGATCAGCTTAGTTTGGTGATAAATGTTCCTACCTGCTTCTGAAGTTGGCTGGGAGTTTTTCCCATTTATTTGGTGCCTGAATCTACTCCAGATAAGTTTACAGTTTCTGTGCTTAATTGCTGGATTTGCACTTAATCCTCAACTGGTGAGGTGGGATTTTTGTCATGCAACTGTGATGTGGGGCTTCCTACACCCCATTGTTTGGAAATCTCTAATTTTTACAGAAAATGCAAAGATCACTTTTGTTTTAATGGTTTTCTTATTGGTGATTGATTACACAGGAGTATACCAAATTTTTTACACCAACAAGTATCGGAAAATGTAATACATTGATGATTCATACCAGCATTTTCCAATGAATGCCAGCTGAACAAAATTTCCCTGCGGTATTGCAAACCCCACCTCACCAGTTGAGGGTTAAGAGTGTTTCTGCATATTCCATTTGGTTTTGTGTTTGGTTTCTGGTATGTGAGGATCTGTTTCTCTGCTTTTGTGAGCAGGGCTGTTCTTCCAGCAATAAAGGGAGGTTGCTCTCTGTTCATATTTGGATTATTTGCACTTTAGAAGATTATTTGTTCTGTGATTTGGTTTCTTCCCATTATATCTGCAGTTCTGTTTAAAGTGTCTAGCACAAGAATACCTGATATAGTGGGGGAGACTCCGTGTGGTCTTAGTATTTTTATTATCAGAAGATTGGTAATTTTTTTGCAGGGTTTTTTGCTGGACGCAATCAGTTATATGTCCTATCCTGTTCTATCTAGTAAGTCGGGCGTCACCTTTGCTGATCTATATTTTTTATCTGTCTTACATCACCATTGTTGCATGTTGGGGGCTTGCTATTTGTTTGGGGACTGCTCCAAGGCAAGTTAGGATTCCTCATTTCTATCTTTAAGGTGTAGCAAGTTTCTCAAACAGTGACGAGGTGTCTAGGTGTGTTAGGAACATCCCACTGCTACTTCTAGCATCTCATAGATAGGGGATTGAGGTCAGCTCAGTTTCCAACTATTCTTGTGGCTTTGTTTTTTCCTGAATAATGGGATTTTTCATGATCGTCCATGGTTACCAGATCATAACATTTATCCTTTAGTTAGTCACGCCACAATACTTACTTATCATGTGAGGTTACTTTGGCAAGTGTAGCTGATGCAGTAAAGAGGGAGGCGCGCCCGGGCTAGAAAGCTACCGAAACAGGATGGTTATCTACCTTCCATACTTGCAGAAATATGATAAAGACAAACTTACTTGGGGTCCAATGGACCCCTTGCAACTCATTAAAGGTTAAGTAAGTGTTGATGTGTAGTTCTCTACAAAGTCCACCACAGTGGTGTGCTGTTCCAACTCTGTTCACTGTGTACATCCGGCTGCTGCCACCACTGAAAACAGCTGATCGGTT